>NC_140583.1:506619076-507219076 GCF_964204655.1 Triturus cristatus | reverse complement strand
AGGATAAAGCAGACGAAAAGTTAACAGGAAAAACTGCTTGAAAAAATGAACAATTTGTGGTATTTCGGGCGTAACATCTCAGATTAAGGAAGGATAACCGCACTTGTTAAAATTTGCAGCCGGAGGTATTGATAGAAATGCACCAAAATCAAGCTCCCTCGGAAGGCATCTGGAGTGCAGATGGAAATGGGACTTTAATTCAAATGGGGATTTCCTGAGGGTTCAGTGTATTTGAGATGGGCCAGTGGAATTGTGTGATTTTGCTGCTGAGGCGTTTTCACAACATTTTCGATTTGCTGCATTTGCCGCATAACCCATTATCTGTTGCATAATCTGCAGAGTTGAACAAAAAATGTTTCTTGCTCAAACGGATAAAAAGTTACTAAAACATACGGCAACATGTATTGCTGCGAAGTGGAAGGCTCCTTGGAAAGGTTGACTAGTCAACTTTCAGTTGCTTATTGCTGAATTTGGGTGTTGAACCGGTACAAATAAGGTGAAAAGCTTTGCCGAAGCAGTATTAATATGTGTGGAATGTGCCGCAATATGCCGCATAACTTGCCTTTTCTCACAGCATAATTTAGAGAACCCTGCCGCATTCTTTGTTCATCCACCACATAATTTCAGTTGCCCTGCCAATAGGTCAGGTATGTGATTGACTCGTCCTCAATCCTATGAGCGTCAGACACCCACAGGCCAGCCATGAAAACTCCCAGCAGACAAGCCCTTCCGTGTCTAAATGAACACTACATTATTGTTATCACAGTCCTAATACATTTGAATTAATGTACTTTATGTGATCATCTTGCGTTATTGTTACAGTCGCGCTTATTACTTTGTGACCTTTCATTAACTACTTTATTGAACCTTTTGATATTTTAAAATTTTTCACCGAAAAGAATTATGCAAAATGGAAAAACCTTATTAGCAGCTCATGTAAAATGTATGAGTGGGGACTTTACCAGTGCATCGGAATAGGAATGAGTGAACCAGGAGGCTCGAGACCCACTCACATTCCTGATCGCGTGGGATATGAAACTCTTCCGCGCGCGTGAGTCAATGTGATACGGTTTTCAGAGCTCTGAGGGATGTTGTGCCACTCATAATGTTACCACTGTAACGCCAAAGGACCTTAGAGTTCAGTTTCTTACGGTCACTAAACTCAATAGACATTAGTCTGTTACCCAGGCCCGGCTCCAGGAATTTTTATTTGGGTGGGCCAAGGGTGCATTTGGGTGGGCCACTGCGGGCTCGATTTGTCGCATATATGTCTGGGCAGGCCTGCTTCAGGGCCCTCCTTTATCTCTTCTTAGTCTTACAAGGCCCAGTAAAACGCACTCTTTTCCAAATCTCTTTCTAAATATTATCTCTTTCAAAAAGTGTTTTTTCCATGTAATGTTCCTTTGATGGGAAGAGGAGGTTTCTGAGGTGGGCGTATCAGGCAAGTGACACTTCTCGGGCTCCCTCTGTGCGAGCCTTCATGGAGAATCTCTCTTCATTACTACCTCCACCTGACCCCGGACTCTGCAACGCACTCCCTTACAGGCTTGATTATCCACTACTCCTCTCCAGTGCACCTTATCTCACAGCTGACCTTGGGCCCCAGCCCCATATCAGGCACCATCGGGCTCCACTTTCATTATTCCCAGTAAAAAACATTAGTAAAATCACCTTCAAACTTAAAACATTGAATATAGCAGTAAATATAATTAGCACACACTTTAAAGTATGTTCCACAGTAGCCCTTATGCTAATTAAACAAAAACAGAAAGGCCATGACAGGGCCGGCTTCAGCGCTGATGCGAAAGTCTTTTTTGGTGCCGCACCAATAACCTCTTTCTCCGTAAATACCTTTACTTCCACCTTCCAACAGTGCCCCTCATCCCTCCATGGCCCCCCCTATTGACCTCCTCCTCGGATTCCCTCACTGCCACACGCCACCAGTGCCCCTCATCTCTCTGTAGCCCCTCCCCCTCATGACCTCCTCCTTGGATTCCCTCACTACCACCCTCCACCAGTGCCCCTCATCTCCCCATAGCCCCTTCACCTTATGACCTCCTCCTCGGATTCCCTCACTGCCACCCTCCACCAGTCCCCCTCACTGCCAACCTCCAACAGTGCCCCTCATCTCTCTGTAGCCCGTCCCCCTCATGACCGCCTCCTCAGACTCCCTCACTACCACCCTCCACCAGTGCCCTCATCTCTTCCTAGCTCCCCCTCCACCCCATGACCTCTTCCTCAGATTCCCTCACTGCCACTGTAGTATGCTAATCACACTTCACTTGCCACATTTACTTTACTCCATCTGTTCCTTTAAATATGTTATTCTCTATTTGGAATTGTATTGTGCCACTATTCTATTGTGCCAGTATTCTATTGTTCGAGGTCGGCTGTTGATGTACGGTTGGCTGGGCTTACGGAGGTTGTCAAGTCCTCTGCCGTGGGCTCTTTATAATTGATTTACTGGAAATAAATCTACGATCTGAAAATCATCCCCGGACTTGGTTCGTGCTTATGGTTGGTTCCAGTTTACAGCACTTTACATCTTGGTACCAGAAGTGGGGTTTTGCTTGTCAGTTGGCAGACTGACCAACGGATCTCTCAGAGCTCACCGGCTTTCCCTAATTTCGCGTTGCTGCCCATTGGAACAGTGCGGACCATTGAGGTGGGTCAGACGCCTTGAGCAAATATATTTAAAGAGGAGCTTTCGGGACTTTGTTTACGCAAATTTGAAATTTGAATTCACTGGGCATTACCTTTCTCGACACTGGTTGCTCGCGCCACTCGTCTCGAGCTCCGTGAGAACGTTCAGCGCCTGCATCACAGAGACGTTCCATCTGGTGCTTCATCCCTCTGGCATTCTACGTCAGCTACGAGAGGAAGACAGCAAAGCATGATGGGAGCGTACTGATGTCACACGTCGGCGGCCATCTTGTGAAAGTTTTGAAGCATTTACTGCATCAGTTTCGCGTAATACTCGATTTCGGTGGTTCTCACACCTGTTTTTATACTAATCTTTGCTCAGTCAATATTGAGTGACGTCCTTCAGAGATTTACATGCCGGTTGCCTCATTTAACTCCTTGTTTCTCTGGTTTTCGTATTTTATTTTATTTTTATATATCTTCACAGCTTCAATCTCCATGGCAACTGCCCAAGGAGTCATCCAGCCTACTCCTTTTCTTCTAAAACCAGGTAAACCACAACTGAAGTGGACAGAATGGCTAAAAGATTTTGAAAATTATTTAACTGCTATTGGTGCTGATGCTTACACTCCTACCAGGAAGTTAGCATTATTACTCAACCATTTAGGTGCTGCTGGACGTAGAGTCTTTGAAAACCTTCCGCATTACCCAGCGCCTGCGTCCGAAGACACTATTTGGAATGTTTTCGTGGAAGCCAAACTACGTATGGGGAAACAATACCCTGATTCCACAAGCGTTCTTCTTGAAAGATTTAATTTTGCGATGTGTAAACAGTCATCAGATGATTCAGTAGAGGATTACATTGCGAACTTGAGAGTGCTAGCTGAAAAATGTGATTTTGGTGCAAATGTTGACACATATATAAGGGATCAATTCGTGTTTCATTGCTTTTCTAAGAAAATACAAGAACGACTACTCACCTCTTGCAATCCTACTTTGGCCGAAACAATTGATATCGCAAAAAGTATTGAGAGGTCAATTGTTACGTCCAAAGTCCTATCTAGTGTTCAACCCATGCAGTTTCTCACACAGGGTAGTTCTCAACAGACCATGCCTCAAACTACGAATTTTATCTCTGAAGAGAACACTGTTTGTGCCATTAATCCGAAACAAAATCCCGACAGAAGGTTCATAAGAAACCAAAATCCCAGAACACAACTAATTTGTTTCCGTTGTGGATCAAGAAATCACATTGGTAATAACCCCTCCTGCCCAGCTTTAGGGAGAAAATGTGTAAAATGTCAGAAATTTGGTCACCTTCAAAGTGTTTGCAACAAAAGGTCAAATTTCACGTCATACAATACCAACAGCAACCCTAGCAGAATCAGAATTTCTAATGTTACTGTTGACCCTCCTGAAATTCAAGATTGCACCTCTCAGTTTTCTAATATTGTGGTTACCATTGATATTCCTGAGTATTCTGATAAACCCATTAAAGGGCCATTCACTGATATCTGTATCGATAACAAAGTCATTCTAGCTATGGCAGCCTCAGGTGCACCAGTTACCATTCTGGCTGATATTACATTGTATAGATTATGGCCTAACAGTCCTCCTTTACTTCCTCCTGACATTAACCCAAAAGCATTCGGAGAACAAGATATTGATTTAATAGATTACTTCTGGGATACACTCATTTGTTTGGGTAGATCAATCAAAACCAAAATTTATGTAGCTATTAAAGGCAGAGACATCGTTGGTTGGAAGGATCTTGCTTTATTAGGTATCATTTTACGCCCTGGTCAAGATCCCCCTATTGTTTTAGGAGATGTACCATCCAACATTTTATCTATTGCTAATCAAATTCCTATTATTGACACGTTTGCACAATTGTTTCCGAATGTATTTAAGAATTGTGTTGGTACTGTCAAGGGGTTTGAACATACTATTGTCCTTAAAAAGCATGCCATGCCAGTCGTACAAAAAGTAAGACCAATCCCTATTAGCATCAGAGAGGATTTGAAAACTCTCCTATCCAACTTGCAAGCGGAAGGCATCATTGCTCCAATAGATGCTTCTGAATGGGTTTCTCCTGTAGTTTTACGGAAGAAAAGGTCTGGCGACCTCAGGCTATGTGTTGACCTTAGATCTCTTAACCAGAACATCCTTGTAGACTGCCACCCATTACCACACATTCATGAAATGCTCGCCAACATTGGTAAATCTAAATTCTACGATCCATTTGTATTCAGCATACCATCAGATTCAACTATCATCCACTTCGCAACCACTTACTGCTTTTGTGACACCATTCGGTGCATTTAAATACTTGAGATTACCGTTTGGCCTAGCATCAGCCGCAAGTGTTTTTCAAAAACTCATGGATAACCTATTTGGTGATCTGAAACAGGTCCAGGCATTTCAAGATGACATTTTGGTCCACACAGAGACTGAGGAAGAACACACACTCATTCTTAATAAGGTATTCACTATATTACAAGACAAAGGTATGACCGTCAAAGCTAGTAAATGCAAGCTATTAGTTCACGAAGTTGAATATTTGGGCCATCTTATTTCCAACGAAGGCATCAAACCAAAATTTTGCAATGCTGAAGCCATACGCAATGCTCCTCCTCCAACAGATAAAGACGTGTTGCGTTCTTTCCTTGGCCTTTGTGAATATTATGCTAGGTTCGTGCCTGGTTATGCACAAATTGTACAGCCATTAAGGTCCTTACTCAAGAAAGGCTCCAAGTTCACATGGGATGACACGTTTCAGGAATGTTTTAATCGAGTTAAACTTCTAGTTATAAATGCACCAGCATTACACCCTTTTGTCCCAAGTGCCAAACCCTTCATGTGTGTAGACGCTAGTCAAAAAGGTCTCGGGCAGTTTTCGGCCAGTGGGTACATGGTAAAGAGAGTACTATTGCCTTTGCATCTCGAGCTTTAACATCTACCGAGTGTAACTACAGCACTATCGAACGGGAAGCACTGGCCATAGTATGGGCCACTGAAAAGTTCAAAACATATATTTGGGGCATCCCGTGTGAAATTTTTACAGATCACAAACCGTTGGTTTCTTTACTATCTGGGAATGGTTTAGGTAAATCATCTGCCAGATTAATAAGACTTCTTTCCAAGTTACAAGAGTACAACCTCAACGTAAAATATATTCAAGGAGGGCAAAATGTACGAGCAGACTGTCTATCTCGTATTCCCCTTCCTGATTCAAGCGAAGGTGAGAACAATTTTTCCAAAGATTGTGTGGTTGGACTGGTTGATGCTGTTGCCACATGCTCCAACAAAATTTCGCAAGATGAATGGACATCTGCTATGTCAAAGGATAAATCATTGGGAAAAGTTGAAATTTTCATTAAAACCAGATGGCCAAATCCAAAAAACCTGGATAATGAGCTTAGGTCCTATGCACAAGTTAGTGAAGAACTTTCATTTGATAATGGAGTTTGCCTTAGAAATGGCCTCTTCATTCCTCCAACGAATTTACGAGATAAACTCATAAATTTTGCTCACGAGGGCCACTTAGGCATCTCTGCAACGTGCAAGAAACTTAGGAGCATTTATTGGTGGCCAAGTTTAGACAAGCAAGTAAGATCATTCAGAGAGAACTGTCCAGCTTGTGTTGTATCGGACAAACACTGGAAAATGCACAGTAAACCTCTATACCCAGTTCCATTTCCAGACCTTCCGTGGGATAAAATTGCCATTGATTTTTCAGGCCCTTTTTCTTTACTTCCTGCGGAGAAAAGATACTGCATTGTCGCTATTGATTACCACTCAAAATGGATTTATTACTCTTTTGTAGATGCTCAAAATTCAGCCTCTGTCATATTGTTTTTAAAAAACATTTTCAAGATTGAAGGAAATCCCAATTATGTTGTCACTGACAATGGTCAACATTTTTTGTCCAATCAGGTTACCGAATTCTTAACTAGCAATGACATTCAACATCTCAAAGTTGCTTTGTATTGCCCTGCTTCAAATGGTTTAGTGGAGAGAGCGAACCGCTTTATAAAAGAAGGAGTGCAAACTGCTTTAGCCTCTAACATAGATGTAGGTGTTTTCATACAAAATAAGGTTTGGGCATATCTCAACACACCCCATTCCACCACTAATGTTACCCCTTTTAAAACTCTCAGAGGCAGAGAAGCTAAATCCAAATTGATGCCTATTTGGTTTAATAATTTAGCTTCTGGTTCTGATTTGGAAAAGAGAAGGAACATGCCGACAGACCATCAAATAACTAGAGAAACTGTGGCTAAAAAACAACTAGCACAAAAAGAATGTTATGATAAGAATCTCAAGTCACAAATTGATTTTAAACCCAGTGATTGGTTTCTTATCAAAAAACCGTTTAGAGTTAGCAAAGGCCAGTCCAGATTTTCTTTACCAGTTAGAATCATCAAAGTTAGTAAACCGTCACTTCTATTAGAGAATAGAGGGTGGTGGAGCAAGAACAGTGTGGTCAAAATTTCTAAACCTCAAGTTAACATTTTCAACAGAGTGTATGCTAACAGGAGTGATGAGGAGAACTCAGATTTCACCTTTGGTCCTGATTTTGAAAATGTTCCTTCTAGTACAAATTCTTCATGCACTGTTAATCCTTCACCTATTCCAGACGTTGGCATTTCTGCACCTGATGAGAATGCACGTAATCATCGTGTTTGCAGACCACCTGCCAAGTTGAAAGATTATATTTTATATTAACAATGTTGCTGTATTTATCTAGTGATATTTAATCTTTTAGTACAGTTGTAGGGGTTTGCTTTAATTTCTGTTATAATGGGAGGGGGATATGTAGTATGCTAATCACACTTAACTTGCCACATTTACTTTACTGCATCTGTTCCTTTAAATATGTTATTCTCTATTTGGAATTGTATTGTGCCACTATTCTATTGTACCAGTATTCTATTGTTCGAGGTCGGCCGTTGATGTACGGTTGGCTGGGCTTACGGAGGTTGTCAAGTCCTCTGCCGTGGGCTCTTTATAATTGATTTACTGGAAATAAATCTACGATCTGAAAATCATCCCCGGACTCGGTTCGTGCTTATGGTTGGTTCCAGTTTACAGCACTTTACAGCCACCCAGGGCACAAGTCCTAAAAAGAAAAAGAAGTGGGGGGACGCTGTCGTCACGACAGGAAGTGATGTCACGAAAGGTGGCTTGCACCATTGCCTCCCCTCGCTCACCTCTTAGATGCCATTGCATCAGAGAAGCCAGCGCGTGAGCAGCGTTCTGAATGAGCTCCGATCTCGCCCCAGAGAGGCCAAAGAGTTAATGTGTGGCTCCATTTGCTCCAGTTATCAAGCTCCTGGTATAATAAGTGGGGTTACGCTGTCCACCCGCGTGGTACCCCGACTCGAGCCCTGCTGTCACCCTCCACCAGTGCCCCTCATCGCTCCACAGCCCCTCCCACTACCTCCTCCTCAGATTCTCTCACTGCCACCCTCCACCAGTGCCCCTCATCGCTCCGTAGCCCCTCTCTCATATGCATTTCATTTGTTGTATAGCGCTAGTCATATCAGTGAGTGTGTGTCAGTACTTTACACCACGCACACATTATACAAGGACAATGAATCATACAAGTATATAAATTAGCCTACAGGGAATGTCACATAAGCCAATGAGGATTACAAGGTGTATGAATCACATGTCATCCATACTGGTGGGCCGGATATTTTAAGAGGGTTTGGTCTGGGGAAACACAACCTTAAAATTTAAAGAGTATTCCATGGGGGTCAGCGTTACTGATAAATATATATATCTACCCAAACATACTCATTTTAGCAACATTAGAATTATGAAATACTGGGGAAGTTTTAACTATATCACAAAACAAAAAAAGCAAAGTTCTAACTATACCATTCATGTTTGCATGCAGCTCTTCGATGACAGTTCATTAGTCACTGTCCTATGTTAGGATTGTAACTTCTGAACTGCAAGTAACACAAGGATCTCTGTGACAAAGGCAGTAACCCACTGAGCTGCCACATAAAATACGGTTCATCTACATTTAAAAACTACTAACAGACAAATGATTGCTCTCCAGCAGGATTATTAACTACCAGCGTTATCTGGGCATTTTTTATTGTCTTATTGTTGTCCTGCATCGGCCATGATAATGATAAAAACTGTTTAAATGAAGCGCACACCAAGCATGTGTCCTGCTGGGCCTGTGCAGATTTTTAAAAGAAAAACAAATAGTAACACATTCTCTTACCTACTCCATTAGTCAAACTTAGTGTCACAGCTTGATGTGATAAGCTGCAGCAGGGGTCAACAAAGGTGAATAGAGATAAACAAACTTCTTTTCTCCTGCGCTGCATAGAAAAAGAAATATCCAAGCAGCAGGACAGTAGGCAAAGGTTACCTTTGTCAAAGAAAGGATTTGTGCCTTTCGCCATGTGGAGATGAAGGGGTGAAAAAATAAACAAAGCCTCGTTAACATGTAAATGGTATTTGAAAGACCAGTGAAGTACTTGGGTGCGACTGCGATAATCTCAAAAACTGTCTGTGTGTGTGTGTGTGCACCCGGGAAGCTGTCTCAGCCCGGGCACACACACACACACAGACAGCCCTTTGAGCCCAATGCCGTTGTGCGCCTGCCTTCAAGCTCTCACTGCGAGGGCCAGGCTCATGTTTGGGTGGGCCTTGCCAATCCGGCCCACCCGCTAGAACCGGGCCTGCTGTTACCTAGTAAGAAAGATGCAGAATTTAAAACACATCATCAAGTGAATGATGTCACAAACGGTTTGGAAACCCACGTGGTCGTCATCTAACTAAGGAACATTCTAGAACACCTATTATTGGTGATTGTTAGCGATGCAGGACTGAACAAAGGCAGCGTATGTTTTTCTCTACGCTTGGTGGCCCCGTTAAGTTTCTCTTCATAGTTGCTTGAGACAACTAAAGCCAAGCTCTTAATTTAACTAAAGACCTTCTACAAGTCAATCCACGCCTGCTGTCTGAACCTGGACATGCCTGAATAATACTCTACACTGACAGCAGCTCAGCGGCGACTCCTCCGCTAAGACGGAGGAGCGTCGCTCCACTGCATTTTGGAGCATTTTGAACAGTGGAAAAAGGAAAAATAAAATGATAATAACACTATGTTATTATCATTTCATTTTTCCGTTGTCAGGTAGGTCTACGGAGCAGAGTGGGGCTTGGCTGTCGTCACAGCCAGCAAGTGGAGGAGTGGTGGGCACTGAAGTACCCATGACGATTTGGCCGTCCGTCTTGGGCAAGCCAAACAGTCATGCGCACTTTGCATGTTCTCCATAAGGAACATGCACAGGCTCCCACTGCCTGTCTGAGCACCGAATCACGGTGCTCAGACCAATCACAATGCTTGGCTTAGGGAATCCTGAGTGTGCTTCCTGCTTCAAGCAGGAACAGAGGAGGCAGCAGTCCGGAAGCAAGGTAAGTAACTTCTTAAATGTATGTTTCTATTCCCCCCGCCTCACCCGTGCTACTCGGTGGCAGCCGCCACTGCAGCAGCATTGCACCTGTTCCTATTTAGGTCACAGTACAGTTTCCAACAGTGACTGGTTTACTCGGGATACTATCATGGAACCTTCAGCCGGGATGAAAAAGGACTAGACTGCAATGCTATTGTCTTCTATAGTTTCCCCACTGCTCCACATATCAAATGCCAGCCCAAGGAGATATTCAGCATCCACACGGAAATTAACAATCCATAAATTCTCAATTTCACGCACTTTGTCTCCCACCACCACTAAGAAGACATGATTTTCTCTGAAACCAAAATACAAACTAGCAATGGCAAAGTCTGTAGGTTTTGCCTTTGGAGCGTAATGATTTTGCTGATTACTTTTAGCCATGTTTTACAGCATCAGCAGGATGCTGTGCGGCATAGCTAAAAGTTAACAAAAAAAAGCCACTGTGTCATTTTGTAGGCGCATACATGCTCAATTTCACATGCGCACCTACAAAATCAATCAATCAGGATTTATAAAGCGCAGCAAATCACCCGTGAGGGTCTCAAGGCGCAGGTTTTGTTAGCTGCTTAATGAGGCAAAAGCAGGAGAAAGCACCCAAAAAAAGGGGGAGAGGAAGGAAAAAGCAGGAAAAAACGAGGCAAAAGCAGGAAAAAGCACTCTGAAAAATGGGGAAAGGAAGGAGAAAGCAGGAAAATACAGGGTATAAGCACTCAGAAAAACAGGGGGAAAGAAGGAGAAAACAGTAAAAATGAGGCAAAAGCAGGAAAATCACAAAGAAAAACAGGGGGGAAGAAGAAGAGTAGTAACAAACTAAGCAAAAACAGGAAAAGCACTCAGAAAGACCGGGAAAGGAAGGATAAAGCAGTAAAAAATGAGGCAAATGCAGGAAAAGCAATCAGAAAAACAGGAAGAAAGGACGGAAAAAGCAGCAAAAATTAGGAAAAAGCAGGAAAGCACTCAGGAAGGTGAAAGAAGTAAAAACTGTGGCAGAAGCAAGAGAAAGCACTCAGAAAATCAGGAAGGAAGCAGAGCTGTGCAGCAACAAAGAAGTGATCACATCGCAAGCACATAACAACGCATTTAGGACATCGCGACAACGCTTACATCGTAAGGCACAGCAGCGCGTTAACGTTTACAACGTAAGGCATACCACCGTAAGCAAGAACAACGCACTGTACGATGTAAACGTTTTAAGTGCATATTTACGATATCAGTGTTCTAAGACAGCGCACATTACACGTTACGGCACCGATATTAACTTTTTTATTCATTTATTAGTGTAAGGTGCTCATTCCTGCACAGCCGGGTTGAAGTACACGCGCATTACGGCGATATTTAAATTTGCTGCTTAATTAGCGCATTACGGTGATATTTAAATTTGCTGCTTAATGAGCATGGACGTTATTACGTTAGTATGCCGACGGTAATACATTCTTGCACACTTTCTCATTCCTGCACAGCCGGGTTGAAGTACACGCGCATTACGGCGATATTTACATTTGCTGCTTAATTAGCCTGGTTGTCATCTTGCCCACGTTACCAAATTAAAGAGCATTCATCAGTATTTAGACGGTGTCAAGAAATCGCCGATATTAACTTTTTCAGTCCTTTATTAGTGTAAGGTGTTCATATGGACATTATTACCCCAATACGTTTTTGCAAGACTGACGGTAAGCATTTAAATAATGTAGGGATTGAAATTGAAGTATTTAGTGGCCAGAAATACACACAAAAAAAAATGGAGAAATAGAAAGTAAAGAATTGGCGTTGTGGGGAAGGGGGGGTGCCGCAGGGGGAAAAGGGTAGAGGCGATCACAAGTTACTCGATGTAATGACGTGCGATTTTAGCGTTGGCGAAGTTTGCTACTTGCTTATAGGCATCAACGCATTCGCGTTGCACCAACGTGCGATGTAAAACATGGCGATGTGTTTGATTTCGCGATGTATTGACCGCGTGGTTAAAGCACGCGATAGAATCGTGCGCGATGTATCGACATACATCCGCTGCAGATAGTTCTTCGGAGATTTGAAAGTACTGTTTAGAGGAGGAATTGGTGTCTTGTTTGTAGGAAACATGTTTGTGGCCCACAATAAACCTGACATTGTGTTCAGTGCTTGGGTGAATTTGTGTTCCACAAGCCACCTTGCTGCCATTTCAGTCCTTCCTGATACCGCGGAGCGGGTAGGTGAGCCACGAAGCTCTGAGCGGGAGCAGAGAAACCACACTGTGTGTCCATATTACTCCGCTGTGATCTGATGAGGCAGCACATGAAAACCAAAGTGGTTTGCTGCCCTTCTCCGGGGCAATAACCCATGGATAGAAAGAGTGGTAGGTAGCGTCGCACCACACCACCCACTGTAGATAGTTTTTCAGTCACCTGGTCCTGAGGAATCGCCAACTGATCACTTTGTGACATTCTGAGGCGAGAAACATGTTGACCATCTGGGGGTAGAGCTAATTTTTGTCACATTAAAACAAAATAGTCGCCCCCCCCCCCCCCCCCACACCTCTCTTTCCCCTTTTAGTCAGGTTGGGACCTTTTCAGAATAAAAATAATCACAAAGGATTCCCTTACCTGTTTTAATCCACATACCACATCTACACGTCTCTAGGCCCCTCACACCCACGGTACCTATACGGCAAGGAACAAAAGATCTCTGAAAAAGAGCCCCTTTATGGGGGTGCCCGTCGAGCACTGCAGCGCCGGCTCGACGAGGAGCAGACCCATATGATGAAGCATGACACCTAGCTTGCTGGGTGTGTGAGAGCCCTAGTTCCGACAGGAGGTATCCCCCACCTCCTACTACCTTGAGTACACACCAAGTGGCTAACTTGCCACCAAGGAACTCCGTACCTTTCTTTGTCTTCTACAATAAACCTGACATTGTGTTCAGTGCTTGGGTGAATTTGTGTTCCACAAGCACCTTGCTGCCATTTTCTGTGCGTTATTGGTGTAGCAGTTGAATAAATAGCTGAAGGTCGCAATGAGGGCAGACATAGAGGTATTTGTATTAGGGTTTTTATAAAGCACAACAATCACCCTAATTAAGGTATATTGTTGCTTAAACGCAGAATTCAATACAATGCACAAAAAACAAAAGCCAACTGAGGTGAGGAATGTTGGTTGGGAAACAACTAGGTCTTCATCAGCTTTCTGCATATTAGCAGACCAGATTTGGTAAGATGATGCCAAGGCAGCTGGTTCAAGCTGACACCAGCTGGAGCAGAGAAAGATGTACCACCTAACAATTTAGTCCAAATGTAGGAATCACTCATCAACGCTGGTTTGCCGATCTCAGCTTTCTGGTTGGAATGTACCATTTAAACCAATGGCGGAAGGGGATCTATAAGGAGTGTTGATTGCCTTATGTACAAGACCAAGAGAATTGAAAAGAATCTGCTATTTTACCATGAGCCAGTGCAAGTAGACTAGTGTCAGAGAAATGTGATTCCTGCAGTGCATGGTGCAAGCTAACCTTGATACACAATTCTGAATATGTTGCGGCATGCATACAAGAGATGATGGCAGCCCTAAATAAATAGCATTACAATAGTCTAAGTGTAATGCTACAAATGCATTCTGAATTAGCACCTTCTGCGCTAGAGCAAACAGGTAAAGCAATTGCCTCAGGGGTGAAACAGGTTCTGTCTTCCAGGCAGATGTGCTGGATGAAACGCAAAAGAAGATTTTCATTCAACCCCGACACTGACAGGAGTCTTGCCAAACCACCAGCATTATGACTCGGGTGGATACTGAAAAAGATAAGCCTAGACTTCAAAGAAGAGCTGGAGACTCCATTGTTGGCACCGAAAAAGGGTTTGAAATTTTGCTACCAGTTCTACATTTTCCCCAGCATTATTATCCACACACCCACCTTCACTACCACCATTTCTACCTCACTCACCTCCGCGTAAGGTTCAAGATACAGTCTCAGAGTCAGATAATCCTTATCATCCCCAAGACTGCTATGAGGAACCCTTTTGGCCATGAGGAGGGATGACCCATCGGAGGACTAATTAGTAGATCCTCAAGATGACGCAGATTTGGAGCCATACTCTATCAAACCATCTCCACTTGATGACACCTCTGCATACCATGCTGTAATTCAGAGGGCAGAGCAACGTCACCAGGTTAAGTTTCATACGATGGAGGAAGAGGATAATTTTAAGCTGAAACCTTATTCAAAATAGGATAGAAATATATATATATATAGATAGATAGATAGATAGATAGATAGATAGATAGATAGATAGATAGATAGATAGATAGATAGATAGATAGATAGATAGATAGATAGATAGATATACAAAAACCTACTGGCAGTTGCCAGTAGGTTGTTATAGTTAGGACCTAGTTTCCATAAGAAAAGCGGTTTTTGTTTTGCTTATAAGTTCGCCCCGTTTGACAAATCATCACAACATTTTCAAAACTAATGTGCCAGCCACTTCAGCTGCTGTCTGAAATGTTTTGGGGTGAGCCGTGAAGCAAGGACCGAGAAAAAGGTGGGGGGTCCCAAAATGGATTTTCCCCATGTAATTTCCCATAGGGATTTTGGACACAACTACAGCCTGAACCTCTGAATGGAATGACACCAAATTTGGCAAAAAAATAGATCTTGGTCCAGGAAGATTTTTTTAAAATTTTTTTGTAAATCTGTTCATTAGTTCTGGAGTTATTAAAGTAAGAATCTTTATGTATATCTATAGACGTGGAACTGCTGCGGATCCTCCATGGACCTGGAGGGATTAGTGGATCCATACCCAACAGCAATGCCGTGATTGACTGGCCACAATGTGAAAGGAAAGTTGTAGCCGACATTTTGTGCATCTGCACTAGGGGTGGGAAAAAAAATTCTGCTCCACCGGCAGAGTTCGCGCTCCGTGCGGGGTTCCAAAAACTCTGCGAAGTGACTCGCATCAGAGTTCTTTTTCTCGAGGGGCTCGCCAACGGTAAGTTGGCGAGTGCTTGCGAGAAAAAACAAAGCACTAGACCTCCTCTGGGCAAGATTAATCATCGTGGGCGATCGCAGCAGGTCACGGCCGTTCGGGTTGAGAAATTTGCCAGTTGCGTTGAGGAAGCTACTGCTCGAGTAGAATTTCTACTCGAGCGGCAGAGAGCAGCAGCACCCTCTGGCATGACGCGTAGTGCAGTTCGTGTGATTTTACAGCGCTGGACAAACTCCTGACACTAAAAATCAGTGAGAGCAGCAAACATAACAGACTCTGCCACTGGCAGAACTCCGTGGAGCGTGGCGGAGTTTTCTGGCAATTCGCAGAGTTCCGGGAAGTTCCGCAAAGTAAATCTCCGCAAACTCCACCCAGGCTTAATCAGGACATGGTTCCAAGGAAATAAAATAAAATGTAAAAGTGATAGAAGGGGGTCAGGGTAGAGGTATCCTGACCCCGTGGGACTGTGAGGGACCCCACATGGGCAAGAATTGTCCAAAAATGTTTATTTTTTTAGGGCGTGAGGATCTGCAGATCCACTGATCCAGACCCCAATAAAACACATACACACACTCACAGACCCACACACCCATTTACACACTCACTCACACACCCACACAACCACTCACACACCCAATCACACACTCATACAGCCACTCACACACCAACTCACAGATCCACAAAACCACTCACACACCCACTCACAGACCCACAAAACCACTCACACACCCAGACAGCCACTAACATACCCACTCATATACCGATATAGCCACTCACACACCCACACGCAGGCAGTGATGCACCTACAGATATTGCAATAGCATATGTTTGTATTAAATGTGTTGTTGTTTTAGTACTAAATGTGTGCAATATTACCGGCAGTCCCTTTAATTGTCCGAGGACTCGTAACAGATCCTCAGATCCAGAAAATAAATTTAAAAAAAGACTTGGCACATTGCATTTATAGAAAGACTACATACATTACCTTATATAATATTTACATTTTTCGTTTTAAAATATCTGCTAATAATGAATGTGTGAATAAAATGCATTTATAAACTTGTGAAAGTGTATATTAGTAATTTTAATTCATGGGCCAAATCGTAGTACAATTGAAAAACCCAGTGATATTCACTTAGAAACCAAAGGTTACAAGGGTTTTATGGTTAGGAAATAGCATTTATAAACCATAGAAATTCCCTGAAGAAAATCAAAGGTTACAGGGACGTTATGGTTAGATTAAGATTTTACACACACAAAACCATAGAAATTCAGCAGTTATAGTTAGGGTGACCAGACGCTCCGGATTTCCCTGGACGGTCCTGGTTTTTGGAGAAGTTTCCCGGTGTCCTGACAAGTCTCTCCAAATTGGGGAAATGTCCTGGTTTTTGGCTAGTGCCTGTGTTAGTAAAATAAACGTCCTGGTTTTTCTCAAGTGTCTGTGTGCGCACACTCACTTTCCAATGCTGAACGAGTTAAGGTGTAATATGAAATAGGTGATTGTTGTAGAAGAAAGGCAAATGCTTTAAAAAGAGACATTCCCTCTCTGGATCTCACTTTCTTTCTACAATGCAGCAACGTCGTCGTGCCAGCCATTGGGACAAGAGCGCCTTGGAACCACCAGTGACCAGGAGTCAGAGGTCACCGTAGCTAGATCCAGCCAGCCAAATGCCTGACCCAGCTCTGCCCTTTTATGGACCTTCAAACTGCATCAGAATCAAGCAGCTGACAAAATTGAAAGGGGCCTGGAGTGGAACCATTATGGATGACCCTCCCCAGCCGTAACAGCACTAGCAAGTTAGGATCCAGCCTCCGCATCAGAGCTGCTGCAGCCAGGAATTGGATCCTTCAGCAGCCACACAAGACTCGCAACTTGACTATTAAAATGCCTATGGGACATTTTCTCTTTATTTTCACCCATTCCCAAAAACTATTGGCCATTTGTTTAAACTTTCATGGGCACAAGTCGGAGTAGAGTGTGAGTGATTGATGAGCAGGAGGTAAGAGTGACAGAGGGCCTGGATTTGTGAGTGACTGAGGGTTGTCAGACCCTTAGCCACTGACTGATGTAGAGGTGAGGTAGGATGAATTTATGGGGGTCCACGGGAGCGAAAAATAAACTTTAAAAAACTAAGATGGATTCTTGAGGTGTTATGGAGCTTGATTGCTTGCTTGGTGGTGGGGGTTTGGTCCCTCATCCAAATCGTTCTTAAGAGGCTTCTTTACATCCTGGAGGTTTTGCACCTTCGTCGTACTTTGAAACCGAGAATGGAAAATATACCATGCAGCTCTGAGCCAGATTTTCCCATCTGGTTTTTAAGCATTTTCTACAAACTCACCTAAGTCTTGAAAATGCTGAACCCATAGCACCCATCTCTTTACCATCAGATGCCACATCTCACATTGACTCACAAGTTTAAATATGTACAGCATGTAAATGTGACCTAAATGTATGTTTTTATCCTGTTTAAGTTCAATCACTCAAGGTTCCTACATCGGTATATTATTTCTACGTTATCACTTTACTGGTAGTTGCTTATATGCCATACACTGTGAGTTGGCTGGTCAGGACACTAAAGAAACCTCATTACACTCCAGCACACTTCTGTACATCTCTACAAGGCAGAAGCCCATCAGAAAATGCTGTTAATTCCACAGACACATAGGGGAAACTGGAACCATTTTGAGGTAGATCTGGTGCCTATATAGAGATAAAACAGTCGCTTTCAAGCTCAGGAAGACTTGGGATGTGTATTTGCATTTGTGACCAGGGCAGTACAGGGACCGCAATCCAGCCCTGGCAATTACGTGGGACCGGCCTCCGAGGGATGCTGGTGGAAAACACTGCTGCTGTGCTTTTTGTTACTGGAGGCCTGTATTGCTGCATAACCGTCCCCCAGTAACAGTGCTTGAAATGGGAAAATAGAAATGAAGGTACTCTGCACCAGAGTACCTGATTGTTTCTGAGAAGTGCCGGTACTCTCCAATTAAAATTATTATCTCTCTCTTGAGAAGTGCTGGTACTCTCCATCTCAAACTAAAAAAGTGCTGGTACTCCGTACCGGGCAGTACTGGCATTTAAAGCACTGCCCAGAAACAAAAACGGCCCCCACCGGTCCAAAACCAGCCCTCACCCTCCGGCCCACCTGGGAAACGCCCAGTGCCCACTAGGGCCAGTCCGGTCCTGTTTGTGACAGCCGAACCACATCCGGCCTTCCTTAATATGCAAGAATCTCTCTTTAAAAGGAAAAGGGATATCATGGTCAATTTGTTTTCTTAAAGTACTCAAGAAGTGATGGATGGGAGTCTTGACGCTACTCCAATGGGATCAGTCCAGCGGGCCTGCCAGGCTATGTCCTCCCTGAACCAGAATAGAAGCAGCCCAGGACTGGTTTTGCACTAGTTAGAGCTCAAAAGCCAGGTATAGCTTGGTTCCAGTGACACACTGATTTGCATATAGCTGGGCCCAAACTTAGGTGGCATGGTGTGTAAAGTTGACTAGGATGTGGAGAGGAGTATTCTACAAACAGCAGTACCTGATTTTGAGGACTACTGCATTTGTATGTTGCTTTATTTAATAGGAATACATACTTGGAGTTTCAAGGCAAGGACGGTCACCAACTATAGCAAATGTTGAAGCAAAGTCTTTTAAAATGGAAAGAAGTTAACAGCCAATAAAAGATCTCTGATTTGTCATCTTTTTCTATGTCGATGACAGTTGTCGAATAGTCCTACTTTTATTTATTACTTTGTTTTGTCTCTGTTTACTCAACTTTGCTAATCCCCACACATTCCAAGAAAGTAGTTAAATCATGGAGGGAACCGCATTTGCCATTTCAGGAACCTCTTTTCTTGTGTCCATTGTTCCCATATCAGAGTCCTCCTGTAGTGTGATGCTGAAACAACTATACCTTTAGTGATCTAGTTCCCCCTGCCCCTCCCTTTGAAACCCCATCCCTTCAAACCCCATCCCCTAACCCCACCCCCTGGCTCCTGGGCAGTGGTGCGATCTCCATTCGCCCCTGACAAGGTGTCAGGAGCCGTCTCACCCACCCCATACCATCCCTCCCAATTTCTTTCAATACAATAGCCAGCCAATTTAATGAAACAAAGAACACTCTAACCAATAACAGCTGGCATTGTGCAGTAGAACCTTGAAATTTCAGTTTAAAAGTGGTTTGCCAGTGGTCAGTCCATTGTCGAGGTGCGCGAAAAAACTCTCTAGCTCCTCGTGTGGGCCTCAACCTCTGTTAGGGGCGTGTCCACCCCACCAGCGGTAGACATGAGATATAATAGTCCTTCCCTTTCCAGCTAGACCCCCTCCCAGCAAATCCACATATAACTTATCTGGGCATGTTTAGAAGTCCTTTTCTTTCGGACATCCCTTTCATGATACGTGTGTTTGGAAATCAGTAGGAGGCACTGGCTGATCAGGTGTGGATGTATCTGACTCCGAAGAGGGATCGGCCATATGCAGTGTTCCATCCGAGCCTACCCGAATCCGGCCTGCAGTGTCCGCCGAGGTCTGCTGTGTCTTTGTGGCCAGACTACCTTGAGATTCCATTCGTCCAGCTGTCTTTGCTTGATCGGATCCCTGGAAGACTCTGCCCCTCTGAGTGCCCTGCCCCCCCAAACCATCCAGACAGTCAGCAGCCTCTGACGCAGATAGAAAACACAATGCTTTTCCACTGTGTATAGTCCTACTTTTATGTTGATGGTTGCTGCAAACTGTAGTCCTACTTCTCTGACTATGACGTGTCCCGGTTTTTTGTTTTGAGAATCTGATCACCCTAGTTATAGTTATCTCAAGTAACTATAACTCATGACCTAAGGTAACTATAACTTGCACCCTCACCATGCACTGCGAATTACCCCACATATTACGTCAGTCATGAGATCTTCTATGACATCACTGATAATATGTCTGTAACAGTTGCAGTGAAATTATTGAGTAGAAAACTGTGCATGTCGGGGAGTGAGTATATAGATTAAACAAAAGCAGCTAAGTATGCACTCAATTATATCAAACTCCAACTGTAATCTCAATGTCACTCAAAAGTAAATGACACTTCACCTGATTTGGTGTGCACCTGAAAGGGGAGTGAGTATATGACATTAAGAATCGAGTACCTAATGTACTTATTAAGCCCTGAATGGGCACACCCAAGATTATTACCCATATCTGCATGCCATCACTACTCTACTCAATTAGGACGTACATGGCTTCATGCAATCAATTAGAAAATATATTTTCTTGTGTGTCATGTCAATATTACAACTATAACACCAATTAATTAGGAATAACCCCCATCATATTGCTTGACAATTATTTTCAGCATGTAGTACCGGCGATTTATACAAGAATAAAAACAATTCATTATAACCAGTGCTTTTCTCTCATGTTCACAGTTGTGGCGCTGTATCATAAGGAACAGATATCCATTTAGGCTCCCCAGCACAGATGACAGTCACTTGGGCATCCCGGATGTGTCACCGCTGTGTGCAGTTCTCCAGAGTGCACAGCACACTTTCCTTTTCAGCCACCGACATTTCCAAGGACTCCAATTAAGTACCTATTTTTGAAACAGAAGTGCCGCTTTTTTTTCTGTCAGATACTCCTCCCAGGGGACATGGATTCCTTACCTGAGGCAGATTCCCAATGCGCCCAGTGACACTGCCGACAAATGGAACATTTTGTTTTGACTGCCAGGGCTTATGTTGATGGCCATAACCCGCTCTTCTAGGACGAAGCGCATAGTTTGTATGTGATTTTTGTAATAAATTGCAGAATTAACACCTTTGTGATAGTCACTAGGTTGGTGAGGCCAACACACTATTCCCAGCAGTCTGTGCACATGTGCACAGGCATTGCATGAAAGCCTTTATGCACAACGGTCAAAGGATCATTTTGTGTATGTCTCATTTAGACTGAAGAGGCCCTGGGCCTGTGCGGTCAAGCAGAGAAATGAGGTTTTAATCATTGTGCATCTGTTATGAGCAGCTACTAATAAAAAGTAGCTGACCATTGATTATTTATCATATTGTACTTCAGGCCTCACAAAAGGCACCGAAAGAGCTATATAAATACCAATACAATACAATACAATACAATACAATCCCACCAAAGAAAAGCCGCCACCTTGAGATCCAGTGGTCTGCTGTTAAAAGATGTGCTGGGCACAGTGGACTACAGATTCTACAATGGGCACTTTCTGTGACTAGCACAAGTGGTGTCACCTAAGAAAAAAACATGTAACTCCTAGAGTCACACTTTGTCTCATAGAATGAAGTTCTACCATGAAAAACACAAATCGGGCTAATTGTGCTATAGCATAGAACACTATATATGCCATCGGTAAAGGGTGGCACTATGTTGTAATGGTTAGCGCCTCCAAGGGGGGGTGGGGGGTGTATGGTCCAGCGTGCAGGGAATATCTGCTAACCAGAATGTCACTGTCAAAATAGCGAGGGCTGAAATATCGACAAATAAGCATGTATGGGAAAGCACGGGTTTGCTATATTTAACTCCGAATATATGTACCATGACAATATATATGTTCCATGTACTTAAAAGTGAAGTTAAGAATAGTAAATCTATAGTTACCTAAACGTACTAACCTCCTCAGTATTTTGGTTCTCCATATTTTGGTTACGTTGCTCTGGTAACTCGATTTTTCCAGGGTCGGGCTGGGGAATAAAAAGTAGCCCTGGCAAAAATGTTCAACCCAGCCTTGTGCCCTCCGTCTCCTCGTGCTGTCTCTCGCTTCCCATCCATCTATTCTCTCTCTTTGTATCGTCTCCCTCTCTGATCACTTTCTACCTTCCCCTTCTCTTACTCTCTCCTGAAGCCTTCCCTGCCTTCTGCAATTAGCCTTGAGGCACTGGGAAAAGTGGCAGAGACACCAGGGCTGACCCTGGGCTTTCAAAGCAGCCTCCAAGTGCCCCCGCCCACCGGGGAAATGCCCAGTGGAATCAAAGGCCTGTCCAGCCCTGCTACTTGAAATGACAGACTGCAACCTTCCTCCAACGTAATCACCTCCTCATACCAGTCATGCTCGACCGATAACCCTTCACCCTGAGCAGTCCTTGCCTGGGACGTCTGTCTTTAAATGCTGTGGAAATAGTATGGATTCCACATATTCCCATTTTGATGCTGGAACTTCCTGGATTAGATTCACTCTCTTGTAGGGTGTAGAGCAGAGGGGTCAAGGGTTGAACAGAAAGTATATAACCAGTCATTATTTTGCTCAAAAGTTAAACGGACATTATGAAAATAAGGAATTCATTTTTGTGACACAGCAAATAGTATAGACACATATCGGGGGCTGCGTTGTTTGTTTAAGGCTGAACTCTGCAGGCAGTCTCTAGTGACTTTGCAGGTTTGTCTTCACTCATGGAAATTAATTCACAATATATTTAAATCCAGCGTGTGCTGGTGGCTGGAGGCTTTCACATAATTTTTCGACTGTGTACCCTGCGGAATAATGCTTGGCTTGCTTTCCTTAGCGTGCAGTGCATGTGCACTAAATAAAAAATGCTGCCTGGCTCCTGGAAATGTTTCCAAGCCTAATTTACATTTCTAGTGTTTGTGCAGGGCACTTTGCCAAAGCTTCGAGGCACTTCTGCGGCTAGAACCCATTAGTTCTGCTGCTTGCAATAAGTTGCTTTGATACAGAGACGGTATGTAATTGCCATGTCAGTGAGATTCAGATAAATAAACTCTAATGGAATAAATGTCAAATCTTAAATGCCCCCCCCCCCTCCCCGTCCAGGCTCCTTGGGACCGGTTTTTACATGTTTTAAAAGCCAAGTGAAGGATGAGAGACAAACCTTTCAATATTCTGTTTGCATCTCAGCCCCCATCTGTGGATTAACTCACAATGCACCACACGCAGAGATGGGACTCCTTTCCCGGCCCAGACCTGCCTTGCCATGACGTCATCATAGATGCCAATGTTGTTAAAATAACACTTCTAGCTCTAGAGCTTCAGGTGGATTCTTAAAGTACCTGAGTACCTGGCTACAAGTTTGCCTTTATTTTTGGGTTGCATAAAGTGACACTACATCCACAATATAGCAATCACTGCGGCTAAATGGTCTGAGCTTCCATCTTGACAGCTTTCATTGGGCGGGCCACTGCTCTGAAATGCCCTCAAGACTATAAGAAGCGCTCAGCGATAAAAACGTAAAGTGTTAAATAGAAAACTGTATTAAATACAGAAATATGGCGGGGAGTCTGATAGACAGGATTTTGATTACTATTATTTCATTGTGTGTATGGATTTGATATATCCCTTGTGAATCAGTGACAAAGGAGAAATCTCTTTGGAAGCCTGTTTGAACCTGATACTATCTTATTCTCCTGTCACTACTCTAGCTTGACATTTGTTATTGATGATAGTCCTTCCTCACTTTCTTATGCTAATCCTGAGCCTCCTGTCCACTCCCTACCGAGAGTGGTACACTCTAGAAGAGGGCCACCACTGAATTCAACTCGTCTCCTCTTAGTAGAACAACAGCAGATGCGGCTTGAGGGCAAAAGAAATTGCCAGACATGGCGGTTAAGGGGAAATACATAGGGAAAGGGGGCTAAAATGGCAGAGGTCCTACCTACATGTTCCCATACTTGACATTGGGGGAAAGATGGATCCCCACAGGGTGATTTCTTGTAATTGCCTCCACACATACTTTTGTCCCATATGCAGAGTTTGCCAATTCATTATATCCAGGGCCATTGGAACTATGCCGCAGCAGAGGGCCATATTATGCTCCAGGGTTGAGTAAATTATGCAAAAAGAAAAGGCAAATTAAGCAGCATGATTCTGCACATTTTTTAATAGTATTAGATCATTCTTTTGTACTTTTTACACTTGTTGACACAGTCTGGGCATTAGGTGCACCTCAGTAGTGCCAGTTTAATCCCCACATATAGCAATAATCAACAGAAAGGTGACCAGTCAACCTTTGCAAAAGGCCTTCTATTGTGTGGTAACATATGCTGCAGCTTTTTAGTAACTTTTGAACTGTTTGAGCTAGAAACAAAACATTTTTGGGTTAAAATCTACTGATTATGCACCAGATGATGGATTATGTGGCAAATGTGGCAAATCTATAATTATGCGAAATGTGCAGCAGATGCACAATCACATAATTCCAGTGGCCCTGATTATAGCCAGGTGCATTCACATATTCTCACAACACAAGTCACACCCACATGCCTTCCAATAGAGCCCAGTGCCCACGGTCCCTTTATTCACACTCATAGCATCCATGTGCCATTTTACATGCTAAGAATGCCGATCACTAACCAACCACTGCCTCAATAAGCAACTAGCTGACACCTATGGCACCCAGCATCAGATGCCTTCACCAGCTACCTAACAGACATACGCATCTGCTAGACAAAAGAGAAAGGTACTAAAGGAGAAAATGTATTAACAAACTTGGTACAAACCAGCGGCATCACCCTTCAAACCCACAGAGTATTTCAGATTAACTTAACCTAGTGTCCAGGTGGGTGTTAAGTAAATGCAGTAAAACAATAATGCCATATGTCCTTCATCATGCTCATGTCACCTACGCTCACAAATGTGCTTTCTAGACTCCAGAAACCCATGTGCCCCTGCACACGTTCCTAGTGCTACTGTGTCCTCTTCATTGCCCTTCCCCACCCAGGCTCCCTTCACACATACTGATGTGCTAACTACTCCCGCAGTCTTAGATGTGGCCCCAACGCGCCCTCCTTGTACCCGTGTGAGCTCTGTGACCTCTCAGTTCCTCTCCCGCCTGCTCTCTTGTGACGTGCACACAAACTCTTGGCCCTTATAGGCCACCCACCACAATCTAGCACTGATGAGCCACCCAATAATAAACTTAGCACCTATGTGCTCTCCACTCACCATCCTTGGATCTCAGTCCATCATCACATGTTCCTGGCCTCCAGGTATCCTCCTCATATTCTAATCTCCCCCAATGCATCTCCCTAACTGCTGTCTCCCACTTATAACCTGCTCTTCCACTTTACACAGTCCTGGTGAGAGACTTTATGTATTATTTTTATCAACACCCACTGTTGTCTATTGCATTGATGAAAATGTCAATATAAATTGATTTTTAAAAAAGATATTGTTACAGATGTTAATTTCATACATGAGACTGCTGTGCTATGGTCAACAATGAGCTGTACTCACTCGAAATATATTGAGACAGAAGAAGAATACTGCTGTCAGGCTCCCACGTAACAGATAAATGTCAGTACACAAAAGAGTTTGCAAGGCTTCCCTACCACTCTAGAAGTGGATGCCCTCTCAAAGAGTGTAGACAGAAAAAATGAGTCATTTTCTATGTCAACAGATTTGAAAAAGTGAAATAAATAATTTGCAGCTTTTGTAATATGACGCAATGCCTTAACTGAAGCCATGCGTAATGGCACCAGTGAAGAAACTGAGTATGTCATCTGTAAGGTAAAAGAATTTAGTAGATAATCATGATTCTGCTTAATAAAATTCTTTACAATGATACTTTTGTATTTTTAGGTCGAGCCTAGCGCAGCACGCATGTGTTACTCTATGGGGAGGTCTCTTGGAATCACTCCAGACTTTCTCGAAACTTGTCTGTGTGGTTTTTCAACTCCCACACATTCTATTGACCTTCGCGTGTGGCTTTCAAAAATGAAAGCACGCAATTGGCCAAAGGCGGGTGCATGTCCCACCTTTTCTGTAAATGTTCACTCCCACGGCATCCAGCTGTCGGGAGCGAGCAGCGGGGCGCAGGGTGCCAGCTGCATTCCTCGTCGTGGATCATTAAACACAGCTCAGTCGCTTTCAGTTTAGCGGCCGCGCTTGTTTTTTTCACTACCCACCTCACTCCCATGGCATCCAGCTGTCGGGAGCAAGCAGCAGCGCGCAGGGTACCAGCTGCATTCCTCGTCGTGGACCATTAAACACAGTGCAGTCGCTTTCACTTTAGCGGCTGCACTTTTTCACTCCCCACCTCTCCGACCATGCCTCCTTCCTCTCCTTCTGTCCCCACAGCCTCTCAACATTCTCCAGCAGTTTCACATCCGTATTCTCTCACTTCCACCTCTTTTCTCATTTTGATTTCCGTTTACATCTTCAATTAATGCCCCCATATGCCTTCCCCTCACCCTCATTCCCCCTGCCCACTCATGTTAACTCAGTCTTTACTCACGCTCACAAATTCCTACCTCAGCTCTGCCTAGCCCCCCTCGGCTTCCCTCTATCCCCCTAAGTTCTCTCTCACCCCCACAGTCGTAGATGCTTTTCTCGCTCACTTCACAACCCCTAACTTCCCCTCCCACGTCGCTCCTACGAAACCACTCCGCACTACCCTTTTACCCCTCACCCTGAAAATGTATTCTAACTCCCTTCCACACATTCCCTCCCGCACTCCCTTTCGCTGCCCTCCCGTACTCATTTGCCCTTGACACTCCAATTCTTTGCTTGAGTCCTATCTTCACTCCACAACCCTCACTGGCTCCCCATCTCATTTCCACAGCCCTCCCCTCATGTGTTTATCCCCTCCTTTTACTCACCGCCCTACTTCGCCTACCTCATTCCTCATCTCCTCCTTTACCATCTCCCCACATCCTTCATAGCCATGCCCATTCCTTCACTCACCATCACCCTCTTTACTCTACATTCCCTGTTCCACCAGCCATCAATCACCCCTTTAGCCCTCGTTCATCCCCAGTTCCCTTCCACTAAGATCCACTCATCCCTTTCTCCCCATCATACTAACTTACTCCATGCCCACTCATTCCTTCACCCATTCTGTGTCCTCGGTGTTGTACGTGTCGCACATGCTCCGTGTTTACCTTGTATTGTGTGCTTAACTCTATGTACTCTCTTCTACTGGTACTTTATTTACGTGTACATGGATGTTTCTATGTCTTTTCACCCTTTTTAAACATGCTACCACCACCTGAATGACTTCCATATTGACCTTGCATGCTGTACGTGTACTCTGTGCTGTGTGGCAGTCATGTGCGCGTGCTTTCTGCTCGGCATGTTTTCTATGCAATGTACTACTACCTTGTGTTTCGTGGCCTGCCTTGTTCGGTGGTCTCGGTGCTGTACATCTACCGCGCTCTAACCTGTGTTTTACATGCACCCTTTCTACCCCGCGCTTTGCGTACACTAAGCTCTACGTATGTATTGCCACAATAGGGCCCTACTGTGAACTCTACTGTGCATATATTTTACAATATATTGCCATGTGCTCCATGTGTGGTGTATATTCTGTGTTCTATACTTACTCTGTGCTATACACACATGCACTGTGCTCAACTTACACTATGTTTCCCGGTTTGTACATGTATTTGTGCTCACTGCAGGGGACGGTGTTCGACCTCATGGTCACAGGTCCAAATCCCGGCAAATTCACTCAGCCTTTCATCCTTTCTGAGGTCGAGAAATGGGTACTATTGAGTTGGGTAACGAATAGACGTCTGTTATTCAGCTCCAAGATGCCCCTTTGCGGGTAAAAGTGCGCTTTACAAATGCACGTTATGTTATGTTACTATGATGAACTGCCCCCACCTAACACTAAAAACTATAACAAAAAAGCATTAGAACAGTCAGAGAAAATTGACAGCATTGCATAAACAAAAAAACTAGAAAACATTTTTGGTGTTAATTCTGTTTTTTATTAGGGTACTTCAGTTGTATATAATGTTTTCTAGGTTATATATAAGGTGACAAAAATGGTTATAACACTTTTTTTATTATAACTTATAACTTTAAAACACTGCACAACATTCACAATGCTCTACAACACATATTAAAAACGTTAACAAAGCCAATAGCTCTGTCTAAACACTTATAAGGCCCCAAAGGTGAGACCTATTGGCTATGCCAATGCTTGTTAAATGATATACATTAACAACTAGTCTGGAGGTTGCATGCCTCCCTGTCATCCATACCTCTTGGTCATAGCCTTTGACAGTGCCCGGTCCCCCTAGCCCATGCATGCCAGGCATGATCTTCTGTACATGCCTGGTGCGGACTAGGCATAGGGTGTGGCAATAAAATAAACTCTGTGTTTAGTACACAGCCCCAAGAACTTATTGAGCTCTGAACACAGTGTATATGGTTTTTTTTCACCACATGAGCTAAGTACTGTCCCCCGTTTACCTGTTGGGCATGAGCCGAAACCATGCACAGTGAGTTGTTGACAAAATGATTAGCATTTGGTTGCATGCTTGCCCCATACTCATGCCTGCAGTACTCATTGGGATGATCTGCAATGATATCCAGTGACAACAGGGCATAAGGGGTCACCCTTCAGGTACGCCATTTGCTGAATACCCCATCCCAGTGTCTGATGAATATTATTTTTTTGTTTTATTTAGCACAAACTCGACCCAAAGGTATCAGAGCGCTTTACATGAGAATCAGTTGCATTACAGACATTCATTTTGTTAGGCAGGGGGATATTAAGTGTTTGCCCAGAATCACAGAATATTGAGCGTCCCTGCTGAGACTCGAACCCGGTTTCCCAGCTAACTCCGTGTGACTAATCTATATGAAATCTTAGGAACAAAAGTTTATGTAACTACAATTGTGTACTGATTGGTTTTCATGTATATTTATATAATGTATGTAATAAAATGTGCGTGTGTTTGTGTGTCGAAGGACATATTTAAAGGATACATAACAGGTAACTGTGTTATAAGGTCCTATATTGCCACTGAGGGAATCTGTTCACATTTAATACCATGAGGCGGTAGGTGGAGTGGTATGTGTGAGAAAGTGCCATCTTTCCTGCATGGTATACCCCACTTTTTGCTGAATTGCTGAATGTACTTTGACTGAGTGTGCCCCTGACTCATGCCAATCAGGTTCCCAGGGCCTATGTTCCTTCCCTAAAACCTAAAACCCAAATTGGCAAACCCTGGCCACATGTCAGCCCCTGGTAAATGGTACCCTAGGTACCCAGGGCCTTGTGACCAGGAAAGGCCTCTAAGGGCTGCAGCACTTATTGTGCCACCCTTAGAGGCCCTGTACCCTAACACAAACACACTGCCCTTGCAGGCTGAGTGTCTGGGTACAAGACAAAACAAAGAGTCGACATGGCACACATCCCTGTGTGCCATGCCCACAACCTACACTGCCCTGGCATACATCAGCCTCCCCTCTAGCTGGGTGCCCTATGCCAGTGGTGTGGGCACAGGAGCATGAGCCCTGTGCCCCTACAGTAACCAGGTCCATTCCTGGGCACTGTAAGTGCAGTGCTGCCATTTAAGAGTATATGGTGCTGAGAGCTCGTCAAACGCGAACTCCACAGCACCATAATGGCAACACTGAAGACTGAGAAGTTTGGTATCAAACTTCTCAGCACATTAAACCCGCACTGATGCCAGTGTGGGATTTAATGTACAAAGCACTACAGAGGGCATCTTAGAGATGCCCCCTGAAACCTAACCTACAATCCACGTCTTTTCTGAGAGGCTGCCTAAGCTGCCACACAGCAGACCTATTGCTGCCCCCCTGGGTGGAGATCCCCCGCTCTCCTGGGCCTGCAACAATGCACATCCTGGGCGAGGTGCTAGGTCTCCTCCCCCAGGATGGACAGGGGGAAGCTTCAAAGGCATACCGCCTTTGTGAGCTTCTCCAGGCCACTTGCTATACTCAGCAACTGTCCCCCACCGGTTCTGACCTGCACTCTAGCGGGAAGACTGACCGGAAACCCCAAGTAAGGACAGGGGATGTGCCAGCCTCTGCCAACCCCACCCCTCAGGTGGGGGAGGCGAGGTGAAGCACATCTCCGGGCTCTCGCCATCTTGAAAATGGGAAGCCCTGCCCGATCAGGACTAGGCTACTGCCCCCCTCCCACAGGAGAGTGGCAGGATAGGGGGTGTATTAACCCCAGGGCAGGGACCCATTGGTCCGTGCCCTTTACCTACCTGTAACGCCTCTAAATCTAGTATTAGGGGCACCCTGAACCTTCCTTCCTTAGATTCCAGATTCTGAAAAAGCAAAGAAGAACAAGAAGAAAGAAGACCTGCCGTGCAGCTGCTAAGAAGAGGAAGACACCAACTGCTTTGGCCCCAGCCCTACCGGCCTGTCGACCCTCGAACCTGCTAAAATCCGGCACCTCCTGTGGCCAGCAACCTCACAAACCCTGGAGGACCTGGCTACCTTGTGACTCTGAGCATCTGGGACTCCCATTAGCAGTGGCTCTGCTGAAAGCAAGTTTCTAACCCCAGGCATCAGCCCGGAACCGCAAACCCTGCACACTCTGCACCCGCCAAGCCTGGCCTGTGCCGGGGTGGACAAAGACCCAGAGGACGTCCCCCCGGCGACTGTGACCCCGAATCCGACACCCAAGGACTCACCTTGACGCTCCTGACGACGCCTGCAGCCTCAGAACCAGGGACCCTCCAAACCGCGATCAACAGAGGGTAAGATTTTCCGATATCAAAAGGCACCCCTGCATCCGGCCCCCTGTGCCCGACTCCTGGGTACCTACCTATCCTCCAACTACCCAACTTACCTCTCGAAGTGGTGGTGGCACCCGAAGAATCTTCGTCCCCGAGCTTGCAGCCTTTATTCGTCCTTGAGCTTTCCCATTGAAATACATTGAGCGCCCGAAGGTTCAAAAGCACCCTCCACCCAGCTGCCCGAGTGGCCCTGGCAGTGCAACTTCTGCTCCTACCTACTTCCCCACTTGCCCTGAGCAAGTGACCAGGAGCCCAGCTCCCACAGCCGCGTGGCCTGCTAGTCAGCAGCCACCAACCAAGGCCCCCCTGCCTCCCATAGGATAACATTGGGCCTAACTCACTCTGCACCCGGCCGCCCCAGTGCCGCTGAGGGTGTAACAACTGTACCAACCTGACCCTGGGAGAACCCTGAATCTGTGCCCAGAACCTTAACTCTGCCAGTCGAGTACTTACCCAAAAGCCGATAACTCACTTTTCTTCAATAGGGTAACATTGACTGGTTTCTTCTGAAATTTCTTCTAAGTGTGGAGTTTCTAAAACTTAAAATATTCACCTAAAATCAATCGAGTAACAAAAACGGAAATACTCACCTGCTATTAGGAGAGATCCCAGTGCTGGATCTTGGTGCCCAGCACAGACCCTGAAACGTACTCACAACTGTACTTACCACTAACCCAATTTTCTTCCATACGAAATCATTGACTGTTTTTCTGGGAAATTTCTTCTGTCGATTTTTGCAAACTACAAATATTCTTTAAAAATCGTACCAGCTGTGAAAACGTAATTACTTACCTGTTTTAGATAGAGGTCCCAGCCTAGGAGCCCAGCCCTGGATTACAAAAGTAACGAGAACATACTTTACCCGTAACTTGAATTTTCTTCCATAGGGAACCATTGACTGTTTTTCTATGAAATTTCTTCTAAGTGTCGATTTTGCAAACTTATAAATATTCCTTAAAAATCGCCTGTGTAATTCAAACGCAGTTTCTCAACTGCTTACAGGTGGTACACTAGTGCTGGATCTAGGATCCAACACTGACCTAGAAAAAGTAACCATAACCCCACTTACCTGCTAAGTGAACTTCCTTCCGTAGGATAATATTGGTAATTTGATTAGCTAAAGTTTCTAAGTGTCAACTTTTAAAATATCAAAATATTGCTTAAAAATCACAACAGTAACTAAAACTAATTTACTCACTTGTTTCCAAGAACTGTCCCAGGACTGAATCTAGGATCCAGTCCTGGAGTTAGAAAAGTAATCCTGAAAGTAATCACTTGCAAATAACTTAAAATTCACATTGAGCTCAATGTATTATTGTGTTTGAAATAGTGTTGCCTATTGCAACAAAACTGTAACTATTATCTGCAAAAGTCAATTGCAAAGTATTTAACTAAAGCATCTCATTCTGAGAAAGTATATTTTGATACCTAGTGTTCGTTCTAAAATAATACAACCATATTTTTTTATATAAACCATTGGCCTAGAGTTCAGTTGTTGAGTGTGTGAGACCATTTGCTGACTGAGTGTGAACAACAAATGCTTTACACGGTCCTCTGATACTGCCTTACTGCTCGACCAAGATACCACTTTAGAGAATAAGGTTATATCTAACTTTAACCTCTGCCAAACCTCTGGGGACTGTGGACTCTGTACACACTGTACCTATTTGGGAACAGTATATATATATATATAGAGCCACTTTTTCACAGTATGTAAATATCACCAGAACCCCAGGTGAGTATTATAGAGTCATTTTATTCATGTTACTTGTAATGTGTTATATTATTTCATGCGTGTTTTTTGTGGAACTGTTTGGATGAAATGTGTTTTTTTTCAAACAGGGAAATGTTTGTTGAAAGCAGTTAGTGAAATACTGAATTACTACTGTTAGGTTGTCTTCAGAAAAAAGACAAGAACAATACTTCATTGTGCAGTTAATAATATGGAATTTTAGGGAAAAAAAGTCATATGCTTTTTTCTAAAAACCAAGTCTGGGGACGGAATTCATTGTTGAAACTGTTTTTTTCCAAGACAGAACTAACAATGGGCCCTGATTGGATTTAGAATGTTCAGGTTTTGTTTACCATTGATTACTATAATGTTGATTTAAAAACAGACAAAAGTAAAGCTGTCAATATGCTGATGAAAGCTATACTTTCATGGCGACTGTGAAATAATTCCAATATTTCATGGGTCCCTTTCTCAGTGGCGGCCGCCACAATATAGAGGTAGTGCGGCAGGTGGAGGGGGAGAGAGGGAGCACGGGAGGGGGAGCCTCCACTGGGGGGGGGCAGGGTTATTAATTTTAAAAAATGAAAAGAAACACTTACCTGGGGCTGCTGGCCGCCTCCCACGTTGTACTCTGCCTCGTCCTTCCTGGTCCCAGCAAGCACTGGGGCTGCGTCACAGACTCCCTGCAATCCCCGCGCTGTTCTCGTGTGAGAGCAGTGTGGGGATTGACCTGAGCGGGCTGGAAATACGCTCCAGTCAGACCTGGGAAGGGAGTCTGTGGGGGGTTTCTTCAGCCCGACTGTTCAATGCAGCCGGCTTGGAGAAACCGAAGTGCGCATGTGAGTTTTGGCCGGCCTGAGATTGATGGCCAAACACATATGCGCACTTAGGGAGTGCACATAGCACTCCTCCTCCCCATGCCGCCTGCCCCTCCCTGCGCAAGCTGGGGCAGACCCGGCAAATGAAAAATAAAACAATGACATCGTTTGATATTTCATTTGCTGGCTCTGAGCCAGGCAGTTGGGCGACGCTCCTCCGTCATTGCGGAAGAGTCACCGCTGAGTTTTTGTGTGCAATAAAAGCAGCTAAACTTGTACATATGCAACATGACATCTACCTTAATAAATGAAATAGACTAGGCTAACACAACTCTTGGTAGGAATGCAAGTGTTGGAAACTGAAGAACCGCACAGTAAGGTTGCAATAGTTTTATGTATACCGGTACCGGTCTCTAAATTGACACATTGTAAATAAAAATCACAAAAGGTGGCCCTATGTTCTCGCCTTTACTCCGCACTGGCCCTCCCTCCTCCAGTGAGTGTGGTCCAGGATCCTGTATCCGCAGTTGGTGGGGCGAGTCTGTGGGCTGCCGCCTGCATGTGTGTGAATGCTTTGCCTCAAACCCTCAGATAAGCGCTGAATTGTCATAAATGGGTGTCCCGCCCCTTTTCGTGGTCACTCTGGGTAACGGGGCTGGCATTGTCTCTTCGCCAGCAGGTACTTTGGGCCGAGCTGCTGCAGGGAGAGTTAAACCTGCTCCTTTCCGGCATTTTGCAGTTCGCACTGTGCTGTTGCGCGGCTACAAGGAGAGTTAAACCTGCTCCTTTCAGGCACTTTGCAGTCCGCGCCGTGCTGTGGCGCGGCTGCAGGGAGAGTTAAACCTGCTCCTTTCAGATACTTTGCAGTCCGCGCTGTGCTGTGTCGGGGCTGCAGGTAGAGAGTTAAACCTGCTCCTTTCAGGCACTTTGCAGTCCGCGCCGTGCTGTTGCGCGGCTACAAGGAGAGTTAAACCTGCTCCTTTCAGGCACTTTGCAGTCCGCGCCGTGCTGTGGCGCGGCTGCATGGAGAGTTAAACCTGCTCCTTTCAGATACTTTGCAGTCCGCGCTGTGCTGTGTCGGGGCTGCAGGTAGAGAGTTAAACCTGCTCCTTTCAGGCACTTTGCAGTCCGCGCCGTGCTGTTGCGCGGCTACAAGGAGAGTTAAACCTGCTCCTTTCAGGCACTTTGCAGTCCGCGCTGTGCTGTGTCGGGGCTGCAGGTAGAGAGTTAAACCTGCTCCTTTCAGGCACTTTGCAGTCCGCGCTGTGCTGTGGCGGGGCTGCAGGTAGAGAGTTAAACCTGCTCCTTTCAGGCACTTTGCAGTCCGCGCCGTGCTGTTGCGCGGCTACAAGGAGAGTTAAACCTGCTCCTTTCAGGCACTTTGCAGTCCGCGCCGTGCTGTGGCGCGGCTGCATGGAGAGTTAAACCTGCTCCTTTCAGATACTTTGCAGTCCGCGCTGTGCTGTGTCGGGGCTGCAGGTAGAGAGTTAAACCTGCTCCTTTCAGGCACTTTGCAGTCCGCGCCGTGCTGTTGCGCGGCTACAAGGAGAGTTAAACCTGCTCCTTTCAGGCACTTTGCAGTCCGCGCTGTGCTGTGTCGGGGCTGCAGGTAGAGAGTTAAACCTGCTCCTTTCAGGCACTTTGCAGTCCGCGCTGTGCTGTGGCGGGGCTGCAGGTAGAGATAGACCTTCAGATACTTTGCAGTCCGCACGGTGCTGTGGGAGAGTTAAACCTGCTCCTTTCAGGCTCTTTGCAGTCCGCGCTGTGTCGGGGCTGCAGGGAGAGATAGACCTTCAGATACTTTGCAGTCCGCACGGTGCTGTGGGAGAGTTAAAGCTGCTCCTTTGAGACCCTTTGTGGTTATGTGTTTTTGTGTCTGTACCGCTTTGTGTGCCACAGCTCGCACAGGTAGGCAGGGTTTCGCTCCTCATTTCAGCCCCAGCTCTGCGCAGCCTCTCCTCCCCTTGTTGCCCAATGGGTAGCCTGAGTTTTTTTCAAGCCTGCTGTGTTTGCCTCTTGCAGGTCTCTGGAGCCGTCGTGCGTGTGTGGGCTGGCCTGGTTACTGACGGAGAAGGAGGCGGGCTCTAGCAAAGTTTTGCAAGCTCAGCTTTCAGCAGCGGCGGCGGCACACGGAGCTCGCTTCTCCCCGGCTCGGACTGCCCCTGTGACTTGGATTTACCCAGCAGGACCGTCCGGAGGGAAGGCGGCGAGGACTCGCACAGCACGGCCGGATCCACGGACATGGGGGCGACACGGGGCTGGCTGATCCCCGCTTTACACGCGCTGTGCCTGGTGGGGCTGGCGGCGGCCGCCCAGGAGCTGCTCCCACGCCTCAGCTTCCAGTACGGTAAGCCGGCTGCTCTCTGCCAGTGTTTGTATTAATCAATGAGCGGGCTGGGAGGGGGGTTACTCCTGCTGAAGCACGCTGCCTATGAAATGTAGTGTTTGTTATGCATCCTGCCACTGCCGTGGTATTCTGTGGAATCCGACGCTTCTGTAATGTGATAACTCAGTGGGTTGAAGGCATTGCTCTACAAGTAAACTCGTGGCCTGGGTATTGCTAGTCCGTTCCTTCTTCGGATGTAGGTAAAATAAGTCCCAGCGCAGTATAAGGAAGCCACGAGGCGCTGGCACTATCTTCTGTACTATCGGTCACGGTGTGCAGGGTCTCTGGCATGGTGCCACTTTAAAAGATGCGTCTAAAGTGCTTACACTTATAGCATCATCCTGGCGTTTGGATGTCTTTCTCCGAAGCAGATGTTGCACGAGCAGTGTTTGTTCTCTGATGATAAAAAACGCGTGTCCAAAGAGGCATCGCTGGCGCTGCCCCCCTCCCTCCTGGGCTCTCTTCCTTGTTGTGACAACCCTGGTTCTAGAGTAAGCTCTAAGTGAACCTCGGACATCCACTTCGCTCTGGGCACAGTGAGGGGTTTCTTTAATGAACGTGCAAAAGTAAACTGCAGAGTGTTTTGCTGAAGCCGCGGCGGGGCGCTTTCTCGGCAGCTGCTGGCCTGCTTCCCCGAGGCACTCAACAGCCAGAGCGTCTCGAATTGTTGAGTTTACTTTTTTTTTAGCGCTATCTCTGTGTGTTTTTTAAATGCCTTGTGTGTTTTTTTAAATGTCCCCGTCTGAGGTTCCAGACGTGTGAATGAACACTTGCGGAGAAATGGGCCTCAGGTCTATGGCGAGTCCTCGTTTTTTAGGGGGAGGGGCGAGGGAGGTCGGCACAATATTGTGAGTAGGTAACCATTATAATTAGTGTGTTGTAGGAAATGCACGTCCCCATGTGTAGTGCGCACAGTAAATCTGGTGTGAAAAGCCTCTCACAGAGACCCCACGCATGCATTCCCGACAGTCATTTGTCACACGGATCCGTAGCGGCAGTTGTAGTTGGCGCTTCTCTGAATGTCGCCTGGATGTATCTATCTTCCCCAGTGGCGAATACGTCTTTCATACAAAACTCCTCTCAGTGGCGATTTTTTTTTTGTAGCTCGAATGTAGCCCATCTACAGTGGGACAAGACTGTTTATTTAGCAGCCCCTGTCGTTGGTTTCATGCGCTTAGAATCTTAGGCAGTTAGGCGCTACATAGACCAGTTAGCCACTCAGGTTCAAGAATGTCCTTTGAAAACAACAGCGTCATGTGGATATTTAAATGACGAGACGCAGTCCAGTTTGCACGAGCGGTGTAAATGGCTATTTTTACCATTAGCACTATGAGTAGTAGTGACGTCCGAAGCCGGGGTGCCATCCCACGAGGCCTTACCTTGTGTACACACCGCTTTCACTACTGTTCCTCATGCGTCTCCACTTTATAGAGTAAATACCATTGTTAGCCTGCCCTTTGTGTACAGTTGCTTTACTATGACTGATTTGGGGAAAGGGTTTTACTGGATAATGTACCAGGTGCGTCACCGGGAGACCTGCTCTCTCATCCTGGCTTCTCCCAATGAATGCTGCGATGTTTTGGATTTCCACAGCGCATGGCCTGCCGCGAGGATGGCCTCGGGGCGCTGTCGGGGTTTTCCGGTGCCCTCACACCCTGGTGTCGAGGGCACGATCACACCAAAAGCCTGATTTCTGTTTGTGTGATTCGAAGTATCAGTGATGGAGGCGTGGTCCACGTGCCATGTCCTGTCTGCATGAATCAGTCATGCGTGTGCTATAGCAGGCGGCAGTATTTCATGCGTGTGTGCAGGCGCTAGTTGAAAGTATGTGTCATTTTGAGGATGTATGTGTGCCCCTCACCGGGCTAACCCGGGTGTAGGTAGCATGGCTGTTGCATTAGTGTATTTGTGTGTCGTTGGGGCGTGTTATTCAGTTGTAGGCTACCGATCACTTCATCTTCCTGCCTCGCGGCTCTTCTATCTGCGTAACTAGGGGCCCTGAGTACTGCCGCTCCCGTGAACCGAATATTTGTACAATAATGCTATGTATCGGATCTGAAGGTCTTTCTTTTATGGTCGGCTGCTTTCTTCTCCGTTTTTCCTTTCACATTAGTACTCTGGTGTTTACTTTCTACCCGCGTGCCCTCCTGCCTTCTCTCACTGACCCTTTCTCGACGGTCTCTATGGGAGCTGCATGAATGAACTCTGCCTCCTGGTAAACACTCGCCGCCTTTTAAACGCCGTCCTGCCAGCCCGGCGGGCGCCCGGAGCCTCCTGTCAGTGCACAGCACCCGGGAGGCGGCCCCGCTTCAGTCAGACTCCCACATCCAGGGTAAATAACTGGCCACAGGCGTTGTTACCGTGCTGGGGTGAGGGCTGCAGCGAGCCCCTATAAACATGAGATTCAGGGGCGACACCTAGGCCCTGCCACGATCCAGCGCGAGCACCCGCAATGTGTGTGCCCCCCCCCCCCCATGCCCCTCCTCCCAGTCAACGTAAGTCCCAGATGAGTTCCTTTCATCTTGTGGTTTTATATTGTGGCGAACAAGGCAGCCGGAGAACTTTACCGTATTCGGATACATGAGATAGACATTTTCCAGGCGATTCCTTATTTTGCTCTCGATATCTGAGGTTATCGGAATAGATGGCTGGGCCACTCCACGCCAAGGGGCTGTTATGGGAAAAGCAGGCTTAGTGCCTCTCAACTTATAAACACAGGTCTGTCATCGGAACCCCCTCTGCACTTCTGATCCAGGTTAGAAGAAAACGGACTTAGCTGGACACTCTTTAGGCACGTGCCCTCACGCGATCACCTAATGTATACAGACGGATGCCAGCTGACTCCATGCCACCTGGACCGCCCTTGGGCTTTCCATTTACAAACAATTGTAACGTCGAACTTCGATGCAGTTTGATACATTGAAGTGGATCAGGACTACAGCTCCCAGAAGGCACTAGGTTGTTGGTGTAAATCTGCTCTGTGGTGTCTCAGTGAGATGGATGGAGCAATTTGTAAATCTATAATACCATAGAACAAGATTTCACAAACTAGCATAACTCCGTTCTTAAATCATTTGTCACTGCCCTGGGACTCTCTGGGTTTGACCCCTTGCTCGGGGGCAGAGGTATTTTGTCTGGGTTGTCTATTTTCTCAGTCTTGTAATCTTTCTAACTGAGGAAGCACGTATCAGTGGGCACATTCGTGAGTAACAAACTAAACTCCCTCTCGATCAGTGGTACCCAATGTGTTGCTATCTCCCCCTCACGGAGTGGGTGTAGGTGACAGTAGATGTGGCATGTCCTGCTACTACACCTAGAAATCCATTCACCACTACTTGTAGATCTGGATAATGTTTACAACCTCTTGAAAAGTGTCTGCAGCGTGGCGGTCTCTACTAGGAAGAAAGCCCTTCGTTTGTGAGGGTGCAATTTAAAAGCAAGTGGACGGGGTTCCCCTCTGATATTCACATTGGGAGGCCTGTGGGCTGGAAAGGTGAGGGAATCGGCGGAAAAGTGCACAATGTTGATATATTAAAATGAGGAGTCCTTTAATACCCTTATTTCAAGACGAAATTGAAGCATGCAGTGGCAGAAGCATAATGTGCAAAGCAGCTAAAAACAAAAATATATTTTGAAAACTCTTTTAATGAAGTGATATTTTAATGGTGCTTGTTCTCCAAAGTAAGAGATGAATTTGAGTTTTCAGTTTGTAATATAACCAACCTTGTAGGCTGGGGACGTTTGGAGATCTGCACAACACACTCAACATAACTGGAGATTATGCAGACCGGCTAATGCACTCAGTACTTTATTCCTTTCTGATGGCCAGTGGGTTTGAGCCTCCTCCTGCGGGGACATTTCGGTATGCCAAATGGCGTAACAGACCCATCAGGAGCCATTTTAGGGCTTTCTCTCGAGGTTTTTGCTTTTCTGGCACCTTTTCTTAGTATGTAGTTATTTTATTGAGGGCACTCCACTGAATCCATCACACCATTTGTGCTAAAGGTCACAATTTGAGATTGTATTGCAGCAAATTGAGTTTTGTAATTTGTGTTTTATGAAAGTTTTTTTGTATTTGTTCACATTCATGTGCTTTTATAGTTCTTTCACCCCAAATAAAGTTGTTTGATGATGATTGGCTTCATCACTGTTTTTGTATGTCGATAGATTTACACACACACCACTCAGAACCCCCATTGCTCCTTTTGCAATCTATGAAATGCAGCTCGGTGACTGTCAAAGGCACACGTGTGCTGAGAGGACAGGTCTAGACTATTGCATTTTAATTTGCCATCTCATTGGTCGTTTGCAATTCCATTAAGAGACTGTATCCTTGCCAGCCCCCAGTGGAACACTGACCTACACCGCATTAAAGCTAATTATTTTTTGTGGAGCAGTGAACTAGGAACAAGGTTACAGGAAGACAATTCAGTTTTATTTCTTTATTATAGTATTCAGTGAAGCCCCTAAATGTAAACTTTAAAATATTTCAGGGCATTTTCCAGTACTACACCTGACTACTTGCCAATGGTTTGTACCTGAGCCATTGAAAGCACATGGATTGAATGGCAGTGGCATGGTTGCCAGTCTAGCAGAGTTATTATTTTTCTATTATATAATAGAGGCTATAAGTAACTTTCCATCTCACAACTGTTCACTAAGAATGCATTGCCTGAGAATTTTTTGCAAGGGTCCAGGAAGAGGTTCGCTGGACATGGGGTGCATGCTTAGGGCCCCTCTAACACAAACTATGCAGGGTCACAGGGCAATGGCGTTTGGCATCAACATCTAGGGAGAGTTGCCTGGCACATCTTCCAAAGTGGTGGATGCTTGAATTCATTTTTTTCCACGGATATAGGAGGAAGAACTGGTAAGGTAGGCCACCTGACAATAAAAGATTGGGGGATGGGGTTCTGATATCTTGATGTGTGACAGTTAACATCTGTAGCCTTGCTGATTTTGGAAACAGCCGCTTGGAGGACCTTTTGTCATGTTTTCTCATGATCGTGGGATTCATTGAGAATGTCTTGGTCCCAGCTGGACTTGGGATGAAGCTGGTAAATGTTTGATGCAGGAAGTGGGGCACATGAGGTCTGACCCCCGTCACCAGCGCTGGAGGCCCATGGGGTAAAGTGGACTTGGTCCAGGTTCAAGCAGGAGCATCTATGGAAGGATCCCCAGGACCGCCCCTAAGAAAAGTGGGTGCTTCAGAGTAGGCAGGACACGTGGGTACAATAGATTTACAGCTTCTGTGCATGAAAGTTCAGGGATTACACTTTATTATAAGAACATGTGAGATGTGGTTTTATGACAGGGAACGGTGACTTCACATTGTGTAATACATAAAATATGTATCTTGGTCATAAAATATTTTAATTATAATGGTTATGATTAATGTCCCATGATGTGCGCCCAGACAACCTTTTCTAAAACTGGGCAGTGTGTGCATATTTAAGGTGGAGGATGGGGTTGGAAATCTCACCTGTTCCGCAGCTACGGGCAGTGATGGGGCCAGGTGTTGACCAGCGCATTGTGATTGGCCATCTCATTGATTCCCTGCCTTCCCATTAAGGGGATGCAGCCTCTGCTACAAAGTATTAGGGCTAATTATAATTTTTTATGGAGCACTGAACTGGGAACAAGATGACAGTGAGGCAATTCAGCATGACCTATGCACAGTCTTAGAATACCCGAGACTTGTCAACGTCATACATTTAAGATAGCTATGCACAGTATCCTTTTCCGTTTGTCAATTACAAATTACTTTTATTGGGTCCAGGGATAGTTTATGGTTTTGGGGCATTGCACTCCATGTGCAGCAGAAATCAGCACTGGATATTGTACTGGTTAACCACCTTTCAATACCATTGCCCGTTGCAAAATGCATCCGGAAACAAGTGCAGCTGCTTCTATAGCTGTTGATTAGATGTCAGCATCTGGATCTACTGGTGACCATTTGCAATAGGGGAGGGAGGGGTGAATGTACATCTGTGTTTATAGAATTTCACAAATAACAGCAGAATCCACTGAATGTTGCCAATCACAGCAAAGTAACTGTGAAAGTGTTCGCAGGCAGCGAGAGAGCTCTACTTTACAAATACTCATAGAAAGTGATGTAGAAAAAAAGACTACAAGGCCCTGTAGTTTCCCACATGCACAAAATAAAATGTGTAAGTATCGGAGACTGTGTTATGCTGTGCTGGTGCATGGTGCCAATCCACATTTGGGGGCTACATTAGGAATGAACTGAGACTCTCACAACAGCCGTTGGAAACCATGGTGGAAATCTGCTGCGGCCTATGCCACAACACCATGATTCCAGTGAAAAAGTGGTTTAGTTTCACTGCTGAGATCCGACCAATGAAAAACTGGTCTCAACGCTTGTTCTCTGGTGGACCCTAATCTGCCGCCTCCACTGGGTCTCTCGAGACCTGAATGGTGGCTCATTGGCGGCCCACCTCCTCCCGCATCCCTGCACATTGAATGAGGGGAGTGAATACAGGAGGCACTCTTGTGCTTCCACCATCGACCTTCCATGTCTCCCCCCTCCCCCCCCAGTCTGTGATGGTCCACCTTTGACGGGATTGTATTTTGCACGGTTCGTGTCTCTTTCGGAGCCGCTCTCCGCTTAGCACCAGCTCGCCAATTGAGAATGGAGAGTGTGGCTTCAGGGGTGAAGGGAACGACCACAGAGTGGTGGTGGAGTGTAGCAGAATCATAGTTATTCATATTTTAAAAAGATTGTGATGGAGTGAGCTGATAAATGTTTGGCAGTGGATGCGAACAGCATGTACATTGCACTTTTAAGCTGGAGAAGAGGGCCTGAGGAAGGTGACGTCATGTGGCGCGTGGTCCCCGCTTCACTCCTCTACTGTGCACGGCTGATCAGGGGGGAGCATTATAGGATGAGTAACGTAAAACTGTAGATGGGTAACTGTCAATAATGTGAGCATGATCGATAACTCCAGTCAGCCTCATCTATTTAATTTGTCCACCGCTCAGCTTGTAAAAGAAGTAAATGCAGAGCCTACATTTTGCCAAGACTCCTGCTACCGTCCCTGTCGCAGTCCGGCCCTGTCGCAGTCCGGCCCTGTCGCAGTGCGTCCCTATCGCAGTCCGGCCCTGTCGTAGTCCTGCTTCCACCTCTTACCTCTTTCATCCACCACCAAACACTTCCTGACCCTTTAGCTCTTTCTATCGGTTTCTTTTTTCCATCCCTCCTTTCGCCCATTGTTAATGTTTTCCTCCATCTTTCTCTTAATCTTCCCCGCTTTTGTGTTTTTCTCTCTCTTATTTTTGGATGAAAGTCTGATGAGAAAAATGCTGGTCCACAAAAACGTGGGTCGGTGCCCTCCACCTGCAACCACTGCATGCATGTGCCTTGGAACTCTTCCATGGAATACACCTCGTTATTGGCGGCCACCCATCTATAAATTATGTTTTTTTAAACCAGCGCTAGCGGATTACATGCACTTTAACTTAATAAAACGTCACTCATTCGTTTCCCTGGAGTCCTGCTCCAGCTGTAAAGTGCCCATGGGTGTTTGGATACTTTTCCAGCCAGCCCTCTGTCGCCACGTTTGCCTGAGGTCTATTCCTGTCCGCGCTGTGACTCTGGCCCGCGTTTATCCCTGTTATCCGTCCGATAAGCCTCTCTCCCGGTCCCACCTGCGGGCGCACTGCAGCCCTGCCCGGACGCCAGCTCCGCTGCGGCCTTTCCCGCCGGCGCTATTTATAGCCCGCCCACTCCAGAGGGGCGCGCAGCTCTCGCGGGCAGAGGGGCTCGCAGGGGGTGCTGGCTTTTTATGGCCTCCCAGGGCTGGCAGACAAGTGCGCGCAAGTTACTTCAAAGGTCTCTGTCGCACGGAAGCCGACTCCCCTTGCCAGGTGCGCGTCCTGAGAGAACCGAGGTTGTGTATGTAATTGGTCCCTTTTCCAAAGTAGGGCGGGCTGAGAAGGGGGGATAATGGGATAATTGCAAGTCATTTCCTTGAACTGGTATTTTGGCACAGGCTGCTGAGTAAATATGACTCGGTGAAACACTCTGTGGTTCTCCGCGCTGGGCCACCATCCAAAATGGCAGCGGCGGGCGTGCCAAGGGCCCACAGCCGGTTCAGGGTTGCAGCACGGCGCAGTCCGGTAAATATACATTTTCAACTCTGACGGCCACACTGCTGATTTAAAACTACTACGATGGCTGTTTCGGTGTGGAAGTGATGTTGTGTGGCTCCTTAAGCTGGTGCATTGCGCTCTTCTTACTGCTTGTTCGTTCATTGGATTGCTAGTGGTTTATGGCTTAGTGCCTAAATTAGTGGTTTAAAAGATTCCGGGCAGTGCTTTGTTTCATTACGGCTGTCAGGCAGTGAGTACAAACGCATATGACACCCCTACAAAGAGCCTGTCTCCTTGTATTGAGCACGGCGTTCAACAATCGAGGGCATTCGGGGCTTATTTGTGTAGTCTTTTTGTGTTTGGGCACTTTAGAGCACGGCGATGCAAATGTTAAGTGTCAGAAGTACCAGCTCTGTGTACCCCAATTTCCGTCCTGTTGCGCTAGGATCCACTGTGGTACTGAAGGCGTTGTGGACGTGTTTGAACCTGATCCCTGCACGGGTACTGAAAGGGACACCGGGGACTTGATGTAGAGCAGAAAGCGCTCCGCAGCCTGGCCACTCCTGGGTAAGCCACTTGAAAGTAGTTGCCAGGCAGACCTCTTGTCTGATACTTGGTGTCGCCCACATGAGTTCCTGGCATCCTGGAATGAACCTCTGGGCTACAAATTTCTAATATGATGATGTAAAAGTGGTCTATCTGCTATGCGTGGCAAGATGTCGCACACACAGGTGCTCCTACCATACACCGGTGTTTGCGTGTGGCTTTTTTACAGCATGTTAGATGTTGCCTCCGGTGGCAGATTTCTTGGTAGACTCCGCTGTCTACCAATAAACCTGCTCGTTTGTTTTCCTGGCAGCTCTTGCCTGGTGTTAACTTGTATGTCCGGTGACTTCGTCTGTACACTGACCCGTTTTCAGGTCACGCTCTCTGGCCGAAAAGGACATTTCCCCATCTTTTGGGGGAGAGTGCCAACCTGCTGCCAGCGCCATGTCGGTTCCAAAAAATGTACGTCTCATTGACGTGTCATGTTTTATACATGGGAGTTAAGCAGTGATGCAGCAGGAACTGGCTGCCAGCCCGCTGCACACGAATGAAGGGTTTGGTGGCCACGAGTAGGCCTTGAAGTGGTAGCTGAGATCATGTTTGTAATTAAGATGCTTGCAAGAGTGTTGCTAAAATTAGAATAGTAACAAAAAGAGAGCTCTGGAATCTAAATTCTTTTAACTGTACAGTAACCTTGGGAGTTCCTGCTGAAGCTGGTAACGCCACGAGCAATCGTGAGCTTCCTCCTGGTGCTGTGCTAGACCAGGGGATGAGAGTATGCTCCACCCACACCCCAACATTTTTTGTGGGTTGTGTTTTCAACTTGTGGTCCACCTCAGTGTTCTTTGGTCTTCCCATTATCCCAGGGCTGAATTGAAACCAAATTGCATTGTTCTGATATGGACAGCAGTTTTCCTTACCAGATGCTTGCTGACTAATAACAGCAAGAGACTTCACTCTTCAATTGTATGCGCTTTGGTGGATGTCCCGCGCAGTCCACTGCACTAGAACTGGTCCCGGTCCCACACGTCCTGCTGCTAGTGTTGCCTGAGCACGCTACCCACACTGTCATGCCACAAGCTGAGGCGTTTGAAGGCCCCCTCCAACCTACTGTGAGTGGCACTGCGTGTTGCCACACAGCATCCACTGCCAGTCCCTGTTATTGCCTCCCCTACCTTTGCCACTGTGAGAAGTACCAGCGCTTGCGGACTCGCATTTTCCTGCTGCTTGCACCGTCCTCTTCATTGCCCTTTTATTTTTATTTATTGAGTTCCTTAGAGCACTCGCGTGACCTGAGGGCACCAGAGCGCTTCACAGAGATTGCCCAAGCAGCAAATACCCGAGATACATTTGGAGTAAATATAGATACATAGTGACAGAAAGTGACGAGGTCTACGTGCCATAAGCAGCACTACGTAAGATACGTTTGGAGTGAATATAGATAGATGCATGATGACCGTATGTGACCAGGTATAAAAGAACATTAGGGACAGTTCGGGATATAATTTTGAGGTAGTTACGATACAAATAATTACATAGCGCTTTACAGGGCATCGCGGCAATTGTACGATATTGCCTGAGGTATAGGTACAAATAAAAAAACACAGTAACAGTAAAAACGGCAGAGAAAGAATGATCCGTCTTTGAGATGGACAATGTAGCTCTGAGGTAGCTGAGGTAAGGCCTCGTGAGAGCACGGGGGATTAGAGGCACAGTTTTCCCCAAGGTAGTGTTGCACGGATTTGCCCTTGTGGTCCTTCTACAGGAAGCCCTGTTCACTGTTCCACCACACCACGTGCCACCTGCTGGTGCCTCCACACCATCCAGCTCTTGAGGAGCAAGGGTGCTTCTGCGGCTCCCTGCTGAACACAGGTCCTTTCCCAGCACCAGAGTCCCCTGTGCAGCATTTCCACTGCCGAATGTGAGCACCGGCAACTACGGCACCACTAAGAGCCTCAATCAATGCAGCAGCGAGACTCATCACCGGCTCGAAAAGAAATGTACACATCTCACCAGACCTCAAATCACTGAACTGGCTTCCCCTGGAAGCCAGAATTCACTTGAAGATAGCGTGTATGACGCACAAAGCCATGCACCACAACGCACCTAGATACCTAACACAGAAGCTGACTATCTCTGGTGGGCTCAGATCTTCCAGAAGTGCGGAAAAACTACTACTAAAGCCACAGCGATTCAACAAGAAAAAAACATACAACCGTACCTTCTCAGGAATGGCACCATGAATCTGGAATGCTTTACCAGCCGAAACCAGACTTAACCCCTCTACTGTCGCATTCAAAAAGGAAGTAAAATCAATCCTCATGGCCAAATTCACCTGAATAAGGCCCAATGTTTTGTGACGAACTACCATAGCGCGGCCATTCCCCGGACTAGGACAAGGGACCGGCTAAACAATCTGGACATTCCATCTTCCTGTTGCTTATCCCATGAGGATAGAGTGTTGTTGTACCTAATCACCTTGCTTGTGTAACATGTTTTGTGTATAGATGCTTCAACTCGTCTTTTGTTTATGTATAAAAACTTTATTTACTGTTAAGCGCTCTGATACCCGCAAGGGTCTTGTCCGCGCTCTATAAAACTCTCAAATAAATAAATAAACAGTACGATGCAACTTTTAACAAGGCCACAAATATTGTATGAAGACAAAAAAATTGTGTTACCTTCTAAAAACGAGCTTTCACAAAGCCAATCATTCTGGCCTAGGCAGGTCTGCATTTTTGCAAACAGTTATTTGCAAGTGGTATTGAAAGCTTTAAAGTAACAGTAGAAATGTGTGGTGTGCATATTTTTACAAAAGAGAGGCGTCAAAAATAATTTGCTAAAATTGAAAGAAATAAAAGCAGAAACGCTGTCTTGGTGGATGTGCACATGTAAAATGCCATCACTTGCACTGAAGGGATACAATAGAAGTGGGCTGATCTATTCACCCATGCTGTATTCTGTGATGAGCGTAAGCAAGAGATGAATGCCGCCTGAGTAGACCAAGTAATGAGAAGCACTGCCAAAACGCCAGTGAATATATTTTTATTATTCATTTTTTAGAAAACATGAGTCTGGTGAGGCCAGTAAAGCTGCCCCTAGACCAGACCCAGTGAACAAGCAATTAAATACAAATACCTCCCTCGGGTATTGCCATATCCTTAGGGAAGGAGTAGACTCTCTCCCTGTGCCCTGCAAGGCCATCGCCCAGTAGCCTATGCAAATGTGTCGGAAGTAGCATTTTAAATCATTACATTGGTCCGGGCTGCAGTTATGCTGAACCCCTATAATTAAAGGAACTAACTGTCTTAGCAAATTATTTTTTAGCAGTCCCAATAGCCGTGTTGCAATGCACGCAGCCTACTACAATCGGGCAGTGCGTTTCCTTTCCCCTTTTTTCCCCCAACCCATTGGAATGCTCAGTTGGACATTTGCAATACTATGGAACACTTCTTTAAATAAGACAACACGTCCTGTTGTGATGTATTATGACAATGAAGAACCGGTTGGATCTAATATGAAAAGTGGATTGAATTGCTCAGTGAGTGTAATTAGCAGTGCTTAAAATTAATAACCGCAATCCATCCACCACTTTTCTCAATTCCAGACATCTAACATGGCATGAGTATGTCCACACATGGGCCTTGTAGCTCATTGTTTTATAATAGCTCCAGCTACACCCCACTGATGAGGCCCAATTAGGATACACATTTTTTAAGCTCCTTGAGGTCCCATTCAGAGGAGACAAAACCTGCAAGTCCATGCCTGACCGTTCCTTCTGGGGCAGGACCAAGATTGATTTACACGTGGTGAGACTGAGTCTGCAATAGTAAAGTGAGCAAAAATCAGTGGAATGGAATCACGTACCGAATGTAATTACTGAGATCTGCAACAAACACATTTCTTGTTTGCCCATCAACTTTGGGCCTTTTGGCAATGTTCTGCTGATTTATGAACCCTTGGGAATTACCCACGGAGTATCCATCTGTGCCTGAATTTATAAGCAAATAAAGAGTTTACAAACATATTAAAAGGAGGAAGTAAAACCGAGGCGGAGGGGATGCAGTGGCAGCCATTTACACAGACGACAAACACTGCAGTCACTGATTGACATTGTTTTAATTGTGATTCAGATGAGTTTCAGGCTGGGTGGAGCCGAGGCCATCTGCATAGTAAGTTAACAAGTCTTTGCTGGGAAGCGCCCAGCCCTAGTCACTTACTCACCCAGTGACTCCTGCCTTCTGACTGCAAGTATCAAGCACGTGGGTGTTGTTACATGTACAAACATGCAAAGGGTGTCTTTAAGAAAGTTGTGTGTGAGTACACAGGTTGGGAACTCTGACAGGCGGGGGACAGGAAGGCCCACAAGAGCACAGTCTTCTTAATTCAACACTTCCAAACCATCAGGCCACATAAGAGAAACAGCCTGAGACCTACCATCTGCTGCTTTTGAGGATACACGTTGCGCACATCGTATATTATGTAGTAAAAAATATATATGTTAATACTTTGCACAAAATTCAGGTAATATGTCTAAAAACATGTAAACACATTCCCTTTTATTCCACATTAATTTAGACTTTGAATTTCCCAACCAAAAGTCCTTGGAGTCATGACTGACACTGACCAGCGAGCTGGCCCTTACAGCATCAATTAATTGTCTAGGGACCCCTAGTGAACTCATGGGTCCCCCAAAGTCTCACAGGACAAACCCAATCCCTAGTAAAAATAGAACCTAGGCCAACATGTGAGCTGAGCCCCTAATAAACCAAGCCACATGTAACCCATAATAGGCGTCCTCCCAGGCACCCTTTGGAAAATAGGCCTCGGCAGCTGGGCTTTCATAACTTGGTCCCCTGGCACAAGCACCAACTCCCCGATATCCCTAGGGCAGTGTTCTAGAATATCTGCGAAGAGCCAGGGGCTGTAACGAGCTAGGGGCAGTAACTGTAGTGCCTACCTCTAACCCCTCTGTGAACAGCCCAGTACACCTGCCCCTGCTTGGGATCAGATTTAAAGCCAAATCAAGCCAGGATTCACTGGACATTTTCACGCTAGGGTGGCTCCCTGCTTTTTGGCCAACCAAGGGTCTACCAAGCCACAGGCTGGATGGTTAACTAGGCATCTGCGAGCTCCCCCTCCCCCAAATAAAGATTGATTTCCTATATTGAGAAAAAGTGTTGCACTGTAAAAGTCAGAAAAGACTCAACAAACGGCTCATTACCCTGAGAGGACAAATACACACCTTTTTTGTGAAAGTACAGGTCGTCCCTAGGTTACCCTTAGGGAAATGTCTTCTACAAGGCCATATTGAATAGACTCTTTAAACAACTATTCAAACGCCTGCCCTGCCAGAGGACATGAGCTAAGACCAGGCCAATGCACCGCCAGGGAATCTTTTAGCAATCCAAGAAATTTCAATCATGAGTAGCTCAAAGAGGCCCCTCCTCCCCAGTACTACCAAATCATTACTGCCGCTCCGTTATGAGTGCAAACTGAAGCTCTCTGCCTGCCACCTCCTCCGCAAGTCAGCACAAACTCTCCCGGCTAAGCCCTCGTAAACTGTCCAAATGAATTTGTAGGCCTGCCTCTGCTGCATGCCTATGGAAATTGCCTTGATTGAATGCTGTTCCCACTTTTCTCATAAATAAATGTATGAGAATCTATAGACTAGTTGGACCCATGTGACCAAATGCAAACGGAGGGTAAAAGAGATGCCCTTAATGAATAATACCCGTCATTTTTTTGGAACCATGGACCCTTGAGGCGAATGTACCATTTGAAGCTATACAACTTCCATCCACCAATCCTTTAACTGTTCTGAGGTTGTGGCCACCACCTGCTACTCACGTAACAGCGTCAATTCTGATTGACTAGGAGCCAAATTTATGATTTGTGCCATGGTCAGCAGTCCACTAAACTGATACATAGTGAGAAGGATACCGTTGCTTTGGACCAGAAGCGAGGTGAGCGGGCCAGTAGGCTTCATGCTTAAAACATCTTGCTTGCTTTTTTGCAGCATCTGGCAACCCCTGGAGCCAGCTTGCTTGTTTTAGAAATCGCCTGATCCCCTTTCCTAGTTGGTTTTTGTTGGAATTAAAGAGGTTAACTACGAAGTCTCCCACCGACCAGGTTGTGGTATGGCAACACTCACCTTGCCCTCAACCCCTAGGAATGTTCTTTTTCAATCCTATCACTAATTCAGAGATCCTAAGTGCCCCATCAAAGGCATGGGTAAAAGCAGACATAAGCAATACCACTTCATACTTAGAATTGCAGACTACTGGGAGGGCTACTAAGGATCCTTCCTAACTTGTCCAGGCAGATGGGATGCCTTCTGTGAGGCTCAGCACCCTCCATCCCCTCTCAACAGTCGGGGGTCTTCTTGATAAGGAAGAAATGAGACTGGTCCAAAAAATCTGCTACACAACAGAAAAAGGCTAGAGCTGCAATGTGCTGCCTCACAGAAGCTGTTCTCCCCTTCTTGCACATGCGCTCCAGCCAGGAATCCCACCGAGCTGTTCATAGAGAAGAACTGCATGTGGAAAACATGCTTTAAAGGCCAGATAAGATTGAAAAACCCTCATATATGCCCTATCTGTTTGTGGTGCCAAGCTAACGGAAACTGGGTCTTGCAGGGCTGAACAGTACGTCTCCATAGTTGCCCTTCCTCTTGGCCCTGGGTGGAAGCATCTGATATCCTGAATCTTATTTCAAGATATCGGCTGCGTTATTCATTTAGATTACAAGGGGTATGTTTAGCTCTAAGCAGCATGTTGTTCTTGAAACAAATCAGTAGCTGTTCCTCCAGCAGTCCCAGTTAATGGTTTCAACCATTGACCTTGCTGTAAGGGCAAAATGTTTTGGACTGTTTTCGTAAATGGTCTGGCCAAATATGCAGAGCCGCTTAAAAGGTGAACAATGCTCGGGAGATAGTTTTCCTTATCAGACTAGTGTAGAGACAGTAATGCGGCTATGGCTGGGCACACCAGTCAGACACCAATATGGCACCAAAGCCCACTCTGTCTGTTGCAGTACAAAGGCTGAAGTCCTGGTTTGACTTACCTGGTGATGGGCAAACTACTGTACAATTGAAGTTCTGCATATATAATAGCCAGATACTGATGTATTGCTTGAATCCTGCCGACGGGCGTGTTCTGTGGTGTTTCTCTCTTAGCCCTTATAATGCCTGGGCAGTGGATCTCAACCAGGGGCAGTCCTTTGGAATGACCTGAAAGGCAAAACTGAGCTGCCCGACCAGAACCTGGAACTGCTGCCGAGTCACCTTGCTTGACCCAACGCACAAGCCTTAGGAACTCTTAAAGGCCCTCATCTTCTCTTCCTGTACCTCTCATTCCCTTTTCTCGGAGTTCTTCTCAATCCCCGGAAGTCTAGAGCATACCAGGGGGGTTGCTGGGCCCAAGGTCTAATCTTCTGTCAGTGGTTCGCCAAACTTTTCCTTAAGCCTAATGGGAGAGGGCAGCAAATCTTTACATCTCCCATCTAGGAAATGAATGACCAAGTCCTAGGCTGCCACCTGATGAAGACCCTTTACCAAAAAGAGCTGAACTGAACTCTTCGAAGTAGGCCCAGGATACTGAGCACCACATGAGCATGCATTTCTCATAAACAAAGCTACCCTCAATGTGAAAACCCGGCAGATGGAAGTCATCCAGATGAACTGAAAGCAGGTGAAATGCTGATTCAATGTATATTTTTACAACAAGGGCCCCCTGTCCTGAATTCCTCACTTTGGCACAGGCCTCATGCAGGGAGGTGTACCAACGAGAGGACGGCGCAAGGCAATTGCATCATGGACTTTTCTAGCATAACAGACAGGTAAATGGGAAAACCTTTACCCAGTAGATCAGGGACTCTTCAACTTTAGGCTTTTTCTGTTTCTATGCAGTCCTTGGACTCTTTTGAATCTTCTACTATTGTTTTTTCTATTGTGAGCTCAAGCAGATCCACATGCACCCCTTTCCTGATCTTTGACCTTCATCTCTATGGGTCAAGTGCAAACTCCAATGGTCCCTTGGGGCTAGTAGTTGATGCTGCAGTTTGCTAGAAGGCCCCAGGTTCTCACCTTTGCTATCCTTTGTCCCTGCAGCAGAGGCAGCCGTGGGAACCAGGCCCTCCGCAGGTGTCGCATCCCGGTAAGATGTCGAATTCAAGCTTGAACAGTACAAACCACTGAAGCTGCAGTAATGGCGGTCTGCCCGTTAGTCTTCTGCTCCTGACTGTAGGATTCTGTTGCTTTTCACTCGAGGTTGTTTCTTTGCAAACACTAGGGCATCTCACTCGCTTCCAGGCACACCAGCCCCCTCCCGGCCTCCAGTTTAGAGAGCCACGGCAAAACACATGCAAGGCTGCGCAGCACTTTCCGACACTTATATGATTTTCATTGTAGTTTCTACAGATTTGATCTCAATTTTCAAGTAGGAAGTCATAAATATTAATGCAGATTTTCAGATATTTTACCACTGATTTGGGCTCTAGTAATTGTCTGCAGCTAATAAAAATTCCAGCATTCCCACCCACCACTTTTTTCTAGCTCACAAATGAAATGAAAAACTACCATCCCATGTTCTAAAAGAAGTCGCACTAGGTCCATGTTGAAGCTCCCACCTCCACCGTGGCAGCTTCGACAAGCAGTAGAATGTTCTCCTGGGCATTGCACCAGATTGAAACGCATCTTTTGAAAGGGTAGATTGTTTCACATTGACCCTTCGATGTCTGACAAAGGCAGCCTGACTGCGTTACTGTTATTATTTGCCTGTTATCCTGACAGCTAGGAAGATACACATGCAAACAACACCTTCTACATGGAAAGTAACTGTAACTGGCTGAAGGCAAGAGCAGGAATCCAAACCCTGGTCTAAGAGCAGATTTGGGCTGTGAATCCAGCAAGCATAACTGAAATGTACATGCCTCTGTGTCACTCAGCCGGAGCCTCCAATCTGCCACATTTATAAAAAATGATTGACAGGACCCTGGAGTGCACTTCAATTACACGTCCGAAACCAAGCTGGTGGGGGGGGAGTGTAATAGTCTTGCCTTATGATCCTTCAAGGAGGCTACTACGTTTTCCAAGAGAAGTTATGCATAATGCTATTTTTGCAATGCTGTCTGCACAAATTGTGCCCCAGTAGAGTGGCTGACAAAGCACAGCCAAGTTTAAATGTATATGTGCATAGAACGTGCTGAGCAGAACACTCAATCAGGTAGTATGTGCAGTGGAAGAGGTGTGGCGCAGCGGCCAGGGTGCCTGACTCCGGACTACGGGGTTCACAGTTCGATCCCCGGTGCTGGCGGCAGGTTAGCCCAGCACCATGTGACTCTGGGCAATAGCTTGTTTAATCTCCCCGACGGCCCCAGAGCCGGAACACCGCTTCGGAGGTAGCTGTGCGCTTTACAAATACTGGTATTTCATTTCATTCATTTACATTAAATGTATTGGTAACATTTAGAAGAGTTATAACCTTTATACGTACAAAAATTACAAACTCGATGTATAACCTGACATAAATGACCTTATTGTGGCCACTGGACTCCAAGGTCTGCTCCTCGATACTCGCAGCAGCCTCTTCTTTGTCTGTGGTCTAGACTGGGGCTTAGAGTGAGCCCCTCCCATCATTCAAAGATGTCCCGAAATATGCGGTTGTCATAATAACAACAATTGGGACAGCTATGTTTGACATTCAGGCCAACTTCCCCATGAGTAGTGTGGGGGCCAACATTCATCTCTGATCGACAATAGCCCGGGCACCATTGGATCCACGTTCCACCTTGGCCTACGGCGCAGTGTTCAGTGTGAGACCCCAATTACACTCCAGCTGGCTTTACCGTGGGCAGCGGGGGGACCCACATTCTTCTCTGAATGAGTGCTTCGCTGGGGTACATCACAATTTTGTGCCTAAATGGACTTTGTCATGGGCAGTGTAGTAGAATCTATTGCCCGCTCTTCGTGTGTCCGTTGGTGGTGTGGGACGCTCCCTCCTCATCATTCAGTATGGGATCAGTGTACCACGCTGGATAAGTCAACCAGGCGCAGAATTTCGTTGAATTTGTCGCAGACTGCACAACCTGCAACCCCACTAGGGGCAGCATGATCTGCGGTGTGTAGCCACCACGGACAGTGTATGGCACATTCCATTCAGTGATTTATTATAGGTGGCATGAGACCCGCTCTGTGCTCCAACCAACGCTTCTTTGACCAGTATGAAACCAGAGGCCTCCTCTGACCCGCTCCGCAGAACATGTGCAAAGAGGGCAGACATAGCATTGTTAGCTGCAGACATATTCCAAGACTTTATTACAGAGTGATCTCTCTCTCTAATTAGCCGAAGCTTTGAAAAATAACATAATTTGACCAAGATCCAACAAGCATCTGCCATAAAGATGGGTTTGGATGCTAAAATTCTTGATTTGGAGGTCACACATTCCAGGCGTGCCGCTGCTTGCACCTCTGACCGCAGATCTGTGTGCTGGAGCGCAACAGCCGAGAGCAGAGGCGCCATCTTCACCCGACGCAAGAGCGGTGACAGGTTAGCTGGGCCAGGGCACTCCACGTCGCACTTGGCAGGAACGTGCCTTCGCGTGCTTCGGCAGGATTGTTTACTCGCGCGCATGCGCTGCAGAGCGAGTAGGAGAGGAGCCAGATGTCCCCCGCGGTGACTGGTCCTGACCCGGAGTGTAGGGAGCTCGGGTTCCATGTCTCAGCGTCACACAATACCCAGTCATCATCTTACCTTTGTGAATAACGCCTGCGCGTGAAAAGTTTGCAGGGCAACACACACCCGTGACCTGCCTTAGAACCCAGAGCACCCGCCCCATCTCGAGAACCTGCAGACACCTGTTCCCAGCGGACAAACCTGCTCCGGGGCGACGTTGGCAGAATGCCCTCCCACGCTGGACGGGCACATGGAGTTGAAACAGGAAAACCAGTGCGCGCTGCTTGTATGCAAATCCCACTGGAATGTACGGCCAACACGTTCCTCTTTGATTCCTGCTGCACTGAATGGTGTCGCTCGAGGCCCAAAACAGATAAGCAAATCGGGGTTCTGGTTTGGGAGCGCGCGGCCACAACCAGCGAGTGCACTGGTTGTTAAGGGGCTGGCAAAATCGGTGTCTTTCTTGAGGGCATGAGTGCTGATTTGTACATCTGCAGAAATAGTGCAGCTGCACTCACGTGTACGTAACAGGACAGTAAAGTGTGCATTATGTTGCTTTAGCTCTCAGCGGTACACATTTTGTGAATGCGCTATTTAAATGCACTTTCAGCACAAGAACACAAACTAATCTGCCCTCGGCGAAAAGATCAAGGATTCCTTCGGTTTCGTAATACTTGTTTCCTCCAGGGTGGATGTGCACCATACTGCCTTTTATCACAAACCATATCAGGGTGTTGTTTGTCTTTGTTATTTTGTGCCCAAAAGCCATAGTGGCTGCTTGTTAGCCGGCGAGATCTCTACGGAGGCTGCCAGCCGCTCACAGTGTTGGTGATAGGGTGGCAGGCGTTACCTGCTCAATACCTTTTGACAACAGGGCGGTGTGTGTGCTAATTCCAGATGACTCCTGTTGGTTCTGGAAGAGGGTAGCAAGTTGGTATTGCCCAATAGCTTTAAATGAGATGGTGGAAGCTTGGCGTTGCTCGGTGCCTCTTGGTGAGAGGGTGGTAGGTTGGTATTTACCCAATTCCTCCCGCCGAGTGAGTGTCGGGTTGTTGCTGTGAGGTGACCTGTCCTGGCTGGGTGGGTGACAAGCTCATATATTCTACTCTGTCTTGGTGAGACAGTGGCAGGGTGCACCTGGAGGATGTTGCATGCTAGCTGGGGCGAGGGTAGCAGGTTGCTTCAGTCGATACCTCTTGGTAAAAGGGATGCAGGGTCTTATAGTCCACTATCAGGCAGTGAGAGGGTCATAGACTCGTGCTTCCCAGTGGCCGGCTGTGACTGCCAGACACTCCCTGATGACTGCAGGGAAGAGGGGAGGGCCTCTGACGAGATGTGGGAAGGCGTCAATGTTAGATGTGTTTATGACGGATAAAAAAGCTGAACAATGATGGAGGCTTCATCCGCCGAGATCCAGGGTAGGGGGATACGCCTTTCATATGAATCGCCGCTACACCCTCCCTTCCCAAAGAAACCAGGACCCCTGGTGACATAATTCAATGTATCTTTTATTTTTTATTTAAAACTTTCAAACTCATTAAAACTAGACACATTGTGAGCATGTTAGGTTTATTCTATCCAAGGTAAATGCTGGATCCCTTCTCCACATTATTCGGCCATTCCGCCTTGACATGAACATCAATAGGTTTTATTTGAACAACGTGGCAATCGTCTTTTTTTTTTTTTTTTTGTCTTGTTTTAAGATTTTAAAAAAACTTCTGATTTGGCTTTATTCGAGAAAGGGTTAAACATTTCCCAGTGCCTCAAACCCTGTATACTAGAGAACCTAACCACACTCCTACTGCACTTCAAATTAATAGCTGATTCTCAAAGTGCCTTTTGATTGGAGGTTCCAGGTGCATTGGATGGGGGGGGTGGGGTCGGCCTCTACAGGTATCCTGGGATTGTCCAAGATGACCGTGGGCTTGTACAGAAGACTTTGAATTTAATCCTGAGCTCCTCCAGGTGCCATCAGCTTGCTTGTAAGCCTGTTCTGACGTGCGCCGACTTTTTCAAGTTTAGGTTTGGCCTAGATACCGGATTTTCTACTCCTCATAGTCAGTCATCAAGATGATTTTTTTTGAGGAAGTGGTGTACATTATGTTGCAACAATCCTGATGAGACGCATCTAGCCTTCTGCTCGGAGCGACTCATTGGCTACTTTGAAGCATTGTTGGTATCTCGGTTTACACTGAGAGCTGGAAGTTGATATCATAAGTACAGGGTAAAGGAGGTATGACCAGAGTCCGTTTCCAACAGAATTTTGTATGTGCACAGGAATAAGTGACGTTAGACCATGACCCAGCCGCCAGCCTTAACGTATTAAGGGGTGGTCTAATTATTCCTGAAATGGGCTCAAGAGCTGAGCTCTTAAATGAAGAAGGCAGGCAAAACGCTCTGCTTTCTCCCAGTCTACCAAAGCTGCAGTATCCTGTAGACTCAATCAACGCACTCTGCTGGCTGGAGCCAGTATTCAGAGGGGTTTAATTAGAAGTTGTACAGGGCAGGAAATGGCACCTATTGACTACTTTTGTCTTAGTTGAAAGCCCCCCCCCCCTCTGCCCCCCCCCCCTCCCCCCCCCCCCCGACTAGAGGTGAGAGCAGTGTTAATGAGCTGGGGAGGGGTGGAGAGGGAACGGACCAGACAAAAGAGGTTGGGAGGGAAGTTAACTTCTAATCTAGAGGCATATACAAAAAGTGTTTTGTCACAAGATGCACAGGTCCAAGAAGAGCTAGTTTAAGAATGAACAAATTTAAAATGATCAGATTGGTGCCATGCTGCTGTCACAGCCAAAATAATGGAAGCAGGTTGTCACCTTTTACCAAGTAGTCTTCTTTTTTTACCTTAAATGTCATTCACTACTAATAATGAGAGTGGAAGCTGTTCTGAGGGAAATTGTAGCGGGGCATAAGGAAGTCTTATTGAGTAAACTAGAAAGAACAAGGGTCTCTGTGATCCAAGAACAGTATTGGGCGTGCATGCAGGGACGAGGACTGAAGGGTAACCCAAGGCACTCTGATTCGTTCTTGTGCTGTGAAAGCAGCAACCTCCCAAGCGCTTCACCACTCACTCTCACGCATGCAGGTTGGTTGCGGGCTAAGGTCTGAGCAATGACCCAGCTGCGCTCACCTGACTGGTGGCGTTCGCCTGTTAGAGCTTGAGGCATGAACCCCTGCTCACAATTTTGCCTTCCTTCAGCCTAGCAGGACTAGATGTAATCTGGGCCTTTTAAAGTCTGTGTATTTTCTGCTGAGGTTGTCAACCTTGATTGCTCTTCCAAATCTTTCTTCCTTCCTAGGATGTCATTGTTCAGCAGCAGTGTTCCTGCCTTTTAAAAATAAATGCATAAAATGCACAGGTGTCTGGCTACTGCCTATGCCACCAATTCCCATACGTGACCTTTTGGTAACCCTTTTACTCATTAAACTGCTTCGCTGTATGGATTACCCTGTCTTCTCTGATTACGGTTTCCTCCCCACTTGGTGTACAGGCATACTGTATCACGCTGTCCCTGTGGATAAGCTGGTTAGTCTTTATTATAATTTTAATTTGCAACTAGTCTTTCACATACCCTCACCCATCACACCGCCAGGAACTGCGTACCACAACAGGACAACCACACTTAGGTGGTCAACATGCACAACATTAAAACACTCATATATAGTCTCAAAGCAAAAACAAGATCCTCCCAACCACAAACCCCACATTGTGTAGCATGCTATCCTGTAAGTAAGCACTTAAGCGCCCAACATAGGGATAGTAAGCGCTAAACAAATGATACTATACAATACACTATTTGCTGCCAGGCAAATTACCAAAGGTATGAGCCAGATTAAGGGTATTACCCTCCTTTCTAATTCCCTGTAGTCAAATCTACCATCCTCTGTTGGAGCAACTGTTGCGCTTTGCAAATGCTATAGTCCATCCTCTGCTCAATGTTTAATGAAAGAATGCACCCACCTCGATATTTGCTTGTCAAGGGCCATCTTCTTCTAAGAGCTCCCGCACCAGAGTTCATTTGAGCTTAGAGAAGCAGTAATCCAACCAGTCAAGTCCACATTTTTCCCAGCATGGACTTGGCCAGGGTTTGTTTTGGGCTCCAACACAGCTCCTTACAATTTTATCCGCGAACAAGGGGCATACATCCTAGTCTCAAGTTGTAGCGAGCTGTAATATCTCCTTTATTGTGAAAATTATATGCACATCTTGTACTCTTATTAAAAAGTTTTAGAGGTAAAGAACCTACAATAAATCAAGCCAACTCTTGTTCTCCAGCTTCCACTCTGTGAATGGTGGCGTGCAGCCTTAGGAGGAGACCGTGACCCAGGGGACCACTGCCTGCTCTCCACGATGTTTCCCCTTGAATGTTAACTATTGCTAAAAGCACCCTTCCCCATAGAAGAGGGGCTGCGTTAAAAGATGTTGAGAATGCAACCTCAGGGGGGTGGAGGTGAGTAGTTCCCCCGCAGTTCTTCATCCCTGCATTCACCAGCAGGGCCGGACTGGGAACCCAAAGCAGCTCTGACATATTTTGTCAGACCGACCCCTGTATGGAGACAATGAATTATATGTGTGTAAATCAGTGTATGGAAAATTTTACGTAAGACAAAGGGCACTACAAGGTGTAGGATTCACATCATCCTTACTGGTAGGCATTTTTTAAGAGTGCATGATCTGGGGAGGAATAAAACTCATGATTCAGAACACAACACAGTGGTTGGGTTTGACTTTACTAATTGGAAGAATTTATTTCAACCCAAACAAACCCTTTTCAGCAAAATTAGGATAATGAAAGACTTGGAAAAACCCAGTTTTCTAACCTAGAATAGGATTGTAATGTATGAACCACGCAGTAACAAAAAGGACGCATGGTACATCCAGCCCGGCCTTGATCACAAAATACATTGTCCCACGAGGCAGGAGGTTTTTCGGCCTCCTATGAGTGTTCAATTTTGCAGTTCAACTGATCAGAATCGCAGAATGAAGACCAGGGCTCACGCCAGTCGGTGTGCCAAAAACACCCACCGGTTTGCAACGTAGGCTGACGACGCCGAGGGCCTTATGTAGCATTGCATTTTGTATTCAAAGACTACAGCGGAACACAGCTAAAGAAAACTTGGAAAACACCTGACCGTGTCTTTGATATTTTGAAAAATTCTAAGCGCTTCAGAGTAATTTGGTGCTATATGTTTCAGCCATACTTTCACGAAATACAGGAGACGGCTCATTACCAGTCAGAGAGACAGACCCTCAAGAGAACTTGGAGCACTCTCCTTTATGAATCCGGCACACTCGTTTTTCACTTTTCCAGGCAGCATTGTTGCTTTAGAAACTGGGACCATATATACATTTGTGAACATATCCTCAGCAGAATCTTTGAGGCGTGCGCAGGGCATGATAAAAACAGCTCTTTTGGCATAGCACTTACCACCTACCTTATTTCTCCAGTTTCAAGCAGTGTAAACCGAAGGTGTTGAAATGACCAAGACCAGGGTTATGTGTTTCAATAACTTAGAAAGGATAAATGGCTAAGCAGATCAGCCAATTTAGACCTAGCCTACTTCGGTTCTAGGATTGCAGCAGGCCAGGCACATTAACCTACTGAGCTGTCCTACCGTAAGGAACTTCATTGTTAAAAATGGAACGTAACTTTTCAGTGGGGATCCGTGGCAGGCCTGTCCCTCTGGACTCTTGACTCAGCAAAGCCCAATTCCCTCAGCTGCTTATTAGAATTGCATGTATAGAAATATTACTGTCTATGGAAAGGGAACCGTTTGAAGTTTCTAAACTTGTTGCTTTAATTGTAGCCAATGCCTTTGTTTTGAAGACTCGAAGAAACGTACAGAATCCTCCTCCTCATCATACATGTAATTGGATTTTTCAGGTTCCAGCAAAAACCAAGCATTGGCAATCCAATGGGTTTGGGCTTGGCCACCTAGTGCAAGCTGACGTGGGGTACATGTTTTCCTTTTATTGTAATCCTAGGGAATAACAAGAAAGAAAACACTGCACCGACTAAACATAAAAGCCACATGCTTCTAACAACAACTGTAAATTTGAAAAAATGGCAATCAGTAGACCAACACAGGTGCTTCCTAGCAGGCAAGTGTGCTTAAACATTTACAGAAACCCTTTTTAGTTCTGATGCTTAGGAAAATATGACTCTAATTGGCACAAGCAGAATGACGATTGGCTTTGAAGTACTGTACATTGAAGACCTTGTTAAAACATGCACAAATAAGGAATAGAAAACTTAGAACAAATGACAAAGTATTGCCCCCCCCCCCCCTCCCTCTTTTGAGGTGGATATGCCCATGTGGTCGTCATGTGAAATGTCATCTTTTACAGTGGATCGGATCCGGCGGCATGTGGGATGAACCATTGTCACCAGTGCTTAATTTGAATTGGTGGATGCCAGTGGGGCCACCGGCACTCATTTTTGGGGACCAGCACTTATTTCTTTCTAATTAGACATTTGCAGTGTGCAAGAGAGGGGAAAAATGCACAAATGGGATAAAAGGAGGAGGAGAAAGACAGACAAAGCATCACCAAGGGAGAAAGCAGGAGCCTGGAAGCGTGAGATAAAGCGGCAGGAAGTGTCTCGCAATAGATTAAAGAGGTCTGAGGTGGATTCAGTACTGTACAGCCTTGGTATTCAACACACTGACATTCAATAGCGCCGACAGAGGGCTTCTTTAGTGATGAAAACTTTGTTTAATTATTTAAAATCTTTACAATAGGAAAACACTTTATGAATAATAAAAAGAAAAAAAATGAGCTGTTGATACAAAAGTTATAAATTATGATGTTACTCATTTACATTGGGCCAGAGAATCCCAGATTTTAGTTTACATGATTTTCTAACGGTAGGTTGTTTGTAGAAGGATATGTGCCGGGGAATCAACTTTGTTACCCAGAAGGGTGCGACTCCATTGAAACGCTTAAAAAAGAGCAGACTTTGCACTAGTCCCTAAGAGGCTTCTTTAGTGCTTTCAGCACCGGCACTCATTATTTCACAAATTAGGCACTGATTGTCCTAAACTGTATGCTGTGGTGGGCAGAAGCAAAATGTGAATGCCACTTGAACAGACCAGTGGATGGACAAGGCTGACCCAAATCCCCTCTATAGATGTACACATGTATGTCATTTTAGGTCTGATGTTCTCCAAGACCTTTAGGTTTTGCCGAAATTATATATAATCTATGAGGTATTTCAGACAGCTGTCTTAATCTGTTGTTTTCTTGCTGTCTCGTTCACACTCTTCCTCCACCCGCTCCAGCATACAGCGTGTGTCATTGGATCAGCCTTCGTCGGACATGTATGACTTGGCTGGCCTATTGTCCGCGCAGACTAGGACTGTGACCACATTCTGTTATTTGACAAGGGGCATATCTGCACACAAAGCTGTTCCCTTAAATACGAGGCACTACCATGGGAATATCTGCTTTTTTAGACCAATATTTGTGCTTTTAGCAATGTTTTTATTTTATTGGTGAGGTCCCAGCAGCTCCCCCTACAATAAGGTTTAACTAAAACTGTGACAAAACAAAACAGCCAATGTCATATGGGCTTCACCAGTGCTCTTTTATTTATGTTTTTTACAACATAAGGCTGGCAAACATGATGTATCTCTATGCCAGACCTAAAAATACTACTATGCTGATTATTAGTTTATATGTTGTTATTAATCCGGCATGATGGCTCAGTTATTTGAATGTTCCCTGCTGACAAATGGTGCAATCGGATACTTCTGGGATTGCAGTGGCACATGGTGAAAGGTGTAGGCAGTCCCGGGTTGCACCGTCTGGTAACTAAAGCTTTAAGTGGCATCTGGGGGGGTCAGAAAATCTGATACCAGCTGAAAATGGCCCCACGGCCCTGGAATACTAAGCAGCAAAAAGTGGGAGACCTTCTTGCATTTGAATCCCTGAACTAAAGACAGGCAGGAGAGGGCTCCAGGAATAGCAAGTTGCAACACCAGGTAATAAAAGCTGTAAGTTTTCCCCTAAGGATGGGGATTTACAGTGGGAGTGGCCTTCTGAAATTAAAGGTACCCGCCTCCCGGACAGGTGCCCTTTCAGGTTTCTTGGGATTTTCCAGGGTGTGTCCGAAGGCCGAGTTTATCTCCTGGATTTTAATTTCAATTTTTTTCCGCCTGGGAGTGTTTATATGTTTATTGCCGTGAAGTTTACTAGTGGCCATACTTTTATTTCGGTGCAACATGTGTCTTGTAATAAAATTAATCTATGATAGAGCATCTTTATGTACCCAGAATATACTTTGTTTTGTGTCATGGAGTTTGATGAGCAATTTTCATTTAGTGAACTACATTCACTGTAGCAAACCTGGAGACATTTAAAACTTGGAGACAACTGTAGTAAATTGGGCATTTCAGGTTATGATTTAGGTATGTTTGTTGTTATGGTATGGGGTAAAGAGAGTGCGCATCATTCACTACTGAAGCTGACTTAGGATACATTTTATCCAAAGAGGCTGGCAAAGAGCCATCTTTTCAGCATATATTAAATTAACGCGAACAGCCACATGGTTGTTGGGAAGTATGATAATTTGTAACTTATTGTGGTGAGTTTTTCTTTTCTAAAGCAATAAATCAATACATGGATAGATTTGATGCTTAATTTTAGCTGGTGTTTGGCGGTGCTAGTCACCAACACTTAATTCTTAACACCAGCACCTGTGGCAGGCCACCGCATGGTGCGCTCTTTCATCGATTTTTGAGGTGAGCACAGCAACAGTGTTTAATAATAAAATATATATGAAATTAAAAATACCTGCCTCCAGGTCCATTATTATAGCTTGGGCGTCCTGGAATTGTCCGACTTATGGCACTTGTGAGAGAGTGACAGTTTACAGTTGTGTTGATACTGGTATTGGCAGCATTGGAAGGGGAAATGTGTGGTGCAAGCTGCAGCTGCCTACTGAGACCGGACCTGGTACCTACATTTTTATAAAGTTGTCACTGAATAGGCTGTTCTATAAGGAAATTGAAACCATTTATGAGGCTGGCCTGTTATGTGGCTGCACTGCCCCAGCCCTGCTGGACTTTCAGGGCCACTGGCCTCCAATTCCTTTATTTTCCAATAAATCGGACCTCCTATGTTTCTTTCACCGTGGCTGCCGGGTGCTGTTTGTTTTCAAGCCTCACGATTATACCGCGTTTTTCCTGAATAAAGAGATATCTATGTTCCTCCATGGAAGATTTGCCAGCTCAGCATTTCCAAGATCTGAATAAATGGCGGTCTCAAGTGGGCTTGTGGTATGTATGCCCAGTTAATCTAGACTCGGGAAGTATGTTTGTGTGTTTTTTACTTGAATGGACTGTTCCATATTGTCTCAAATAAAACCTTATGAAGGCTGATGTGAACCCTGGCCCTGGCGCATGGAGGGCCTTCCATGAAAGTCGCTGACGCTGTTGTTTGTGGGTGAAAGACTCCTGCGTTAACTGGACTTTGGTAGGGTGCGGAGGGAGCGGTTTATGAGGGAGAGTGGCAGGTGATAAAACCCGAAGGGGAGCGGAGTCCCAGCCGAGGGTGTGTCTGGGAACCGCGGCTCCAGAGCCGGCCCTTCTAGCTGCTGCAGGGTGAAGGGTTCATACAATAAGCACCACCTTGGGCACCTCACCGCTACACACCTGCCTAAGCGCCTGGATACCCTCGGATGAATACTGCGCTATACAAACCAACATAACCTGGTACAAATGTTGTGGAGTCTGGGGGAGCATGAAGATGTTCGTTAAGAAGTTGCTACAACTAACTGTGTATCCCACAGGCGTTTTAGCTCCTTCTCCCAATTACGCGTTGTAACTATCACCACAACACTCTACCTTGCCGTCATGGTAACACATTGTTGGTCGCTCTTCTAATGTCACACCAGCTCTCCATCGCAGTGATATTCAAGCTTGCCGGTGTCGTGGCGCATTTGCTCATTATCCTGATGACACACATAAGGCTATCATGCCCTGCCAGTGAGATAGTATGTCACGGTGACAATGAGCTATTGTTACTGGCGCTCTGTCCCTCTGGCACTGACTCGGTGCCATGGTGACACAGGAGTCTGTAGTTGAAGTGCTGAGGATATGTGGGAAATCCATTAACCCTCAAGAGGAATCTCCCTGAGCAGTAGAGTCTGCTCTAGTTCCCTCAGTGTGTTTAGTGGCATGCATGCTCCCTCCCCAGAAAATGAGGGGCAAGCTTCCACCGGGTCTTACCCCCCCCCCCCCCCCCCCCGAACCCCCAGTCTAAGGGCCAGGAAGAAGGGCTTGGAACTAGCCAGAATACCGGGGGTGGCACTGCGGACACTACTGTGTGTCGTGCATCATTCTGAAAGAGCATTTCACCCCGGGTTGGGGTATAGACTCGCTGCTTCACGCAGCCGTGTAGGGCGTGCAGCTGCAGCTCCTGGTCTGATAGCCTGGGGTCTCCCCTTGGTACCTGGTGGTGGGACAGAGGACAGGGAGCAGCCCTCGGGATGCAGATCGTTTGACCTGTATGTTCCTGGTAGAATGAGACTAAAAATGGGCCTGAGTGTGTGTAACACATCCTGCAATCAGACATTTTAAATAGTAAATAAGTTTATTTGTTGTGATGCATTGCAAGATTGGAAAGTGATAAGTGTTTTTTTTTTTTTTGTAAACAGACTTTATTGATCATTTGAAAAATGAGGCATCATACAGAATATGTGCTGGCTCCACCGGGCTAACCAGCGAAAAAACGTCTCTAATACACACATAGCTCGAGAGTGTCTATGTAAATGTCCCTGCTCCGACTCCAGAGCTTCAGTTATTATATGTTAACTGGGAATATGCCTACCAGCAAAACAATAATTGAATGATGCAACCCCCCTCCAATCAATAGTCATGACAAGTGTTTAGCACTGTAATAGTTGTGAAAGGCTTGATTTTGTGTAGGTTTTATGCTCTTGTGAGATACTAACCGTGGCCTGGGTGTGTACCCAAACCTCTCAGTTGTCCTTGATTTGGTTGAGTTGGATGCGGACGGATCCATAAATGGGAGCCTCCAGGGACTGGTGACCCTGGGCCTTGCAGCCCTTTACCCCCCACGAGCCAGACTCATCTTTGGCCATCACAGCATCCTTAGAGTCGAGTTTCTCCAGGGTGGTGAAGCGAACTAAGGTGTGCCTCCTCTGTCAAGGGCCCCGTGTGCCCTTATTACACTGATTGAACAAGCAGTCCAACCTGGCTAAAACAGCCACGCTCCAGGATACCGCGCATTTAAATGGCAGTGGTATTAGGCAAGTTATAATTGTTGTTTCAGAAAACTGGCAGTGCAGTCTAGGGAGGGGGCTGTGTCTTCCCTTATTTCAGCACTAAATAACACCTTCCTCCCAGTGTGCAAGGCTCTCTTGCTACTATGGAATACTGCAATCCCTAATAATTATAAAGGTGTAACGCGTGTTCATTGCCAACATGGCAAATGGATTTTGGGTGTGGATTGGACCCAGAAATGATAAGTGATAACAGGAACACAATAGGATATACACTGATCTACCTTAATTCCACAGCCTTTATGAGGAACACGTTACTCATATAATTACATAGCCGTAACCTACAAACCAGGATCACTTTTGTTCCGCTCAAACCTGTCACTTGCTTCCCGCTCATAATTTTTCCCAAAGAGTGCATTTTTTTTAAATAAATTTATTTATTGCTCCTCTATTTCTAAGCATCACACACCCACACCCACACCCACCCTCCACTCGCCCCCTCAATGACCTCAAAAGTGTCTGAAGAATTTTTTTTTGCTGTTAAATGCAAGCATGTTAGTTTGACATTCAGGAACAGTAAAGGGCAACGCCAGCCCAACATTTTCTGGGGGTGTGGAGGAGGGTAAGTGTCCCCCGGTTCCATCACCCCTCATTTTTAAACCGCTGCGAAGAGGTAACTCCTCACCTGGGCTCAGCTTGTGGTGTGGGAAACCATGTTTATTGAAGTGGACTTGCTGTTATGAGGCCTCGCATCGAGTTTGGAAGAACAAGGTGTAAATGCAGGTTTTCCTGTATGCGAATTTACTGTTTTTCGTCTTGTCTCTTTGTCATTTGCCTCTATGCCTGTTTGCTAGCAGATTAATCTACCATCTGCCTGTCGATGGTTTTGCTGTTTTCCTGTACCCGCATTTCATGTTTATCTCTTTGTGAAGTTGCTGTTTCTATGCCTCTGTTTGGCATTTGCCAGGATGTGTGCTTGCCGTTTGCCTGCAACTTGATCTACTGTTTGTCAGTATATGGATTTATAATTTTCCTATTTGTGAGTATGCTGTTGTCTGTTGTATGTCTGCAAATGGATCTACAACGTCAGCATGTTAATTTGCTGTTATTGTGTATTTGCCGTTTCATTTCGTCCATGTGGATTAAGTGCTTGCGCATTTGTGGGCTCGCTGCTTCGCTTGAAGTGTATTCTCTGTTGGGCCATCTATGGTTGTTGCTATTGTGCATGTGGGTTTGCAGTTTGCTCGTATGCGTATTACGTGTATAAATTGTACCTGCATCTGGATTGTATGTACTTACAAATACATTTGCTGTTTGCATGTCGCTAGGGTTTGCACCGCCGGTGCAGAAGAACGCGGAGCACAGCTATTTTCCTGTTTCATGATTCTATTGACATACACAGTACCTAGCAAGACGCAAGGGCGGTTGCCAGAGCAACAGAAACTGCGTTCCTTTTAGTGAGTCCCTGCATTGCTGTAGACCCCTGGGATCTGAGTCTGAGCACCTGCAGTACAGCGCGCTAGAAGCATTACCTCATCGTTAGCCACTTATATCTCTATATTGCCAGCATGTCGAGTGGGATGAGGGCTTCAAACACGCTGGCCCCATTTAAAAAGCACGAAACTATTTATATTGCATGTAAATAGAAGGGCACGTTTGTAAGTGGGGAGGGATTAGCATAGGCAGTGCACAAGAACGTCACAGGAAGTGGTGTCACAGCCCATAAAGTCTCTTCTACTGTGTAATCTTTGTCTCGTCTAATTCATTGGATTTTGAAAATCTGCACCTACAAGCATTCATTGGTCAGAGCTGTGGGGGAGTGAACTGCAGGCCACAAGTTCAGATGCTGGCATGCTTAGTCAGCTGAGCCTTTCATCCCTCCAAGGTCAGATTAGGTAGTATTTGCATATTAAAATTCTCAATTTAAAGCAATTAGGCTAAATGTGGTGTATAAAGAACACACTTATTTTTTGAAAAAGGACAATGTTATTGTTTTATCTGCGGAAGCGTGATGTTATGGTTTCATTGTAGTATTTCCCACTCAAAGTACAACAAAAGCACCTCGTTTGATTGCCTCCAATCACTGATTTGGATGACCCATTCTTACCTTGTAAGTAAATAGTGGACAGGTCCCTCTGTGGGCAGTTAGAGGCTCGGAACGCCACATTCTGGCAGACAAAGAGGATGGAGCCAGGGAGTTTACAATGCACCTTTGGAGCACAAAGGCAAAGTTTATGCAACCACGTTCTACAATTAACCACCCCCTCATCTACGATGGTAGTCACCAGGAAGCCTAAGCAACCTGGAACAATAAGAATCTGCATGGACTTTAGGATCCCCTAGACACCCATCAGGTGGGAGTGGCACATGAAGACCATCATTGACATCCAGGCCCACCATCAATGTACCCAGTGGTTTCATGATGCAGGCTCCACAAGCTGCAGCTTCACAACAACCACCACTAAATAGCCACATCTCCAGGCATATGCAGCATGGGGCATAGGTATTTCTTATCGCAGAAGGTGCAGTGGCACCAGGGGCCAGGAATGTGAGCAGCACACTGGCACAGAATTCTGTCAGTCTCATTTGTCAACGAGATGGCAGTGAAGCCCATTTTTTTTAACTTGCATTAGGGATTACAGCACTCTTGCAACACCACTGCACCAGGGATGCAAGAGATTTAGATGTGTTGTCTGTTTGTGAGGTGTTTCAGAACATCATGAAGGGGAAATGTTTTGAGCTACAAGGGGTGATGCATGACAGATTGATGTATGCCACCTCAAAACACCAGAATTACGAAGAACTACAGGTGGCACTGCGAAGGATGCAGGAGCACAGCCTCTTCCTCCAAAGGATTATTGTGAGCTATTGAAGCTCCACCTGGGGTTTTGTTTTGGCCACATCTTCTCTGCAGATGAGTTTCAGCTGATCCCAAGAAAGCTAAAGATTTATATGGCAATGGTAGTGGTTGCACAAACTACAATGGTACACAAACTAAAACAGGGGTGCAGGGTTACATGGCCATGGCCACTAACGGAGGTTCATCCCCAGCCTGGCTACTCTCACCTAACTGCACAAACGACTCCAGAGCAAAGGCATTTTTTCTTGAACTGATTACAATTCTAGACTTTCCGAGCCAAGACAGATGTGTTGTCAGCAAGGTCTGAATACAAAAGGTTCTCACAAAATGTGAAAGTGGGGGAGGGTCCAAGGGAAAATTTAAAGACCAGCTACAGTATAAATCCCCAAATCTATATATACTTAACAACAAGTACTGAGGGTCTAATGTTCTGTATATACACAACTCTAACACACTAGACAAATGAGACCTCCAAATCAATTACAGTGAATAACATATCAAAAGTATAATTCCCATCACCCACCAGAGGTGGCTTATCATCATCTGGGAATTGAGGACTGAACTGAAAAGACCAACCACTCTGATGGTAATGGTGGTCAATTAGTTGCCCCAGTGGTAAGAACAAACGGTAGGGTGATGGTTGCAGTGCAAAAAATTAAACAAAAAGTACTATTAAAAATGGCTATCTAGATGCTATCAATTTTATTCTGGCGCTTATCTAGATGCCATTAGTAAAACCTGTGCGTAAACAGCTTAAAGAATAACTGTTGGATTGATGGTCGACATGTTTCGGCTACTGGACATAGAGTCCAAGCTCTCATCAGGACCCAAATACGCTACTGCAAAAAGTGAAGAACGGAACATTCAAAGAAAATTATAAATTAAAGACAAGATTTCCACCAGAAAGGTATACCATACAACCTGATCTGCTCTGTATGTCCAATTGGAACTATTACAGGTTGGAAACCTAGGTATGAATCAAAATGGAAGGAGGTTCAGCTAGGCGTTAGTGGCAATACAAAACAATATGTATAAAAAGACAATGTGGGTTATCATTTGTCATGAACATAGTGTATATATGACTACAAGTCAATGACTTGGACTCTATGTCCAGTAGCCGAAACATGTCGACCATCAATCCAACAGTTATTCTTTAAGCTGTTTACGCACAGGTTTTACTAATGGCATCTAGATAAGCGCCAGAATAAAATTGATAGCATCTAGATAGCCATTTTTAATAGTACTTTTTGTTTAATTTTTTGCACTGCAACCATCACCCTACCGTTTGTTCTTACCACTGGGACAACTAATTGACCACCATTACCATCAGAGTGGTTGGTCTTTTCAGTTCAGTCCTCAATTCCCAGATGATGATAAGCCACCTCTTGTCAGCAAGGTCACCATGGACGCCCGCCCCACACTCCCTTCCCTCTGCCCTCCGTTATCAGGCCAGCCATGCGCTGACCATCCCACCCCATTCGACAATGACGCTCTCACATCAAAAAGGTCATTCTGATCTTGTGGCATTGCACGCCAGTGGAGTGAGACAGACCTGCTTTTGGAACTCCTTAGGGTCTGGAGTTCACACCAACACCCCTCGCTCCTCTAGGAGATGCCCTCCAGTCATTGGTTAATGTCAAGAGCATTTCATGGCAAAACGCACCTGGACCACGACTGCAGATTCTATGGAGCAGGTAGCTAGCCCGAAGTACACGGAACACTGTTAAGATCCACCAACAACAGGGTGTTCAACAGACAGACATGCAACCAGGTAACCACATGCTGGTGGTTGATCGACATTCCCGGTGCAAGACCTGCGCCTCACCCTTTCACACTAACACTGTATCTGGCCACCATAGCAGCCCTCTGAGGAAATTATAGTCACCTACTGTACTGTATGTACACTTCCTATACTGTACTGTCTGCGGAGGAAGACCGTGAAGTAAGTCCGTCAGTAGCAGAAAGAAAGCTATCCCAGGTCAGGGCTCATGTTTGATGCGCTTCAAATAGACGATTTCTGGGCGCTAGAAAGACTTCTAAATCACTGGCAAGTCAGCTGACCTCAGGAGGGGCACGGACTTGGTGTCACTGAGCCTGGAAGTCTCGCTACCCCATGTGACCTAGTGTGCTACATGGTGACACTGAAGGACTATCCAGTCTGAGTGGCGCATATGCTTCCGAAATGCTTTCGACCCCAAAAGTAGTTTAGGTCGGTTTATTTTGTTTCAGAAATTAATGTTTGGTTTGCCCCCCCCCCCCCCCATGTAAATTGTTTCAGACCCTTAAATTGAGGCCGAGGCGCACATTTCTGGCACTGCGCACCAGAGGCGTTACAAAGGCCCCCCGCGGTGTAAAGGGGGGGGGGGGGGGGGGGCAGGCTTACCCATACTGGAGGGGGTCCCCTTCAGCCCCTACTGATTTGAGTGTGAGGGTCCCCTTCGGCATATCTTGCAGGGGATGGGGCCTGGAGGGGCCTCACGTTTTCTTACGCCACGGTTTTTGAAGCGAGGAGAAGGAAAGGTTTCCCTACCCAGCGAGCTTTGCGAGCGGATCCCTCCGTTCTGAGCTCTAGGCGGGGTGTTCACTGCCTCCAGCCCTGACCCAAAACACCACTACCTCCCACTTGTAATTTTAAAGAAAAGGAGCCCACAAGAAATGATTACGCATCCAACCCTGCCCCAAGCCCGTTCCTTAATGTAATATTTACATGTTAAGAAACCACAGTTTATAGCAAACCATTGAAAAGTGCTCCCGGCATCCACTAACCAAATGTCTTGTTTACATGTAAATACAAATGTGTTTGCATGCAAATAAAAAAAGTCCGTAGTGATTCCCACTGCGTGCTCTGTCGCGACGTTCAAATCAATGGGCTTTAAACTGCTCCGCAGTGCGTCATGGATGGCGTATCAAACGTACCCAGCCAATAAACAGCAATTGCACACATATGCCGAGGGACACGGACTTTGTACATGGGCCTACCTGAAGTGCACGTGAACTTAAAAAGTTCTTACTAATGGGCCCACCGCATCATCAGACGCCTCCAAGCACTAACTTGCACATTGATGGAGGATGCCTGTGCTTCAGCGGTCACTGCCAGACTTCATTCATTTGCTTGTATTCTCTAGGAACCAGCCTAGCTAGAGGAGCTTTATTCAAGTGCTGTGTAGTATATCTGTTCAGGCGCGCAACACCCATTGGGCTCACCGGGCTTCAGCACCCCCTTCCCCATCCCGTCGTGTGTGTCAGCCCGGGCTGGCGACCGTCTAATTGCAGCCGCACCCGAGTACTTCACAGGTCTTTAAAAGACCCTTTACTTGTTAATGAGGCTTTTGTTGTGTTTTCACCCCTTCTTAGAGCCACTCTGCCTACGGCTGGAAAAATTACACCCCCTCCCCCCCCCCCCGAAATCTTTTTCAGCAACCCCCCACCCCCTGAAATGTGTCTCTAGTTGCCCGCCTGAATCGGTTTTATATAGACGCTTCTTATAATTTCATGCCCGCAGAGAGCCATGGGGTGAATTAAAACCTTCTGCTTCTCGTGAAGTCCAAATTCCAGGACCTTATACCTCACTCACCCAGAGTCTCCACGGGTTTGATCCTCAACCCATCTCTACGCACACCGTACCACCTCATTTCGCAAGTCGGAGAAGCGCTCAGACCATGGAACGGATGTGATGAGAAACAGTGTCGGTGGTGGTACTCGCCACAGAGCAGAAACGCAGAGCACAATCCCTCCTCTGGGTCTTCATGGCATTTTGCAAGCCTGGTTACCAGCCAGGCAAAACTCCCAGCCCAGTCTGGTCAACAGATATTGTCTTGGCTTTTATGTCCTTTTTAAACACCTCCACCATGAATCTGCAGCAGACTGCCTCGCCATCTGGGGATCCAACTAGTTTTGTTAGTTCTCCGGCCTTGCATTATACACCTAAACATTTTCCATCGCGTTATGAAGATAGCCTCATAACTATCTTGGTTAGAATTTAACATGGCATTTGTACTTGCTTCAGTATACAACAAGCATTGATAAAGTCAAAAAGTCTCACTTTTTGTGCTTTTTGCAGATGCTGAACAGCATCACCAAAATAACAAGCATTGGCATAGCCAATAGGTCTCGCTTTTGGGACCTTATAAGTTGTTTGTTATGCAGCACAATATCCTTGGTGCAACAACATCAACTGTTGCATGGCTAAACACTTATAAGGTCCCAAATACGAGACCTATTGGCTATGTCAGTGCTTGTTATGGTTTAGCATTGTTTGACTGGCTGGCTGGTAGTCTCTCTTGGAAGCTCATTTGTGTTAATTGTCCAGTGAAATATTGTGTAATTTTGTCTTCACAACGTTAAGATTTGCGGCTCATAACATTTCTTAAAGGCGGATGTCTTGTCAGTTGTGTACACTGTGCTGTGTTTTGTGTGTATGCCTTCTTATCTCACCACTTGCAACACAACCTTCATCTCACGGCTCCGGTGTACAACAAACGTCTGGTGTGAGGGGACAGCTCAACACTTCCGCCGGAGTCTGCTCAGCTCTCGGACTTTCTCTTCACTTCCGTATTGTAGACCGAGATGTTGTCTTGTTGTAGGAACTCACCGATAATTACCATCTATTATCCAACACACCCCTAACCGAAGCCAGGCCAACGTCGGGGAACTGTTTTGGCAGCACTCTGACAGCCACGTGGCTTTGATGCGGAGGTGTGCGCACGAGGCTGCAGGGGGACATTATAGCGTAGGCGGTTAGTAAGGCAACATCTACGTGTAATAGAAAGGCGTTATATAGGAAGTGTTGGGTCAAAGGTGATCTTTGGGTCCGATGAGAGCCACTGATTGCAGATCGGATGTTGGGTGTGTGTCGCAAGGTGTGTGTAATGATTTGATGGTCCCGCCACACGCCCCCCTCACCTCGCTGGGCATCTCACACGACATAACAGGCCTGCTCATATAGGTTCAAAACTAAAGCACGCCTTCCAGGGACACGCCCTGCCCAGAGTACATTGCTGTCTGTGGGAGGGCTTATGGCTGCTCAGCGCTCCCAAAAGGGGTAATGTGTGCTCTGTAGATGATACAGTGTTTATGTAGTAGGAAGGAGTGTGTCCCAGCAGACTTGGTGCTGCCAAAGCAGTTATGCGCACGTCTGCCTCCCGAGGGCGCTGCAGGGTAAGTAGTGATGAGACGGTCCATTAAAATCTACATAAACTTAGAGTCTCCATCCTGCTGCTTGTCGGTTTAGCGTCGCATATGGATTTCACCTGAAAATGTCTGTATTGAAGTAGAGCTGGGAGGGTGTAATAGGCAAGGGGTTATAATACAGACTCGCACACCTGCGTGTTTTGCTGTTTGACCTGCGGTGTTTGCTTGCTTCTGTTGTTGAATGTCTGCTTTAGGCTAGCGCCACGAAGCTACCAGGAAAGAACAAGAAAGCACATCTTTTTCTTTTATCCAGTATAGCGTCCTGTTGCCGATGCACATTGCGTTTTGAGCAGGGGCCCGATTCGTACTGCAGGAGAGGGTAGATTAATCTAGAACACACTGTCCCTGTGCAGTGTTGGCATTCCAAGGAAGCAAGCCTTTCCTTGTTGACTGTTTTTAAATGGACGCCGTCACACTGCTCTAGGCTCGACCTAACAATGGCGGAGTATTCAAGCATAACAAGCATTGGTCGCGCGCGGAAGTGAAAGCAGCGCGACGGGAGGGGCGGAGGAGCGTTGAGGAAGCAATCCAGTGAGAGGAAAGACAGATAAAACTGGCGGTTGCACGCGTGGACGCAAGCGCTTGGCCAGCCAAAGCAGCTTGTGGTAGCACTTTTTAAAGCCCCTACTAAATGTCTGTCCGAGCAGCGCATGCGCTAGCTCAGGCGAGACCTTAAAAAGGATTTTGTTGTCTGAGCAATGCTGAAATGCACTGGCAAAAAATGACTTTTGAACTGGGGAACTCGGTTTGAATCCCAGCCTCCGCTCAACATCTTGTGATTCTGGGCAAATCACTTAATCTTCCCGTGCCTAAGAAAAATGTCTAATGTAATCTGGTGCTTATGAAAAGTGCTCCAATGCCCCAAGGCCAAGATGGCACTACATAAAGCTTCAAAAATAAGGTGTTGTGAGGCTACAGAGGCCCAAGAGTCACATGGTGTGCGGATGTCAGTTTGTTTCTTGAATGGATGGCAGATTCTGGGTAACGAGACAAGAGAGCTGCACATAGTGCAAACTAATAGGAACAAAAGTGTCGGATTCAATCAAAGGTGACAGCTTCAGTTTCCACCCTGCATCATCATAGGCGAAACACCAGGTCAAGTACCGTTATCTAATCAATGACTGTGGAACCACCAAAAGGCTTCCCTGCAGCTAAGCCCCCCTCCTTACATTTGCCGCAAAGGAGCACCATCGATCGGTATTTATTGGTATGCATTGGTAGCCAATCATTTGTTAATGGAAGGCATGATGTAAAGCACGTTGTACCTGGCTAACCCACAATTGTAACTGCAATACAGTACTTTTCCTTTTGCGATGCAAGAGCAGTCAATGACTGTTGCAAGGAAAAGTGAAAGGGGATGATGGATGTAAATAAGGCCAAGAGGGGATATCTCATTGAGATCTGTGTAAGAGGGTATGTATGTGAAGGTACCAGGTGGGTCACCAGCACTCTTCCGAGCATCTAATGGCCAGAATAGTTTAGTAACGTGAGAGGGATTTTTGATTTCGGTAGGTTTGGCAGCTTGAGCCTCCTCCGACCTTCCAGCCGGGGATATGCAGGTTTATATACGGATTGCCATGGTACTGGTCATTAGCGAATCCCACTGTGTGAAGGTACTCCGCTCAGACTTGCTCTCTCCGTTGATCCTGGACTTTTTGCATGCAGCTAATCTGTCTGGGTGTATTTTAAGTACTCTCCTGCATGATCTCCATACTAGGGTGTGATACATTTAAATTTCGCTTTAAAGTATTGAGAAATTTCTCCATTGCAAAGTTTATCAACCTATCAACAAAAGTATTTGCAGAAATTCTGTTTCTGCAAAATGTCTTTTTTGAAACAGTGATATGCAGGTTTTGATAAAGTATAAATAATGAACGTGTTTTTTTTCCCGAACTTCGCTACCTATGGAAAGTTTGCAAAGTTTGGAGTAAACATCACGGAGTTCGATGAAGAAAGAGTTCGAAACTTTCTACACCCCTATTGCAGATCACAACATGATCGCCCTTTAAAACAAAAGAGATATATACAAATGTTATCCTTTTCCTGTATATACATAGTTTGGGGTTATATCTGTTTATTTCTTCGCAATGCTGTTGTTGCGGCTGGCAAGAGTGAGAAAAAGAGGCAAACAGGAACTAACTAGATGTCTTGTGAGACGATGCCAGCTGCTGTCAAGGGGGCTTTGCCTATGTTTGGCTATGGTTCAAGCACCGTTGTATCACCCAAGGCAACCCTTTTCACTGTGACGCTTTCATCCTTGCACGCCTTTGTTGCAGTAAGCACAGGTTTGAGAGGAGCCCAGCTTGTTTTGTTTTGATTTCCTCTAGAGGCTGAATGGCACCTAGATTTAAATCCATTTGGAGGAGCCTGCCCAGATGATTTTTCTGCGGGATCCTGTTTGACGAGCTCCGTGGGTTGCACAGCTCTGTATAGGAAAGTCATAATTATAACTTTCTGTTCCTACTACAAAACGCCATCCTCGACTCATTCACAGCTGCTGTTACAAAACCTCATAGAAATACGAATATGTGCTCACGACTACACAGTGTCTGCAACGCATTCGAAGTGACCTATCGTGGGAAACGAGGTGTGGGAGAGCAGCAAGCAGTCAGTGGATGCTTGCCGCCCCATCGTAGCTCTCATGTAATGTCCCCGTGCCTAATAAAAAAAACAAAAAAATGAATGTAATGTAATTGGTGCTCATGTAAAGTGCTCAAGTTCGCGTGAGACAACACTGCCCAAAAAAAATGAATAAATAACACCAGAGAGGCAGCAACATTGAGAAGGGAGTAAGAGGGAGGAGATAAAGGCACCAGGACAAGGGGGAGTGGGAGAGGGTGGGAAAAAGTAGTACCCCAATCAAAGCACAACCAGCGCATGGCCACTAATTAAGTGGAATCAATCTGTGCTTGGTACGTGCTCCAGTAAGGGAATGGAAGTGACGGCTTAGCTTGCATTGGCCAATAAAGAGGCACCAAGGAGGAGTGATAAAAAAGCCCACAAATGGGAAGCAATGGGCGGGCTGCAGGTCCTTTGTTATACACTATAGTCTCACAAGCGGGTGTGCATGCGCAACAGCACATTCGCTGCCACAGGCTAGACCTAAAACGTGATGGATGGAATGCTTGAATTAATCTTGGCCACTAGTAATTACTACACTTTTTGGCACACCATGCCACCTCAGTTTGGACACAATTATATGCAAACCAGTCTCGACCCTGCTCAAATGGTAACAGTCGAGCACAAACTGCCAAGCCAGATGATTCCTGAACCAGAACACAAGCAACCCAGGACAGGTTTCACCCTTATTTTGGATTCATAAGCCAGGTGTAGCTTGGTTCCAGTGACAATGTGCATGGGACCCATGGCTGGGCATGGGTCCCACTTAGGATGACGTACTAAAGTATACAGAAGTACGCAGGTATACCTGGCTGAGATTAATTCAAGCATTCCATCGATCACTTTGTTGGTGTTGAATTTGTTCTTGCTCCTTCCATCACCAGGCTTTCCTATAGAAGACCCCATATTACAGGCTACATATTTCCTTATGTATTTTAAATACAGCAGTAGGATTTTGAAAACTATGTATGCATTTGATTGTAGTAGATCTAAGTTGGTACTATGCCTGGTTTGACTCCTTTCAGTCTCGTTAGAAGATTCTAAAATTTGTCTCTACAGCTAGGACCAACAGTCCTCCCTTTGAGATGTAAATATTTTGGCATCAAGTGACCATTCTGACACAAGTTTTGAAGCAGAATTATATCCTCAAAAGTATTATTTTGCTACATCATTCTTTCTCCACTTCTCCTTTGGGGACGTTTTCAACTATTTTCTATGGCACCAAAGAAGAGATAACAACCTTCATGTGCAGAGGCATACGACGCCCTCTGCAAGAAAGAACTTGTACGAACATTCTCAACAAACATGTTTTCGAAGCTGCCAAACCCCACTAGGACTCCACCCACAGCACTAGGTTTAAGGTAGGGGCGAGCAGGTGTTACTGCTCAGAGGGTGTGTCTATCAGGAGCATGGATGGGAACTGCTTAGCAATTGATGTTTTTCGATGGAGATCTGGTGACTAACACAAACCTTAGAAAGGGTCCAGGAGAGATGGGTGCCGGGTGACCCTTGAAAAAAGATTCAATGTAAAGGCTAATTCTGGAAGCCAGGAGATTTCTTGTGGGAAAATCCATCTTCTCCATTAGAGTTGCTGTAAGTGCCTGCGGAAAGATGTGATGTAAACCCGGCTGGCAGGCAGACTGCAGGGTAGACTACGATGACTACTGAAAGAAGGCGGGGAGATGAGATCACAGAGGGGCTAGAACTTACTGCTCGGCACAGTTGTGCAGTGATGGGTTAGGGTAACATCAGTACATGGCGGTACTTTGGCTCCTGACAGTGCTCCATAGCCTTCATTGTTTTCTCCTGCCCATGCACACAGGATGTAGGGTCTTTTGTGTCCGAGGTTGCTGCCCATACATGGTCCATAGGATGCCCTACAGGAGCCCGTACCGTCGCAGCCTGCATCCTTCAGTGCTGTGCTTCTGTGAGCACAAAGTAAGGCCCTTTAAAACATGGCAGAAAGTAGGTATGAATGCCAACTTTGTAAAACTATAAATATCTCCTCTCTAGGCACAAAAAGAAAATTGTTTATGGTAGCACTGTGTGGCTGTGATATTCTGGATCACGTGGAGATGACGTGAAGTAGGGGGGAATAGCAGAGTAAAGTAGAAACATTAAGAATACAAGAGAACTAGTCCTGCTAGCTGATCTCTGCTGCAATGGTTATACTTCAAAAAAACTGCATAGAAACATGTGTTTGTCGTACTTTAAAGGTAGCACAGTTATATGATGGAAAGGAGAGCATGTGAGGAGTAAACAGAAGAGCAATAATAGAGAGTTCAGAGCATAGCACCATAAACTAGAGAGAGGAAGGGGGAGGAGGTGGAAATGTCAAGAGGCCCAAGGCACACAAGTTAATGAATGACTCGACTTCCCAGGCAGCTCTGTTTGCCATTTAGTCTTATGGCTGCAGATCGTGCTAGAAGTATTGCACTGAGGTGTTAGGGCTCAGATCCTCGCTTGAAAGGGCTTCTCCAGGTTGTAACGGAGAAAGACGTCCAGTATAATTTGGCACACACAACCAAAGTAATGACCCAAATCCTGCTGTAGCCATATAAGAGAATTGCCGGCATGTATTTAAGTGCTCACTCTGGATAGAATCTGGCTGAATCTGATTCAATGAAACCGTTGAGCTGACCTTAAACTTCAAAGGTACTTTTAAAACCAAAGTTGTGGTCACTAACAACAAATTGGCCCATTGGAATCCCTTTGTTCTGGCCTCCAGAATTGGGTCCTTCACCTTCTCCCAAGAAAGCAATGAAAGGCCTTGGAATTCTCATTGACGAGTATCTATCCTTCGAGTCGCAGATAGGTTCCATGTCATCCTCCTGCTTCTTCCACCTCCGAAGAATACAGAGAATTAGGAGATACTTCACAGAGGAAGCCATCATCCAAATCCTGATAGCTGTTGTGATCACTCGAATTGATTATGCTAACGCGCTTTATTTGGGACTTATTACCAATTTACAAAATGGGTCACAATTCGTTCAAAATCAGGTAGCTTGGCTGGTCTTTTATCAGCCTCGACACTGCCACACTAAGCCTTTAATGAAAAATCTTTATTGGCTACCAGTAGCCCAGAGGACTATCTTTAAAATAGCCAGCACTATTTTTAAAGCTCTTCGTGGCAAAAGGCCTGCCTTTGTCTCCTCCAGAATCCAGCGTTACATCTCTAATCGCCTGCTAAGATCGGCTCAGCACAACCTACTTACAGTGCCAAGATATAAGAGGTGAAGGCTTGAAGGGCCCAGTTTCTTCGTTCTGGCACCTCTCACTTGGAACTCTAGCCCTCTCTCCATTCGATCATCTCCTACATACGCGAGTTTTAGAAAGCTGTTCCAACACGCTTATATCTTACCTGTTTGTAAGTTGCTGTCTTTTGTTACCCTTGAACCAAGAGACCTTACGGGAAAAGTGCACTATACAAGTGGCCTATAATACAAGTTTAACTTCTTCATCAATAGTGCCTTATTTCTTCACTGAGCAACAACTCGGCATGAAGACTTCCAACAGGATTGGGGAATGGCTGGGAAAGCTAGCAAAGAGAGGCAGTGCACTGCACCCTTTTTACAGGTCAGTGCAGGCACTGGATAATAGATATTCTGTCTGGTTACACACTGGAGTTATAGTGTATTCCTTTTTCCTGCCTCCTTCCCAGGTCTGGGAGTACATTGCTCTTTGATAACAATGTAAGCCTGCCTGCCTGCCTGCCTGCCTGCCTGCCCAGCCCTGGGATGGGAAAGGAAGGAAGAGAAAGAATGGGGCGAGTAAAAAGAGTGAGAGAAGGGAGCGTGCAGGAGGGGGTGAAGGCAGGCAATGGAGAAAGGCAGTAGAAAGCAGCAGGAGGGAATACAAAGGGAGTCTGGCAACATTAATGAGGAGAATGTGAGGAAATAGGAACAAATACAAAGGAGAAAATGATGAAAAATCATTAAAAGGGAACAGCGGAGGGAGGAATCCTACATGGTAAATTTAGTAGAAAAGAAAGGGAGAAATGGACTGAACGGAGCAGGAAGGAATGCAAAAAGAGGGAGGGAACAGCAGAAGAGTGGCGAGTTCAATATACGTTACAGTGAAGAGAATATAGATGATCAGAAGGAAAGGAGTGGACACTGAGGGGAGTAGGGGGACAGAAAGAACAGAGCATGAGTGGAGAAGGACGATGGTAATGGCAGGAAGAGAGATCTGCTGTATTGAGGTATGGCATAGAAGCTCTGCCCATATCCCTCCCATCTTTTCAATTGGCTCATGTTACTGTCCTTGCAAAATCGTTGCTTTTCATTTGTGAATATGCTTAGTAGTCCCTCCTTGGTATCGCCTTGTTTGCATTTGTAACCTCCCATAACGACTGGACTTTTTACTTGTGTTGTTACACGGTCTACTTTATGTAGTCGGTGAGCAGTATTTTCTCTCATGATCTTCCCCTATTCCACCCACGATATCGAAGCACACTGCACGCTTTTATATTATTAGTAATGTATTTATTTAAATTACAGTTCAGTCCGCTTTAACTATAGTGGCCGCGCTTATTTAATTTATGGCGCAGTCTACTTTCACTTTAGCAGCCCTGCTAATTTCATTATTTCATTTACTTTGCAGTTTGCTTTCACTTTAGCGGCAGCGCTTATTTAATTTACAGCACAGGACGCTTTCACTTTAGCGGCCGCGCTTGTGTGATTATTTAATTAACAGCATGGCCTGCTTTCACTTTAGCGGCTGTGCTACAGAAACTTCATTTATTTTTTTTCGCTTTGGGTGAAAGCGCTCCATACGCACTTTCACTTTAATGTTGGCTGTGCCCCTTTCTTTAGACGCTGCTCACTGTAACCTTAATACGGTGAGCTGCGTCTAAAGAAAAGGGCGCGGCCACCATTAAAGTGGTCTCGCATTTGCAACAGTTTGAGCTATTGGTATATGTATTGCTTTTAAAAACACATAAATAGGCTGTCCGGGTTTAGGTTTAAATTTATAATAACTGATAAAACCCCACCGAAAGGGAAATAACCTTCACCAGCGTAAACATATAAACACTGAAAAAACACTTGCACAACTACAAATTAAATGCCATTCAAAGACAGGAAAAGGAGAGTGAAAGTCCTTTTTATTTCTTCCTGAGGGGGTCAATCCAATGTAACTTTGTTATACAAGCTAGCAGCAAGAAAGACTGGGCTAACATTATTCTGCATGAGTTTTGTTGTTTAGGGATATCACTAAAATATAGTTTCTTCTTCCTTTTGCGTTTTTCAGTTTTGTGGTCTTGTTTAGCTATTTTATAAACTGTAGAGAATCGGGAAATATCAAAATCATATTTGATATTTTGGCTGCATTTGATTCTTTCACTGGTAAAATGGCTGGTTTCATAAGCATCTTTCCCAATACGTGCCATCACATTTACCCACAGAGAATGCTTAAAAACCCTTGATACATCAGCCCCCAGTTTCCAGTGAGTCAGTACTGATAGTAGGTGAATTGTCAATACCTCGGCCTTTAAACATTCAATGCAAGGTATAGTGATAAGTACTTGTGAAAAGAGTGCTATCACCAAGCATCTGGAATAGTGGTGAAAACATGACACCAGACTTTTGGAAATTATGGAACACATTCTCACTTGGAATGCTGCTGCAAAAAGGTTCTTTCCAAGTTCAACAAAGATTGGAGTGATATTGTTTGCATTTGCAGTGATTCAGCTACGTATATGAAAAAGTTGTGTGATGACCGGTCAAAATCGATACCTGAGCTGAAGTGCTTCCCTGTAAGAGATCCTTGCCACTTGTTAGGTGGTCTGCCGATCTTACAATCTTCAGAGTTAATGTAGAATTCTATTGACTGTTTAGTCCACTCTGGTGCACTGTTTTGCTATCCACAGGAACTAAAAAGCAAATATTTCTCATTTTATGCTTTGTGTGGCATCAAAGAAATAGTCATCCCAACTGTGTCACTTAGCTGATGGTTCTTAGTCCAAGGGCTGTGAATGCTATATTATCCATGTGTCGACCGTTTACAGCATTTTTGCTAATTGATGATGCCAAAGGCAAGACATGTGAGTATCTTTGGTCGCATATTGATAGTGATGTGAAAAAAAAGTACACTCTAATGCATTCTTAGATTTTTACAGGAAGCATATCTGCTGTAGAGGACATAATAAACAAAAACTAGAGTCTGAAAGCACCCTTGTCTGCCAAGTGTTCAGAATAATTGGTGTAGATGTCTAACATCTCCTTGAGAGTAAGCTGGGCGGCACCTTTAGTGACTTTGGCACTGTAACATGTTCCATGTGAGAGTGCTTGCCACTTGGTAAGCAAAGCAATGTTGAACAATTCAGGAACTTTTATTTTACAATGTATGAGAAATGGCTTGCAATGATACATAGAAATGTCCCTTCACCAATCATGGCATTTGAAGTCAATGAAACCTCACTGTGGCACTCTGTACAAGTTCTAGATCCCTTCCGTAAAGGGGAATTTTCTCTGTAGTTTTGAAAGTGCTGCTATATTTTTAACTGCTTCAATAACTCTAAGAGCATAAGCGCCCAGTACAACGCAATTGTTGCAGAACATGCCCAGAGAATCGCAATCTTCAAGTGCACCAGTATTGGAATGGAAAGCTATGTCAGTGGCCAGCGTTAGCAAATTGTGTACTGGATGTTTTAGCTTTGCCCGTCTCGTGCCAATGTTTAGAGGGCCTTTTCACGGAAAAAAGTTTACATGGGAAGGAAAGAGTGAGCACACATGACCAAAGACTCACTGAAGAAGTATTGTATGGTGCACTACAATAAGTTTGATTTGCAAAAATGTATTTGGACCTCGTATACACTGTACGTACACTGTCTATACATCATGCACTATCAGTGCAGAAAGCAAGCAATAATAAAAGCAAAACGTTCCATAAACACCAGAAAAATACTGTTTGTTGTTTTTAATGGCGTGAAAATGTGCAACCACTGATAACCATTGTGTTTTTTAAGGGATTGAAATTACTTGAAAACACTGAGGAAAAAAAAAACACCGGAATTTACCAAAAATAGAAACTGAAAACAGGAAATCCTACACATAAATAAAAGACATTGTCATTTACAATGCCAATACCGTTGAAGTTCGCACATGCGAGACCGGTTACATTTAAGGTGAGGGCCTAGGGATGAGCGGCCTCTACCACCGTCGACGCTCAGCCACTCGAGCACTGCAATCTGATTGGTTAGACTTTGATTCTGTCTAACATACACTGTATGGGAACCATTACTCATTCTTTGTCTGGCTGATTTCTGCCTAAGCAAGCATGTTGCTAATAAATACTGCTTGAGATGTTTCTATTACCAGAATAGGGATTTTTTCTTGGGTCATTTTTTTCTGTGCAGGTCTGCCCAGTGCTTAAATTGGGCTGGGTCCTGTCTGGTCTGAGCACCGGCAGTAATTAAAAAGGGCAACTGAAACTGGACCCGTTCGGGCTCTATATTTAGCCCCTTTGTTTACCCAGCCGAATAACACATACTTCAGCAAGTGGGACAAACAAACCTTTCACTGACTGGCCTTGTTCACTATTGCACTTCTTGGGGCTTGCACCAAAGAGAAATAACCCCAGAAGGGAGAAGGCGCTGGATGCTTTCTTTTCTGTTTTTGTTGAAGACCAGTATCTTCTCCATGCACACTGCAGTGGTAAGTGATGATCCATGGAGACTGCTGCTAGTCCAGCTGATAGTATGTATGCTTCCTTGATGTGCTTGCAGTTGACAGTGCATAGCTTCCATTTGTGCAGCAGGTCCAGGAGTACCAAGAGCCTGAGGGTCCCAATAAACCCTGATTATTGCTATTTTGTATTAATCAAACAGCAGCCTGGGCACCAATTTCCTTTCTTGCCCCGAGGTCCATGACACACCGACTGTGCCACTGACTCTAGGTCCAAAGCTGAGATACAATAATGGAAAACCAATATCATTTTTTGTGTTTGTTTTTTCCTTCCACAATCTGAAGCAGGACTATGGGCTCACCTCTAATGGAAAAAGCAAAATGTGAATTTGGTTCTTCTCATTTAGGACGAGTCATTTTCCCCTCTGATCCCTGGCAGTATGTATTTTTAAACCTTATCGTACACATTTTCAGTTTCTGAACTGCACCATGGTGTCCTTTCATCTCAAGCAACATGCTTACTTTTGGAATTGGTGAGACACATAAGTCTAGATTCACTTGATTTAGGCCACACGCTTTAGTATGTAGGCCACGCCCCTTGTAAAGGACTCCTTGCCACGCCTCTTTCGCCATGCCACATTATAGACCTCCATCCCCACACACACTGTTTTTTTTACCCTAGTTAAAGACCTGGGTCTTTCTCTTGCTTGGGGCCCACTTGCCCCTTCCCGAGCCCCGTCTTAAAAGCCTGTGTCCCTAGTCCAACCCCTAAATTCTTAAAAGCCTTAGAGTCCCTAGTTCCTACCTCTCTCTTGTTAAAAGCACTGTGTCCTATGCCCTCCCTCCTCCTCTAAGTATAATTAAATAATTCGATACATCTGCTGCTCACTACATGTCCCCTTGGGCAGACTGAGATGTTTGAAGCCAGAACACCTGATCTAGGAAAGCTCCAGCCTGGGAGGAAAGGAGTGAAAGCCCTTTCTGAGCCAGTCTCCTTTGAAATACATCTTCCAGTTGAGACAGCTGAAGCCCTGGGGTCCAGTGGAGGCGTGTCACGTGACAGAGGCCTACTCCTAACTTCAAAGCACCCTCAGCATCAACATTTGGTCAAAGTAAGTATGAGTGGGTGTATTTTTCAGTAGTACCCCTACTGTAATACCACCGCCGAGCCACTCGATGAAATCCTGAAAATGATTAAGCATGGTTCTACTCCATTTATATCGTACTGCGCATCCAGAGAAGCTGAAAAAATGTACCTAATTTACTTCAAACGACACCATGTTGTTCTCAAGCATGACTAACTCGTGTGAAGACTGGGGACTCACCTTACTTAATGACAAAGTTCTTGAAAGCAGACAGCATGGCGGCATCACTCGAAAAAAAGGATCTTTTACTACGAGTGATTAGAAAAGCCAGATAAACGCCCAACCAAAATTCCTGACGTTGCGCCAGAGTAGAGATGATGACGTGTGTACCATCACATCTCTTGGCTCACAGACCGTGGAAACCACAGACGCTTTGATTAGCTCCGCCATAGTGACTGATCTCCGGGCTACCTTCACCCCCTTTCATGCTCTCATAAGTCAGTCCCTCAAGCTTCTCGTCACGTATTTTGTGGTTGGCGCGCACACTGCTGCGCATGGCGGAACGAACTTTTATGGCAACAGCTGGTGAAGCCGTCAGAATAAAGGTATTTTAAAGTAATATATAGAAAATGAATAATACTTGTGAACTGGAGGGTGTCTACAGTAGAATTTTCGCAAAAAATATCTTCCATGCTGCAGAATCCTGTTTCAATTTTTTGTGTTCCTGGGATGAGCTATTTTTCTTTAAAGTTGCTAAACAGCAGTCCCCACTGCTGGTGAGCATTCCAGCAGCATCACCCATTTGCACCCTCATACATTAAAAACACAAACATGGAGTGCAGTGAGAGTGTATGAAGCTCCTATTTTAATAGTTCCTGTTTAAAAGAAAAAGTAGCGATATGCAGTAGGGGAATGGGGTCACATCACATTTAAAAAGAAAAGGAAATAAGACAGCCAAGAAACAAGGAGGTAGGGCACACAATGGAGGTGGGCCGCAGAAAGCAGTTCATGGTCCCATTTCCAAGACAAGGCTGGTGACCATTTACGCTGTCCACGCGCCAGCACACGGTAAAGAAACGTGGGGTGTGGAAAAGGGGGAAGCCCCTGTGTAAAGTAAAAAAAAAATAGGTGTCCAATGCCACAGAGGTGGAAAACACTGGTGTGCTACATGTAACAGTGAACTTTCTTCAGTGAAAAGAAGTGGGTTCTGATTTCCTCTGGCTGTCCAGCACTGGCACTGCGCCACTGTCTTGTACTAGGAGATGTGGGCGAGAAGCAATGGATCATGGCACACGTGCTTACTTTAAGTTTAATAAACCAACACCCGCTGATATTCCCTAATGACCAAATCTAGATTGACTCTGAGGATTTCTATAGTTAATATTCATTAGATACATTTACATTCAGTGTGTTCGACTTTGTGTTGTTTACATATTCATCAGTTCTGGTGAAACCCTGACATGGTTCAAACCTCGAGGGCCATCAGCCAGTGCCCAGTGGTCCATGATGGAGCTCTGCACAGCTGGCGCACAGGAGCTCATCAGACTTGGCGGGAATTCATATTGTCTTCATCGTGGGTCCTGCCACTGTACATCCCCACTTCCCGCTGTGCTCAGGGAGGGTCCTCTCCCAATCTCTTCAGCTGGGTGCCTTTGTTAGGTCTCGCTGGCGTTGCAGCGCGAAGCGCTGCCGCCAACGAGTACTATTGTTGCCTAGTTGCCTCCCAAGGGAGACAGATCGGGGCACGCGCAGCGATCTGGGTCTGTGGACGCGCAGACGCACACACAGACACAGGCGCGCGCACACACCCCGCCTCTGCCGACCCCGGCTGCCTAACGCGCGCGCACACACACCTCATTGCTGACTTGCTCCACGGAGACGGCTTGTCCTTTCCGTTGCCGTCATGTGTTACCGTCCAGTTCTCGCCCTCATCCCGATGTCTGCGTTCCTTCCGAGCGCGACTACACCACCTGGGGCAGACACATGCTGCACACAGGGTGCATTCACGCTACCCCCTTGCACCCGGCACGTAATGTACTGCTCTTACAACAGCGCCTGTGCATACTCCCCTCCTCCAGCGCCCCTAAGCACTGTATGCCCAGTAGGCACTTTACAGCACTGCGCGCTCTATCGCACTTTGCTCCAGCAGCACTCCCCGTACTGCACCCCCACTGTCACGAGACCATGGACGGACTTACCTAGGGTGTCAGCCAGTCAGCCAGCAGGCAATGCAGAGGCAGCATGCCCAGCACCAAGCAGGAGCCCCGGCCGGCTTCCTGGCTACCCGGTAGCTGAAGCATGTTCCTCAAGCGTCGGTCCCTTCCTCCTCTCTCAGGCTCCTCCAGTGCTAACTTTCAGCCGGCCCTCCGCTCCTGCTCCCGTCAGTGTCCACACTTGCCCGCTGCTGCCTCCTTCCAAGTGAGACTGATGGGCAGACGAGGTGGCAGCGGGGCAGACCAGTCCTGCCTCGCACCGGGGGCTGCTGGAGTTCCTCTCTGGGCTCCCCGTTTGCTGTCACCCAGGAGTAGCGCAGACTTCCAGCACTTTCTGTGACTCCTCCTATCGCACTGTGGGCGATAAACAGAAACACGGAGGCCGGCTCTTTTCATGGCGCACGCTCCTCGTAGGGATTTCACGGCCTTGTCACGTGCGCACCTCTCGTGGGCTTGTGTGTGCACCACTAGCGGAACGCTGCTTTGTGATGGCGCCCGCTCCTCGCAGGCATCTCGCGGGCCAGGAGATGTGCACATCCGGACAGGAGATGTGCACGAGTACGGCGTCTAGTGCCAAGAGACAAGCGTGCAAGCCACAGCAACAAAGATAGCTCACGGGCACACATACCTGCTGCAGGACTGTGGCCACGCTGGGACATCCGGCGGTGAGTTTGTTTCAATTTTCTTAATTGATTTTTTTTGCAGAGCATGTGCGCAGTGTGCATCCCCACCCGGCTACCATGGCCATTAAAACAAGTATCTGCAATACAATAGGTCTCGCATTTGTGATAATTTAAGCTATTGGCACTATCAAAGACAATACCTTTTATTTATGTGTTTAAGTGCATGTTTACGCACTGCTTACAGGTTTTCAAAACACATAAATAAAAGGCATTGTCGTTTACCGTGCCAATAGCTCAAACTCTTGCAAATGCGAGACCTATTGCATTGCAAATGCTTGTTTACATTAGGCCATGCAGTCAGTCAGCAGATAGAATAAGCCATGCGGTTTATGACCTGAATTATAATGAGCACCGCCTGGTGCATAATTTCACTGTGTGGATTTTTTCCTTACTGAGGCACGAGACGAAGACAGTCTTGCCTGGTGATTAACTTTGCTTCGGGGGGTTTCTGGGGACAGTCTAATCCAAAACGTATATCTCTGACCTGACTGACAACCCAAAAACGCCAACTAAAGACAATAAAAGACTGTGCTGGTTCGCAAAGAAGCGTCGCCTCGAGAAGTGACGACCTCTCATCTTGCACAACTCTGCTCTCCCGGAAAAGCGTTAAAGATTAGGGGACTACCGACCTGACCCCTTTTACTCCCACAGATCCATATAAAACTGCACCTCAAAATGTAGCGTGTAATCATACTCCCCAAAAAATGAATTCGCCTTGGCAAAGTCAGTCTTTCTTATGTTCGTACAAAAGCAACAAAAAACGTCTTCTGCACTGCAAAACAAATAAAAGAAAAGGATGCTTTGTGTATACAAGTCATAATGAGACAATTACATGTGTAATAAGTGACTGCATGTTTCAGTTGTAAATTTGGGGGTGAAAGGGTGCACTCGAGCAATAGAAGGGTGGTGAGACAAAAATGCGCCTGCTGGCTCATCATATACGATGTAATTCACACAAGTCTCAAGCCAATGGGTGAAGGTTCCTGAACCAAAGAAGTTGGTGACGGAAGGCGTCTGAACCATAGCCTCTTGGAGTATGTATAGGATACAATTTGTTGGCCTTGAATGGCGCAATCGCCGTTGCACGTCAAACCTAAACAGGGAGCAACTGAAGTGCATGTGTCCATGTCTGCACCGTGCTACTGCCGTCTGTGGATCATTATCGTCATGACTCCAGTGCTTTAGGAATAAATACAACCAACTACCATTGGTGCTGCCGGGTCCCATGAGGGCCTCTAGGGTACAAGTGCATCTTTTTCATTTACATGCAGTTCTGGATACAAAGGGAGCATCATTAAAATTCGAATTTTAATTAAAATGTATTGGAGTTACCCGGTGGTGAGGAAGTGTTTTCTCTTATTCAGAAAATCTTACCGGGGGTCCTGGAGCTAGAGTATTGCTGTGTCCTCCCCTGGGTTTTAGGGTTCTATCTTTGTGGTCCAACATTAGTTCTTTAGTAAAAGGGACTTCTATAGTACCTTAATGAGGGCTCCGCTGTACCACACTTACTTTAGGTTTCTGGGATTTTCAGGACACAGAAGCACATTCCATAGAGTGGTCTTGTTGCCTCTTCCTTTTCATATTAATTCAGAGACTGATGCCGAGATGGATAATAATAAAATGTAGTTAATAATTCACAATGTCTTCTTTACTACCAAATCTGTCCCCTGTGGGCACTTCAGATCTTTGTGTTACAGTTTTATATCTGCAACATGTACTCTTATTTTATTGGTTTGCCCTTTATACCTTCCGAAAGTCGCTGCACCACACTGAGCAGGACAGGAGTGAAGATGAAGGTAATGAGGTAGGATCCTTGTGAATGGAGCAGTCTGACCTAAAATGCTGGTGCCTCTTTTTTATAGACCATATTCATTTTCCCCGGGTGGAAGGTTGCTGCCATGTTAGGCGTGGGTTTCATTCTTAAAAAGGAGATAACTATAGTATACTCGACCTGCCGGTCACCTTACTGGAGCCGCAGTCTTTCCCTGGTAGAGATGTTACCGCCATATTGGGTGTGGGTTTCGTTCTTTTAAAGGAGTCTTAAACTTTAAGCGCATCCTCCTGTTCACGTGCACCAAAAACGGTCCATTATGAAACCACACTCTTTCCCAGATAGGGAGGTTACTGCCATATTGGGTGTGGGTTTCGGTCATTCAAAAGGCTCCATAAGTCATCTAGGGTTACGGTAGCTGCTACCAGCTGGTGAATATTAGAACTATAGTCGTTAGTGCCATAAACCTTCTTACACTTTGTGATTAGATGTATTGCAAAGGCCGAATATAGTGCTCCAGCCTCGTGTTTGTGTTAAATATGTATATGCATGCTGAAATCTGCTCCATACCACGTCCAATATTATACAAATCAGTCATGTCTATAATACATAAAAAACGCCATTAATATGGAGACTGCACCCCAGTGTATTTAAATGCTCTTCTTCCAAATCACATATCTTATTTAGAAAAAAGCCACATGGTTGCTTTAAACTTCACTGAGTGTACACCAATTAATCTCAATTACCAGATCCACACTAAACGAAGTGCATATGCCCATTTATTTTAGGTACTTAGAGTTTAAAGTCTACTCAGTAGGTGCCACAGAATATTGTCATTCAGGCCCCTCTCATAGCTCCGAACGCTCTAAATCCACTTTTGGTCCCTTTTTAATAAAAAAATGTTCATGTCCCTTATGGTATTGGGGATGTTGAGCTAGTCCAATACTTTCCAATAGATATCATCTAGTGTATGTTTCTTCTCCAAGAAATGTGTCGTGAATTTTGTCATTTTTTTGGGTCCTAATATTGCTCCTGTGTTCCATAATTCTGACCTTAAACTTGCAGGTCATCATCCCTATGTAAAAAAGATTACATGGGCATCGGACCAAGTAGATAACATTCTCCGAGTTACAATTAATTTGTTTCATCTGCATCCACGGATATCTCAGACCCACATCAACAGATTTTGTGGTGCTTATCAAGCCACAAACGCCACAGCAGCCACACCCAGTATGACCGGATACGGGCAGGCCATCCCATGTTCTATGCTGCTCCTCTGGGCTCGGATGTGATGCTCTTGTGGGCACCAGTAAGTCCCTGATGCTGACACTTTTCTTGAAGGAAAGCAGGGGTTTCTGACGATTGAGAAATGTTAGAATTCAAAATGGGCACATTTTTGGTGATGACCTGTTTCACCCAGTTGGATGCCGTATTAAAGGTAGTGACACATAAAATATACTTTGTTTATGGCCTCTCCTTTGTTTGTAAAAGGCCGTTCCTGTTACAGTTTAATGTTCTTATGTGACCTGTCTTTCACTTTCTCAGGGTAATCCCTTTCTTGCAACTTGCTACAAAGTTTCCTAGATTCTTTCTTGTTGTACCGTACCTCAGAACAGTTCCTTCAGAGACAATGGAACTGTTCCACAGGAAGGCTCTCACATAGGTATCTAGGGTGAAAGCTTTTAAGGGACAGCACACCATTCCTGTGTGTTGGTTTGTGGGACACCTGCGTTGTTAATCTCACTTCCCTCACCACATTCTCTAAACCCAAGAATGGTGAGGAGGTTTATGTGATGGTTGAGGTAAAGTGTAGCAGAGGGTTGCGATTGTTCAGCCATTTTAGAAACTCATGGATGGATGCCTCACTACCCTTCTAAATTAGAAGAACGTCATCAATGAACCTACAGCATAATCTAAACCGATCCCTCCAGGGGCCCCCTGGAGCAAAAATATGTTCCTTCTCTAAAGCTGGCATGTACAATCCCGCCAGGCTCAGAGCAAAGGCACCGGACCACCTTCAGGACGGCAATTATTCACCAGGACGGGCTCTATATTAGAGCCTTTATCACAGTTTTGTGATTTCTTTTTCAAACCTTTGGTGTAGAAGATGGAGTCATCCCTCAAAGACAGGAGGGATGTCCTCAACCTAGTCAAAGAGATGGAATTTGATCCAACAAGGGAACTACTAGTGGGGTTAGACAATGATACAAACATACCACACAGAGAGACTTTAAGAGTGGTGGAGGATATACTGTAGGAACAAGAAACTCCACTTAGGGTCTATTGGTTTGAAGACGGTCTCTTTTCAGCCAGTGAGACATCTGGAAGACCAGATGGTTTCACGTCACGTGGCGCTCGCTCAAGTGTGGCATTTGGGGATAGTAAATCTGAAACCAACTTTAATGCGTGCTATAAACACCTAGATGCGAATGTCGGCGTTCCTCAGCAAGAGCCGCTCGGCGCAGAGACGACTCCGCAGGCCTCTTCAATCAAGGCGGGAGGGGCACGCGGTATATGGGTGCTATTTCTGACACACGTGCGGTGAAAAGTGTCCGTACACTAACCGGTTGGAGGGGCCACAGCTCGGGGTCGCCCTCTGGTTCTGGCTTGCTCTGCGTCACGGCACCAGCCTCCTCTCCCAGCACCTGCTCTCTGGGACCCTGCTCGGATTCTACTGAGCTGCACCTAGAGGTTGCGAGCACGCGCACTCGTCCAGCCAGATCGGCTCGTGCTGCAGCCCCAGCTGTTCATTACTCGGCCGCTCGAGGTTTATGTAACGAGGCTCGCGAGAGGCCCCATACAACAGCCGTTAAAGCTGCGGAGCAGTAATAGTTTGGGTAAGGAGTGGAGCCAGGGGTCTCTTTATCCATTGATTTCGTGACGGAGAACCTTGTTGCCTACACACACATCTCCGAAAGTGTATCGAGGTTTTGCGGTTACTTGGTGGCAGCGCAGGTGGATTTTCGAGGGCAGGCTTGGTGCTCCCACAGATTTTTTTATGAGAAATAGACTGCAAGTCGGGGGTGGTTTTCGTCCTTTGGATTGTTACTTGAAATGTGTTTTTTTAGTGATAACGCTGTGTTCATGTTTCTACTTTCTGTGAATATTTAGTTTTATGTGCATTATATATCCAGAAAAAAACATCTCCACTTAGAGTTATACATTCGTTCATTTAACGGAGCTTGCAGTGACTACTGCCTCCTACAATAAACCTGCCTTTCAGTTTTTATCTCTTTAACGTTTTACTGTCTCCGTTATTCGGTATGCATTAATGTCCCGGCCTGTTCCGGTTCCGTGTAATACACCTCTTTTGCCTCACAGCAGTTCTGCAGGGCAGTGAGTGTTGTTGCCGTTGCCCCTTGAGTTCTGAGTAACCGAAAGACCATAAATTCAAGCGTAAAAAGTGGTGAGCACAGACAAAGCGCTGCCTTCCGCTCGGTGGGCCCTTTGTTCACTTCTCTCTTTGTTTCTCTAGATGAAGAGTTTGTGTGCAGTTGTTCATAGCTAGGAATGCGCTGCCGGCGAGCTCATTAGGCCTGCTCTGGCTGAGCCCTAGACCTTGATAGTTGGCACAGTGTGCACGATTGGGGGGCGAGGGGGCACTCGGGGGGCCTCTGAGAGTCACAGACAAGTTCACAGAAGTGCTAACTCTTTGGGCACATTTGTTTTCCAGTTTAGAAGCAACCACCTTTGCTGAAACGTTAGTACTTCTCTTATTGTAGTCTTGAACTTTGCAGACACAAATGACATATGCGGCATTGACAGAAAATAGCCTTCAACCAGCAGTGTGGCCGTGCAGGAACAAGTGGGGCACTACCGAATAGTTTCGTCCATTGCTGTTCTCTGGGTGACCTTGGGCAGTTCTTCTGTGTTGTGGTGCTTTGCCTCTGAGTCTCATGATGGCTTGCATCATTTTGTGCGTGCGGCTCAGACTCCATGCTGGTATACCTGCCCCGCCCGGCGGTGTGAGGGAAGAGGATGGAGTGCTGGTTGAAAATTCTAACCTAATCCCATGACCAGGGCACAATCGGTGGTAGACTCGTTCCAGAGAGAGGATATCACCCCTACTAGCCTGAGGTCAGGTGAGGAGGGGCAGTGTCCCCTTGTTGTGAGCCCAGCAGTGGCTTCCCTTCTGCCTCTCAGTGGCGGTTAGCTTGATGCATCATTGTTGGCCACTGCATATATTTCCAATATGTCCGCTTCACAGGGTGCTTGTTAACTCCTCCACCAAGGTTACGTTTGTTCCATCTTTTGGAAAGGCACAGGATGGGTGCACGTTAGAAATTGAGCTTTTTGCATAGGAAGCTATCCACCATTAACTATTGATCACTGTATGCGGGTGATGTCCCTAAGGGATCGACTGATGCCTCTTTGAGCTTTTACTCCAGTGGGAAAAATGGCAGCTATAGACAAGCGCATTATACCGTCGCAGCATGCCAATACCTGCATTACGCAGGAAAATAAAAATGTATTATTTGCATTATGCTTTCCATAGGTCTTCACACAGAACATTTTCATATACAAAAGATATCCACTCTAATCTTGTACTCATTTCATTGACCTTGGAATGAGGAAACTGAATTCACCAGCTGGGATCTGAGCACGTGAACACTCAGTCATGCTCCCATCTCAGCAGTGAATGCTTAAAACAAAAACCTTTGTTTGGATTACAATAAAACTTCCTCTGACATCACATTCTGCATCTGAGGTAGTTCACATTGTGTATCCTAACCAGTCTACCCCGTGTATGTTTGGTAGGGATTGAGCCCGGCTCATGATGGTTAGTGTCCAATAGCTAGATGTATTAATACCCTTTCTGAGGATAACAAGTAGCTAGTTACCCAAAGTGAGGCTGTTGGGCACTAACTTTAGGTCCTGTTGTAGTGTGCTACTCACCTTCAAGCGCTGCATCACCTCCCCTGAGTAGGCACTATATTCATGGAATTACAGTACAATATGAAATAAGGAGAAGGCCATTAGGTCTGCAAATAAGAGTAAGAAAGCAAAGTTAAGGTCTAACTCTTTTATGATCTTTGAGTATGTGTGATGCAGAACAGTAGCCCTTTAGTACAGGGCATCCAGTAGATGCAAGGAGCAGCTGGATAACAGTAGTGGTGTTACAGTGTTCTCATGCCATCTGCCCAGGCGACCCCTTCATCCCCAGCCAGCCATTCGCTGGCGTTGCAGGATTCCCGCAAAAATTCAAAAACGGTACCCACAGTTGGCCGCTGCCTTGAACTGGTTCAATCTGGCCCGTACCTGTCGTCAGGGCCCACCATCACCCGGCGTTGCCCCTGGTCCATTCTTGTTAGTGCTCATCAGAATTGAAGAGAGTTCAAGAGCAGTCTGACTTTGAACACATAGGAATAATGTTTTCTAGTAGACTGGATATTTATACATTTTTGGAATATTACTAATAGAGCACAGTGTTTGTCCACATGATGGGGTAGGAGACCCTCAATATAACGCGCAGAGAGGGACGAAAGTAATGATTTGGACTTTGATAACATGGAAGGAAATGAATGGGACATTAGAGTGAGACAATGGTATGAGAGGCACAGGGAATGCAATATATAAGTAGTGGTGCGGAAGGGAAGAAAAGGCGTTCCTAGAGGGAGAGTCCAAGGAGGGTCACAGATGGTCATATAAAAGTCATTTTGGAGAGTGGAAGCATGGTAAGAAAATGGTAGAGTGAGGAGGAGAGCGCAAGAGACGTGGATTGAGTCAAAGATTTAATCATACTGGAGTAGTGACACTTTAGCACCACTGCTGGCCTATCAGCTGGCCACACAGTGCATGTGCAAAATAATGCTTATGCGCTGTAAAGTGCAGGGACTGAGCACAGCTTCTAAGCCACATCACATGGCAGCGAGAACACCGGATCGCAGCGGTGTGTGATGTACAGCATTGGCTGAACTACAGGTCATGGTTGCGGTGTGGATGTGCTTGGGCCATCTGAGTCAGTGCATCATTTTGTGGTGTGTAAGTGCAGGCCATGCTGAGGATGATCCAGTGAGGTGAGCAGATGGGTGTTTCTAACTCGGTGATCTTAGGTGGAATCTGAGATATTCCAACCAGCAATTTGGTGCACTCCACTGAGGCCGTCATAATGAGTTGAACGGACCAATATCACCAGGGAATGTAGTTGCCCAGAGAGGTATCCCCCTAATTTTTGGTCTTTCCGGGTCCAGAATTCCCTTGTCCTCAAACTCCACACATGATATTCCCAGTCACAGAGACAAAGTAACCAGACCGTTTTGAGGAGCTACAAGGGCTGGGGACAGCTGCTGTGCCCCCCCCCCCCCCCACTCCCCCCCATATGCCCACCCTCATATTTCAGCATGGTCAAGCAGAAAAGTTAAGTAAACTGTGCCCTCCTGCCTCCCCCCACTCTTCCTTCCTTGAGGGCTAAGGGAAAAAGCCTCCCTTGTGTTTGCTGTTTGGGGCTCCAGATTTCCCTCATTCGGGAAAAAGATGTGAAATGGCACACTGTTACCGGGTCCAGGCGTTAGTCCCCATTCCCGCTGGAAAGTCTGTCATCGCTGGTATCTGAGGGAAGATTCCGGACGATATCGATTAAGTGGATTTGAACAGAAGCAACAAGTACTTTTTGCAGTGGTGAGTGGTGAAGAGGTAGGGGGAGTTATAAAAAAAGAATATTCTTGGTGGCATTAATATATAGAATCAATATCCACATCATAAATACAGGACTCAAAGTGTCTATTACTTATCAGGAAATTGCAGTATACATAACTCTTAGTTTTATTTTCATTGTGCACTTAAAAGCGGAAGCATGTTGCAATGGAATTATGTTACAGTACATCCTGCTGAAATTATACAAACAGCCACTCCTTTACAATTTAAATAGATGACCGTGCCCTTGTTCTCTCACGTACGCCATGCGCTGACATCCTGATATTGAGGCCATGTCAGAGTTCCCTTAATGTGCCTTGAAATGGCACATGTGTAACTGTCTCAGTACTGCACTCGTTTTCATACTTTTCGTAGTAATTGGACAAGGGACCGTGGTGCTAGATCACAAGCCCTGGATACAGGTGTCGGCTGATTCGTACCGGTCAAGTTCAGTGGCCAAGGGTGGCCACGTTTTGAATTTTACGGTCTGCCACAGTGAGCAACCATTGGTTGCCGCACGAACGGCTGGGTTGCCTGGGAAGTAGGGTAAATAAGGGCAGGGTAAATAATGGACTAGGTTAGCTGATCCCACATGGCAGCCTGGTTGCCCCTGATAACAGCTGAAGTGGCCCTTGCCCTTTTTTAAAGCCCAGTTCAACAGGGGAGGAGTCCTGTTTAGCCACAAAACAGTTTGGCAACCTGGGCATCAAGAATATACGTGTAGGCGAATTCAAGATGGAATTGGGTTTTAAAGCCTTTAGCTCAATCCAGGGCAGGGGTGCCGCAGTCTCTACTGCAAGGCTGAGGACGCCCGCTACAGTGCTTGTCCATAGCCGGCCTGGGTACTCCATTACCCAGCTCTGGGGATACTGGGGGATGGTGGCTGCACCAGGGGACCAAGGTATGGCTCTGTTGCCAAGGCCCACCTCCCATTGGGTGCCCGGTGGAATCCCTGTATTTTGGTGGCTCTGACTTGGTTGTTTGGGGGGCCACCAGTGCTGCTGACCCTAGCTCCCTCTGTCTTGAGGGGGCAGGTGCGTTCGCCTTGTAGACGACAACCTATGGAGGGAGCAGATGTTTTTTATCTTGGGTCCAAGTCAAATGAATAAATCGATTCCACAAGGGCTCGAGGGGTGGTCAACCATGACTCCTTTGGAATATTTGCTAGGAAATTTAATGTATTAGCTATGGAGTATTTGCTAGGAAATATAATGTATTCATTATGTCCATGTGATAATCACATTTCTGTACTGTACACACTGTAACTTTATATGAAAACTGAAACATTTGTTGTGCCTATGAGGTGTTATAAATACGGCCAGAGAATGGTATACTCTCCAACGCAAGAATGGTTGCTTGCATTGGGTCGTTTTGCAGAATCAGCTATATGTTTATGATGGTGTAAATGTCTAACTGGTATGAGGTATGAGTGGTCTTGCTACAGTCCCCCACCTTTAGACAGATGCTACGGAAGCCCAGGCTTGGGCTGGCCTATAGGGCAATCTGGCAGGGCCCAAGGACTGGTCTGACAAGTCAGTGTGTGGGCTTGCTGTATGGTCGGGTAGGCCTGTTTTATTTGTTATTTATTGCGATTTTCCCTATTACCTACAGCAAGCTTTGCCTGCAACGAGCACAAAAACAGGCAGGGTTGGATACAAAACACCTATACAGCTTGTCTTTACAAGTTCACAACTGGACTAACTTCTGAACGTGAGGCACTTTTTTTTTTGCTATCTTGTCACCAATGGGGGACACTTTTATTTTCGTGCAGAGGCCTGTGTTTTTTTTTTGTCCCAGTCCGACAGTGTTGAAGCCCACTGGATTTTGGGGTTCTTGCGTTTTATCAATATCTGATTAGGCACTCCTCATCATAACGCCCAAACTGGTCCTCACACGAAGACCGCACCGGCTGTGGCGCAGTCCAATATGATGGAAAGCGGCGCTGCTCATTGGCTGACAAGCTGTGCAGTAAGACATCACTATTCAGAGATGGCGCGAGTCCTGTCTTTCAGGGGTATGCAAAGCGTTTGGGCTGAACTCCAATCAGGTCTCCTCGGATGTTGACCTTTCGCAGTGCGGCAATTATTTTAATGTGAGGCGACGTTCGAACCGCACCCCCGAGCCCCCACCCGAGGGAGCAAACCTGAGGGAAGCTTGTCTCACAGCCAGCAGCCTAGTGTGACATGTAATTAATCACACAGAGAGACAGGGCTGCAGCTCACATGGCACCGACTGCATTCGCCTCCTTCCAGTGCGCCTGCGCGGTGATCGCTGCATTGAGCAATATCAGCTCCATTAGATTGGAATAGTTTTAGTGCGAGTTTAACATGTCACTGTATCTACACCATGTCTGGAACACTTCAGGCCTTCAAGCTGAAAGTGAAATCATTTAAACAGAATAAAGGGGGATGCGTTATGAGCATATAGGAGGTACAACCGTTAAGTACTGCAGGCTGCTTACAGACAGCACCCCTTCCTTCCTCGTCTACGGGTAGTCCTGCAAGCAGTGACTTTGTGCGTCTGTAAAAAGACCTTTTCCAGTCACCTGCTGTCAACATAAAGCAGGGTCTCTTTTTAGAACCGGCGAAGGCAGTCTGGCCTACCAATGTTGCCCTCTGTCCCCTCTCTTAGGTTGCACCAGCCCAAGTGAAAAGAGTTCAAGACTAGTGACCGTGAAGACATATTTGAGACAACGCAGGTACACCTCAGCATTTGAACTATGGGAATCCAAGGCTCGAAATGAGAATAAATCCCACGGTGGATTATATGTTGGTAATATCTAAAACGGGTCGTTGACATAATCATCTAGATTGGGAGCTGGAGGGTTTCCCACTAAAGTTTTCACATTTCGAAAAACTCTGGTTGCACATTGAGGCGTAAGAATTCTCTACGGTGGTGTCTTTACGTTGACAGCATGCTGTGTGCATCACATCCAAGAGAACCCTTTTCATATGGAACTTTGGGTCTGAGAGTAGATATCTAGAACTGAACCGGCAAACACAAAGATAATACCGTGTAGGGTCTGTGGTGTCAACACTGGTCAAGGAATTGATCAGACCGAACGGGTTTTGCCAAAAACATAGCTGGGCCGCCATGGGCCCACATGCGAGCAAGGAAAATGGTCCCTTCAAGCCACTGTGCCCAGGTGCCACGGTATCGGATCCACCATTGATGCCTACACTCCTGGGTCAAGTTCCTTGTTTTTATGTATCGAATTTACTGTTTCAAGATCAGTTTGGTCCGATGTTGCTGGGCCATTTTATGTCTTCCCTACGGAGGGCTTTTTGCATCCCGTTTTCGAACACCTATGTATAATAACAATTACAGTGGGCTTTGGGTCAACCAGTACCTTATCATTGGTTGAACTTCTTGTCCGTCACATTTGATTGCTTCTTATTTGATAGCTTTCTTGCCTCCTCTAGTGATTGTCCCTCCCCTGGAGCATAACTTCCTTCTTCCATTGGATTAGATGACTTGCATCTTTCCATGGTTCCACTTCAGGGAACACTTTTTATTTCTTCTTCTTTCGGCACTCCGCGGGAGTGCGTGTTTTTTTTTCTCTCTTTCTCTTTCTCTCTTTCTCTCTTTCTCTCTTTCTCTCTTTCTCTCCTTCTCTCCTTCTCTCCTTCTCTCCTTCTCTCCTTCTCTCTTTCTCTCTTTCTCTCTCTTTCTCTTTCTCTCTCTTTCTCTCTCTTTCTCTCTCTTTCTCTCTCTTTCTCTCTCTTTCTCTCTTTCTTTCTCTCTCTCTCTCTCTCTCTCTCTCTCTTTCTCTCTCTCTTTCTCTCTCTCTTTCTCTCTCTCTTTCTCTCTCTCTCTCTCTCTCTCTCTCTCTTTCTCTCTCTCTTTCTCACTCTCTCACTCTCTCACTCTCTCTCTCGACACCCTCAACTTGTTCTGTTTTTAGGAAAAAAATATTTTTTCTTCTTTTTTGCAGGGCTCAGCGGGTGCAATTTGTTCAGGACTGCTCCTTCTCTAAAATGGGCATATGCCATATTGCTTCAGTAAATTAGCAAGAAAACAATAACAGTTGCACCGTTATGAAGCATACATGTGGTGCATAGGTGCTGTTGTATGCACACAAGTATGTCATCATGCTGGGGCTGCTGTAGCATCTTGAGGCATAAGCGTACTTTGTGTGATAAACCATGGGCACATTTACACCTTTTTTCCGATGCTATTTGGCATTGGCGTTAATCATTATATTCTGCCTGTGCTAAGGAGCATCTCTAAAAGCATTGATAAAGCCATACTGCGCGACTCATTGGCATTGCCAAAGCGTATTTTCAAACTTTGTCAGGAGGATCGTGCAAGACAGTGTGGCAGGGTTAGACCCATATGTATGGAACCGAGTCGGCTTCTCGACTTTATACCTACGGGTTGTTTTTCCAGAATGTTGAGATCCTTCCCAGGAACCTCAAAAACATCACAGGCTTTTTTTTTTTTTTTTTTTTTTTTTTTTTGTCCCTATTTGTGCAGCAGCTGCCAAAACAAAAGGCTATTTCAGAGGAAAATGTCATCTTCACTGTTTTGTATTGCAATTGCTGAAGATTCAGCCAGACTTCTTGCTGTCTAAATGTTTATGAAATAATCTCTCTCTTGCCTACTGTAAATTTGACCGACTCACTAGAACAGCACATCTGTCTGCTCCGCAGAGGAAACTCCTCTATTTCCTTTTAGTGAGCGAGCAAGGTGCGGGCGATTTTTATTTTTTAAGTTTTTTAAACTGTGACATAAATTGTATTTCCCAGAATCCGGAGAGGGATCGTCTGTACAGGTGCTACGTGCCGTGACTTGCTAACAAAGACAGGAGAAATGTGCTAGCGCAGCTGATCTCACTTTAATATAAAACCCGGCATGGTCCCTTTAACCACACCTGGAGCACAGCTCTTCAGAGATTGACCCGTTCCAAGGAAGCTATACTTCCATAAGGAAACCGTGTCCTATGCCAACTGGTTTGAAGCATTGACCATTAGTTTTGGTGCATAAAACTTATTTAAAAGAGCACTATTGAGTTATTGCCAAATATGCAGAATTGTTTTTTTTCTGAGACGGTATCTCATGTTCAATAGTTCTATCTGTTTTTGAAGAGATTTGGTGTTACATGCATTACTGAGAGATTTGTCGTCAAAATCCAGGAGAATGCAAGTCAATCACGGAGACAGCCTTGTGATGATGAATACAGCTCGAATCTGCTGTCGAAAGCAACGTGCTGGTTGATCCATGGTCCACATCATCCAGGAAGTTATACTACTAAAATGGCCGCCCTCTCCGAAGACCACTGGGATGTTTTACAACCAATGTGAGCAGCCGCCAAAGACTACCTATGATCCCTTCCTCCAGAGCTGCCAGTGTCTGCAGTCTCTTATTTGCGTCTGCATCTGATTACCTTGGGTGCCATGTTGCCACCATGATGGCTTGAAGGCTTGCTCTGAACAGTGATAATCGCAAGCTAAGCAGAGAAATCACTGTGATTTCTTTCTGGAGGCAACAAGCGTTATGTCCTCTTGTCACTATGTTCACTTACTTTCACCTGCCTTCCAGGGGACGAACAACCTTGGCCATTGCTCAAATCTGCAGCATCTTCAGACGCTCCAAGAATCTCGTGAATCAGCTCGGTTTTAAGCCAGTTCAGCTTTGAAGTGCTCCTTAATTGTTTCCAACATGGTTGTGATTCTGAGAACCAGTAATTCCATTCTTTTTTTCAGTGCCCACAAGCTTAAAGGTGAAGTCATTTTTCAGATAAATTGCTTTTGTCATGATCTGACATTGAGTTTTGCAAGAAAAAGCACTTCCGTTAAATTTGTCAAACAATGTGAATCGATGCCATCGATATTTTGCTTGGTTTCGCAGTGAATTCACCATGCTTTGAAAAGCTGAATAAGTGATTGATGTCTGACCATAGTACTGAATTACTTGAGCAGAATTAAGCATGCCTTGTACCTGGGTCAGCCATTTTCAGTGGAAAACGTCTATAAAGCTGCATAGATATTTTAGAGGTTTGCTGCATAAAGATTAGCAGAACCAGGACCAATGCACCTACACCCCATTGGCACTTGCCCATCCTGCATCATTTTAAACCATCACTATATGGCCAAATGAAATGCTTTATAGCAGGGGTGTTAAACATTGTTCACCTGGGGCTAGGCCTCTGCCAGATTTTAACATTATTCGCAAGAGACAGGTTTGCTTGCTCATCTACGGTCGTGAAAATATGACATGGATGAAGCCTGGACTAAAGTTGAACACTTCTTCTTGATGGGAGCCTATCCTGGCAAACTAAATGTTGACACCCATAGAAAAATAATTTCCCTGTACTTTTTCTAAAGACCAGTTAATAGTTCTTAGGAGCCTCATAGTGAAATGGGGGGATGGAGATTTTTTTATAGCGTACACATACATTGGGACTGGCTTCATCATCACAATCTGACAGGTTTATTTCAATTTTTTACCCTGTTACCCGATTCCAGCTACTCCCGTAAAATGATCTATGGTAAGTCTTGTATTTGTCTATATACTGACGTACCCATGAGTGAACAGTGATTTCATGAGTCACTTAAACTACTAATTTCCACTACCCTTTTTAGGTCTGGCTATAGCGAAAATTAGTATTTTGATACCATGGATATGTTGTCATTTGAGAAATGTGATTAAAAGAGTCTTTGTATCGCTCTGTCTGATTGAAATGTAACTTTTTGGTTTGTAGTGTCTGTCTCCACGAAAAGAACCCATTTTTTACATGTAGGTTTTGAAAGATAAAGTAATGCGCACAGCGAGTGCAGAAACCCGCTAGGGGACAGCCGCTCTGCTGTTTGTAGATCTATAGAGCGTGAGGGTATCCAAGCGCTAACCATGGGCACGGCGAGATTAGGTGATTTGCCCAGAATCACAGGATGTTGCGCTGATGCAGAGACTCGAACTCGGATCCCCAGCTCCCGAGTTGAAACACCATTACTAAGTATAAATTTGATGGGAAGTTTGAAGGGAGCAGCTCTGTGCATTGTGCCAGAGCTAAACCGACAACGGGTAAGACGTGCGCAACTAACCCGAATCTGTCCGCCGAATACACTATTTGGCGCGCGCCCTGCCCTTTCCCTCACGCTACAAATGAAGGGACTGGCTATAATAAACGAATGCCCTCATTAGGGCTGTAAGTATGGTTTGGCATAGCAAGTATTCACAAGACCCATGCACGCACACACACCTGTCAATACAGGTTACAGACCACACCCGACCTTACAGCATCATTTTACACAAAACATGCCAACACACAACCTTTCTCTATGACCGTAGGGTGGGACACACTGTGTCAGATCTATTTCAGCCTAGGTGCCCTTCTGTGTGTTAACACTGTGCTCCTCTCTGCTGATTTCTGAATACTGTCTGCTGACTTCCCGGCCTCGCGCTGTGCCCCGTCAGCTTAGGGCAGGCCTAGGGGGTAGTTTGTCAGACTCTGGGGAATTTGATCAGAATCACGTTTTTTGGATGTTGGTGTCTCGCTACCGTTTCCCCCTCCTACTCGGTATTTTTGCTCCCAGCTTTACTGGCTGAATGAACATGGATTCTCTTTCTCCTCTCTGGTGTGGTTATTCACTCCGTGAAACACAGGCGTCTGCCGCCTGCAGCCAGCCTGAACTAGCTCATAGGAAAACCGGTGTGAATCAGAGCGCTCCCTCTGACCGCTCACCCGCAGCTGACTGCGGTGAGTCACCGGAAGTGAACCCGGAAATGCTGGGATTGCTCAACCACGAGTCCGCTTTTCATGCCTCCTGGAGGTGTGAAGAACCCTTTTGTGCTTGCAGTACCTGTTACTAGCTCTGCAGTAAGGAGAGGGGGTGTTAAACAGTTTTGTATTTTGCAACTGGTGAGACATTGCAATGAGAAAAAAAAAAGTTGTTTTCTTATCAATTGAACTTGCATCTATTCTGTCTACAGCAGTTACCTGTGAATTAAAAATTTGCGAACATTCGTGACAAGAATTTTCAATTCTATTAAGGACTACGGAGGCGAGGATTATGCTTCTCAATCTTTACTATAGAAGCTCACAGCAGCCAATGAAAACACAGAAATAAACCATGTGACAACCATAGAGTCTCTGCCATATAAGGACCTTGCCAGCCCATAGAGTCCTCTTTCTTTGGAACGATAGTTAAGTCCAAGCACGACCTGCTCTCGAGGATCACCGATAGCCAGGGCCGTCTCCAAACCAAGGAACTGTAAGCCCAACGGGGCCGAACGTCTTCCTGGATCCCGATCCAGACAACTTGCACGGGAGCGGAGCACCGAACGGTAGTCATCCAGTCACCGATCAACCATAATCCAGCTTACTTGCTGTCCGTTCCTGGAAGAAAGGAAAGGAAACACCCCATAAAAGCTGTTCCAGAGTGCTCAGTAAAGCCACCTCACAGTATGAGAAAAACGGGGGGAAAACAGTACACAGAGAAATGCAAATCCGTAGCATAAGCAAACATCACATGATGAAATATAAGCATCATAACATTTCATGAGTACAGCATGATGAATAAGCAGCATTACATCAAACAATGTATATCTGTGGGTGGGATAATCCTCGCCTCCGTAGTCCTTAATAGAATTGAAAATTCTTGTCACGAATGTTCGCAAATTTTTAATTCTATGTCAGGACCGGAGGCTCCGATTATGCTTGTTCAAAGCTGATCCACCACCATTGACGCAATATTCACAATGGGTTTATAGTAAAACGTTTTGAAGGTACTCTCATTAGACCAGTCAGCTGTATTCATGATATCTACCAGGCTGACGCCTGACGAATACGCTTTCGAAGCCATGGCTCCGCGTGCAGAATGCGCTCCAAATCTGGAGGTATCAACTCCCGCTTCGCCCATGAGCCAACGCATCCATCTAGATAAAGTGGCTGGAGTCACTGGGCGAAATGGTTTCTGCAGAGCGATAAGCAACTGCCCCTGCATATTAGTACGAAATTCTTCAGTACTTACCTCGTAATCCTTAATACACTGTACCACGCACAATTTAGGATTAGTGGGAAAACTTGGATACGTGACAGAAGTGGTGTTGCACTTGGTTCTCCTGGATAGAATGAAATGCACACCGTCCGGGGTAAATCTACGCCCTGCCAAATCCAGTGCCTGTACATCAGACACCCGTTTGCAAGAAACCAAACATAGGAGCATAGTTAACTTGGCCGAAAGTTGTTTCCGAGATAAGAATCTGTTGGAAGGCCAGGCTTCAAGAAATTTAAGGACCACCGAGACATCCCAGAGGTGAGAATACTTTGGGCAAGGAGGTTTCACCATCCTGACTCCTCTCAGTAATTTACATACCAGAGGATGTTCCCCTATGGGTTTACCGTCTAAGGGGAGATGGCCCGCCGATATCGCGGACCGGAAGTTGTTGACCGTCCTGTACGCTAAACCAGAGGAAGCTAAGGAGGCAAGGAAGTTGACCACTAAAGAGACATGTGCCGAAGCGGGATCCACGTCCCGTTGAGCGCACCAATCACACCATCTTCTCCAAGATGAGGAGTATCTCTTATGGGTGTTGGCCGACCAGGCCTCTTTGATGAAGTTGCTAGCCTCGTGTGAAAGGCCCGGGACACTCCATCTGTCCCTGAAACCCGCCAAGCAACGAGTGGGAGCTGGCCCGATGCCACCAAGGGATGAGGATTCTGAAGAGGGTCCAGCAATAGGTTGTGCACTCGTGGAAGAAGAATCGGAATCGCACAACTCATGGCTAACACTACCGGAAACCATGCTTGAGCCCTCCACAAAGGGGTGATCAATATGAGTTCCGCGCGAAAGGTTCTGACTCGCGCTAGGACCCTGGGGATCATGAGAAACGGAGGGAATGCATAGCAGAGAGTCGTCGGCCATTCCTGTAGGAAGGCATCCGTGGCTATCGCCTCTGGATCCGGCCTCCAACTGAAGAATTGGGGAACTTGCTTGTTCAGTCGAGATGCAAATAAGTCTATCAGGCAAGGACCCCAAAGTTGTGTCAGGCGTCGAAACACCGTGGGTAACAACCTCCAATCGCTGGAGTCCTGCAGATGGCGGGAATTCCAATCTGCTACCTGGTTGCTGGAGCCGGGAAGGTATTCTGCAACGACCGAAAGTCTGTTCTGCAGACAGAAATGCCAGAAATCCTTGGCGATCTCCGCCAACATCTTCGACCTGGTACCACCCAACTTGTTGACGTAGCGTACCGCCGATATATTGTCCATCCGGAGGAGGATACAGCAATCCGCTTTCTGCGGTGAGAGACATCTGATTGCAAAAGAACCGGCTAATAGCTCCAGGCAATTGATATGTAAGTGCAATTCCTCCGAAGACCAGCGACCACCCGTGGTCAATGTGTCGCAACGGGCTCCCCAACCCCATCGGCTGGCATCCGACTCGATTATCACATCCGGAGCCGCTCCAAAAAGCGCTCGGCCGTTCCAGGCCTCCATGTGATTCAACCACCAATCCATCTCCAGCCTCGCCTCTTCGGAGAGAGGGATCTGTTCTGAGTAGCTGAGACCTTTCCGGAGATGTCGGATCTTGAGCCGCTGGAGGGCCCGGTAGTGAAGGGGGCCCGGGAAGATCGCTTGGATGGAAGAAGACAGTAGGCCCACCACGCGGGCCAACGATCTCAGGGAAGTCGTTTGCTTGCGAAGGACAAGTCGCAGTTCCCTCTTGATTGACTTTATCTTTGTCGTTGGAAGCAAGAGCTGGCATGATAGAGAGTTTATCAAGAACCCTAGGAACTCTATGGATTGCGAGGGAACCAACATCGACTTCTGTGGGTTGACGATGAAGCCCAAACTCTGCAGTAGATGTATCGCCCAGTAGAGATGTGTTTGGACCGTCTGAGGGGAGGACGCCAAAATTATTATGTCGTCCAGATATATTATGAGGCGGACTCCTCGAGCCCTGAGAGACTCCACTACCGGTCTCAGAAGCTTCGTGAAGCACCACGGTGCTGACGAGAGGCCGAATGGAAGGACTTTGTACTCGTAACAAACTGTCTCCCAGATAAACTGAAGAAACCTCCTGTGGGGGGGAAAAATGGGAATGGACAGATACGCGTCCTTGAGGTCCAATCGGACCATCCAGTCTCCTTCTTGGAGGAGATCGCGTAATAGATGGATGCCTTCCATCTTGAAATGCCTGTAAACAATCCAGGAGTTGAACTCTTTGAGGTTCAGCACTAATCTGGATCCGCCTCCTTTCTTGTCCACCAGAAAGACTGTGCTCAGGAACCCATGCGGGTGCACCGCGGAAGGCGCAATCGCGCCTTTCCGTAACAAGCAGTTGACTTCTTCCGTGATGAAAGCGCGATCTTGTTGGGAAAAAGACAGCGGGGGCGGGCGGAACCTTTGCGAAGGGGAGTTGTACATCTCTAACTTGTAACCCTGTACAGTCTGCAACACCCATGCATCTTGCGAAATTTCGCGCCATTTGTCTAGAAAAAGTGCCACCCTGCCCCCCAAAAGCACCTCCGAAAAAGGAATCAGGCTCACCTGAGTTTGCGGCATCATGCTGGTTGTTGGAGTTCCCTCCAAATCTGCCACCCTTGCGGAATCTGTTCCTTGAACGGCGGGAGGGGTAGAAATTGGAGGTATTGGCAGAATTGTCTTGGTAACCTCCTCTTTGCTGACCTCGCTGGGCGCCTTGATTGTAGCCCCGGCCGAACGAGCGCCCACGAAAGCGTCCGGCCCTGCCGAAAACCGGGCGGAAAGCCCGCTTCAAAGAACCTTGGGCCTTGTCCAGCCCACTGAAGGTGGCCACAAACTTCGTGAGTTCCTTTAAAAAAGGTTGGCCAAACAACAGACCTTGGGCCAGCGGACCTGATTCGGACGTGGCCAATTCAGCTAACCTGGGATCTAATTTCAGGAGGATGGATCGGCGCCGCTCCGTCGATAGCGCACAATTAGCATTGCCTAATTGGCACACTGCCCGTTGTGCCCAGCCAATCAGCTCATCCGGATTAATCAAAAGGGCCGACTCTTTGGCCCGAAAACCCATCTCCAGAATCTTCGTCAGGGGACCAATGACGTCCAGCAGTTTATCCTGGCAGGACCTCCAGGACCTATCTAGGCCTTTCTTGGGGTCTTTGGAATATTTTTTCAAATATGTCAACATTGACGGGTCCACTTCCGGGGTAGCCGCCACTTTGTCCGCCAGGTCCGGCCTAGGGCATTCCGACCTCAGCCGAGTTCGCACATCGGTATCAAATGCTTGGCGCAGATGCGACTGGACATAGTCCGCCACTTCTTGTGACGGCAACCAGGAAGAAGAATTAGGGTGGATAATATCCGCCGGCTCAAAGGTGAGAACCTTGGGTGACGAGGACGGGCCGGCATGCTTGTCCTTCCGTGCCTTTTTGGCTGGGCGAGGGGATTCCTCTTCGTCAGAAGTAGGGTCTGGGGAAGTATCGTGGCCATCATCCTCTTGCGAAATTTCAGTAATTGTAGCTTCCCTAGAAGCTGAGCGTTCTTGCTCCGCCATTGACTTGGCCAACTTTGCGAAATCAGCGGCGTGTGGGTTCGCCCTTCCTTTACCCCCAGATTTAGTGCGGGAGCCAGGTGCTGGCAGCCAACCTTGTTGCTGTGCATAAGAGCAAAGATGGCGTTTTAGGGGCCCCATCGCCCTCACCAAAGCCGTGTTTACTGACTGCTGGACACCCGCGTCCAATGCCTCAACGAGGTCATACTCCATCGACCCAGAGGGTTCCTCATCATAGTAGTAGTATTCCTCCTCATAGTACTCAGACATTATTTCAGCACGAGTGCAGTAGATGACCCTGGAGGAAATGATTGGCTTATTCACCAATTATTAGAGTTCTAATATGAATTCAGGGGGAGTGGTAACCCCGGGCAAGCCCTAATCAGACACCCACAGGTGACTTCTGTATAAGTTTAGAATGTGGAGGGAGAGGGCTTGCAACAAAACCCCACTCTAGGCAAAGCCTATGCACAATTTTACAGCCCCTGAGAAGGAATACACATCAAGGGCGTCAGAGGAGCAAAAACGAGCCGTTTAGGATCCAAAACGCTGCAATCCTGGGTCAGAAGCATGGAAAAACGCTGCTCCGGCGTTCGTTGAAGTCCCAATGAGGACAATATGGCCGCCGCGCATGCGCGCTGGCCGAGGCTCGTAAAAACTGAAAGGGGACTGCGCTTCAATCCGATGCGCGTCCCCGCTCCTCAATCTCCCGCTCCACTATAACCGGCAATGCGAGGGAACAAACCTCGCCGACACACACACGCACGAAGGCAAATTTAAATGGGAAGAGGGAAAAGCCGGTAGGCGCGTACAGCGCAACACGCAGAAACGAGGGACAGTCCCACAAGAAGAACGTCTAGCTCGCAATAGCGCGAACGTCTAGCTCGCAATAGCGCGTAAAACAACACAATGCCAACAACAACGCTTAGCGATAAAGGCAACTTGCGATCAACAGTTATGAAGAGAAAAGGTAAAATGCACTTAACTGGCTGCGGAGCAGCAAAGAAAGAGGACTCTATGGGCTGGCAAGGTCCTTATATGGCAGAGACTCTATGGTTGTCACATGGTTTATTTCTGTGTTTTCATTGGCTGCTGTGAGCTTCTATAGTAAAGATTGAGAAGCATAATCGGAGCCTCCGGTCCTGACATAGAATTACACCATTAGGACACGCTCTTTGTTTTCTAAGCATTTTACGTACGAACTCGGCTAAGCAGCTAACAGGAAAGTATTCACCATACCTGCTGTCAGTTACAGGTGCCTTTTCTAAGGCACAGCCTAAAACAGAGGCGGAGCCAAGGTTAGATGGGAGACGGAAAGAGCCATTATGGGCCAAGACGTCCAACTCTGCCTAAGCTCAGTTTGCAAGAACTAAAGGGTACAGAGCAGCCCCTGTATAGACTCCATGGTCGGTCCAGAGCTCACAATTAACTGAATTAATAAAGACGTGAGGGTTGTGTGATTGTGCAGCTGTGGGTTTTGGATGGATGTCGATCAAGAAGGTTCCATCTCTCAGATATAATTTAAGCATCTTACGGAGACTTGGGGATGTTTATGAAATGTAGTAGTAGGTACAATACAATGTCTCGTAGATAATTGTGGCTCTTTGGGGGAATGGCTTGACCCCAGCCCCTCTGACCTTTCTGCCCCCCCTTGCATGATCAAACTCTTAGACCCAAACTAATGTAAAGCTGGAAGGATACACTTTTTCTGCCACATGACCTACACTGAACTGCACATTGGGCATCTTGGCTGTGGCGGGGAGGAAGGAGTTAATAACCACGTGATGAATTGCTCTGCACTTTTCTCATCAAAACTTACAAACACGCCAGCCCTGGCCGAGACAAGTGTGCTTTTAATCTTGCCAAAATACACACACACAGTCGTTCCTTTGTTGCGAAATATAAGCTGTGTACAAGTTAGGCGGGACGGGTCATCAGCTGAAGTGGGGTTGTTGTTTTTCCCTTGGATGGAGAGGCCGAGGCAAGGCTGGGAGTGCGTGTCCCATCAGGGAGTGGTGAACACCCCTCTCTCTCCTGGCGAGGTCCTGCCTCCAGGTGCAGCGCTTCACTGGGCGTGAGGGGCCGACGCGTTGCTGCAGATCGTTGCACCCCGCGCCGTTAAGGCTTCATTCATCTTGCAATCCCTTTCACCACAACCACAGTTGGTGCGTCACCTGCGTAGGAACAACCCCGACTGCCCCTCTTGCTCTGAAGACTCGCGAGAGGGATCGAGTCACCGCCCCTGGGCCCACAAACCGTCGGGCACGAGGGATCATGGCGTTTCTGTTCTCGGCGGGGCAGGCGGAGGCACGCACGCAGGCATCTACAGACCATTTGTTCCTCACTTCACAGACAGTGTAGGCCTGGTCCTAGCAGGAGTGCCGGGTGGGCCAGGCCCACCCAAGCATGACCCTCGGCCCTCCCAGTCTCGCAGAAGAGGCATGCAGAATGCACCTGTTAAGTGCTACCTCCATGGCCAGCCTTATGTTTTTTATTTTCACTTTCTTCACTTTAATTAGCAGTCGGGTCATTTAGGAATTTATAGAACACATTTAAAAGTTTTTTGTTTTTTTACTGTTTTAAGTATGTACTGGAAAAATACTAGCCTAGGGTGATTTTCCCTATTTTTGTACTGACTCAGACATTAAAATACTGATCATGCCCATAATAAAACAGGACATGAGGCCTACCTCCTGTCCGTGGTAAGCCTGGACAGTGTGTGTGTGGGGCTGGGGACAGGGTTTACCTGCCAATGATGCAACAGGTACAGTGGCACCACGGCCCATGACTGGGAGCAGCCTTCTGCGCCTGAGTCATTGCTCTTTCTGTGTGGGGAATTCTGAGAGTATATATTTTAGTCTGTGCGTGCTGCACTCTGTGATATATTTTAGGATGGGGTTATTCAATATACTATTCAGATAGTGGCAGTGCATGCCTCATTCGAAGAGCAGCCACAAGGAATCATAAATGCCTGCCCATAACCTAAGAATTAACGCCTGGTTCATGCTTCCTACTGCCGAAATGGTGGATCCCATAACTGAAGGCAACTTGAAAGTACACAAAGAAGTTCTGACCCACAATAAAAAAATAGACTGTGACTCAGATTCAGAACCTGAACTAGAACTCTGTGACGAAGGAACAGACGGATACTACCTCCGATCCAAGGCTCCGCTGAAGAACAAGCCCAGCTCCAAGGGCCGTTAGTACTCCATTGTCCATTGCTGCAGGGCGGTAGTAAAATCTGACTGAGGGTCCTGGGCAACCGTAGTAGTGGTTTACCGGGACAGACATTGGTCAGTGAAGCAACCAACAACTATCGGCGGCTATTAGGGACATTGCAGTACTTTCGGGACACTTGTAGAGCTATTATGGCTAGAGGTTACGATGATGTCGGACCAATATTCCCAAACCCCGAATATGTCACGATCCCCCCCCTATTCATGAGTACCACAGGCTACGCACCACCTTGAAAAATGATTACCAACAAGTGCCATCATCCAGGTCTCCCAACGTTCCCCTCGATGAGGAAAATAGTCAACGACATGGGAACGGTATGGTTCCAGAGGTTGCATACACCCGTGGTACTACCGCCACTCTGAAGAAAGCTAGAATGAGAGTTTACAGTACCCGGACAATAGTACTGTTTGTCCTGACTACGCTTGCTGTTCTGTTGAGTGTAGTGTTCTGGATTATTGAAGGAACAGCTCCAGCCTATCATACTGTCCTGCCTCACACCCCACAACCATCTGAAGTCCCTGAACACTCGCATGCTCCGTGGCCTGATTCTCACTTCAACAGACATTCTGAATTTAGTAATAATACTTTCATCCAAATGCTGCACCAGTTTAATCAAGTTTCGGGTGCAACTGACTTATGTTTGTGGACTTCTACCTCATGCAACTCAACACACCGTCCAGTTCTTAGTGTTCCCTGCCTCGTCTGCTCATACTTGCGCTCTAATGTACAACTTGACAAACGTCTTTCCCTCACGTGGCGATGCTGGCAACCTTACCACATTCCAGCCTTTCCTTTGGACATTCAATGCACTCACCAATACCATTTGTAATGTCTCTGACTCAACACCAATGTGTACTATCATGTCAACCCCTATGTGAGGTACATGGGGTTACACTTTTTTTACCATTTGAGCTAAAAACAGTTGCCATTTCTGTTACATCATGCCCTGGTACATTATGTCTACAAGGTCGTGGAAAAATACCGGTAGGAGTCAGTCTATGCAATACCACAATGATTTATGGCAATTTTACCCCATATCTCCGCCTTCCTACAGGATTGCATTTTGTGTGTGGAAACAAAGCCTACACGTGGTTACCTCCCGACTGGAGTGGTACATGCTACATTGCTTTCCTCCTACCACCCGCTTTCAACAGAGACAATATGTACCACCGCCAATAAAGACAATTGCCAGATGTGGACCAGACAGACACCACAAATGCAAATTGCGAGTCGCAAACACTGCGGGTTGTCAATCTTGCCCCTAATCTTTAATGGTGGCACTGGCCATGTGGAGTTCCCCAGGCTCCGTGTTTTGTGGTTTTTCTCCCTTTAAAACTTGAAAGTATGGCGAAATGTTATTGGAAGGACAGCATAGCTTCCCTGTTAAAATTCTGGCCATTGGTGCAGAAAAGGAATGCATCTGATCTTAGCAGGTGCTGCCGATACAGGTCACGTCGAGTGTTCACCTTGGACTCTGACCCTCTGAAGGAATACTGCCAAAGTCCTTCTGTAGGGAAATAAATGCCACGTGGGGCCCATGTCGGTTGTCTCCGTAAATCAGCGCTCCCTTGATAGACCGCAGCACTTTGCATTGTGTGGTTGCAGTTTTTCTGTTTTCCTTAAAAGCCTGGGCCTGCAGACCCACTAACCTGAGTGCTGGTGGCTCAAATACAAGACTCGCTGAATGAAGCATATGGCATGACATTGGTGGCTGTGGGGTCAGAAGAATGGAATCTTAACAGCTAGAAAGCTGTTGAAATAATAAATCTCCCCTCACTGGGTCTTCCAAGAAAATTCAGTGATGTCCAACAGCAAGCTGGATTGTTGGTTTGAAAAACTGATGGTTTTGCGGGAGGTTCCTCTTCCCACCAAGCACCAGGTCTTTTCACAAGAAGACTTACACGCTTAGGCAAGACCACATCCAACAGAGATGGCAAGACGCAGCGTGTTTGACACCGCGGACAACACAGATGATGGCGCGCTCTTGCACAGATATAGGACCCTCTGGGTCACCACTTCTCTCTATAGAACCTTAAATTGGCTCATTTGTGAAAGTTTTGTTGGTATAAAAAATGTGCACAAAGAAGATGATAGAATTCCTGGGGGGGCTCACAAACACAAAACTACTGATGGTTATTGCATAAGACGCTGGTTATCCGAAACCAGTATTCCGCACTGTAACTCTTCGCTTCTGTAAAGCTTCCCCTGTGACTCCTGTGATTGGTGCGAGTTGTGCTGGGGAGCTGGGGCCATCCGATATTTCATTTTCAACTTGCTGAATGTACTCTGCGTATTAATTATTCATCTCATTTTCCTCCCTTCAGGTCTTTCTCTCTCTCTCTAGCGCCTTCATTCTATACAGTCTAAAAATGGTTCGGCATAAATTCTCTCTCGGAGGACTATTTTTTTCCAGGCGGTATTTTGTTCATTTCAATTCATTTCAATTTCCTCATTTCTTCAGCGATCGCTTGATTGCGCGCCCTGTTCTTTATCTGCCGCCCTCGCGCAGGACGCCGAGCCTCCATCTTCTCGCTTGCCTAAATGCTCATTCATTTCCATGTTAATTAGCTTCCGGCTAGCCCTGCTCCCTCCCCGGTTTGGTATTGAAATCTTTAAAGATGCGTGCAGCCTTATGCTTTATAGGCAGGACAGTTCCTGCTCCATTTTATGGGGTTTGGGCGATTGCGTGACCAGTAATACAGGCGGTACAACAACCGCTATCAGGGTGAGACATAGAATGAAGACCCGAGTGCAGATCTGGGTCACACTGCCTCCACACTCCTAGCAGCCCCTATGGATTATTCCACTAGACATGCGATGGGAGCTAAAGCGCATGACTCCAATGCCCTCGCCACGCCTTCGGGATAGCGCCTTAAATAAAAACTGTACTAGTGAATCAATAGTGGCTCACTGGGACTGGTCAGAACAGTTTCAGTGAGGTAGGTTGGAGGCCTAATCTTCTAGGCACGCTGGTCTTCTACATATATGGGGGGGAAATTCTGTGATTGACCGGAATGAAAAAGACCTCTGATGGGCGGTGGCCCTCCTTAACGACGCAAAAAGACAATAAAGAGAAAATGACTAGCTGAGATCTTCAATTTTAACTTTTTTTTTTTATCCTTTAATAAAAATCACAAAATCAAAAATGTATCGGGTTGTCCGATCACCAAGTAGCTTTAAAAATGTCAGCAACTATTGCGTTCATTCACTGATGACTTTCTCAGTAACTGGTGCCTCTGCCTACAGAACGCCTCGGAGCATCTTTCAGCTATGGAGGGATGTCACGTTTTTAGGATTAGCCCCACACCCCAGTGTTTTAGGTCTGTACTGGTGATTAAACATGTTTGAACGCATTTTCCAGTTCCTACTACTTGACGATAAGCAATATAGTGTAAAATAAATGAATCTGCTGGATATGCAGTGTGCCAGGATAACTACTAGACCTTTCTGCCTTTGCTTTAGTCGTGGGGACCTTATGATCCACTGTCACGCCTGCGTACTGTAGTGTCCTGCTGGACACGTTCTAGTGCTCCATCTCTGTTGCACCCCACACTGCACACCTACCCATCACAGGCATCACCGATCAGGTAACCCTGCTAATAAAAGGGGCCGGGCGCACGTGCCCTGGGCCAGTTCCAGTACCCTACCACTGTGTCCGTGTGGTTATTCATACAGCATGTGGGCCTAGTGGCCCAAGACACCACACGTACCGCCGCAGAATAGAGCAGGGAGCGGGATTTTTTATAAGAAACCGACCTCTCTAGGATGCTTCACTGTGGCACCAACTCGGTAGTTCAACGAGTTTAGAAATGCCCTGCAGACAGCACGGTCAGACAGTGGCATAAAGCAATGCATTGCCCACCACCCATGAAAAATATGAAAGGGTGCCCCTGAATCTACCACATCCCACAGATATTAATCAGACTTGGGCTGAATAGGAGCCATCTCATGGGCTGGGGAACCCCTGCATGATTGCTGCTCCCCCCCCCACCCCCCTGCTGCAGTGCGCCCAAGGGCAGTATCATGATCCTGCTTTTCCGCTTCATCAGCGTTTTTATCACATCTTCAGCGCACGTGAGCATGTGTTCACTTGAAACACCTCCTGGGACCGGGTTAGTGCATGTTTTGCTGACAGCAAAGCTCTCAAGCACTAATAGACAATTACTGCCCTGTTTCAGAACTCTGCTGTCTGCAGCTCATGCACTAATTTGCTGATTTTTCGAATTCATGTATGCACTGGAGACATGAAAAAGAAACCAAACTCTTCTGCGCCGGTGCAGGATCATGACACGCCCCCTGAAGCAGGGAGCAGAGGTTTTAGCTCATGCGGTAACCCTGAGTTACCAAGCTAGTGACGGTGCTGAAGAAAGCACCGTGTCTTCAGTAAGGGGTGCATGGCTCACTTATGCGCCTGTCCACCGGGGTCGTGGTACAACACCAGGTCTTAATGCACTTCATTAGAGTGAATAGCGCCGACTGAGGGAGGGAGCAGGTGAGCGTTATCGTGCACGGGAGTGAACATGCCATCTGAGGAAGAGGTGTGTGTGACTTCAAGAGCATATGCATTCCGGCATCTTGGAGTATCTCTGTCAGTGTGTGAATAAGTGTTATTTAGGCCTGGGGTGGGTGGATATCTTTACAGTAAGTATGGACCCGCAGGGCTGGCATACAATTCCAACACCAATGGACGTTCAGAAATTAAAGGACACCAGGACAGGAAGTTCTGGAGACTTCGATGGACCGGGTCATGGAGCCAGGGGGCACAATACGTCCTGGGGACACGATACCAGGGGAGTCGGGTTTGGATGCGGATTGCCTTAGTGACTTTAAGACTGAGACTTCATAACACTAAAAAACACATAGAGTAGTGGTGGCCTGCACGGATCTGGGGTGGGGATAGAGGCGAGTTAAAAAAAAAAAAAAAAAGGAAAAGAAGTACTTCCTCTCCGCGTCTGTCTTCCGTCGTCTCTCCTAGCCTGAATGGAACAGGAAGCACCCATGCTCCCCTAAGCCAATAACAATGCTGCAATGCAACGTTTCGATTGGTCTGAGCGCTGTGTTTTGGTGCTCAGACAGACAGTGGGAGCCTGGGCATGTTCTTCACACAGGCTGTGATACAGCCTGGGTGGAGAACATGTAAAGTGCGCATGACTGTTAGGCCGGCCCCTGACGGCCGGCCTAACAGTCAATGCCATTTACAGTGTGCAGTCACTCCTCCCCATCACAGCAGCCCCGCCCGCAAAGCTGCAGCAGCAGGAAAAAATAAAACCATAGCCTGGAGTTATTATCATTTTATTTTTATTTAATTTAACTGCTGCAAGCACTGGGGCGACGATCCTCCTCCGCCTTAGCAGAGGAGCAGCCACTGGCATCAGTTGAAAATAGAGTAGTCTCGAGGATCTGTAGATTGGAAATACTAATACAATTTAGGTCCGGAAACCACATCCAACTAAGCTGATGCAGACCTAAGGAGGTTGTATCCAAGGCTAAATAGTTTTTAGCAGTGATCTGTGGCCATGGCTGGCAGGCTGTACGGCAGCACGTGCTATGCTCTCACTATCCGGTCATGTCATGTTCAGGTCTATGTATGATTGGCTTTGGTGGCTCTGCGAGGCATTGGATGGATTTTATACTATTAATCATTTATCTGTAGCTTGCGACATGTTACATTCTAAGACCGATGCAGTCTACGTAAGACTATAAAAGCCCTACTTTGAGGTGGTGAATTTACGTTAGTAACTGTGTAGAACCCTCATTCAACAACAAATACTATCAATGGACAGCAGAAAGAACTCCAGATACTAGGGATCAACAGATTTTGAAAACATCACAGCTCGTGACAGTGTATGCAACACACATGGTCTGGGCTATCTACGGCACTCTACAACCTAGGAAGAGTGCGGTTGGTCATTCTGGCACAAGCCATGCACAATTTTATGATGGGTATAAGTCCCTTTTTCTCTGCTTGATCCCATCTCCAGCTCCCCACTAGGTCCTTCGCTCGTCCTAGTTTTTACAGCAGGCAGGAGCCGCAGCCTTCTTCACCAATGCAACCACCATTCAATGAAGCCAATCCCTATGGCGTTACAGCAGTAGTGCATGGTCAGCTTGGGCAGGACGCTGCCTTCTTTGAATCCCAAATTGGAAGTGCTCCACTCCCATTCCTCACAGGCAGCACGTGCTGCATCTGTTTAAGGCGGGACCTATCACAGTGACGTTACAGACACCACACTTAAACCTCCCCAACCCATAGGCAAGGGATGGGCTTGGGAGGAGAGAACATCAGCACATTGATTTTCCTTACTCAGTATCTCTCCAGGCACGTTTAGCTGTTGTTGCTGATGCCCGCATTGTTCTAGTAAATAAAGTATTTTAGCATGACTGTTTGTGTTTTTTTAATAATATTTAATGCTTGCCCATTACAATGGAGATGCTGGCATCTCTACCTGAAAGGCTATCTCCGACCTCTCAACCACTGGGCTATTCAACGTGCAATTGCATTCAAGGAAAAAAGAATGCCAGTAACTACAATTTAAATTGCATGCGAAGTAGCACTTTTATGTATGATATCATTAGCTATTCATGGTGTATTATGGTGCTTGTAGTTTTGTTTTAACTTTGTCATTATGGGATCAATACCCCTTCATGCAAAGTGATGTTGGATAAAATGCCATAATTTACAAAAGGTGTTATACATGACATGGAGCAACTTTTCAGTTATGGTCTAAAACCTTACAAAGCTGTATAGTTAGTTTTTAAAAAAAATGCTTCTTTCACATGTAGAACTGAAAGTAAACTCCGCTCACATATTTTGTGAAGGTTCTCTGTCATGCATCGATACCAGGATTGTCAACACAAATCCTTTTCGATTTTGTATAGTGCAAAGTTTTATGCCAATCTTCACAACAAAAGTACAACATGGACAGCAGCAGCACTATCTTCCTTCATGCAAAGACTAAATGAAGGAGAAGTGGCAGTAGCAGGAAGGAAATCACATAATTTCTCTCACACAAACATGGAAGGTACAACAACACTAGTGGCAAACACTCTTAAGAGGAAGTGAGACGAGTTATTTGTATGCTCTCCCTAAACCGACATAAGTAGGGAAGTAGTACAACAATCCAGGAGGAAACAGACAGCTGTCTTATGGAATTACCGTACATTCCTGTACTCGCATATGACGAGGAACCCTCACCCGTCTAGTATAGTATGCTTCATCAGTGGGTTCTACGAGTAGCAGTGGAAAGCAACTGAGAGCGCTACTGTTCACTGGCTGTACAGTCTCCTGGGGGTTTTGTAGTTTGGGTGAGAATATCTCTGATGTCCACTTATTTTCTCCCTTTGTTAAACTGCCAGACCTAGATTAAAATTGTGTGTATATGAACTAAAAATATTTTTTCCTGGTACCTCCCTATCACAAGATTAAAAACAGGAGGGTTGAGCAACAGACACTGCTCCTATTTTCTGCCGACATGTTTTGGCACAAGAATATTGTCCTTAAAGGGGGGGGGAGGGGGTGCCATCCTGACGACTGTTGATCTCAGCATCTCCCATCCAATATTGTAAAAAAGTCCCTGGTTCATAGGGCATGTCATGCAAGTACATTCCATACATCCTTTGTTTTTTCATATAATAGGAACATCATGGGCAGCAATTGTGCAAGTTTCCTTCCTTCAGAGGACAGGTACAGCTAGGGCAACAGTGCATGCTTTTCTAGCACAGGACATGCATAGACCAGAGGGAAGCAGTGCAAGCTTTGCTTCCTCACAGAACAGGTACAGCACGACAGCAGCAAAGTAAGCCTTCCGCTCACAGGAGGCAACATGTGCAATCTTCCATTCCCCAGAACAGATTCAGCAGGGCTGACAGTCGGGGCCGGACTGGCCGTAGCGGGCACCGGGCAATCCCCCGGTGCGCCGCACGGGTGGGGGCCGGTCTTGGGCCCCTGGGGGCCGTTATTGTTACAGGGCCGTTTTTGCAGCATAGCTGCAAAATCGATCGTGTAACAAAATCAGACGAAAACCGGCCCTGGCAAAGAGTTTGGCGGCACCCCCAAGCCCTGGGGGGCTGACCGAGCACTTTGCCAGGGCCAGTTTTGGTTCCCAGTCCGGCCCTGCTGACAGTACAAGCTTTTATCACTCACGTGACATGTACAGTCACATATAGGTCACAGACTGATATCTGGAGTGAGTGCTTATCTCACCAAGAGGAATGTATAGGTAGATGACATCTGACCCCATTTTCACTTAAATGACATTCTACATCAGCATCTTCAGAGTCCTCCTGGTCCTCAGACGCCCCCTGCTTGTGTAGGTCATTGTTATTTGGAACAGCCCAGCCACAGCCTAATGAACCTGTGCTGCAGACAGCCACACAGGTGCCAGCCACTTAGGAAATGTTTTGAATACTTGGCCACCAGGAGCTGTGTAAATCCCGCAGTGCTGCAGCTGTTAGAAATGTTGAGGGCTGCCACTCCAGTGCGCAAGAAGTACAGGATAATATATATTTTGATCCATTAAACTGCCTTGAACTCTGCCATGGACTAGACTTTAGAGACTTCTGCCTCTTCATTGGCACAGTGACAAACCCAAAAACATCTTATTTGTAAAGCCACACATGAGGTGTGCAAACCTTAAACCCTCTGCCTCCTTCTAAGTAGAATAAAGAGCTGAAACCCATCACTCTTGTCAATCAACCTGTCCAGGTGTACAATCTCTGACGCCTCCCCCTTTCTGTAGGTAGAACACAGGTTCCAAACCCATGGCATTTTTAAGACCCAAATGCAGTTTTACATGCGTTTTTAACAATAATCATTGGGAATCTTCAGACTAAAGAACCCCCCTCCCTTTGACTTTGTTCCCCACGCACTCTCCTTTCCTAACGTCCCCCCATATATTCTCCCCTCCCCCAGGCCATCCCTTCTTTCTTAAATTCCCTCTCCAGTCTTTCAGGCTGCACAGCATGGTCCCTGTACGGATCTCTAATAATAGTTTATGTTCAGTTCACCTGGCCAGGTGTACAAGCTGTGGAATCCCCCCCCCCCCCCCCCTCTCTATAGGCAGAGAAGGGTCCACACCCATCACACTTGTGAATCTGCCGAGCTAGAAGTGCAAAGTGCTGCTGTACGAGACCGTCCTATTTACACAATAGCTGACGTGGGGAACCAGTAAATGTGTTTACGTCGCACGCTTCTTCGCCTGCGAGAATGACAAATCTGGTTTCATTTACAAATGTTAAGGTAACAATGAACAGGAGACGGATGCCCTTTGGACTATACCAACGGGTGAAAGAGGCAGCTGACAGACCGTGAGCCCCGGGCTCCGCCTCCGCTCAATAGGCTCTTTCATGATCGTCTAACGACGTCGACAGGTAGACTCTTCAGAGTGCTGCACATTCAGAAGAGTTAAGCGACCCTTGCAGTCAAAGGACACCTGCAAAGAACTGCACCGCTTCATCTGTTGAAGTAACAAAGCGCGCCAAGGAGGCCTGTGTGGCATCGCAACAAACGGGTGATTGTTCAGAAAGGGATCCAACTTACTCATGGGAAGTTTTGAGAGGAGAGCTTAAAACGAGAGTGGTCTACTGCTGTAAGAATACCGCACAAGAAGTGTGTTTTCATTACAATGGCTCCCAAGCGCAGCCATATTGGGTGAAGCGGTTCAGTTCCCCAGTGGTTGTCCGCGTGTCTCATGATGCCAGCTGCGCCGCCGCGGGCCTGAACTGTCCATGACAGCGGGATTGTGTCACGGCTCTACTCTGCTTCATGCGGATTGGCCATGACGTTCTAGACTACCGAGGTCCCCGATTACTGCCTGCAGCCACAGATTTCTTTGCACTAATTTCATTTAATGTAATTTTTAAAGCACTCCTTGAGGCACCGTACATAGACGTAGAGCATAAAATTGGAATGTCCACAAAATCAAGCATTTCAATGAGAAAGTTAAATAGAGCTGGAGGGGCAGAAAGAAGCTGGTGGCAATTGAGGAGGAAATGCAATGAACACAAAATGGTATCAGAGTGACGGGAAAGGGGAGGAGCATTCCAGAGGTTAGTGGCTAGGAGATAAAAAGAGCAGGAAATGGCTTGTGCGAGTTCAGGATGGGAGCCAGAAGCTATGTTTCAAAAATACAAACATAATACAACTGATTGTAAAAAAACAAGAACTTGAAGCGAGCCCAAAGATAGGTTGTACCAGGATTTGAGGAAGAATTGTAAACTCATGGTAAAAAACACACGACCTCGAAGCTAGCCCAAAGATGGGTTGTACCAGGATTAGAGGAAGAATTGTTCAAAAGTTCGTAATAAAGATACAGTGTTGGACAAGACTGGAAGACCCCTCATCTTAATCTTCCTCACAGGAGAAACTCCATGACTATTACCAAACACAGAAGGCTCGGCACTCCGGACACACAGACAGAATATCAATCCAAGGTGCGAAGAAGTCCCAGATGGGACGAAACGTGTTGGCTACTATAAATAAAATAATACGTTTTTAAAACAAAGAGAAGATCATGACTAAAGAAATCAACTTTTAAAGAAAAATCATCATTGAGTCTGTGCATCATGTGACTTGTTTGCATTTACTCTCTGACTTTTCCTAACTGCTCTGCATATTATCAGAAACCTTCACATGTACTGAGTGCCGAGTCTTCTGTGTTTGGTAATTGTCATGGAGTTTCTCCTGTGAGGAAGATTAAGATGAGGGGTCTTCCAGTACTGTATCCGTACTATAACCGTAACCCACTTTAGCGATGGGTGTAATATAGCCTTGCCTCAGTCTCTTTTTGTAAATCCCTCATTGCAATAAGCGCCTGGAAGAATTTTGGTCCGCAGTTGGGGGGGGAGGGGGTAAGTGGTGTTGCAGGTTTCCTTATCGACCTGTATACATATTATTTGTGTGTTTATTTTTACAGTATGTTTTCTTAGATCTATTCAGATTAATACCCAGTTCTCAGGGTCAAGGGGCATCACTGAGTAGAAAGTCTGAGCAGCAGTTACATCCTCTGTGAGTTAACCAGTCTAATGTTTTAAAAGTAAAAACAAAAGTGTGCCTGGCTTTGGTTAGTTTTGGTAGGTGGTTAGGTTTGGCTGTTGTAAATCACTGTTACCACATTGCAGCCTGGAGTTGAGTCTTTCATGTCATGTTGAGGTCAAAGGCCATGTGATGGCCAGCCTCTGATGTCATTGGGATAAAAAGAAGAGTATAATATTGCATTCCCATTGCCCCCCGTACTTGTGTTGAAACTACACCTCAGGCATGGTAGGTGATGCTTTAGTATGAATCAGAAGTATGTCTTTACATTTAAATTGGCAGTGTGTGTGTATCTTTGTGGTGTTTACAAAGCCCACACCTGCTAGGAGAGGAAGGGAGTGCTGTACATAAGAGGCAGTTTCACACTTGTTGAAGCTGCCATTATTGTCAAATCTGCCTGCTCTGTGTAAGGAAAGGCGAAATAAATTGTATTGTGGAACTTGCATGCACTGCCCTGGCTAATAACTCTAGGAGGATTTGGGGTTTCCAACTTGCAAATAGTGCACAGATAGAGCTAGTCTGCACTCCCTCCCTTTGAACCGGCCATTGCACAGTTGACCTCTATGATAAACGCCATATTTGTGTTTTTTTTACTTGACCAATAAATAACCTTTGAATGTTTGAGACGTCCAAGCAAATGGTTGTTCCTTTAAAAGAAGGCTCTCGCTCCATTGGCAAATGACACTGCTCGACACTGCTCGTAAGAATGTTCTGCTAACGCCTCCTGGGCTCTGTAAAGTATGCACCCGCTGGACAATGCTTTCTTAAATGCCTGCAACGGGATACAGCACCCGACAGCTGTGGGCATAACAGACGCCACAATAACTCGTCACCTACCTCTTTGACTTCGGGGTGAACTGTACCCCCAAGACACACCTTTCAGCAAAGGGCCGTGTTTCCAAAACCAGATTCCTGGCAGCCCTGTTGTTGTCGGAAAGCGATGCATGACGCTCAAGTTAAATGCCTGGCAGGTGAGGGCCTGGAAGTGCTGTGGGTTAAGGCAAGCCTCGGTGTGGGATTGAGCAAGATCGGAGTGAATCGATGGGGTTTCCACGCCCCAGTTGTTATGCTTGTTGATAAAGCAGTGTTTGTGCACTGAGGCCTGTGCAGTCTGCAGGCCTACCTTCCCGCCCAGTCTGGCTGTATCCGTGGAGTAACACGGCCTGGCTGCTCCCACATCCCGCTAACACACACACAGTTTGTTGTCAAAACCTCTCTACTGGGAGATAAACCCTCGGGGCAGGCTCTCGTGACTTCTCCTACAGCTCAAAGGACCAATTCCTGAATCCAAAACAAAAAGTCGAGAATTTAAGTAGACACGGGGAGCATTTTCCCAAAACATTTTTGGGGCAGTTTTCTTCCATTGTATTCTGCTTACGCCGCTTTTGTAGTGGTGCTTAGCTGGCTGTCAGTTAAGCCCTGTTTGTGCTTCTAGGAGTAGAGAGATATCATTGTTACCAGAAGGCAAATACATGAATAACTTTAAAATGAAAAAATCACCTATGGCTATTGCTCTCTTAGGCAGTACTGTTGGTTGTTAGATTTCGGGGCTGCTTGGGCCCCTTCTTCAGGAGGGCATATGATATAAAACTTCTGGGAACTCTGTTAATCTTTTCTGACTTTTTTTTAAAGTAAATGCAAATTTTGTTTGATTATATTGGTAAAGATTCGAAGTTGAACAGGAACTGGTCATGGTGAATGAAATTGTATACATGAGGAAGCAATCACAACTATCAGCGTTATCGATCCGGGGTACATCCACAGGCTGGATGTGGTTGGGGGCAGCCATCGCAACTCTCTGCGTTATATAGGAGGAAACCGTCCACAGGCTGGATGTGGTGGAGCTTTCTTGGAAGGGAGCTGGTGATCGGCACTCTGGCTGTGGTGGGGGACAGGCAGCCATCACTAAATGAAAAAAAAATTAAATCATAAACTCACAATGCACAGGACAAGATGCTGAACATTGGTATCCAATTTGAATGCTTCATTCTGCTGATAGCATAGTGCCAACTTCCTCAATCTATTAATCAGGGGTTTGTAAAGCGCACTACTCACCCGTTAGGGTCTCAAGGCGCTGGGGGAGAAGGGGGGTGTGCGGCTCCGTTGGTATCATCTGAAGAGTCCGGTTTTGTGATCTTTCCTGAACTCGAGCAGTGTAGGGCTTTGCCGGAGGTGGAGGGGACAGTCGTTCCAGGTCTTGGCTGCGTGGTTGGAGAAGGATCTTCTACCTGCTCTGGTCCTGCAGAAGCATGGGATGGTGGCCAGGGAGAGGTCGGCTGAATGGAGGCCTCTCTTGGGGGCATGGAAGGAGAGAGGGTTGTTGAGGTATTGTTGTCCGATGTTGTGGAGGGCCTTGTATGCGTGTGTGAGTAGCTTGAATGTTATTCTTCTTTCGACGGGGAACCAGTGGAGATCGCGGAGGTGTGGGAGGGCCGGGGGATGTCAAGGATAAATCTGGCTGCGGTCTTCTGGACGGTCTGGAGCCTGCGGAGGAGTTTTTTGTTGATTCCAGCATAGTGGATGTTGCCGTAGTCCAGTCTTGTTGTGATGAGGGTGTGTGTGAAAGTTTTTCTGGATTCGAAGGGGATCCATTAGAATGTTTTACGGAGTATACAGAGGGGGTTGAAGCAGGCCAAGGAGACTGCGCTGATCTGGTGGTTCATCATGAGCAATGAGTCCAATGGGATGCTGAGGTTATGTGCATGGTCTGTTGGGGTGGGTGGGTTTCCTCAATCCTGAACACCTGTTTCTCTAAACTCTATATTACTGTGCATTTATTCTCTATCAGACACCACGTTCAGGCATCAGAAATCCAAGAAGCCAGTCTATGCTAAGTCCCAGTACTCACAATTATTGCACTTTCATACCCTGCTACGCCTATACTTAATGTGATGTGTCTTCACTTCACTACAGTGTTTGCTCATCTCACACTGATCTATCCCACCTCATTTGCGTGCCTTCACTCTACAACTTCTAATCTCACCGAAACTATCCAATCTGCTCATACAAATGGCTCTCCTCCTCCACCTGTCATAACCCTGCATCCTGCTATAACTCAATGGAACTGTGCGCGTGTCTCGTTTGGCCATATTGATATTTACATCCCATGCTTTTTGGGACTAGCCTAGACTAGCACAGGGGCCCCTTGACGCTTTGGTCATGATCTGTGGCTTAGAGTAGAGTCCTGCCTAGATGTGGCCAGCCATCATTAACCCTCACCAGGGAGAGAGGACAGTAGGAGATGTTTTGGTAACGACTACCGAATGACGTCAGCGCAACTGCATTGACCCGGCTATGGCACAAGAATGAGGCTTGGTAATGGATATTCTATTACGTGTCACTTGAAGACAGAGAACTTAATCTTTCAGAGAGACCTGCAGCTGGCACCTCTGGAAAACCAGTAGGGTTGCTACTGATGTAACTGTGTGTTACATACCTGGAATGTGACTGACTCTTTCCCAACCCAACCAGCATGTCGTGATGTGTTGCAGCTTCCCTGCAGATCAGTCTTTGCCTACTTCTCTGCCTGGAGCAGTGAGTGAGCAGTGCTGGCCCAGTGGTTGCACGGGGGATGTGGCTAGTAGCATTGTTATACCAGAAGGTGAAGCAGGCGATTGTCGAAGTAAATAGGTACATTAAAAATAAACGATGGCCTGCGGTGCGCAAGAGGGTGAACAGACTGTAGAGGCTTTCTCGTAAGCGGAGAGACAAAGTGAATTCGAAACCCTCTAAAAAATGGATGTTTCTAGGCATGCCAGCTGCATCTCGCCCTCGTCAGCCCTTCAGTGGCTGCCGAAGGAGCCTTTTGCCAGGGGGGTTAGCTGCAAGACGTGCCAAAGGGTTCTCAGTTGTATGAGGGGGCTATCCGCCACCAGGGCATAGAAGGAGAGGTGGCAGTGGAAGATTGCAGGGTTAGCAGGGGGTGAGGCAGGCAGAGGGGAGTTTTTAAATGGCCTGCTGTCTTTACTTAAGTTCTCTTTCCATACTTTATTTATATACATTTGTTTGACATGCAAGTGAAGTAATGTTCCTTACACATGAAGAAACAGGTGGAGTGAGTAAATGGTAACATTTACTAGGTGCACACCACCTTAAACGATGTTTCCCGCTACATGTTAGGCCAACGGGGGTGGTGGGGTAGTCTTGGTGCTGGACAAGTGAAGAGTGAAAGCAATCCGTGTTCCGTTACTTGCAGTGCAGAACAATATCCTAACCAGTCCTGATCCAGTACTGAGGCTTTCCGCGCCTGGCTGTGCCTTTAGAGTTGAGACTCCATGCGGCCTACTACCTCCAGTGATCCCACAGAGCCAGGACCTGGAGTGGGCAGCTGTGCCCCAACTGAGTGATGGGTAGGTCAGGGAGGTTTCCAGCGGCTGTAGCCAGAGGATGAAAACTGAGGAAAGCGCCTGCGCGTGGCCTTGTTCCAAGAACGTGGTGTAGGCCATTGAGCGATAAGTCTGAACTGGATCCAGAAACCCCTTGCAAACAGTTGACTGGAACTACTCCAGGCCAGTGTCCAGTCCAACTGCAACTCTGGTCGCCAGTGCCTCCTAGCAAGTAACCTCTGGGGCAGTACACTGAAAAGCCAGATCTGCACCCAGCTGGTTTCACGGTCCTTTTTGTGATGTTCAGAAATATTAAACATATGACTCGCTGAACCAGTTGAGCCCTTATTAATATTTCTGGGATCATTTCTGGACAAGAGCAGCGTGGCTGAGAAAACAGTGGCCTAGCGAGCTGTTAAAGAACTGCGTCTCTACAGGAGCCCCGGGCTCTCGCTCGCCTCATTTAGAGCTGTCTTTACTTCTAATTCCTGCAAGAATTTTAGCGCCCTAGGCTGCGGCCTTGCTGAGTCCGGCCCAGGTATGTCCACTCCTGATAGTTAGATAATACATTTTCTGTAGGGCCACATTTCCTAGGACATCTCTTGATGATCACACAATCCTTACTACTGTAAAACTTTTCAAGAAAATCACAGCTCGGATGTAGTAAATCGGGTTTCCTTCGTTTGTGCGTGCGGTACCACTGATACCATGGTACTGTTAATACAGAAACGACTTTCCTTTAAGTGCCACCCTCTGTTCACACTGTTCCGCCTGTGTTCCTGTGACACGTATTCTGTTGATAATGGTTTTACACCAATTCCTGTTTGTATAGCTATTCAGCCATTCATAGCAATAGGTCCAGACTTGTGAAGGCGCTTACTCAGCCGCATATCCTATTTCCAGCGGCGCTCTGACCCATACATGCCAACACTCCCGATTCAGGCGTGAGACTACCGATCTGAAGGCTAGTCTCCCGCCTCCCGATTCCTGCAAGCAAAAACCCGATTCCGCGGGGTTTCAGCTGACAGCGCTTGGTAATGTGTACCGTGCTAATTCTTCCAGCAATAGTCAGAATGGCGATGCAGGGGCTCTAGAAGGGGTGAAAAACCAACAAAGCCCCATTAACAACCGAATGGTCTTTCAAACACCTGTGAAGTACTGGGGGGGGGGGGGGGGGCTGTGTGTGTGCCCGGAAGCTGTTTCAGCCCGGGCTGACGGGAGAGGGAGGGGGTTGTATGCACTGACCGCAACCTGCCAGGCCAGTGCACAACTCTTGCATCCCCCTCTTTCTCTGCCTGCCATTGCGCTCCATGCTTCTGAAAGGTGATAGAAAAAAACACGTGAATTTGCTTTCAAATGTCCGATCCTGCAGCAGCACACTTCCAAAGTCCATACATGACAGAAACCCGATTGAAGGCCCCATTCTCCCGATTTTTTTTTTGATTTTTTTTTTTAAATCTCCCACTTTGCTCTTCTGAAATGTTGGCATGTATGCTGACCTGCCTCAAAAACCTGACTCTTGGCTGACACTGCTGTAGTCCTACCTTACTGTAGTGTCCTGCGAGACACGTTCTAGTGTCTCAACAGGAAGCTGTAATCCCAGCCACTCCCTCGAGGGCTGGACACACTGCACCCCACACCCATCCATCACGGGGGTCACGAGTGACGTGGCCCCGTCAATAAAAGAGCCCGAGTGCACGTGCTCGTGGCCAGTTACCACCCTAACCTTCATGCTGTCTGTGTCCCTCATTTGCATGATGTGGGCCTGAGGCCCGACACCACATTGGCGACGAGGCGGGTAGCTGACCCCGCATGCCTGCTGCTCCGCGTTATCGTCCCTCGTAGGGGAGGCAATGAGCCTGACGAGCGGCACCCCCACAGCTCTATCCATAGCCACCGGTGACGGCAGTGGTGGTCGGAAGGGACACCAATCTTCGATGCGACCACGAAGCGACGACCGAGTCTAGCCGTGCCTCACCCCGACATAAGGAGGAGAAAGGGGTACAGGCGATCTAGGGGAAGGCGGGAACCCCACACCATAGCTCCGTTGTTTCCCGCCAGTGCAGCCAGCAGTCACCCGGCAGTCAGCGTTCGTCCCAACGGTGAGGTGCCAGAGGAAAGCACACAACAAGGACCTGAAGGACCCGCAACCACGCCCAGGCTAAAGGTACCCAAGCAGCGGGCCACAGCCCGACGCCACACCTGCAGGCAAGCCCCACACGGACACGGCATGCAACCCGCAGCAGGAGAGAAACCTGTGACCCGCAACACCTGTTGTGCCCCGCAACCCCGCGCACACCCACCTGCTGAAACTCCAGGTTCTGGCGCTCTACGGACCGGTGCTTGGGCGGTGCAGGATTGCGGTCGGACACCTCGCTGGCGCGTGGGGATATGGAGTGAGCAGATACACCCGCCCAGAGCACGATGTGGCCCGCAGCGAGAGAGAAGAGCTGCGAGGTCCTAGGCCGGCTACCCGGCACCGCGCCGACTCACCCGAAACAGCGGGTGCCGCCTCCCGTGGGGTGCACCTGAGGGAACAGGAAATATGCCCTGCGCTGCTGCCGCGCGGGAGCTGCAAGACCCGGAACACTGAGAGAGGCGTCCTGAAAACAGTGGCCTCAGCGCCACCTGCTGGTCACCCATGGCACCCCCAGAATGAATGGAAGCATTCAGTCGGAGGACAGTCTGCCACGGCTGGCGAAGTCAGCCAGCACCGTTACACAAGGAGCAACGCACCTGCAGACCGCCCCTAGGCCCCCAACTCTGACAAAAGGCGCGGATAGGCACCGAGACAGTATGTGCCTCGAGCAGCCAAATCCCTGCTGCAACCAGCAAACACGGACATACAATGTGGGCTCACCTGCTGAAGCATAGATGACCGCCACCCCACAGTGCGACACCCTGTTCCGGCATGCACCAACTCAAACATGAGGCCGGCAGCGTCAGCGAGGCACCCCACCGCCTAATGCCTGCATCTCGGCGACAGCAGAGCCCCGCAACTCCAAAGCAGACTGTCGGGCCTGCGAGCTGAAACGTTGCACTGCCACCCAGTGGCCACGAGGTATGCTGCACCCAAACCAACCAAACACATCACAGGGAAGTGCCAGTAAGGAGAGGCAGACCGCGGTGATCTTCAGACTCCCTGGGCTGCACCACTCACTGGAGCAACGGGTGGGAGGAAGCACAACCCAAAGTGGCAGCCAGAAAAGGACTGGGACGTGTTAGCACTACCAAATACGAGATAACCTTACAGCTGCATCGCCACCCCGGTGTGGCAGCCAGTCTCAGCGACACTGCCAAGTCACAGCACGCAGCCACAACATCCCTAGGGATAGTGAGGAGTACCACGCCCTAAGTAGCCAGCCAGCGCCCGGAAGTGACCAGGGATCACTCATCCCATGCACACATGCCCTCCAAATCACCGAGCAGGTACATCAGCAAGCAAGAGCCCAGTGCCACGCGGACGTGCTGCCACCACAAAGAGCTGATGCAACCAGACTTATGCGGAGCCACGCGGTGCTCACCATAGGGCCGCAGCAGGTATCCTCACATCGCCCACGGCCTACAGTGAGGAAAGCCAAGAGTCGTCCACACTCTGTAATACCGGCATCAACTCTGGCAGGAGGTCACCGAAGAGCGGGAACCTGTAAACAGGACCAGCCCAGCCAGGCTGCAACCAAGAATCTCTGGCAGCCTCTCCAGAAATCTGCGGCGGACACCACATGCCCCCAATGGGCTGTCTCTCAGTCGGAAGACAAACAAAAACTACCACCCCACACTTAAGAGCCCCAAGCTGCACCAGCCCAAACCAGCACCACATCTGCAAGAGCACAGCCTGCCACCTCTGCAAAGTATAGAGAGAAACTGACAAGCCCTGCCAAGAGCTGCAAGTAGCTTGGAGCTACACACAGACAACCATCTACAAGAGTGGGCAGCCTGCCAAAACAGCAACGTATCACAGGAGCTGCCCCCCAGAACGCTCGAAGCTCCTCCAGACTAAGCAAGCACGGACCAAACTCAAACAGCAACCCCAAATACAACCCCCACTAGCGAGAGTGAAGGACCGGCCGAACAGCAAGCACAAGTAAGACTGGTACAGAACATGCGCCACAGGTCACCTGCCCCTTCTGGTGAACAGGCACAACGCCAACCACACCACAGGCACACCAGTGCCAGAAGGGAGCGCCCAAGGCGAAGTCAGAGCGCACGTGGTCCGGAGCACGCAGAAGACCACACCAGTGAATCCGACAACACGGGCAGGCGCCCGGGAGATAGAAGCATCTCCGCAACGAGACACAGCTGAGCGCAGCACAGAGAGCGACCATGTCCCCACTGCACCAGCGAAGCCCGACAGAGGGCAGAAAAGCAACACAGGGTCCTCCTCAACACTGCCTCAAGATGGAGTCGGCGGTGACCCACAACAGGCAGCTCACCCTGACACATCTGACAGCCACCAAGGCGGACCACCGTCCCTGGACACAGCCTCACAGGAGAACCGAACGTAAGCCGCAGCAGTCGCAAACCGCGTCTCTCCACAACACGTCTCCAGGTGAACGGCCACTCCCCAAGCGTCGGCTGTCCAAGTCAAGTGGCATCCCTGCCCCTGTCCGCAGATGCCATGGGTGAAGATCTGCTCTGAGTGTCCGTCCTCACACCGCCTCAAGATGGAGTCGGCAGTGGCCCCCAAGCCAGGCAAGAGAGGATCAACACACTCTACGTGTTAAGCCGCCATGGACACTCAACACCAGCAAGGCGGAGGCACGTGGCTGCCCAGGTCCATCCTAACATCCGAACTCTCCCAGCAAATCACCAACACCTGTCATTCCGAATCACCACATGGCTGGCAAACGTCACCCACGCCAGCCATCGGCACATGCGTCAAGCACCACTCCCTGAGTGGGTGGACTTGACTTTTTGTTTTGTCCTTCAATAAAGTTGGGGAGGAATGTAGTGTCCTGCGAGACACGTTCTAGTGTCTCAACAGGAAGCTGTAATCCCAGCCACTCCCTCGAGGGCTGGACACACTGCACCCCACACCCATCCATCACGGGGGTCACGAGTGACGTGGCCCCGTCAATAAAAGAGCCCGAGTGCACGTGCTCGTGGCCAGTTACCACCCTAACCTTCATGCTGTCTGTGTCCCTCATTTGCATGATGTGGGCCTGAGGCCCGACACCACACTTACTTTCGTCGACCCAAGCTGCTCAGAAGCCCCTTTATCTGCAGTCCCACCCCACCTCTCCGCCTTCCGACCGAGCGGGTTTACGATCATCAGCTCGCTGGCTGCGCCAACAAGACACCCTGCAGGATGCGCAGATCACACCGTGTCTGTGATGAGGAACCAAGACTTTAATTGGTGCTGACACCGTGACACGCGGTGTGTACTTTAGCAACCAGAGTTGGCCTCTCCTCGAGCCTGCTGGGATCTGGCTTCTCGCCTGGAAGGTGAAAGGGCGGGCTATAAGTGATGACGATTCCTCCGAGTAAAGAAGCGCTGGTCCCGCTGCCAGCTTCTGTGTGTGCAGTAAGTACAGTGCTCCCAGGAGGGCACCGGGGCTCTGCCCGTACTTCCTCCTCTTCCATCGTGTTCCTTCTTGCCATCCTTGCTGTGCTGGGGCCTTCTGCTTCAGCCTTTCTTGCAGTCTATATCGCTGCACATCACACAGTCTTATTTTGGATCCGGGGGCTTCATCGCGCCACGCGGCCATCTTACCAGCCACGTTGTGGTCACGACTGAACCTGGCGCAGGCCACATGGATTCAGCACATCACACGGGGGCCCTTTGTAGTGTTGTCCACCGAACTCGGTGCAAAGGCCAGGAATGTCCCGGCTGTGGCCGCAGTATCAACAAGCATTGTCAAAGCCAAGCATCCGCTGTACCAACAGACATTGGCAAACCCAAGCGGCCTTGATACAGGAGTGCTAGAGTAATCTGTGAGCAATAGATCTTAGGGGCACTTTTCCCCAGCGTCTTCCTTTACCAGAGAGGCCAGCTGATGGCAAACACGGTATGCTATGGGTAGGGTAGAGCTGCAGATACTGTCCTATTAAACGTAAGTGTTAGAAGGTGGTTCTGACACAATGGGCCGCCCGGAATGTTCGCTTTTTGAGCACCTAATTGTAGAGCTTTTACTGTGGGGGAGCCTCATAAGTTGGGACTCACACAAAGTGAACTCAGGATGTAAGAGACTGCATGGGGATTTTACTGGTGTCCCCCTGGCTTGACCAGGCCGCTGCGCTGCAGCTGGAGTAAGGGACACCGGGCTGGTTACATGCAGACACATGTGTACATGTGTGTGCACACGTGTACGGGCTGCGCAGGGGAGATTCCTAGCGTGCGCAGTCCAGGAGCAGCTACAAAGTGAATGGTGTGGCAGGACTTATGCAGTATTGGGTGGTGACATGGAATAGGCGTTATACACTGTAAAGAAACATGCCAGGGAAAGTCAGCGTGTCTTTCTGTTTTTTTACTTCATTATTCCCCTATGGGAATGTGGAACCCATGGGCTAGATTAACTTCCATTAGGCCTACATATTCCAGACACGGGCTTAAGTCTACTGTAGCGGATGTGAAAAGAAGTATTCTGCAGAATCCAAAGTCATATTTGCACTGCTTTTGGGTCATCCAGAACTGTCATATTTCTCTGAGCCAGCCATGACCAGACCCAGGCTGAGGGCTGACCTCAGCTGGATGGATTGATAACCTTTCTTCCACAAGCAAGGGCCTCTTCTCCATGAAGAGATGATGGGTAGGTCTACAGGTTCATCCATCACTAGGTGCCAGGCACCAGGCTGCACCAAGGAGGGAAGGCAGTGAGGGGGAAGGAGTTGGGTTTCAGAGGCCATGTGGCCAGAGACACTGGACATCGCCATTTAAAAAAAAACTAGAGGCTTGGCAAGAAGGAGGGGGCAGGGAAGTGATTTGTCACTGTTTGATAGGACCCACAGAGACTGCCTGCCAGTCCCCTACTCAAGTTTTAAAAAGTGCTTGCAAAGGAAGAGAAGGTCTCTTTGGGGTGTGGTCTGCTGAGGCTGAAAGTGCTGCAGCCCAGGACCGGTGCACGGAAGCAGTGGCCTCTGCGCAGGGAGAAGAGAGGCCAAGGAGGAGAATCGGGCAAAAGGCTGGCGTAGGGAACCAGTGAAGAGCACTCCCTGCTGAATGGCCCCCCCCTTCGCAGTCCCGAGGGCCAAGGAGAGTTGCTGGGGCAGGCAGAGAGGAGCAAAAAGACACAAAAATGGGGCAGATCGGACCCCCAGGGGCTGAGATATGGCCCCCAGAAGGTAGGCGACCTTTGATCCCACCTGGGACCGATGACTAAGCGCGTGGGGCTCCGCCGCCGGTCGCAATCATGCCCCCGGGGTGGGTCAGGTCCCGGCGGCTGCCCCCGGAAGATATAAAGGTGGGGGAGTGCTGTCGCGAAGATGTGCCCAAGGGGCCCGGGAGCCCAACCCCGGGCCCCGAAGCAAAGTTGAGGAGCGCCGTCGCGCTCCCCGTGAGTTGCCCCAAGCGGGGCGCCAGGAGCCCACTCTGGCGCCTGCCGAAACCGCGAGGAGGAGGAGGGAGGGGCCCGGGATCCCATCCCCAGGCCCGAAGTAAAGCCGGGGAGCGCCATCGAAGCTGATCCCCCCCCCCAGCGGGGTGCCAGGAGCCCACCCTAGCCCTCGCGAGCGTGGGTTGGAGGGGAGCGCCGTCGCGCCCCCCCAGAGATGTTCGGGGGCCTGGGATTCCATCCCGGGCCCCTGAGAGCTGGCAGGCGAGTGGGGGAGTGCCGTTGCACTCCCCCGAGAAGCCCGCCGGAGTATGTCCCATCTGCCCGCCGGAGTGGGCAGACCAGAACGGATTGCCGGCTCCCACGGCAGCACGCATGGGTGCAGGCTGGGCGGGGAGCTGGTGGGGGCAGCCGGGAGTGGGCTCCCCGGGCTGCCCTCCAACAATTGGCCATGCGGGGGTCCCAGGTGGGACCGTGGCCCCCGAGGAAGACTACCAGCGGTGCAAGGGGACCGGGTGGAACCGGGCCCCGGAAAATCCAAGGAGCGGCCGGGGGTGGGCTCCCTGAGCCGCATACAGTCACCTGGGGGTCCGGGTGGGACCGGGCCCCCCACCGATGCCTGAAGATGTGGCAAAGCCGCCATCAGTTCAGCGTGGCTCTCCTCAGCACAGCGGGAGAGCCGCTCATCAATTATACATAAAACGGAGCCTGAAGCACCCCATAATGCCTTGCAAGGCATTGGGAAAGGATCGTTTTGGTGCTTGGTGGCCCCCCCCAGAGGAGGGGAGTCACCCTCAATGGAGAAAAGCTGCTGGGGGGCGCTGGTGGAGAAGCGCAGTCTCCTCCCAGCATGAAGAGACAAGTCACCCTAGGTGTCCTGGGGATTCGAAAGGAATAACCCCTCCAGGGCTCAGCCAGCATTTAATACTTCCTGGGCTGGGACTATGTGTTCTTCAGGTGAGGGTGTTTTGATAATTGCATCAAGGAGTGAAGGGCTGAGGTGTGGATGTCTGGAGAAGTGCATCCCCTGGAGGCAGTGCTTAATTTGTAAAAAATGAAGTCCAGGTGCTCAAATGTTTGTCAGAGGCCAACACCCACTTTCCCTAGCTCCACCCACTCACTCTATTGGTTCCACCCACATCCTCAACTGGCACTGTTGAAAGCCAGATGTAATACGCAATCTGAATTTCGGCATAGGAGCTTTCCTCAAGTAAAGTTTTGATAGAAGTCCCCCTCCCCTCTTCTCTCCATAGCCCCTTTATCATGTATTTCATTTGTTTTATAGCGCTTCTCATACCTGATTATGGTGTCGGTGCACTTTCCATCAAACACACATAAAGACAATGAATAATATATGTGTAAGTCAATGTTTAGAAAATGTTGCATAAGACCAAGGACACTACCAGGTGTAGGCAATTTTTAAGAGTACTTGGGCTGGAGAAGCACAAACTTGCGATTCAAAACGTAAGACAGTGGTTAGGGTTACATTTACTAACAAGAATTTACTTCTACCTAAACAAACTTTTTTTTAGCAACATTAGGATAATGAAAGACAGAAAAAAACATAACTTTGTAACCTGTAGCATGTAGTTTGCATGCAGCTCTTTGATGGCTGTTCATAGCTCACTGAGCTAGATTATTATTGTAACTGTACAGAAACAAAAGGATCTTTTGTGACAAAAGTAGTAACCCACAGACCTATGCACATAAAATACATTTGTGATCTGCATGGTGCTCATTCATGCAGCACTGCTGATTTCTCCATCAGTGAACACCTTCGTCATGAGGCTCCTGTTTTAAGCCGGGTGGTGTCACCTCTTTTGGGCCTTGTTTGGGAGGGATGGGGAGAATAGGGAGCTCTTGCAGATGCCTTGCTGTGAGACCACCTTTGGATGTCACTCATAGTCAGAGCTACTGACAGAACAAGGTGCAAGTCCCGGCGTCAGCTCAACTTACTGTGATTCTGGGCAAATTATGTTTTCTCCCTTAAAATAAGATTGTCTCACCTAAAAGAATAATAAATTGGATCTTGTGTAATGTTACTGGTGCTCATGTACACTCCCCCAGTGCCAATGGGCTGAGTTCATGCTATATAAAACTAAAAAAACAATAACAAAAAAGAGCCTGCCAGACTCCAATGAGACTAACTAGATGGTGTGATTAATGAAACGGACGATCCGGGAATGTGGGCCAGTTTTTTGGCAAGTGCCCGGGCTTATATGTCTTCCAATCCGACCCTGTTTATGAATCTCACTGAGAGACTGGAGTCTCGGTGGTCCCTCACCACATTCTGCATAGGGGCCCCATTGCTTTGTGTCAGGCCAGTAGTTAAACCGTGGCCTCACTGTGACAGTGACTTCCTCGTGGAGTTGCACTTAAGAGCTGGCTGCACACGCGCTCACCTGGGAATGCGGACCTGGATGCTTTGGTTTCCTCTCTCCACCTCAGCCCATTATAGGTGAATTCCAAGGCCAGAAATGTTGCTGCAGTTATATGTGCCCAAAACAAAGGCTGACATCCATCTGCCAGGCATGACACCCACCACTGCGCTGGGACACTGGTCTCACCGCGAGCCGCCATTATTATTCAATAGCACCGGCTAGAACTGCAACTAACCACAGTTTGACATTGACCCCGAGGCGAGGCCAAGAGGCCTGAAATATTTCTGCATTGGGCGAGCTTTCTGCCTGCCGCCTTTTTACTCGAAAGCACAGTGTTAACAAAACAGCATGTCCGTGGTTCAATAGCAAAGATAAATTATTACTCGTGGGTTCATATTTTTAATATAATCTGCAAAACTAATGCAGTTTTGTTTCTGACAAAACGTGTGGTTAAAATTCTGCAGCACTCCACAGTATGGCTACGTTCACGGAAGGGGGAAGTGCCTACCATACTTTAAACTCCAGTGCCAATGCACAGTAGGGCCAAAACCGAGGCTGGGAGTGAGGGTAGTAAGTGATCCTACAGCGCACAAGGTGTTAATCAGAGACAAAGAAACCAAATCAAATTTGAGCGGGGGGCTTTTTTGTCCGGCCATGGGACAATGTCAGATCGCCCAACACCTTTCTATTTCTGAACAAGTCACTGCCTCCGGTATGCGAAGAGGAGTCTAACGGGCACGTAACTAACTGTCTCAGCCCTAATCTCACACCCTGTAATGCTAACGTTCATGCAAACCACCAAGCTCAAGAAAATCAACTGTTGATTACTTACTGGTTACCAGCTGCTGTACAACACGCACCTTCAAATAATAGTGCTGAACTGCCTGTGCGTCATGCGTGTGTCCTGATCATAAGGCGGGCGGCGTGCAATTTTAAAAAAGTTACGCACGCTGCCTCACGCAGCTCCACATGACCAAATCCAGCCCAATCAGTGGCCTGCCTACCGGCAACACTGACTGAAGGCATGGATTTATTACCGGCACAGCTCTTCACGGAGACTCGGAGACAGAGTGAGAATGTGAATACTTATTTTATCATGTGACACATGTTATGCAGTCACACGCAGGTCTAGACCCGGCCCTAATAAATAAGTGCCGGTGCTAAGCACCGGAAAGCACCGGCACAAATTAGGCACTGCCTGGAGGTGAAGAGGTGTAATTGCACTGACATGCATTTATTAATGGATATTTCTTTTAGAGTGACTGAAGTTCACCTGTTAAATGTGAAGTACTGCTGTAAGGTGATGTCATAAGCAAAGTGGGGTTATGTGGCCAGACTTTCCTGCTAGGGTGTCTGGCTGTACATGTAATCCTGTGATTTCATCTGTGATGCCTTTAGGGCTGTAATTGCAATACATTCTAATGATCCACAAAGGTGCTGAGTACTGTCATTCTAAAGTGTGCTTAAACATGTATTCTTGCTGCTGCGCTTAGGTGAAGACCCCAGACTGCTAGCCCTTAAGATATAGAGGTGCATACTTTATGGTCAGTAGGAGATGCTCAGTCAGGGTCATGTGTCACCAAGGCAGGTGTACCCATTTTTAATGCTTGTTGAGGTAATGGGGTGGGTCGCCACTGGGATGGTGCCAGTGCGCAGGGCCCACGCCCCAGGTTATGTTCAACTAATTGCATTGGGGGCAAGCTGATGTGCGTACATGGGAGTGGTGGTACTAGAACCCACCCCCCTGCGGGAGGGATGGAGATGTTATGCAATGTCACAAGGTAATTCCAGCAGCTTATGTATATTTGTAAATTGGTGCATTGTATGGAGTAGTGTGTGTGTTTTAATAAATGTACTCTTACTTTTATAAAGCAAAGTACAGACTGGACAATCAATTATTGAGTGTTATTTTTGCGCACCTGTAAATGGTGATTACTAGCCCACACCACCTCCCTTGAGTAAGCCTCAGACTGCTCTGCAACGCTACCCTCTGAGAGTCAGGCGCGGCAATTGGGTGTTTGGTTCACAGTGAAGGACAAATGTAGTCATGGTATTTGAACAGATGCTGCCTCTTTTTCCAACAGGAAGTCAGTCATGCTAAGAAATGAAGCTTTACTCCCTCTGAATTTCCACTGCTTTGGTCGTAGGTGCTGGTGCTGTCCATATTTTATAGGCGCTCGTGTGAGAAGTGCGGGGATAAGCTGAAATAGATCAAAGGGAGCTGTGGCTTAACTGCCAGAGCTGCCCACCTTAGAACTGCGAACCAGTTTTAAGTCTCGGCATCGGCTCAACTTCCTGTGATCCTGGACAAGTCACCTAATCTCCCCGTTCCTTAAAAGTGACTTTCTGTGTTATGTTCTGGAGCAGTTCTTCAGAAAACTGCAAAAAAAGCTGCCCTGCTGAGATCTGCTGGTCGTTCTCATTCTAACGAAGTGCTAGTCATTTAACTGTGACGTGTAACGGCCCTGCTGGTATCCTACTTTACTAATATCATTTCCTGCAATCAAACGTGTGCCAGATATGTTGAGAACGGCCAGCATTAACGCAGTGGTGACATGAAGCGTTGCTGTAGTGAATTTCGCCCTGGAGGGCTGTAGGTGTATGTCGCTCCAGCTGGTGCCCCAACCGACTCTCTTCGTGCTTCCACTGGCTTCCAACCTACTTTTTTTAAATTTTTATATATATGTACATTTGTAGCAGTGACTTTACTGTAAACGATGATCTATCTGACTGTATTAGGAGGTCTTACGTTTAACACGACAACTTCAGCGTGGAGGGTGACTTCTGCCATCTAGCGGCTGGATCAGGTAATTTCACTTTGAAAAATAAGGCTGTAAAACGAGGACTGAAGAAACCTTCCAAGGGACACATTAATTATCTGTTTGTTCAACCACAGGGAGCAGACCTCCTCCGTCATTACCCCCAGGTCCCTCCGTCCTCGACACCGTCAGTGACAAATGAGATTTACTATCTCAATGACAGACAAAAGAACGAAGGAATGCTGGACCTACCCCTCCCCCTCCCACTGGGAGTACTTAAGGAGTACCGTCCCAGCATTCCTCCTGTTCTTTTTTCTGTCTTACTGACAGTGTGGACGCGGCAGGAGCTGGACGCTCCTGCCTTCTTCTGGACTTACTTGGGGGCTGCTGGTTCTCATTCCAGGTTCCGGCGGACCTCCGTGGATGTCCTCTCCCCCCCTGCCGGGCTTGGGGGGAGTGGCGCGGGCTTCTTCATGTCTCTGGGCCTCGCGGCGGTGTAATACCGCGTTGGCTTTCTCCTTGCCCGATGGCCGCCCCTCCTGGCCTGCCGGGCTTGCTAGGGGGCGCGGCCGAGCTGCTCCGATTGGTTGTGGCTCCTTCCTCTTCCGGGTTTTCGTCTTGCCTGACTTCCGGTTTAGGGCTTTGAGGACGGAAGTCAGGCGCCTCGAGGTTCCCGGCTGGAGGTGGCTCGTTAAAACGAGCTGAGGGGGTGAGTACCGCATAGCGGTTGTTATTTCCTTGTGTTTTGGCGGTGGTTGGTGTGTTGTTGGCGATGGGGAAACATTCCAGAAAGCGTCATCACAGGGAGAGGTCTTCCTCTTCTTCTAGTGCTTCCAGGTCTCCCTCCCCTGCCAGGTCCAGGCGCCGTGATGCTGGTGCTGATGCGCATATTAAGCGCTTGATCAGGGAAACCTTGACGGAGATGGGGGATGTTGGATCCCGTCGCAAGTGCCCTGCTCCTGTTTCTTCGGACTCCAGTGGCGATGAGTCTGCGTGGTTGGGGGATGAAGAGTTGAAAGGGAAATATGTGGACAAGGATGCTATGGCTGGTATTTTGCAGCATGTTAAGGAGAACATGGGGTTCCCTGACGGGGACGCGCCTAGTACCTCTAGGGGCCCTTTGTTGCGACAGTTTCAGAGTGCTGCCACTGTCGATGTGCCTGTCCATCCCTTCATCAAAGATGTTTTGAAACGCGAGTGGGCTGATCCTGATCGCATCCTGATTCCGCGATTCATGGCGAAACTCTATCCTCTGCAGGATATGGCTACTGAACTGCCTGATTCGATTCCTATTGATTCTTTTGTGGCGAGTTTGGTGGGGCGTACTTCCCTTGCTGAGGACGCTGTGCTGAAAGATCCGGTTGACAAGAAGGCGGATGTGGCGCTCCGTAAGGTGTATTCTGGTTCCCACCTGGCCTTGAGGGCGGGCATCTACGGGACTTATGTGTCGCAGTCCCTGTTGTCTGACCTGAAGTCTCTCTATCAGTCGATGGATAATGCCACGGACTGTTCTGGTTTGCTTGAGCAGATTGAGCGTCAGGTGGAGCTGCTGTCTGATGTCTCCTTTGACGTTGTGCGTGCTTCTGCTCTGTCCGGGGGGGCTTGTGTGGCTGCCCGTCGCAGTCTTGTCCTTAAGGACTGGAAGACGGACTCTGCGCAGAAAGCATGCGCTTTGAGGTTGCCCTTTCAGGGTACAATGTTGTTTGGGGGGGAGTTGGAGGCGAAATTGCACAAGTTATTTAAGGAAAAGAAGCATTCTTCTTCTTTTAAAGTCTCCTCTACTGCTCCTGTCACTTCTAAACCCAAATCTTTCTTTCGCCCTACTTCTCGTAGGCAGTTTGTGAGAGGCCAGGGTAGGTTTGCTTCTGGCCGTGGTCGGGACCGTAAGGCTAAGTCCCCTCCTCCTGCCAAGCCACGTTCCTGACTCTTTGGCGGTGGTTCCCGGGTTGTTGGTTGGAGGGCGGCTGCGCTTCTTCCTGGATGCCTGGGTTCAGTCTTGTTCCGACGTCTGGGTGTTGGACGTGATTCGCCAGGGTTATGTTCTGGAGTTTACGGCTACTCCTCCAGACTCGGGTGTTCGGCCAACTCCTTGGCCTTCGAGTCGTGTGAAGCGGTCTCATCTTTCTCTCGGGATTCTGGACCTTCTTCGGAAGGGTGCCATTCAGGAGGTTCCCCCGTTGGAGACGGGGTTGGGTTTCTATTCCCTGGTCTTTCTGGTTCCAAAGAACACGGGGGGTTTCCGCTTGATTTTGGATCTGCGGGTGATGAACAAATGGGTGGCCAAGATTCCTTTCCGCATGGAGACCTTGCAGAGGGTGATTCCGTTGGTGCTGCCAGGTCACTTCATGTGTACCCTCGATCTTCAGGATGCGTATTATCATGTCTCGGTCCATCCTCGGTCCCGCAGGTTTCTGCGGTTTTGTGTTCAGGGGCGTCATTACCAGTTCATGGTATTGCCCTTCGGTCTCCGGTCGGCGCCGCGGGTGTTTACGAAGGTGGTGGCGCCTTTGGTCGCGTGGCTTCATCTCCAAGGGGTGATGGTGTACCCCTATTTAGACGACTGGTTGATCCATGCTCCATCTCGGGTCCTGTTGCTGGCGGCCAGGGAGGTGGTGTGCTCGGCGTTGCGGGCCCATGGGTTTCTGATCAACTTGCCCAAATGTCAGCTGACGCCGTCGCAGGACATGGTTTTCATTGGGGCCCGCTTCCGTTCGGATCTGAACCGTGTGTTCCTCCCCGAGCCTCGGGTTGTGACGTTGGTGTCCCTTGCTCGTCGTTTCCGGGTGGGGGGTGCTTTTCCGGTACGCCTTTGGTTGCGTCTTATGGGTCTGATGGCGGCGACAGTTTTTACGGTGGCCTGGGCACGTTTTCATCTGCGCCCCCTTTGGGTGTACCTCCTGTCTCTCTGGGATCCCCTGTCCCGCGACTTGGATGTTCTTATTCCTGTGTCTCCGGTGGTCCTCCCGGTTCTTCTTTGGTGGTCTGTGAGGGATCATCTGTCTTCGGGTCTGCCCCTGCAGTCTGCTCCTTCTCTGGTCTTGACGTCGGATGCCAGCGCCTTGGGTTGGGGGGCGACCTTGGGGTCTCGTTCCCTTCAGGGTCGTTGGTCCCTCCTGGAGAGCCGCCGGTCGTCCAACTGGAGAGAGCTCACGGCGGTGTCCCGAGCTGTGATGGGTTTTCGGGATCTGTTGCTCGGTCGGAACGTGTTGGTGCGGTCCGACAATATGGTAACGGTGGCTTATCTGAATCATCAAGGGGGGATTCGTTCGGCTTCCTTGAATGCGATAGTGGTGCCCCTGTTTTGTTGGGCGGAGGGCCATCTGCTGTCTCTGACGGCGGTTCATCTTCGGGGAGTGGACAACTTTGTGGCGGATGCCCTGAGTCGGTGCTTTCCGGATTCTCTGGAGTTGTCTCTCACCCCGGTTGCGTTTCGGCTTGTGTGCGGGAGGTTTGGGCGTCCCTTTCTGGACCTCTTTGCCTCCCGGCACAATGCTCAGCTCCCTCGGTTCTGCTCCCGGTTTCTGCAGGAGGGTTGCTGGGGGGTGGACGCTCTGTCTCTCCCGTGGCCTTCGCGTCTCCTCTATGCCTTCCCCCCCCTGGCTCTGGTTCCCAGGTTTCTGGCCCGTTTGTGTCAGGAGGATCGGGTGGTGGTGGCGGTCCTGCCGTTTTGGCCTCGGAGGTCTTGGTTTCCGACGGTGCGTCTTTTGGCGGTGCAGGGTCCCTGGTTTCTTCCCCTGTCTCCGTCTCCGCTTCGATCTTCCCCGTGCCTGTCGCTTCTCCGGTTGCGGTTGTCGGTGTGGAAGTTGAGAGGCAGGGTTGGAGACGGCGCGGTTTCCCAGAACATTTAGCGGTGGCTCTTCAGCGTTCCCGGCGGCCTTCTACCCTTAAGGCTTATGATAGGCATTGGGGTAATTTTGATCGTTGGTGTTCGGCGTTGGGGGTCTCCCCTTTGTTCTGTTCCTTGCAGGTTGTCCTTCAATTTTTGTGGGAGGGTTTCGAGAAGGGTTTGGCTGTGTCTACTCTGCGGGCCCAGTGGGCCGCTGTTCGGGCTTTTCGTTCCCCGTGGGGGAATCTTTCGGATATTGAGGACTTGGTTTCTCGTCTTCTCCGCAGTTTTTCTGTTTCTCGGCCTGTTCCTCGTCCTTCTTTTCCCCTGTGGGATTTGCCTTTGGTCCTTCGGGTTTTGATCGGTCCTCCTTTTGAGCCTTTGGATGTGGTGGATTTAAAATTTCTCACTCTCAAGGTGGTTTTCCTGGTGGCTGTCACCTCTGCTCGTCGTCTTGGGGAGTTGGGTGCCTTGATGGCGCGGCCTCCTTTTCTTTCATTCACGGAGGGGGGTGTGGTGCTCCGACTGGATTCTTCTTTTGTGCCGAAGGTTTCTTCGCAGTTTCACAGGTGTCAGGAGTTGGTCTTACCTGCCCTGGGCTCTGTTTTGGATTCTCCTGGGGGTCCCCAGTGGTCTTTGTTGGATGTGTGCAGGGCTTTGCGCATTTATCTGGACCGTACGGCGGTTTTTCGCAAGTCGGACTCCCTTTTTGTCTCCTTTGGTGCGGCTTCGCTTGGGAGTAAGGCTTCTTCTGTGTCCATCGGCCGTTGGCTGAAGCAAGTCATTTCCTTGGCCTACTCTCTGTCTGGTTCTCCTCCTCCTTTGGGGGTTCAGGGTCGTTCTACGAGAGGGGTGGCTGCTTCTTGGGCGGAGGTTCAGGGTGTCCCTCTCTCTGAGATTTGTAGGGCTGCCACGTGGGCCTCTTCCAATACTTTTATCAGGCATTATCGCCTCCTCAATCTGTTGGGGGATGATGGAGGTTTTGCTTTGGGGGTGTTGAGCTCTGTTCGCTCCTAAATGTTTTTTTCTACTTTGTTTCCAATAAATCTCTGGGTTTGTTTGCTATCCTGGTGGTTTGTTGTGTTTTCTGGTATGAATGCCGGGGTTTGCTTTGGTATTTCTCATTTGTCACTGACGGTGTCGAGGACGGAGGGACCTGGGGGTAATGTCCTATTACTTACCGGTAATCTTCATTACTCCGGGTCCCGTAGTCCTCGACACCGTCATGACTTCCCTCCCTCCCTCCCTGTCTGCCGGCCTTCATTGGGGCTTGGTATTTCAGGAGGAATGCTGGGACGGTACTCCTTAAGTACTCCCAGTGGGAGGGGGAGGGGTAGGTCCAGCATTCCTTCGTTCTTTTGTCTGTCATTGAGATAGTAAATCTCATTTGTCACTGACGGTGTCGAGGACTACGGGACCCGGAGTAATGAAGATTACCGGTAAGTAATAGGACATTCCTAAAACAATAATTACGCTTCTATAGTACTTTGTTTAAAGTATTGTGGTGATGGCCACCGTGCCTCAAATACCGCCGCAGCAGACGTCCGCATCTTTGCAGTCTGGTTCAGCCCCGACCTCCGGCGCTGCTATTGTTGGGTAGTTTCTCTCCGCTCCTGGTGAATGTGCGGTTCATGTTTACTTCTAGCTGTTATTTGTATTATCCGCTGCGTCACACAACTCCACCAATTCGGCACAAAAAGGAAAATATATTGACCTTTGGAGGTGCTCTTTTCCTTGGATGGGTATGACTTCACTCCCTGACATTTCATAAACATCAAAGTAAAACTGCAGGGTCACCTGACCTTGCCCCCCGCAGTGTTATGGCATCGGCATTTGTATAGAACACAGGCTGCAATTCGGATGGCCTCGTAGCGCTGCCTGTTGTCTGGGTGCCCACTGTGCAGTGCCCGTGATGTGCTTAGAGTGTTCTGGGCAGTGTGTATGTATTATGTGTGATGTGACTTGGTTCGTGTGAGGCTGATCAATGGATTGGTATGTATAGGAGCCTCTACGCCGTTATGGAAAACGATTGCAAACCTTTGGGGAAGGTTCCAGAGTGCTCTGCCCTATCCAGTGGCGGGAGGAGCGTCGCCCCACTGCTTTCGAGCAGTGGAAAGGAAAGGAAATATAAAATTATAGTAACTTTAAGGTATTATCATTGTGTGTTTCCTTTGCGGGTGGGCGGGGCTGCTCTGCTCTTGGAGCAGGGCAGGGGAGGAGTGGTTTGCCCACTTCTAAGTGCACAATGACTGTTTGGTCGGCCTTCTCGGGCCGCCCAAACCAGTTATGCTCACTTTCCCGTTCTCCATGCAGGCTGCATTACCCCCTGCGTGGGGAACAAGGTCAGGCCCCTATTCCCTGGTTGAGCGTCAAACCAGGATGCTCAAAACCAATCACAGTGCTGCAATGAAGCATTGTGATTGGTCAGGAGAGCCTGGGTGCTTACCAATCACAGTACTGCATTGCAGTGTTGTGATTGGTCAGGGGAGCCTGGCTGTTCCTAGCTTCCTGCCCTGCAAGGAGAGCAGGAGCAAGGAGCAGAGATGCAGGACCTAGTGCAGGCGGCAAGGTAAGTGTGTAATATATATTTTTCTTTTACATAGTTAAACCTAGCGTTTCCCCCCCCCCATGACTACCGTGACCCCGCCGCCCGCAGGTCATGCCGGCCGCCACTGATCTGATCCCCACCTCTAGTATAGCGAGAAGCACCGTCTCCCCCTCGGAAAAACAAAAGTAACAACTGTCATGCTGTTCTGCTTATAAGCAGTCTGGGTTCCTAAAGTTATGTATATGCATAACACTAGCTCGAGAAGCATTTTCAAATAATCCACATTTGTTTTTCACTTTGTTGCTACTTGAATTGTGAACTCCTTGGTGACAGCGTTTCCTGTCTGCGACTTCACAAACAGATTGTAGTTGGTTTCCATCTGTGACAACACCAACCGGCCTGGTGATATTGAACATACCAGTAAAGGGTCTCTTCATAGAAGTATGTTGTGGGCCCTTCACTCCTTATGGCTGATGTTGGAGACACTCATTGCCTGTAGAATTATTCATGTGTGTCTTGATGTGGCTGATGCGGAATGCCTGTAGTATGCTCTTTATTACCTTTGTTGAGCGAAGGGCGGGGCATCATGATCTACTGGAGGCTTTGCTTCTTAGGAGTCATGGCCTCTTCCCACCCTCAACAGGGAGGGGGACCCGATGCCCCCTCCATAGAAAGAAAAACAATGGCCCCAGAGGATGGGGTCCCTGGGGCATGTCTAAGGCTTGGGGATGGCGGGCCGCACCCCACCTCCCCAAAACGTTGGCTTGCCCCAGAGGCTGGGGTGCCCAGGGCCTTAAAGAGGCTCGGGGGGGTATCCCCCCCCCCCTCCCTAAATAAAGTATTTGGCCCCAGGGGATGGGGTCCCCAGGGCCTTACAATGGCTCTGGGAGGGGGGGGGGGCGGCTGTGTATCTGCTCTCCTCAAAACCAACTCTAGTGGCCCTGGGGGATGGTGTCCCCACAGCCTAAAAATGGCTCCGGGAGGAGGGGGCTCATGCAACCCTAGCCCAAAAAATACATGGTTCCACCCCTCTGGGCCTTGACCCACCTCGAAAGGGGGTGGGTGTGTTATTTTTTTTTAAAAGGCTGTAACCTGCCATTTTTTTAGGGTGCCGCATCTCATCTGCAGTACTGTTTTTAAAATAATTATATATTTTTAATCTTCCGAGGTGTGCCTCTGGGACCCCCACCAGGTCTATGGGGCAAGGATTACCTACCCTGCCTCCATTTGTTTTTTCATGCTTTTTTAGAACAGCAGACTGAGTCCCGTAGTCCTAAAATGGCTGCCATCATATCTTTGTTAATGTATTGGCAGTCAATCAGATTTGTCTGTTTTACAGATCATCCGCAGTGTAAAATAAACATACATTTTAAACCCTAATTTCTCTAAAAAGATTGAGCAGATTTACACCAAATTACAAAACGCACACTTTCTGGACCAAGATCTAGCTTTCTACAAAATGTGGTGTTAATCGTTCATTCATTTTGGCTGTAGCTGTGTCTATTGGGAAAATGTGTTTTGGGCCACCGCCCCTCTTTTTCGTCCTGGGCTTGATGAATCCCCCCAAAACTTTCCAGGAAGAAGCTCAGGTTGATGAGCCTATTTTTAAATGAAGTTTTGTGAAGATTCATCAAATGGCTCCAAAGTTATAAGCAAACCAAAAAAACAATTTCCTATGGTAACCACGTCCTAACTGTTACTATAGAGTGGCAACTATAATAAAATCATTAATGATGTCCAGATTACCTTTCGATTACTGCAGCAGGTGCAGTAACCCACTTAGCGAGGCCATAACGTCCAAAAGGGATGGTAGTGGTGGGTCCAAATTACTACAAAACGTCAAAAACAATGTATGTGGAGCACTCTGGTGTTCAGGGTGCTATTTTGCCTGGGGCTCTGAAAATCCTTGCCCAGTTGCTTCCACTCAGGCGCCATACCTGCCGATTTAGATAGTAATGTGCAAATGTTTACTACGTTAAACTATCATGTAACAGTCTCACTTTGCTGTCTTTCTCAGATTCCCCACGGAGGACGGTGAGGTTGTTCGAAGCTGATGGAGTGAGCCACTATACCACGTTACTGCTGAGTACTGATGGGCACACCTTGTATGTGGGGGCAAGAGAGGCCCTCTTCGCACTGAACAGCACTGACTTTCAACCCGGCCAGCATCAGCAAACGGTATGCCACAGCGCGGGGATGCCTTCGGGTCACCAGGCGCTTTACAAATCTTTAAATAAATAAATAATGCCTTGTTTTCATACAATGCTGCGTCTCTGTTTTGACCCAGCTTTAGGTGAACTTGAAACACTGCCATTTCCATTTCTTTCCCTCTAGGACTACAAGTAACATAGCATCAGCAACATAATATGTATGGTAGCATTAATATATAGCTTCTAATACTCGGGTACACACTTACAAATAATTATGAGTGGGTGTTTAGTGCTCTTGAATCCGTGGATCTTTTGAGCCACTGCCACTCACTTAACATGTATAACCTACAATTATATATGTGGATTGTACTACGGAATATTGAATTCCAGAGTGTCGATGGGACAGAGCATGCTTAGAAGAATACTGAGGGACAAAGTATTGAAGAAGGAAGTGCAGAGGGAGGAAAAAATTTACTATTTGTAACCCCACATCTGCGCACCTTGGAGGTATTTGAAGCTGTGTGTATAATATAATCATCAAGGTATGTATATATGTGGTGTTGCTTATAGAAAATATATAGAAACTTACCTTTCGATATTTTTTCCCTCGAAATTCTTGTCCTATTCTGTCCCGTTGCTCTTCTGCCTGCGATATTCACAGCCTACACCATATATTTGCATAGATCGATAGGAACATAAATGTGTATGTATATGATTGCATCAGCTAAAGGCTACTATAGCAGTATTTGAGATTGCCATTCCCTCTGTGGTCCCTCTCAGCTTCTCGAGAATAAGCTTTTTCCCTTGTTTCCCCTTTGCCAGTTGCTAACCAACTCCCTTTCTTCATGTGTAGTTGTTGTGGAGTGCTGATGCCGAGAAAAAGAAGCGGTGTTCTTCCAAAGGGAAAGACCTACAGGTAAGTCCTATCTCTGTGCAGGACAACCTTTCCTACTATGCCTATCCACCTACAATGTGTGTATTTGTCACGGGTTGTGGGCTTTGCGAGAGGGGTTTAACTATCTGCGACAACCACCAGGAATGAGGGTCATAAACGTGGGTTTTCTAGAGTGGGGGAGGCTGGACTTCATTTGCCCATGTCATCGCCACGTCATAGAATGGACTCTGATAGTCGTGAGAGGACCAAGGTCAAAAAGCAGGGAAAGCCACAATGGACTCTGCGTTCAATACAGGTGGATCTTATTATTTTAACCAATATAGAAGTAATTCACTACCATATCCTTACCAAGGCAGGTTTTGCTACCCTGGTAGGTTGAAACGTTTTGCTTTGTATCTTGCTTTCAAAGAGCAGACATTTTGTCACAGTGATTTCCTGCTGAAATAGGATGTGGTTGTTTGGAAGATCCTGCCTCCATGGCAGAGAGTTCCTGTTGAAATAGGATGCAGTTTTTGGAAGAACCCACCTCCATTTCATCATATATCATGTGTGGAGGCAGGCTGTTCCAGGTACTCAAGACAAAGCTACTTATACAGGAAAAAAATTACAAAGAAAGTCCATTGAGCAAATGGGGTAGCGCGCTGAAAAAAGTATAAGTGCATTATTTTGACACGTTTTCAACCTTCCTGCAGTTACAAAAAGCACGATTGTGGCAGTGCATATGTTCTATAATTAAAGAAGAGTTTCAGATTAACTTGGCCCTTATTCCCTGTTTTCTATGTGGCAGTGTTTGTATTTATTTGAGGTTTGTTGTGAATTTCACTGGAGTCCGATTATCAAGTAACACAAGAAAAATGTTTTTTTGTTTATATTTTCAGCGAGATTGTCAAAATTACATCAAGATCCTCTTGCAGCTGAACAGCACGCACCTATATACCTGTGGAACGTATGCATTCAGCCCCATATGCAGCTACATTGTAAGTAACCGTAAACATACTTTGAATACATGCATAACGCCGAGCATGCAGAGTGACACGTTAGACAGTTGTAATGGGCACATGTGAAAAGAAAAGACCATAGTGACCCTCAACATGCATAGGGAGAAACAGCAGCTGGACACAGGAGACCGAATGCCCCTGCCATTTGAAACTCTCATGCAGCACAGCTACCCTCAGGCAAGCCAGGCATGTATGGAAGTAATTTGGCCAAGAAGAGGGCAGAGTGTCGGGCACAGCTCAGGTTAAGAATCTGTCAGTATACTAACCGTGTGAATGTGAGATGTGAAGAGAGAATGTGCAAGGGGTTTCAGGGTCGCTTTGTGATGATGTAGGGTGGTTATTCTGTTTTCACATTCATGGACAAACACTGAGTGTCTATTGCTTTACATTGTCACCCATAGTTTACCTTTAACCCTACTTTTACCACACAGTTAGGTGGAGAGTAAAGCACGAGTGACTAAGGTTTGCCTTCCTAGTTTAGAAGTTGTGATTAAATGACTGGCAGACGGGTCAGAGCTGTGATGGGTTAGGCTTGGGGTGTTCAACACAAGTTGAGAGGGCCTAATCACTGCCAGATTATCAAGATATTCATGGGAGGTGCATCTACATAAAACCACTATACATTAAAATCATTAAAATATTGAAGATCCGCCATGAAAATTTATTAGTAAATCAATAAGGTGACAACCATATGGGCTAAAGAGGCAAACTGGGTATTGGGTTTAGTGTCTTTAGGAGATGAATGGCTATTGTTAATTTTGTGTTACAGACTTCTCACATTGAATTGATGCAAACTTCTTACATTGAATTCCGAGTAGTTTTCACTTTATCATTCTGTGGATTAGCGCACCTAGGAGAGCCCCAGTTACGGCTCTCTGCCGTTCCTAAAATGGTTCTCTTTCTTTTGGCAAAACTCTCTCTTTGGTATTTTCGGTGTACTTATTAACAGACCTAAGGCTGTCTGGAATAAATGCCAGATCATGTTGTGTGGTGTGGCGAGCTCAACACTTGGCCACCATTAGCATCCAAACACACCGGCCTGGTCTAGGTTGCTCCTATATGGGCCATCCTCCTTCTGCCATGAAACCAAACAGGTGTCCGAAGGATGAACTGGCAGGAAGGCTGAACCACTGATTAAACTTCTTAAGTGATTGAACAGAGTAGGAAATGGCCGAAATGCAATCCTGCCCCGCCATGCATTCCTGACCAGGCCCTCAACCGCAGACGAGACACTTAATCCCAACTTTTGCCTCTCCCGGCCTCCTGCCGATGCCAAGGGGCTGCAGATGTGGCAAGTGATGGAACTACAGAAAGTAATTGGGGCCCTTAAAGTCTTGTTTACATGTTTTCCTGACTCAGCATCTGCAAGCCATGACAGCACAAGGGCAGTGCCAGGGACACCAAAGAAACACAAGGGGTAGCAGCTGCTACCCTAGACTACCCCTAATTGGCATCCTTCGTCCTGAAAATTGACATAGCAGTGGGTGGGTCCAAAGGGCTGAGCCTGACCCCAAGGCCTGGCCGAATTCCGCAAACCTGCAAAATGGTGAATAGCCTTTAGCTGCTACTAACAACCATTCGGACTTGGCTTCAGCACCCACATTTAGAACCTTTCTTTATATTAATTGTAAACAGGGGTGTCCGGTCTTCCCCTGTCTCCTTCTTATCCGTTGTGTTAGCCCTTTAATTGTGGCAGATGTCTTGGCAGATGTCTTGCACTGAACGTGTTACTTTTAATACTTAATATACTTAATATAGTTTTCTTTGTATGTTGTGAAGTAAGAGGCCAAAAGCAATTAAGGTAATGAGTCTGGTAGAAGGCTGTCTGCAGAAGGGGGCATCAGGTTCTCCCTGAGATAACCTGAGATTAACCAGCGCCCCCTTGGAGCAGGGTGGCCTGTCGGGGGTGGGGCGGGTCTCCTTTGAGCAAGAGAACACACTCTAACTGCAGTCTCAAAGGGAGCCCAAGAGTATGCTTCAAAAGGTAGAGGTAGAGGTAGTTCTCCGGCGGGAACTGGAACTGTCATCTGACGAGTAATCACTTTGTGCTTGTTGGAAATCGTCTTTTAAATAAGGGTAAATTTTTTCTTTATTGAAGCGCCCAATATCTTTCTGAAGTTTGCTGATTTTTTGTCGCATTAGATAATCCTTATTTTCTGCAATTTCACTGTTGATTTCTGATAGCTTGGCTTTAAAGGCCGCGATGGTTATAGTCGCTTTTAGTGCTCCTTCGGCAATGGTGATCTGAATGATTAAGTCGTCAGCCAGGCGTTTGGCTGTCTTGATAATCGGTATCAACCAGTCCCTAGTGCACTTCCAGGCAACTAGGGACCATTCCTCCTTAAATTGCTTATCCTCAAGAAAAATTCTTGGCATATTAGAGACAATAAGCCCATTGGGGGCTATATTGGCACGAAGATATTCAGTCATAATTGCCCCGTGCATAATGATCTTCATCAATTGGCGTTTCATGTTGGTGATGCTGTTCCAGTCGCTGCCCAGGCTAGTGGTGGCCATAGCTCCGTCTGCATCTAGTAAGGATGGTGTTCTTAGGATTTCTGACACCAGGTCGTCATCAAAGGATAATCCCTGGTGTTGTTCCATGGTCGTGGGTGTCCAAGGGGGAGAAAAAGGAAGGGAAAAAGGAGCGGTAAGTATCCGCTAGCCAACACGGGCTAAGGTTCCACGGCTGAGCCGCCGTACGTAAATGCTTCAAAAGGGGAGGAACCAAGAGCTTTTTAATGAGGTCCTGCACCGTGCTCCAAGGAATCGAGAACAAAACCAGGAGTGCAGTTCCTCTAGGAGAGGGGGGGTTAAGAAAAAGGGGGTTAAGTGTTACTTTTAATACTTAATATAGTTTTCTTTGTATGTTGTGAAGTAAGAGGCCAAAAGCAATTAAGGTAATGAGTCTGGTAGAAGGCTGTCTGCAGAAGGGGGCATCAGGTTCTCCCTGAGATAACCTGAGATTAACCAGCGCCCCCTTGGAGCAGGGTGGCCTGTCGGGGGTGGTGCGGGTCTCCTTTGAGCAAGAGAACACACTCTAACTGCAGTCTCAAAGGGAGCCCAAGAGTATGCCCTCACCACTGGTCGTGCACACTGCCTGAAGAAAACACATGCTACATGTGTGCATAAGATACCCAGCGACAGATCACACGCAAGCACGGGCTCCGTCACTATGCGCGTTATTTACCACTGCCTCGCAGGCCCGCTGTGCTTAGCGCCGCTTCCCACAAACAGAACAAATGGCGCTTCGGCCTCGTTAGGCCGCTCCATTGACTCTCTAGCGGCTCTTAACTACGCCCCAACTATGGGCAGCCGCTCCGGGCGCTCGGCGCCCATTTTCTGGCACGCCCGTTCCTGTGCCAGGCAGCCTTATTCATCCCCCCTGCAGTCTGTTCAGTGAGCTTGGAGCACAGACCCTTCAGCATGGTCCAATCTCAGATTCACTTGTAGATGCGCATCTCAGGCCAGCAGAAACATCTAGGCGCTACCTGCTGACGTATTAAACGCTCGGTTGACTAACAGACGCACAAATACCGTGGGGTGGGGGGAGGGGAGGGCTCACTCATAGCGAACTCCGTCATGCTGATACAAAGAACCTGTGTTTATATATAAAAGTAATACAATAAACATGCTATGCAAAGCGTTCCAGCTAAAGGGACATTAAATGTTACCATTTCCCGGAATGTAGCCAATGACTTGAACATTTGTTTCCCACCCCCTCGGCAGAGGATACAGGATTTCTCCCTGGTGAAGGACAGTGATGGGAATCCGGTCTTGGAGGACGGGAAGGGACGCTGCCCCTTTGACCCGGAAATTAAATCTACAGCAATCATAATTGGTAAGCACTGTGTGGTGCAGAAAGTTATCACAGCTCCAGTGTGGGGCTTGTCATCCATTACCGAAAGTAGACCTACCACTACACGAATCCACAAATGGGGGACTGGATGTTGAAAACGTATACTGACATGTCAAAGAAACCAAGTAGAGTAGCTGTTTCTCTAATCAGCTTTTTGATTGGGTGGAAAAAGTAGCAGAGGCTGAAGAAAACGTTCATGTTTTGCTTTTTTCCCACTCCAAAAGGTTTTTTCAAAGTTTATTCAGGATTTAAAATGCATACCTATTCGTTTTGCCATTGCTTGTTTTTTCTTATGCTAGTTTTTCCAGTTCTCACCTGAAAGTGTGTGCTGCCATTCTATCCAGGCAGTTAGGCACGGCCGGTCCATTTAGGCGGAGGGGCTACGCCTCTCCACCTTTTGCCCCGTATGAACAGTGTCTGTCTGGCTGAACAAAGGTCAGCCTGACACACTGTTCATTTCAGGTCAGGCAGCCAGAAGCCAGACATGCGCATTTAGCATAGGCTTCTGGCTGCCTGAACTGAACTTTGCTATGCTGAGAAAGTCACAGCTCTTGTGGGCGGACATTCTCATCTCAGCAAAGGTCCCTGAATACTTCTGTGGGTGCAGATTTACTGTTTTGTGGTAAACCAGTCACTATATTTAAGATTTTGATCCAAAAAATGAACAAGTTATAACCTCTCAGTGAAATGAGAACAACAAGAAAAACCTGACACCTACATAGTGTTCCCGACTCAGAGACCCTATTCCCAACTACCAATACCAAGAATGCTTTTAAGGGGTGTCACCCCCAAACACCCCTGCTGAAGCTGAGCCCCTGCCCAACCCACCAGGGCCTGGTACGTCTTTCTGGGAATTTGAGTACGGCCACATACAATGCAATGGCCTGGAGCCCCTGTCCTGGGATCACTTATTTTAGATGCTTTTTCACTGCGCATATGCTACAAGAAGTCTTGTTGGTAGAGTTGTCAAATCAGTGTGTGTGGGTAGGGTCCCTTTTTCTAGTCTTTGCCATTTACAAATAATTTTATCAAGTGGCTGACAGCCCCATACACTAAACCGGAGTTGCGAAGAGAGGAAAGCATGCAGGAATATTAATAGGGTGAGCAGAGGTAGTGCTGAGCTGAATCCATGCACAAGCCAAGCCATGAAAATGTTTGGCATAAATATTCTGCAATAAACAAAATGTAAAAATATGATACACTTGTTTGAATCTTGAAGAGCTTGTATAACTTTAACATACAGAAGCTTTTCACCCTTATTCATAAGATTATATCACTGCATAGATAGAGATTTATTAACAGTGATAAGTCTTTAGAAACATTAATTGCTTGCCTCCTGCCCGCCCCCAATGGCAATGCCATTGGTGATATAAGTGCAAAAAGAACAGTTGATGGACAGAATGCAGAACAATGTCATACATTAACCCCAGTACCGAGATCTGGGCCTAAATCCATCGTTTTTTTGCTCACCATGCCATTCCAGTTTGGACCCAGCCATATGCAAATTAGTCTTGACCCTGCGCCCAATGAGAACAGTCCAGCCCGAACTGTCAGACCAGGTCCTCCCTGGACTGGAAACAAGCATCCTAGAACCAGTTTCGGGCTTTCAGCCCTCCTCAGCCAGGATAGCTTGATTCCAGTGGCATGGAGAGCACGGGACCCACGTCTGGGCATACCCGTCTCACTAGGGGTCTCAAATACAAAAACAACAATTGATGGACAGAATGCAAAACAATGTCATACAGTCACCCCAGTTCAGAGATCTGGGCCTAAATCCATCGTTTTTTTGCTCAATTGTGTGTCTTTTGCTTTCTCGCCCTAAGTGCGCCAGGTATGCCCAGACGTGGGTCCTGGGCTCACTGTACCACTGGAATAAAGCTATCCTGGCTGAAGAGGGGTGAAACCCGAAACCGGTCCTAGGATGCTTGTTTCCGGTCCAGGGAGGACCCGGCTTGGCAGTTCGGGCTGGACTGTTCTCATGAGGCACAGGGTCAAGACTGATTTGCATATGGCCAGGTCTAAACTGGGGTGGCATGGTGAGCAAAAGAATGATGGATTTAACCCAGATCTCTTGACGGGGGTGAATGTTTTGATTTGTTCTGCATTCCGTCCATCAATTGCGTGTCTTTTGCTTTCTCGCCCTAAGTGCGCCAGGTATGCCCAGACGTGGGTCCTGGGCTCACTGTGCCACTGGCTGAAAAGGGGTGAAACCCCGAAACCAGTCCTAGGATGCTTGTTTCCAGCCCAGGGAGGACCTGGCTTGGCAGTTCGGGCTGGACTGTTCTCATGAGGCACAGGGTCAAGACTGATTTTCATTCCGTCCATCAATTGTGTGTCAATTGGTGATATAAATGGCACGTCCGTAGTCCTGTAAACCCTAAACGTAGCCTAGATTTCTATTGTTAATGGAGCAACATTGTAGTCTATTAAATCACATAAAAGAGTTGCTTGTACAGCGCACATCCTGAACTTGAGAATTTAAAAGTGTGTTTATAATAATAAAGGAAAGGGAAACTCTGTGAAATAAAAGAAAATTCCTAGTTTCACACACTTTGGACATGCAGAGAGGCCAGTATTGATTTCAGGTTACCTATTTTCACATTTTCGAAATTCAGCCACCAGATGGGTATCTCTCTCTATAAATATATTTTTTTGAACTAGGAGCACCTCAAATGGAGTCCCGCAGTCTGCTTTGCTCTGGAGTCTTTCCGCTGTGGACATGCATCCACAGAGCATTTTCCTGCCTTTTCAACCTCGGATATATCCCATGGAATCGGAAAACTAAAGTTTTGCTGTAATGTTTGTCTACCATGCTGCAAGAAATATTTTTTGTAATTGAGGGGCAAAAATCTTCAGCTTCTTGACCAAACACCCCATTCTTGTTTTTCATGTTTTATTTTCTTGCTGTATCTGTTCTCTAAACTGTTGTCACTTACACTAGTATCCAGAGTACGTGCCTTGAGTGCCAGTTTCAACTCCTACAAAATGGGAGGCTTTAGGGACATCTTATGGAGAAAAAAATAACCCTAAATAACATTTGGCGCCAGTGATGCGCAGTTTCCCATCCCCCCCAGTTTCTGACCGTGCACTGATTGGTGCACAGATTCTTACACGTGGTGGTGCTTGGAAGTACCTTGCCTTACACCCCCTTGCCAAACCCTGCCAGGTCCTCCTTCATGTATCATCTGACAATGAACTTTCCTCCCCCGCCAGATGGTGATGTGTACGCCGGCACAGTCAGCAGCTTCCAGGGGAACGAGCCCATCATATACAAGAGCCAAGACAGCCGCACCCTGCTGAAGACCGAGAACTCTCTGCACTGGCTTCAAGGTATGCGCCAAGCCTTCACCGCTGACCTCTCTGGCAAGGCTTGGACCATGTGTGGATAACACTGCGTGAGGGTGGGCGGGGGGCTGTTCTGAATTCTGTTTAGGCTGGTAGATTGCCAGGAGTTATCCATATCAGAAGTTTCCTAAATATCTGACTTTGCGTCTTTAAAGAAAACCAGTATAAACACCTGAGCGCAGAATTACATAAAATCAAAAGTACAGTGTTCTTGAAAATCATAGAGGTGACAATTGTGATATCATTTTGCTCATGTATTCATCTCGGGATGCAACTCTTCCCTCTGTCCTAAATTAAGTTCTAGACTTCCATGTCCGTCCTGCTTTTCCCAGTTCACCTCCTCCACCTTATCGCATGTCGGATCCTCGTCCAGTCCAATGTGTCCAATCCCTCTCCTCCTCCAACCACTCTGTCTCCCTGGCCAACCCTGACCAGATACCAGAGCTGCCACTTTCAGCTCTTTCCTCCATCCGCAATCTTCAATCTCTCCCGTTTGTCCTACAGCGCCCAAAAGTTTGTTGGTGATTCTTCTCCCCCAATGAACATGAATTCCGCCTCCCTCCAGGCTCTCTAGCACTGCACTCTCCCCTCATTGAAATCCTACTCGTTGGCTTTCTCTGCCAGGACTTCAACGAACATGACCACTCACGCCACTTCTTCTCTCATACACCATTCGCACTAATCCAGTGAGTTCGCAGAAGCGATTCAACTACAAAAAGAAATCCAAGGTCTACATCGCAACCCTTGATACAAATTCAAGAAAGTTGCCACTTAGCAATTGCTCCAACAGTTCACAGAAGCGCTCAAAACCACCTGGCAAATGACTCCTCTTTCTCAGCAGGATAGATCCACGGATTCGGCGTCTACTGCTGAGATCTGTGTATCAGGTCAAAAAACGTCCCCTATGGAACTCAGTGTTTCTCAGTCACCCGCACACAAGATCATACATTCGCTCACCTCGGCTGTCGCAGTTCTTCAACACTCTGTTATGCCTCCCCATCCAAACACAATTTTGTACCACAGAAGTAAGTATGAGATTGTAAAGAGCTTTAATGTCACACATATTAAAAACACATCTAATGTCTTTATATAAATATGAGGATACAAAACCTCGCTCATCGCGCCATCACTTGATAAATCTTAGTGTCCTCTCACATTTGTTTAAAAACATCAAACTACAGCGCAAACACATTTTGTTTCATTAAAACGTACACCTTGTAAAAGAGAAACAAGCAATTTAAAGCATGCCAAGGGAGAGACACATAAGACAACCACATATATCTTTTTACACTGATAATCTGTTTAAATCATGTCGAGCTGCGTGATTTTCCCTGTCTACTGCATCCCGAAGTTCATCAGATTTAGTCCAAGCTGTACGTCCAGAGATCAATGTGTAGCCATACATAATTGGTTCAAAATAAAAAACTGAATACCGTTGTCTTGTGATGAGAGATCTTGTGAAAATGCGCGTGCACTTATAAAAGCAGGTTCTCTCTTTCGTGCATCTTTCTGGGGGAGGGGTGGAGGCTTTTGGCGCAATGACCTCTCTTGCAATGAATCCCCCCTTCAGTCGTCGCCCACCACAGGACTGAGGCAAACCGTATTTTCTTTTTTTCCACAGACCCAGCCTTTGTGGGCTCCGCGTACATCCGCGAGAGTTTACCGAAGGGTAACGCCGAGGGCGACGACGACAAGATTTATTTCTTCTTCAGTGAAATGGGGAAGGAGTTTGACTTTTTCGAGAACACCATAGTGTCGAGGGTTGCGCGTGTCTGTAAGGTGAGAGGCGGTGCCGAAAAAGCAAACCATCTTATGACTTGTTATTGCTGGGCGGCTAGTTTAACAGCATTATTTATCACAATTTTTAATGTAAGGTCACTTAGATTGTTAATTTTAATAACTTTGATTTTACGTAATCATCATATGTATTTTAACTGTTATTTTGGCTTGGCTAGTTTAGTACAGATATTGAATACAAGAAGCTGTTGCATGTATGGCTAGATTTTGGTTTAATTGACAATGGTCCAAATATACTTATAGGCCGGTGCGGTGTGACCGGTTCAGAGCTCAGTCGATGAAAAGCTTGGCCGTACACGCTTATGCCACATCCGGTTGAGTTTTCTTTTACTATAGGGTGACCACCTACCACCAGCAGGTGGGCACATTTATGAAGTTTCTGAAATGTTACTGCACATACTAGTCCATTTGTTCAGGAATCATGCCTGCCTCCCAAGCCCAGCCATAAACACTCACACAACACACTGGGGAACCATCTCTTTGTCCCCACCACATACATGCTGCATAGTAAGACAGAGCTTCCTTTAAAAACGCACACATTCAAAAATTGAGAAACACCCAACAAACCGCCTTTATAATGGGCCCCACCAGTCCTACCAGTTTTGTGGTGCTGAGCACCAGAACTTGCTCACCTTGGCAAAGAACAGAAGCCTCACCTTTACAAGAAAAACAGGACAAGTTCTACTTTGAGGAAGTGGCAGCACATCTATGCTATAGGAGGCCTAACTGGCTCCAGGAGCTGTTTTTTTATTACACATGCTAACTGAAGACCGTCTAAGGAAAAAGTTACTATGCTATAAGTATTGGTTTTATTTAGTTTCATAGCACTCTTCTGCCACCTGTTGTTCAGTTGGGCATACTGCACTTCTTTTTTCTTTAGAAGTATTTTTAGTTCTGGTTTTAATGGTCTGGCTTGACAGCGCATCTGTCGCCATACAAGTATGTTGGCATCACCATAGAGGGCCCACATATGAGAGTCAGAACTATATGTTTTGAATGGGCAGATGTTGTGTGCTCCCACACGGAAAGTGCTTGTCCTCCGCCATCGGTGATTATTTTTGTTATTAATCCAATCCTTAGGTTAAACTTTGAGGGACACACACATGAGACTGTAATGCTAATAAAGTGCCTTAGATAGCTAGATAATTTGTGGTGTTTTCTCTGGAAGCAGCACAGATTGGAGGAGGGCTGTCATTAACCTACATGAATGTTTAGGTCTCTTTTGACAGTGCAACTGTCACTGGATCTTTTAACCTACACCAATATTATTCTACAGTTTTTTGCTTCCACCCAAATAAATCCATATTTATTCCCATGCTATTTACTTGTAATTCTTCATTTTATCAAGCAACATTCCTTTTAAGCCAGACGTGTTGGCATTGCCAATGCTTGTTAGGTTTGTGTCCAACGACTTGTGTGTAACCAGTTCCTTGAAACCCGCAATGCAGAGGGACACGGACTCAGTCAAACCTGCGAACTCAGACGGAACCACTGTGTGTCACAGGATATCAGCTCTCTTCTCCCAGTAACACAGGGAAGGGTCAATCACACGATGAGCGCAGGGTGAGCTGGAAAGACCTGCTCTCAGAGTTCCAGCTCATGTGTTGGAGGCTCTGCACCCTTAAAGTCCATTAAGAGATTTACATCCTCTCCGGGACATGGGAGGCGGGATCAAAAGCCTTTGTTTTAGTTGTTTTAGGAGGGGAGGCTTCTTAGGCCATGATGGGCTGTAAGCCCCACAGTGTCCCACCCCTTCTATTGTCCATCATTGCTCTTTATGCAGCGAAGAGCTGGTTTCCATGCCCTTCCTGTCCCCCTGCACAGTGAAAACGTTCCTGGGTTGGCAGATTTGCATACTCTTCTTTGAGATTAGGTTTTGAAATACGTAAAGGTGTTGGCTGCTGGTTTGATCTCACAGCTTCGAGCATGCTTGGCCCAAGCACAGAATAAGAGTATAAAGAGATGAACTTATAAACCCCTATAAACCCACCCAAGAGCTTCCTAAAACATTTTGACTAAGTCAGAAGTCTGAATTGACTTCTTCGTGAGCAGGAACCTATGTGAATAAACCCATCTCTGCGATTAAAAATGCTCCATGCTTGTAAAGAGGCCACCCATTGAAAGAGCTTGGAAACTCCACTCTTCTCACCACAAGCAGTGGCCATTCCAAAGTGGGTGTTTTCTTCACTCTTCCATAGCTGTCTACTGGGCTCAAGCCATGTGGTGACTTTCGACCAGTCCTTGCTCTTCAGTTAACAATAAGATGTCATTTGCCTCCTTCTCGGTTTGGGCCTGCAAGTACACCATCCTTAGTGCAGTCAACTGAAAATCTTGGACTGGTTGAAAGTCACCCCCATGAAATGTGCCCTGTTGATAGTTAGGGCATTCAAGGAGTACTCTTATGCAAGGGTATGTTACTGAAATCCCCTGAACCCTGGAGGTGCAACAACAAGGGAGGCAACATCCAGTACATCTGACATTGTTATTCTAATGACAAATCGGTCCATGCAGAAGACAGAAGGGGACTTACGTGCATACCCTACATCCTTTGAGTGACGCAAACATTTGACACCTACTTAGATGGTACTGCCTAAGGTTCAAGTTGCCTGGTCATCTCCAAACAGGCTGGTATGCTAGTGCAATTCTTCCGAAAATTGGGAATTAGCTGAATGTTACATTGTGCTCTTCAAGGCTGTGTTAAGTAAGGATGGTTTGAATGTATGGACTCTTTAAAGAAAGCTCTGGCCATCCACGTTTATCCCACCCCTCTTCTTACCTTCTCTTATTCCTTGAGCCTTTTGTTTGATCATCTTCTCTTGTTTGTTAATCTCGTGTCTCTTCCATTGCTTTCTCCGTTGCCTCTGGTGCAGGGCGATCTTGGAGGAGAGCGCGTGTTGCAGAAGCGCTGGACCACATTCCTGAAGGCTCAGCTGTTGTGCTCCCGGCCAGATGATGGCTTCCCCTTCAATGTGCTTCAAGACATGTTTGTGTTGACTCCAGGAGACGAGCATTGGAGAAACACCATCTTCTATGGAGTCTTCACGTCGCAGTGGTACGTTGGTAGGCAAAGCATGCAAGGCGTGCACTGATCTGCACATGATGTCTATGGTTTGTAGCAAAGGATAATGGCATGGGAAATAATGTAAGAAATGCTGCTGAATTTCAAACTCTCTAACTCATATTATTTATATTTACTTTACCCACTACTAACTGCGTTCCCTCTTTAAGACCTCTCCAACCAGAGTGTGACACCGAGGTCTAATCAGGCTTAAATCATGTAACTCACTGAGGCTTATTAGTTACAGATATTAGTATTTTGATATCCACTGATTGCTTGAATTCCTGTGCCTTTCAGCGACTCACACGACCCTGTCCCAAAATGTGGACTCATCGCAGCGAGCCCTGTTAACCGGTGGCTTCCTCTGCTGAAGACGTGAGACAGTCTTGTCTGATAGTCTGGCAGTCACATTTTCAATCTGCAATTCACGGTTTTCCTTCACATTTCTTCATGTTATATTCTATTTTGAATTCCTGCATTGTGCTGTAATATGATGGTTCAGCCGCTTCAAATGAGTTGGTATCTCAAGTACACCTGCCTGATCAGGTGATCCTTTCAATGGCAAAGCGACTCTACGCTCTCAGGCGGCATCGGTATTTGCGCCCTTAGCTGGCTGGGACTTGCCTCCACCGGCAGCTTCCATCCGATTGCTAATTTGTACAGGTCACAGCAGTGGTTTTGGTGCCTTTTTTTCACGTTCACTTTGGATCGTGCAGCTGCTGTTAGATTTTAAAGTTTCTCAGATTTAAATCGCAAACTTTCAGCTGTTTCTTCTCATTTTGTCCCAAACAGCAGCCCACACTTGAAAGTGCCTGTTCCAAAGTAGTAACAAACACTCCACTGCTCCACCTCCCTGTGACCTGCGATGGGCAATTCTGTTTCTTCCTCTAGAGATGAGCTGTACCTGCAACCCGCCCTACCAGACATACCTCAACACACCGTGACCTATGACGGTCCTGAGATTCCGGACTTATTTCTGCATATTATAGCGTTCTCTTGGATAACAAACAAAACATCCCACGTCAACAATCCACGAAAACCATACTTTTAAGGCCACAAGATTTCTAGGTTATTTCCAAGTAAATAACATTTGATATCTCCAAAACTATTACTGAATCAGTATATTAAATTTAATAAGGGAATTTGGTATTGGAACACCACCCATTCGAATCGAGAAAATCGTGTTTTTTAGGGGGTGAGAGCATTCTAAACCTACAATCCTGAAACTCTTGTGGAGCAGTGCGCCCAACTCCCCTCAATGCACCATAATTCCCCCACACTCAGACAATGGATATTTAAGTATGACACAAGGCCCTCGGGCTTTTCATAGAATAAGCTCCTTAACTAGTATCTCTGCCTCACAAATTCTTCTCTTCTACAGTGAGGCAGCCACTGGACACGAATTAGCTTTTTGTGTTCCACACTCCAACAATTTCTCATCCAGCAGCAATTGCTTGACGCGTTGAGAATGATTTTGTCTGGACCCTCACACAAACAGAAGACGTGATTTTGCAAACCTGCTTTGGCTCAAGACGGGAACTGCGTTACTTTAATGTACGCGTTTCATGTTGCTTTGCATCAATGCCTCAAAGAAAACACTTTAAGGTGTGTCAGAGCTGCAGGGTAGATACACGCAGAAGGAGCGAGCCAGGTGCTAACAGATCACCTGCTTCCTGTCTCCTTTATTTGGTTGTGATTAAAATACATGCTGGCAGACCTGTTTTCATTTTCTAAAACTCACTTTGAAGGAAGCCAATGGCGTTTACATTGAAACATTGAAGTATTGCTGATGTCAAGAGCTGAGGCAAATGGATGACCTAACACCCATATCTGGAACGCACTCTTTACAACGTAACTATGTTAGCTTTGACATTTGTCTTAACGTGGACATGCATAAATATCAAGTGTGATGGCATGTGTGGCTGTAAATACACATGCTATGCATAATCCTGCCATCTAGTGTTGGGTTGGAGTTGTGAAACTTGTTTTTCTTCGAAGGAGTCTTTTGAGTCACGAGTCATGAGTCTGCTCCTCTCTCAGTGATGCTGCGCTTGGGTATCCACTCCTTTGTTAGATTGTTTTCTCTCTGCCATCTTGTTCGGACATGTGTGCCTCTCCTTTGTGTTCAACTCCATTCGGTTAGAATCTTCGGTCCTATTCTGTCTTCGACGGTATAGTTTTATCTCAATCACTTTTTCCCTCCCGAGCCACTCGAAACTTTTGTCAGTTCAGGCACCAATCGTTCACCCTTCTGGGTGTCGCCCGTCTCGGGCCTACCATCCCACGTGCACCGTCAGTGCTCAAGATGTGTTCCTGATGGGACGGACATCATTTTGATTTTGCCCTCAGTGCCACACCAAATATCCGCACACTGACCAACACCAGGTGTGCAACCTTTGCCTCTCACCCATCATCCTGATTGTGACACCTGCAAGTGCTTCAGAATGAAAAAGACTCCATGATCGAAGGACACGTCGACTAGAGATGTCTAGCTGTAGCAAAGATGATACTCCTGACATTTTCGGTGAGGAGCACGCCTCGGAAGAGCCTGCTGCTGAGGAAGAAGGGGATTTCTCCATCGGAGATTTCTGCATCTGACGTGGAGGACGAATTGAAGTACACCCAGCCACTCAGGCAGCGCCTGAGAACTGATGCCTCAGACCATGCTCCACCACCCAAAAAGACTTCCAAACACTCGCCCTTCCCACTCTTAAAGGTCTCTGGACTGCCACTGCCATCTGGCCATGGTTGAATCCGAAAACATACTTCAGATGCCCCACCTTTGGGCCCGGCACTCAAAACTACCACCAAGGCTAAATCCTCGGTATCGACCTCTTCTGTTGAAGTACATTCCTCGATCTCCACCCAGCCTTCAGAACTGATGGGGCAACCAAATCCATCTGCCTCTCACCGAAAAGAAAATGTTCCTCAACATCCAAACCCTTGATTCCGAAATCACCCGAGGCAAACCCCTCTGCTTCTCTGTCTCCAGTCGAGCCAAATCTGGAGAAAATGGATATTAAACAGAGAAAAATCCATGTTCTAGAAGGAACAGGGTGAATTATGGCCTCTCCACCACCAAAGAGGCAGTTTTTGTGGAGGAATTGAACGTTCCTGTGCCTCTCAAAAAGGGGCAAAGGACAGGGCTACAAGCCCTACTCATCCTCCTCCTCCACCACCATTCCCCCTACTCCACTTTCTCGTTCAACACCACCTCCAACATTTCCTCCTCCTTCATCATGACCCTCTCCATGTTACACCTCCAAGTTCACCTAAGTGATATACAGGGGGTATGGGAGAACCATTAGATCCCTATCCAGCTCGCCCCTCCCCTCCTGAAGATGCTAGTGCTTATTAGCAGGTAATTGCTAGGGCAGCCACTTGCCATGGAGTCAAATTACATAAGGAGTCTCTAGACCAAGACTTCCTTTTTGATACTCTTTCATCCACTCTCAAAGACACAGTTTTTGCCTATGCTTCCTGTAGTAAGTAGTTTCAAGTAGACAGCAGGACACTTCTTAGTAGTTACAAGTTAGGTTTATTAAGTTACAGCAGAGCAACACACCTCGCCAGCTGACCAGACCCCAACTGACAATTGTGGAACCTCCAAGTACCACATAGAATGTACACAGGCATTCTGGGAGGCTTAGTAAGAGGAAACATAGAAGAAGGTGTAGTGGCCACGTCGGGAGAAGAACTAGTTTACTACACATCTTCCCCCTTTATCTAGAAAAGACAAAACGCCGCAAATGGGCACGTTGAGGAAGAACATTTGTTAACTACACATCCTCCTCCTTCATCTAGAAATGTGATACACACCCATCCTCCCTCTCAATACTAGAAATTAAAATAAAGATAGAAGAGATAGACAAGCGTTAAAGGGCAAAGAGTGTTGAGAGTGAAATGTGAGGTGAAACACACCACCCAAAACAACTAATAGGTATCACCACCACCTATTCCCCTTAGACAGACCAAAACAGGAAAAGACAGTCCAACTCCCTCCTATCTGTCCTTGACCAGCAAAAGAAACATAAAGAGACAGTTCACTTTCTTCAACCTGTTTTGCGCTCCAAAATGAAGATAAAGGTTAACTTGAAAATACAGAAGTCCCGTCTGGTCTGGATCCCTCTAACCAGATCTTGACCTCTTTCCTGACTATTGGATCCTTTGCTCTGATCGAGCGCCTCAGAAATAGATTTTTTTTTAACCTTAAGTTTCGGAACATTAGTCCCCTCCTGGTTCACAGACAAGGTTGAGAACTCCCTGACCAGCATCCAGATGTGGAACGTAAGATCCAGTTCTGGGTCCGCTGACCCACTCCTGATCGCCATACCGGTCACAAACTTTGTGCTCTCTTGAATGACCTTTGTCCAGTCCTTGCCTACTCTTGGACAACCATTGTCCATTCATAGTTGTGGGACGACCCTTGTCCCTTCATGAACGATTTTTTCCCGCACCATGTTCTGGGACGGCCCTTGACCACTCTTTTGTCCTTTTCCAACACCGGGGATACCTTTGACCCCTCTTGGACACGTTTTGTCCACTTCTTGTTCTGGAACACCTTTGTGCCCTCATGGTCGAGTTTATTACTTCTTGTCCTAGGACGACCTTTGTCCCCTCTTGAACAATTTCTTTAACACCATGTTCTGGGACGGCCTTTGTCCACTCCTTTAACCTTATCCAGTTAGTCCTTAGTACTCAGCTGGCTCTGGAAGCTGAGTTTCCTACTAATATCTGTACCTTTGACCCCTTTTTGTTCTGAAAAATGTTGTCCTCAAATTTCTTCTCCGTGACATTTGTCCCTGGTTGGGACCAGTAGCCCGCAATGGGCTCGCTTTCCCCTAATTGAACTCTTCCCCCTTGTCACAGGGCTCTTTTGCGTAAAACAGGTACTAGTTGTGGTTATGCGTAACGAGCCAGTTCAATACCTAGTTTACTTTCGTTTCTACCGTGCTCTTCGACACATTACTTGACTTTACAGCGGCAGGTAGTACCAGGATGGCGTAGGCATCATGACCTAATAATACCGTTATGAAACTGTCGTTTTCTCAATGCATAGTTTATTTTCGTTTCTACTGTGCTCTCCAACACATTTCTTGACTTCCCCAGTGCTCAATTAAAAATACGAATATCCCCTAGGTGGCACCGTTGTCAACAGATTCACCAACCCACAGTTCTTTGACGTGTTCGTGCATCTGTCTATGTTACGATCACTTTGTTCTTTCGCCATCTAGGTACACATAAGTTTCAATAATCGGAGACAGTGTTGGCTGCCCAAAACTTGTGAAACACTGTTATGCAAATGCTCACTCACCTTTGCTTTTGAAAAAAATGTTGGCGAGACGATGAACGGGCATTTAAAGGCATAACGAAGTGCAAGGCATTCGCACAAACAAACTTCGATCTTATGATACCACGACATGCGGTTTACCAGGAAACTGACCAGAATATTGACATCCCCTGGGAAGCACCAGTTCAGCAGAAATCACTTTCACAGAGCGGAACCACAAGCACTCTGAAAATCCCAACGATAAATAATACTGCTTGCGTTCTCCTCACCTTTCACTTTTTTAATATTAGGGTGTCCTACTTTAACCTTGACGAGATAACGATGGACTACGTTGCCACGTAGAGTCCCGTACATCTCATTACCATGGAAACCAGCAAACAAAAATTTCAAAGATGGCCTCCTGACGTTACGAGCAACGTGGTGACGTGCTCACGCTGGCTAAGAGAGAAGCTTTCTTCCTGTGAGGATAGACAGCTAACGTTGCGCATGGAATAACACGCTTCTCCACCGATACCCACGGAGATTCTCAGACGTCATCAGTATGAGGATGGAAGCGACGACGGAAAGATCTCAACGAAACCTAACGGTAAGGCGGAGACTAAGAACTTCACCATTCTCTTGCTCAGTCTCGTTTTCTCCTCTCTTTATCCACGCCATGCTCGAAATCGATTTCCTTCACCATACGAAGATAGAGATCATAACTAGTGGATGACAGCAGCTGGGCTAAACACAAAAAATTTCTTAATGTGGGCAGCAGTGTTCTTGCGCGTTAATCTTCAGGCATTACATGAAGCTGATTTCTTGTTTAAATTCCTGTTAAAGATTGCAGAGCGACAGGAACCGTGGGATTTCACTCGTTTGAGTTATTTTGGCAGTAGCTAGTTTCTCCATACATTAAATTTCGTTTTTCCAAATCTTCTGGCATTACGCCGGTTACGCACTTTTCCTTATCAAGTTACTGGAAGCAGATGGACTCAATTCGTACAATCTTTTAGTTTTACTTGGTTTCTTGAAATATGCTGGCGTTTCAGGTTTCTTTACCACTTAATTCTAGCTGAAGTTAGGTGAAACGCCTTCTTGGGTTCTTTGTGCGAGGTGCTGCTCGTGCTGCGCCGTTCTTCTTAGTCTGCTTGCCTGGTCTGGTCAGCCAAGATCGTCGCCAAAATGTAGTAAGTAGTTTCAAGTAGACAGCAGGACACTTCTTAGTAGTTACAAGTTAGGTTTATTAAGTTACAGCAGAGCAACACACCTCGCCAGCTGACCAGACCCCAACTGACAATTGTGGAACCTCCAAGTACCACATAGAATGTACACAGGCATTCTGGGAGGCTTAGTAAGAGGAAACATAGAAGAAGGTGTAGTGGCCACGTCGGGAGAAGAACTAGTTTACTACACTTCCCAGGCTGCTATGCCTCTCTGGTGAGATATTTGAAGAGCCAGTATGTGCCTGTGTAATTACCCCATAGGCAGACAAACAATATAAAGCGGCTCCTTCAGACCCTGTTTTTATACGCAGTCAGATACCGCTAGACTCTATTGTTGCGACTACAGCTCATAAGAGTCAACAGTCTGGCAACTGGGGATACACCACCTGCTGAAAAAGACAGTAAACATATGGATGCAGCAGGAAAATGAGTAGCAGCACAAGCAGCTAATCTTTGGTACACTGCCAATTCCCAGGTCGTTATGGCGCATGTTATGACAGGGCCTATTGAGATGAGATGGAACAACTGCTATAGCATATCCCTGAGGAACATAAACAAAGAGGGCAGCAAATTGCATCAGAAGGTCAGGCCATTACTAACACGTTGTGCCTTAAATGCAGCGGACACAGCCGCTAGGGGCGTTAATACCAGCATACTTCTCAGGAGAGACGCTTGGCTCAGATGTTCTGGCTTTAAACCAGAGATCCAATAGGCAGTCTTCAACGTGCCTTTCGACAAAGAACATCTGTTTGGCCTTAAGACACCGATACTGCTAAAGCTACGGGACCTTTACACACTCCTACGCTTAGAGGCTCCTTTTGTCACTCCAGCTACAAAGGCGGATACAAATTCACCACCACAGATGCCTCCACTTCTCAGCAGAAGCAGGGCCAAACCACCTGCCCAATCCTTCCCCCCCGACCATATTACACCTGTCTGGGTAAAACTACAATAATTTCACACAATCTGGAAGTCCATCACAACAGGCCAGTGGGTGTTGGCCATTATTCAACATGGCTGTTTTCTGTATCCAATTACCACACCACCCAACATCCCACCTCGCACTCACAGGTCATCACACGATCACCTAACACTGTTCAAACTAGAGGTCAAAGCCCTTCATCTCGGAGGGGCTCTAGAACCCATTCCCTTCAACAACACCGCACAGGGGTATATCCACTATACTTCCTGATTCCAAAAAAGGATGGGTCACTCAGACCAATCTTAGACCCTCAACTACCACATCCTGTCAGAAAGCTTTCATATTGTCACTCTACAAGATGTTATTCCACATCTACAACAAGGCGACTTTATGGTCACTCTGGACCTAAAGGACGCTTACTTCCATAGACCCATTCAATCTGCTCACCGTTCTTACCTCAGGTTTGTCATAGCAGGAAAGCACTACCAATTCAAAATTGTTCTATTTGGAGTCGCTACCGCACCACAGGTGTTCACAAAGTGCTTGACTGTAGTCGCAGCACATCTACGATGACAAAACGTTTATTTCCATACTTGATGATGATTGCATTTTATAGCACGCACAGTGTTCCGGCGTGAAACTATTGGCTCATCAAAGCCAGCATTGAGCAACAATGTCAACATCATATACAGCTGACAGTAGATCTGCTCCACAAGTTAGGGTTCACCATCAATGTCCCCAAATCTCTCCTTCAAACTCTTCAACTTCAACAATACTTAGTTTGCAATGCTCTACACACATTTGGGAATAGCTTACCCTAATCCCGCTTGGGTACAACTTTTTTAAACACTTCTACCTCAATTCCAGTCAAACAAAATACTCACAGTTCGGCCTATTATGCGACTTCTGGGAATAATGGTGTCTTGCATTGCCATAGTTCCCCCACATAAGGTTACAGATGCGTCCACTACAGCAATGTCTAGCTTGCCAGTAGTCTCAATCACAGGATCCCCTCCAAGATCTAGTGTTGATAGGCTGCCCCACTCACCTGTCTCTGCAATGGTGGAGGGGACACAGTCTTCTCAGTTGTCACTCCTCTTTCAGACCATATGGAACTGGGCCTTTCACCATCTCATTCATTTGTTGGCAGATTATCTACCAGGGATGGACAACGATCTTGCAGACCTGCTCAGTAGGACACACCAACAAACCCACAAATGTGAACTCGACCCACAAGTCCTCTTTCCCTACTTTCAAAAGGGGGGGGAATTCTCCAGATAGTCTCGTTCGCCACAGCGTAAAATGCAAAATGCCCAGACTTCGCCTCCAGGTTCCCACTTCTACTATCCCCAAGGGCAACGCACTATGGATGAGTTGGTCAGGGAGATTTGCCTACACTTTTCTACCTCTCCCTCTCATTCCATTTCTGGTTCCGAAACTCCGGCAAACACATCTCACCATGATCTTGGTAAATCCCACCTGGGCATGTCAGCCATGGTTCACAACACTATTAAATCTCTCAATAGTCCGGACTTTCTCCCTCAGGATCAAGAGCAAATTGGACACCCAGATCTCAAGATGCTCAACCAATCGATTTGAATCCTGACGTCTTGGAATTTGGTTATTTAAACTTACCAGCAGAATGTATGGACATTCTTAAGCAAGCACGCAAACCCACAGCTAGAGGCTATTGTGATGCAAAATGAAAACGTTTTGTTTGCTACTACCAACTAAAACAAATTATTCCCATCAATGCCACAGTGCAAGACATCATTTCTTACTTGCTTCATTTGAAAAAGTCCAATTTTGCATACACTTCTATTAGGTTGCATCTTGCTGCAATAGCTACTTACCTCCAAAATAAACCACATCTATCGCTTCCAAAAATTCCAGTCATTAAAGCATTTATGGAAGGACTAAAATGATTAGTTCCGTCTCGTGTAACTCCAGCACCCTCTTGGAATCTAAACATTGTACTTACTAGGCTCATGGGTCCTCGTTTTGAGCCTCTACACTCATGCCCCCTTCAATTTCTATCATGGAAAGTGGCATTTCTAATTGCCATTACCTCACTCAGACGTGTTCGTGAGCTCCAGGCACTAACCTTAGAAGAACCTTTCTTTCAAATACATGAAGACAAACTGGTTCTTCGCACTAATCCCAAATTCCTACCTGAGGTAGTCTCTCAATTGATCTATTGAGCTACCTGGATTTTTTTCCCTCACCCTGATTCTGTCGCAGGAAGAGCTCTTTATACCCTAGACGTTAAAAGAGCACTCATGTTCTACATTAGTAGTAAAACAAAGCAACTCTTTATAGCCTTTTCTCCAATGCATAAAGGCAACCCTGTATCCAAATCGGTTATAGCGAGATGGATAGTTAAATGCATTCAAACTTGGCACATTAAAGCCAAAAGACCTTTTCCTGTTACTCCTAGAGCACACTCTGCTCGTAAAATATGAGTGCTTATGGCTTTTCTAGGTAACATTCCCATCACTGACATTTGTAAAGCAGCTACATGGTCTACCCCACATATATTTACTAAACTCTACTGTGTGGATGTTTTAGAATGCCAACAAGCTAATGTAGGTCAGACAGTGCTAAAGACCCTGTTTCAAACTACTGCAACTCCCACACGCTAGCCACCGCTTCAAAGGAGGGACTGCTTTACAGTCTATGCTGAGCATGTGTGTCTACAGCCACACATGCTATTGAACGGATTACGTTATTTACCCTGTAAGCCTCTGGTCATGGCATGTAGTGCTGTAGATTCACATGCTCCCCCCCCCCCCCCCCCCCTCCTCCCTGGAAAGCTGTGGCTGTTGCAGTTACATTTTTACACCTTTTTCTTATACATCACTATTAGTATGGACATCTTTAATCCCATATTTTGCTTACACTCCTTTTTCATCTGCCTGTGGGAGAACAATTTAACAAAGGAGTCCATGCCCATGCGCAATATCACCGAAAGGAGTAGTCTCTCTACCACGTGACAAGAATGACTTCTTCAAAGAAAAACAAGTTGCACAACTCCGACCCAACACTAAATAGCAGGAGTATGCAGAGCAACGAATAGTAAAGAGTTTTCAGGGGGCTATAATGGTAAAGCCAACTTTATTGGCAATGGCTCCTCTTTATTTCATTCAGACTCTAAGCTCTACACTCCACGATCTGCGGGAGCCCCTAACATTTTCACTTAAATCCAACCCTCTTCTCTCACTTGGAGAGTTGATCCCTACTCTCAGCTGTAAACATGCCGTAGTTCTCAGTTAATACTCACTCTCTCAGTTGGAGCCCTACATTCCTCTCTCCACACTCCTCTGAGTTGGAGACATCCCTCACATTTGGAATTAGGGTCTCCTCCCCAAGCCCTTCTTCTCGTTGGAAGCTGAATCCTGCCTCCCAGATTCCAGTTTGATCAGTCACACGGTCTGTTAGTTTGAGAACCGTCCTACAGTCTCCGCTGAGGGCAGTGCTTAGTAGCTGATCATCTAGCTTTGACCAATATACCCTGGCTCATCTTGGGATTATATCCACCTCTCCAGTATTCACATCACCCGTAATACTCTGGATAGGTGCTACTTGCTCAGTCCTATTTATATATATTTAAGTTGCTTATTTAAGGCCAGTATTGAAGACCACCTTGAAGTCCTCAAATTTCTGTTCACTAGTTGTAACTCAGTGTGCCATACGTGACCGATGATAACTGTGCCAGGGTATCCCAACTCCTGTCCTGCCATCCCCTTCAAAGTCTACTCTACAGCAGTGCACACGCTCCATGTAAAATACAGGTACCTGAAACATGCACAAAAGGCCCTGTGGTTCAGAACCAATGTTTGCATGTTAATGGTTATGCTTAAATCATTGCTGTACAATGACATTTTCCATGTCCTATCCCTCTTCTAAGCCTGTGTTTTGATTTCAGGAACAAAGGAGGCACGAGTAGCTCGGCTGTGTGCGCATTCACCATCAATGAGGTGCACAGAGCGTTCGATGGACTCTACAAGGCGGTGAACCGGGACACCCTGCAGTGGTACACCTACACACAGCATGTGCCAGAGCCAAAGCCAGGAGATGTACGGCTCAACATTTACTCATTTCTTTTATTTAGATAAACTTAAATAGCTTGTGTTTCTGTAAAACATGTGACCTAGCTCTTGCAGTTGAATGTTACAGGTTAGATGTGCATTTAGTCGGTTACTGGTCCCAGATGCTTATTAAGTGCTGCATGTCACATGCCCCCACTGGACTAATAGTTGCAACAAAAAGCAACTTCGGAGCCGTGCAATTCCAACTGTTTTTGTTTTAAGGACTCAAATTGCATAGGCCATTCTCTAAGAAGATTTAAAGAAGATGTGAACGTCAGGCATTTATAATGCAAGCTTAGCCGGAGGAGGCAAATACATAGGGACTTATTTACAAGGGCCTTGCGCAACCATTGTGTCCATTTTTCCCATATTAAAAGTGATGCACCAGTGGTGCATGGGGCTTGTAAATAAGCCCAATACACACTAACTCAACGATGAATGAATGGATACACAATCCAGGCAATCGTTTTTAGCTGGCATGCCCCAGGTGAATAGACAGATCAAAAAGTTACTGGGTTGTAGCAGGCTTGTTAGAACATTTTACGAAGCCTGGGCCAAAAACTTAATGCTGACCATGTGCATGCTTCCTTTGCTTGTGCCAAGTTACACACGTTTCTAAGCATTAAGAAAAAGTACTTGAGGGAAAGATAAAATACGGCATCTTGTGTGTATACAACAGTCTTGCTTTCAATTAATGATATGTAAACATATTTTGCTAAAGAAGCACAGGCCACTGCAAACTGCGAGGTTTGGGGCTTATTTCGCCCACACCTCTCCCCCATTTGTTCCTACCACCTGGTGACTAGAATAATGGCAACAATTAAATTATCTCAAACTGGGTTTAACATGACTGTTAAAATTCTTCAGTTTGACAAGAATATAAGTATATTTACTTATGTATTTATGTAGCTCAGACTTCCCTTTCGGGCTGGTGGAACATAGTACAGAAAGCAAAAACCTCACTGCTATTATGTAGGCACTGTATTAAAGGTCTGTAATAGTATATGAAGTCTGTTTTTTCCTTTATTATTTGAGAGCTAAATCGTATCATATAAAGTTATCAGGAACGGAGAACCAAGAAAAGTATAGGTTTGATCGTGTACTTATTTGTCCCTATGACTAGGTTCGTCCTTCATAAATAACTTTAATAATATAACTACATGAGCATCTTATCGACAAATATATTTCACAAGTCCAGCTCCAGTCAGTAGTGGCTATGATTTAGTAACTTAATAAACCTACTAGTCCCCTTGCATTCTGGAAACCCTGATTTGCATTATCCTGCATTGCACTAGTAAGAATAGGATGAATGACAGCTTGATTTGTTGTGGAGGTAAGAGAGTAAACTTTACCATTTGCCTTAGCTCACCTATGAATACCACCAACTAATACATACTGGGCCAGATGTACAAAGGTTTTTCCATCCGTTTTCAAATGTAAACAGGCATTTTTGCAATGTGCAAAGGCCCAACTTGCGATTCGGTAACCTATTACCGAATCACAAATTGGGTCAGCGATTCTGTATTTGAAAGGGGCGTGTTTAAGGCTGTCCCTTCAAATACCAAATCAGTGGTATGTGTGAAGGTTTTGCAACCAAAATGCGGTCGCAAAATATTCACATTTTACCACCAACTTCAAGTAGGTGATAACCCATTCACAAAGGGGAAGGGGTCCCCAAGGGACAAGGCGCCCACTCCCCTTTGTGAATGTTTGTTAAAACATTTTTAAGAGCACTGCCTACTCTTGCCTTCTGCCTATTCTTACAAAGAATGAAAGGAAAACTTTTCATTTTTCTTTTTTGAAACAAATCCCATTTTTCTTTAAGGAAAATGGGCTACATTTGAAAAAAACATTGCTCTATTGAAAAGCCATCACAGACATGGCTATTTGGTAATCGCCAACCATATACTTCGTACACTTTCCCTAAATTCACCTATCCCCCTCTTCTCCTAAAGATCTATCACACCTAATTCCTACTAATAAAAGTAGTGTACTAGTCCACAGCATAAACAACCCATTACCATTTGAACAGACATGGAATAATGGAAGAGATCTACCACATACTGCTGGCCAACGGAGGACTCTATTTTAGTCCACCACTACAGGTTCCGACTAGCTACTTTCTACAGCCAATTCTTGGAATCTCACAATGACGATCAGATTTGGGATGATATTAACAAAGTCCATCCCGGCAGGTCTCTCCACCACTACTCCCTTTTACCCGCGCAAGACCATAGACATTAAACAGAATATCACAGAATGGAAAACTAAGTACAGTAAACGGCTAACTGGACTATGAAAGTAAACACCAAAAAGGGACCTTCAGAGCTGTTCAAAGCTGCCAATTTACTGAAAATCATTAACTGTGCGCCTGTCTCCCTTCCTTTTTCATCCATCACACTGCTGAACGCTGTGTCCCATAACACGATACCCACACCTCGGTGGGCCTCACGCACAGCCTGGAAACACTTCCCACACAGGATCAAACAAAGACAACACCCTTCTGACCAAACCCCCAACATCGTATAGTGTTCCACCCAAGTAGGCAAGCACTTCAGCGCCCCATATGGGATTATTAAGCACTATATAAATGTTACACCTCAATGCAATACAAGAAAAGACATGCAATTTCTTTGGCTTAACTGAATATAGTCTTTTCCTAACATGTGAAATAGGTGTTTCTTGTGCCATGGGCACTTGGTGGCACTGTTGCTCCGCTGCGGACCTGTTGAAGCAACGGGCTTTTGTCTTGGAGGTGCCAGGTACTTTACTCCAGTTTCTTCACTTCCACATTCAATATATTATTCTAAACTTGAGCTGTTCCCAGGTCTAATTGACAGTGTCAGAATAGAATATTTGATTTCAAGCAAGGTTTCAGAGATGCCCAATGTGTTCCCATGGCTGTCCGCCACGAATACACCTCAGCTGTGTGTATTTTAAGGTACAACGAGCTCTGGAGGTTCTCTAAGAAGTATCAGGTGCACATTCACCTGCTGAGACCAGTGTCGCTACTTTCCAGCGCCTCGCCTCGCTTGTAAACCTACCTCAGGCCGTGCATGACAGAGCAGTGTAAGTGTTGAATCACAGCTGGCACTGGGCACAAGATTGCAGTGTACCTTAACGTGAGAACTCAAAGCTATTCTCAGAATTTCCAGGATACACAGTTTTTGTAAGTAGGTCTTCTGTAAATGATTGGCCTTTTGTGTTTGGATAACTCTGGTATGTTCTCTCTTGGCAGTGCATCAACAACCATGCTCGGAACATGGGCATCAGTTCCTCCTTGCAAATGCCGGACCGAGTCCTTAACTTTGTCAAAGACCACTTCCTGATGGACAGCACCATCCGAAGCCAGCCCCTGCTGCTGCAGACCGGCGTGCAGTACCGGCAGATCAGTGTGCAGCGGGTGAAGGGACTCAAAAGAACCTATGACGTCCTCTTTCTTGGCACTGGTAGGTAACTCCGTGCCCGCGGAGCCACTCTGATTGTGCATATTCTTATCACAGGGTGTATGTGTGGCACGGCGACTTGCACACTGGTGTGTGCATGTCATGGAGCATACATTTGTCCGCCAGCAGGATTCGATTTAGTGCTGTGTGGTGTCAGCCTGGTATATAGGTGCTTGATGGGGACTAGGGTTTTGTTCTCTGTGGTGTCTGTAAGCTTAGGCACTGTCAACAGGACAGGTTGGGCACTTCCCATTGTTGTATTGGATGAGGATATCGCTCTGCAGATGGAGATCCTGGACACGAGGAAGGTTGGTGCAGATCATTGAGCACCGCCATATTAGCGGCGTAGAAGGTGCTTGTGTGGTGTCATGCATGGTGCAAATCATGGCAATGACTATTAAGTGATGGGTTTAACAAGTATATCTTTATGCATCTGCTTCTAAGCACTTCGGAGAAACAGTACAAAAAAAAGCATAAGTAATTATTCACATAGTGATGTATAGTTCATGGTAGTGGGGACACTGGGACAGCGAGTGGGAGGAGGGCACTTCTAGCGTAGATTAGTGTGCTGGGCTCCTTAGCTGCTGCTTAGAGGAGGCTACTCGGAGACAGCTGGAGAGTACTCCATTGAAGGGAAAATTACCGCAATTTAGAGTCCGAATGAGCGGGTGTTGGGGTAGGTGGGCAGTGTAGGGTGTGTTGGCTGAAGATCATTGAAGGAATAGATCAGGGTCATTTTTGTGTGGTGTTTCAAGTGACACTAGATCAGATGCATGTTGTGTAGGAGCTAGCACGCAGAGGTGACATTTCAGGTGACAAACATTTACTGTCGAAATGGACCCTAATTTCCCGTGAGAGCTGCACTTTCAGAGTATTTTTGTCTTGATCAAAATGTTTCTACTTACCTTATTTATTGGGTGGAGTGGGAAAGAAGGTGAATCAAAATGAGAAATGGTGAAACCAGAGCTGGTTGAACCACCTGAAAAATGTATCGAATAAGGGCCTGATTACGAGCAGGACAGTTAAAACTGCAAGGATCGAAATTACGGATGTGTAAAATACCTCAAGACTCCGGTCAAACCTGTTGAAATTTAACAGGGGAACAACATAAGGTATTTACCGTATCATATGGATTTTGTCGAGTTAAACACCAAAATGTGCTGGTTATTCCCCATACACTTGTAATAGATGTTATTTATCGCACCCGATAAATAACATACCCCGTGGTATTGTTATATATCAGGTGTGATAAATAGCGCCTACTCTGGTAATCGGGGCCTACGTTTTGTTGTGCCGCATGTAAACGTCTTCAGCAAATTTTGCAGTTTTAAAGAACTTCTCTTAAATCCCCATATATCTTCCAGGCTCGTATTGTAAAGTAGGTGGCACCCTTATTATTGGTTTTTAATTCTATGTCCAGCATTACTTCTAACATTCAGATCTTTGGACACGCTCCTTTCTTACTTTCACTGGCACCACACAAAAATGACCCTGATCTATTCCTTCAATGATCTTCAGCCAACACACCCTACACTGCCCACCTACCCCAACACCCGCTCATTCGGACTCTAAATTGCGCTAATTTTCACCTCAATGGAGTACTCTCCAGCTGTCTCCGAGTAGCCTCCTCTAAGCAGCAGCTAAGGAGCCCAGCACACTAATCTACCCTAGAAGTGCCCTCCTCCCACTCGCTGTCCCAGTGTCCCCACTACCATGAACTATAAAAACCCTTGCATCCTTTCCCCCTAGCCTGGAAATGTTGTTATTTAATCTCTCGTTTTATTTTTGGCTTGAATCTTGGCTTTATGAAAAGTTGCCTATTTGTAATCGGCTTATTTCACATTAGTATTTTTTTTAATGTAATTTAGGAAACTGAAAATAAAATAGGTTGTGTGGCGGTAGCATTCTGTATCCTCCAAACTCTTTCCCCCTAGCTCCATGACTAGTGCTCTTTACCCACTTCGCTGTGCATTTTATTCCCTCCTCCTCTCCATTTCTGGCTCCCCCTCACTCAGCCAAGCTTCTTTGGTCACATTATAAAGGAGGGACCCTGCAGCCCGAGGGGGATGTGCTTGTTATCCCATAAGCAGAAAGCTTTGGTTTGGGCTTTAGTTTTTAAGATTTCGCACCAAAATTCGACACTTGTGTAATACTTCGTGAACATTCAATATCAATATGTGAAAACACCCGTTTTATTATAATTGATTTTATTTGACTTTGTGATGTTTTTATGCTGAACATGGTGCACTGTACCTTAGGTCTAGTTTCTGAAATCAGTTTACATCTGTATTCCTACACACTGCGTGGTGATAACAACATTTATACTCACTATTTGGTATCTTTTGTGTTATCCCCAGTTGACGGGAGGTTACACAAAGCGGTCTCTATGAACAAGACCGTCCACATTATCGAAGAATTGGTACTGTTCAAAAACAAGAATCCTGTTCAAGAGCTGCTCCTCGATGGCAAGAAGGTAATGCTCTCACCAGAGTTTGTTTATTTGACTAGGTTTATTGTGCGATGTATTAAAAAGTGCTGTAAAAACATTCACCTTCTAGGGTTCCTTTGTAGCTGTAGAAGCTGAGAGCAAAAATTACTCTGGAGATAACCCTCCCATCACTGAGGAACCCTATTACTGAAGAATCCTACTTACGAAGAGCCAGGCTCTAAGACCTTTATGGGATTTTAAATGTTCGTCCTCAGCTCTGGGATTGGTAGATCCAACACCAAGATTGTAATAACTGATCTTAGGATATTTTAGTAGGAGTTTGGTAGATAATAGTAGACCACATCCGGCGATGTACTCCACAAATCCCTCTTTAAGGAAATAGGGGTCCAAGTTATTAAAAACATATGGCGCATCACACAAAGTGCTTTGAAGGCAATTCGATTAGGCACTAGCAACCAATGAAAAGCAGCGAGCTATGATTGTGTCTTTTGAGCCCAACAAGGGCCATGGCTGCCATGGTCCACTCTATTTTCAAAATGCTGAAGGTTACACCTCGCCTTTAGAGGTGAGCTTAGATGGACATTGTTTCCAAATCCAGGCTTGAGTGGATGAACGCAGCGACCTCTGTGATTCTTTGTGGAAGGCAGCATTCTCAATTGGTAGGAACACGTTTAAACCCTGCTGAACCTTGAACTCCAAGAGAAAAATTTGAATCAAATAACATATCTAAGTTTCACACAGAAGTTGAGGGTTTATGGTAGTGCCCATAGGAGGCCAGGGACAGTAGCCCAGGTGGTTTATTTTGGCTAACATTGGGCTCAGCAAAATATATGCTCATCTGCCATCGGACAACACATAGGCCAACTCAGAGGGTAGTGACTCCTTTATCATCTTTGAATTGAATAGTCAAAATAATTGGTATTTTGTTTGCAAACACAAACTATCATAAGCATAAAGCAGATATGCTAAATGGTCTAGGTAACGATTAAATAAATCTGGTGACGGGGCATAGTCCTCCAGCTTTCCCAGCAAACTGACTGGGTGGAAAACGTACAGGAGTCTAATGGCACTGATCGAACCTTTTTGGAGAAGCTGTATTTTATTCATATTCAAGCAGTCATTGGAGCAGCAGTTTGCAATTGGAAGTGTTGAGCGTTGCAAAGGTAACCCAGGTGACCACGGTAACACGGAGATCAAGTAACCACTGATATGGTAAGTATTTCAGGCTGGACGCCTGCTTGAACATGATCCAGAATCTGATTAGATTCAAGTGTAATTTTCAAAGTTTAATCACATTAAGGGACAACAAGCAGCAGTGTTTTCTCTTGTACAACAGAGGTGGGGGGAATATTTGTTTATTAGTCAATTAAATCCATCTTAAACAAGGAGAGGGACTGAAAGGGCTGTTTAACGAGGTCCAGCGTACGTGCCCAAATACTGAGAACAAAGAAAGGTACGCAGTTCCCCAAGGAGGATGGAACAACGTGACTGGAGACAAATAGGAGGGGAATCCTCCTAGACAGAACTAGATTCCTCACACTCCCAGCAAGCTAGGTGTCATGCTTCATCATATGGACTCGCTCCTCGTCAAATCGGCGGTGCAATACCCGACGGGCACCCATAAAGGGGCTCTTTAGCAGAGATCTTCTGTTCCTGTCGTATGGTGCCGTGGGTGTGAGGGCCATAGGGGTAAGTGTAGATGTGAGTGAGTGATTCTAAAAAAGGTTGGATAATCCACAAGAGAAATATAATGGAGTGGTCATCCACCTTATTAAAAATACAAGAGAGGCTGCTCGCTGGCTCAATGGTCCGGGGAAGCAATGCTCTGCTCCAAAATTGTGGTCGACATGTTTCACGCAGTGTGTTCAAAATGATACTGTGCATTTCATCAGGACCTATAAAAGCTATCTACACACGGTGGTAAGGTGGATGAGTTCCTACAGACCACTATTCTTGCGTGCGAGCAAGTTTCTCTGCTTGGCGCATGGGTAGATTTCCAGCGCGTGTTCAACTAAGGACAGGATACCCAACACTGTGGTGTCAATTGCTGAGAATATCGTAGAAGCCAGCGCCATCACCTAATTAGGTTACCACTAGATCTGGTGGGACAACGTGCTCGTACATAAGAATAGTGGTAGATGGGAACTCATCCACCTTACCACCGTAGATAACTTTTATAGGTCCTGATGAAATGCACAGTATAATTTCCTCTCCTTTGTGTTTTTAATAAGGTGGATGACCACTCCATTAAATTTCTCTTGTGGATTATCCGACTTTTTTTAGAATCACTTACTCACATCTACACTTACCCCTAGGGCCCTCACACCCACGGCACCATACGGCAGGAACAGAAGATCTCCGCTTTAGAGCCCCTTTATGGGTGCCCGTCGGGTATTGCACCGCCGACCCGACGAGGAGCAAGTCTATATGATGAAGCATGACACCTAGCTTGCTGGGTGTGTGAGGACTCTAGTTCCATCTAGGAGGATTCCCCTCCTATTTGTCTCTACTCACGTTGTTCTATCCCCTTGGGGAACTGCGTACCTTTCTTTGTTCTCAATTAAGTCCATACCACGCAAATGTTAGTAAAGAAGAAAAAAAACAATATACAGACACATCAAGACAACTTCGTAAAATGAGCTCCCCTTGCCCGGATGACCTTCATTACTGTGGGACCAAAGTGCCTACCATTTATAAAGTGCCAAGATGTTCTTCTTCCCAGAACTAACGGTCACTGCCCCAAAATGCCATGACGCACTTTAAGTACTGAAATGCGTAGGTAAACGTTTGGTGTGGTTGGTACCCGCTAAGTGGAGCAGGAGTTCAAGGGATACTATGGACGCATAAAGTACTGGGGAATTAACAGAGAGATCACATAATAAAATTTACTAAGTGTCAAGGCGTTTGTAACAGGGGCATCTCGCAATTAATCCTTTAACCATTGCACAGTTACCTGAGCTTTGCCCATATGTGCAAACTTCAGCATAAAGTGCCAGATTATACCGGAACTAACACCCAATATGGTGGGATAGGAAGCTAATGAATCCCGATTGTCCCTAGCAGCCCGTCATAGCATGGGTAGCGTCCATAGGCTCTTGGGGAAGCCGCTCTTGGTCACCAACCTTAGCACCAGACTCAACATGGAGATTCTCCTTAAAATTCTCCTTAAAATGGGCCTTAAAAATGTCCAAAAAGTGCACCAGATGAATGTTGAGCATTGTATTCCATGGGTCCAAAGACCAGGAGATCTGCAAGTCCTAATCCCTAAGGAGGGGAAAGGTCAATCGATACAGAAGTGAATCTGTACAATAATGTCTATTATTGTGAAATATACAGTTTATATATACAAACCATACTACATTCTAGTCCTAAAAAGATTAGTTTATGGCATTGTAAAGAATAACCTTTCTTAAGTTTCACAAAATTGTTTCTCAAGCATCCCTCATACAACAAACAAAAATACAAATTTCTATCTAATGTAGCTAAGGCTGTGTATGCACGTATGTTTTCACTGAAAAAAAGGTTAAAGTGACATTGTAGATAGGTGTTGTAATAATAAAAAGAGAACGTTTAAATAAACAAAAATCACCAGTTTTACTTAACTGAGAAAACTACAACTTGCCAAATTTCCTGAAATTCCGTTGAGCTCTATTTTCTGAATGCTTCCCAAAATTTGCTATGGAAATTAACATTGGAAAACGTTTCCGGACCGGGCTTTTTTCTCAACCTCTGCTTAATGGTTCATCCCGAAACTTTCTGAAAGGGGCTGATGTGCATGAACTTTTTTCATCAAACTGCACCACAGTTATTAGCAAAAACAAATGCTCCATAATGGAAAGAGCAACCCAATGTAGAAATACACAGTGGTGTCTGCCAGTTTATAATTAATATATATGAAAATAGTTATACAATAAAGTGAAAAACTTTCAAACCTTAATCATACCTGAAATGCCAGCAGATAATTAACATTTCAATTTATAGACGTTAATATTCTGCCAGAAAGGGAACAGTCTTACTTTTAGTATTTATTCTTTATTATTGTTTGGGTTATAGGAGAGCTTTAACCTGTTCATCTATATAGAAAGACAACCAAAAGCATTTATTTAATGGAGATCACAAGATATTCAATTTTTCACTATCCATTTATTTACCGAAATCAGTATTACATATTTGAACATTGTCTTAACCCTATTTAAGAGATCCATGTCAAAGTAGTTGAGGATACTAAGTTTAGAGGAAACCTATTTTTCTGATAGCTTTATTTAATTTGGGGGGCATCACCAGAAAAGATGTGCTGGTTCCTCTGAGTCACAAAATCAGAAGGAGTAAGGTTAAGTTCTTCTAGGATAAAGTTCATGTAATTTTATATATGAAGACTGAGAACACTGAAGTGCTTTGACCGACGTTATTGTGACAAAATCTGCTAACCAGAATTACTCCATAAATCCCCCACACTAAACTAATAGCCAGCTGGTAAAATATGCCTCGTTTGTGACATTTTTCCTCAATATTTTGAATTTTAAAAGAGTTACATAAAATGTGCTTGAATCACCTACGGTTTAGACTATAGATCTCCAAGTTGAAAGTTGGTTGACTGATAGGTGGATTACATAATAACAGGATTGGTGATACTATTTTCATAAGATTCTTTTAAATGCTTTACACCTTATTTATCAAAACTATGCATTCTTAGCCCGTCTCACTTAATTCAATATGAGACCTAGGGTCTATACCTATCTTATGATAGATTCCATTATAATTCTGTTACATTAGACCTATTGTTACTTTCAATTTTCCATTCTGAGAACTCAAGGCAGAATTTGTGTCGAGAACAGTGTTTTCATAAGCACCAACCCTAGTGCTCACTCTTTGTTCTAGTCGTTTGTCCCTTGGGCAGAATACTGAGTAGAGAGTTTATCTTTGGGTGGTATTGTTTCAGGAATATATTTCAAGTATTATCTTGCTCAAGAAATAAACCCAGTTGTGATACAAAAACAATAATCCTCTCTGAGCAACTATCCATTTACTATTTAGAACACCCCTTAAAATGGTTCACTGTTCTTTTGAGGAATTAAGGTTATCACATTGTATACACAAATCAGCTCAACTCCACCAACCACAGTTACATATATATTGCCTTACTGTGTCTTGCTTGCCACATTTTGTAGGCCTGTTTTTAGGGTTTCTCCTTAGCCTACCAATTGTGAGAATTTAGACTTCAAGCTTTTTCATACTGCGTGACTACTCTGAAAGATATTCAGCTAAGGATGACGACTTTATTGTGGTTCACGTTTTCCTGTACACCTTGAGAGCAAAAACATGATTCTTTGTTCTAAATAAAACTGATCAATCAGTGTTCCGTCTTTTGCCTTCGGGGCCAAAACAATGCCGTTTATGGTGATAGTAACATCTGTAATGCAGCACTGAATCACGAGTTGGATGGCCAACTCCAAGGTTCTTGGTACTCTCTGCAGTATTAACTGCGGGGAGCAATACTAAAGAATAATGAAAGGTTTATTCTGATACAACTGTATATTAAGGGTATGAAGCAAGTGCAGAAGCAAGATTGTTAGAAGGAACAAGGTTTGACATGCTCTAATAAATGGAAGTTATGTGTGCAGGAGTCTTCTTAGCGATGAGGCTTATTTATTGGAAACATATTAAGGGCCTAATTTACTTGGTAGCCTTGGGCGAAATATTATAGTTTTTCCAAAAAAGCAGCCCAAACATGAGAGCTGGGAAGTTGAATCAATAGTCTAGGCACGAAGTTGAACTCATGTGTGACTAAGCATCTCAAAATCAGGTCATTCTATATACTGGGTGCTTGGAAGGTTAGGTAAATTAGGCAACTGAGCAACAAAAACAAAGTGCATTCACTAAATTCTGAGAAAAGCAAGATCCATTTCTGGAAGATTTATAGGGTTGAAGGCGATTTTTTTTTTTTTTTTTTTTGTGTGTGTCTAGTTGTCAAACAAAAACATGTCTGGCATTCATGAAGATGATGAGTGATATGGTTTCTTGTTGGTGTTAATAAATGTATGTTAATTAAAAGTATGTGCCTTCCATGAAGGCAAGAGGAGACTAAATGGCACCTAGTGGTGTGCAATTGCAACACCCTGAGGTGATATTGAGATAAAGTAAAAAAAACAAAAAGAGCACAATATTTGATTTGCAGTATTCTTTCTTTCTCCAGGGTCTGCTGTATGCCTCTTCATATTCAGCAGTGGTTCAGATTCCACTTTCAAACTGTAGCACTTACAGTAGCTGTGGAGAATGCATCCTCTCCCGCGATCCCTACTGCGCCTGGAATGGGAAGATGTGCTCCAGCATCCCTCCCTTTACACCAGATCTCAACTTGAAGTACGTGCATTTCTGTTCTTCCCAACTCTCCCACGATTGCCCTTTTTGACCGCTTTTGTTTGTTATAATCTGTGCTATAATCAGTTTATTGTTTTACGTTGCCTATTTGTTTACCAGTTAATGGAGATGCTTTGGTCTGCGCCCATGGTTTACTTCTTTTTTTCTTCCCACACTTTTCTAAAAGGGAACAATTTGAATAATTACAAACCCTGACCTAGTGTGTGTTTGTTTTCAGGGACTGGGTCCAAGATGTTGAAGATGCAGACGCTGGGAGGCAGTGCCCACAAGAAAGCTCTGGTTCGCCCCGTGGTCGAGGACTGAGACCAGCTGGTAAGACAGGCTTGTATGAACTAGACACTTTACAAAAGTCAAGATAATTCATATGCACTTAATTGGCACTAATTGTAGTGCAATTTACAGATGAAATTGGTGCTCTCAAAGGGGTCATTTAAAGTCTCTCAGGTGGTCAGATCAGCGAGGCAGTGACCTCCACTCCCCTGATGGAGGATTACCTGTCAGATTTAGTGATCCCTGCAAGCCAGGCAGGGATCTCTTGGTGCCATCAGTGAAGCCACTACTGTGTCTGCTCCACTGAAGACACTGATCCTTTGCAGAGCGAGCACCTACGTAACAAGGATTTTTGTTTTCTGGACACAAACTTTAAAGGAAACAAAAAGAAACAGTGGACCTGATGCTCAAGGAGTTTTCTCCCTGCATTTTGGGAGAGGGGGACGGATGCAGGGATCTCCTTTTAGTCAATGTGAGGGGCTCTGTGACATGGTTGCCCAGTGTCAAATGGGCCACCAGGTCAAGTTTTTACACTAGCAGAGCCTGCTGAGGCTTTATAGGTGGAAAACAAGCGGCAAACAGAATGTGGGACCTACAGGCAGATTCATCAAGACTTTGTGTCACCACAAGGTTACACAAAGCGATGTCAAATGGCATAAAGTTGATGCGATATTTATTTTTCAGCGGAAAACTTTTGTTTCACTTGAAAAGTCCCCTTTTTCTTGTGCAGGTGGTGCTTTGCACTGGATTATGTGAGTTTGCATCAAGGGTTTGTTCCGTGGATGGTACTTGGGTAGTCCAGAGCAACCACCCACAATTTTTGGCACAAAGCCCTATCTAATAAAATTCTTAGGATGAGCTTTGAGTCAAAAGAAAACATAACCCTGCCTTGTTTTTATTTCTCCTTACTTTTTACAAATTACATGTTTACTAGACTGTACAGAACGCTTTCACTATGTGAAGTATTTGGAATAATGTCTGTGCATAGGCTTCTGTTCAGGAAGGGTGCCATTGGTATACAGCACACACACCTTCTTAAGTGTAGTGCAAAGGTATGTAAGTGGCTCTAGTCAGGTCTTAAAGAGCACCAGTGCAGGTTAACAGTGCACCTGCAGGCCATAAATAATAAATATGGCTATGCACTCCGCTCTACCCCAGCAGAGTAGAAACTTTAGTTTCTGGTTCTGATTGCACTATTATATTGTAAATTTACCTCTGTGAGTTTAGCAGAGCAGGAGCTCTGCCAATTTACTTCCATGCTCCCAGTCTGCGAAACTGTAAATGACCTCTTAAGTCTTTTGAGACATTCTAATGCACAGTCTTCAAAATTGATAAGTGTGGGGATTTTCAGTCATGTTTGTGGCCAAATATCATACACATAGAGTGACATGAAAAAAAGTCCACACTCTGAAGAGTCTATGCTTTAACATATTACTATAAATTCGCCTTTCATCTAGTCCCATCAACGCCTGAAAGAAAATAAATCTAACCTATTGTGACAAATAACAATTTATCATTATTTAAACAAAAATAATGAGCTGACATTCACTGTCCTGGTGTGAAAATGTAAGTACACCTCGTTTGAGTAACCTACATAAATAATTTGAAGTAATAGTTCCCTGTTTCTGGCATCGCCTGGAAGGAACGCAGACTCGTACTGCGTCCTCTATTACATTACTGTATGACCAGCTCTTTTTAGGTCCCACCATAGCATCTCAGTGGGGTTGAGGGTTAGACTTTGACGTGGTAATACCAAGGTTCTTAATATTTTCTTTTCAAGCCATTTATTCATAGAATTACCAACGCATTTTGGATCATTATCCCCTTGCATGTTTCACCTGTGTTAAGCTTCAGCTGTTGAACACATGGTCTCACATTTTCCTCTAAAATGCTCTAGCATATTCTCAAGACTGAGACATCCAGCTGGGGCTGCAAAGAAGGCCAAATCATCATCATTCCTCCAATACCATGCTTGATAGTTAGCATGAGGTATTTAGTGGTGATATGCAGTGTTAAGTTTTCGCCAAACTTGTTTTCGTGCATTACTGCCAAACATCTCTCCCTTGGGTCTCAGCTGTCCAGAGGCCATTGTTTCAAAAGTCTTGTGGTCCATTCAGGAGCTGATTTCCAAAGCTCCTCTGGGTACCAATGTTCTTTTTGAAGAGAAGTGGGTTTTCTCCATGCTACTCTTCAATGAAAGCCATGCTTGTTTAGGCTTTTCCTAATTGTAGAGTCATGAACTCTAATGTTTACCACAATGACACAGGGCTGGAGATCAGTGGGTGTAGCTTTGGGCATCTTGTGATTTCTTGGGCTATGATTTTGAGAGGAATTTGCTGGGGCACCAACTCAAGGATTGAGTGGCAACCATCTTTCATCTTTTGTTATGAACCTTTCTTACCCTGGAATGATGGACTTTTTATGGAAATTACTCCTAGACTAATGACCTACGCATGATGTCTTATCTTAAACTGAATGCTCGAGATCAAACTGATGTTTAACATTTTGCATTCAGGTTGTAGCAACTCCTGGTGTTGGAGTAAGCGTGCACTTTTTTACAGCACTTGATTCGAATTGCCTTCTTAACTGACATGGAAGCAAAATGGATGCACTTTATTTTTACACAAGGTTACTGAAAGCAGACTGTTTTACTTTTGGGTAATAATGTCTGTGTTTTTTGTTACATGAGTTAGATTTCTCTACTTGTGAGTTCCAGATGAATGTTGTACATACATATATATATATATATATATTCACTGAAAAAACCATAGGTTTCACACATGTTATAGTTAGTGGAAATTTTACTGATAAAAAACCAATGAAATTGCCCCGTTATAGTTAGCGCAGGCAACTATAACTCACGCGACCACAATCCTCTGCTGATGCTAATACTGTATTTAGACACTTATTTGCCCATGTCTTCTTCCATACATTTTTAGCTATACATATATTACAAATATTTTTTTTTCATAAAGACACATATGTCATCAGCAGAGGATTGCGGTCGCGTGAGTTATAGTTGCCTGCGCTAACTATAACGGGGCAATTTCATTGGTTTTTTATCAGTAAAATTTCCACTAACTATAACATGTGTGAAACCTATGGTTTTTTCAGTGAATTTGCAAGGTTTTTTAAATGCTAATTCCTAACTATAACGTGTGTGAAACCTATGGTTTTTTCAGTGAATTAGTACGGTTTTTTAAATGCTAAGTTTTTTTCCCTTATAATAAGCCCTGTACATTTGGTGGCCTACGGCCACCAAAAGCACAGGGGGTGGGGTAAGTGTGGATAGTGTTTTTTTCCATTGTAATAAGCCCAGCACATTTGGTGGCCTTCGGCCACCAAAAGCACAGGGGGTGGGGTAAGTGTGGATAGTGTTTTTTTTATTTTTATTTTTTTACCGTACGCTTACCGTAAGCGTACGGTAAGCGTACCCCGTGAAATTGCCGAAAAAAAAATAAAACCGTTTTTGCACTTGGGGGATGTTTGGGGACTCCCTCCACATGACTATGTGGGAGGGAGTTGTCAAAACAGCCCCTTTACATGTTTTTGGGCTTCCGATTTTAAAAATCTCTCTCAGTGCGAGAGACAAAATGGCGGCCGCCGCTTCCTGGTTTCGGCCGATTCGAATGTTTACTAAGATCTAAGAGCCAATCAGAATCGCGCTCGCGCACGCCACCGTACGCTTACCGTAAGCGTACGGTAAGCGTACCGTAAGCTGGCTCAGATATATATATTGATTTAAAGGCTATTTTCTCAGAATCTACTGAACAGATTTACACCAAACCTACAAAAGGCACTTCCTTGACCTAGGGACTACCTCTCTGCCAAATTTTGAGTAATTCTGTTCAGCCATTCGGGCTGTAGCTCGTTCTAAAGGTCCTATGGAAAAATGCATGGGAAAAACGCGTTTTGGGACCCCCCTTTTATCTCAGCCCCCGCTTGACGAATCCCCCCGAGACTTTCAGGGTAGGAGCGGAGCGTAGCGCCCCACCTATTTTGAGAAATTCGCGAGGATTCGTCGACCGGCGCCAAAGTTATTCAAAATAGAATGTTGAGGTTTTCCTATGGAAACGTGGTCCTAACTATAACTACCTACTGGCTATCGCCAGTAGGTAATATATATATATATGTATATATATACACGTGTGTGTGTGTGTGTGTGTGTGTGTGTGTATATATATGTATATATATATATATATATATATATATATATATATATATACACACGTGTGTGAAACCACTGAATTTTAAAGAGGGTGCACTTTAATTTTCACATCACTGTAAGAAATGTGAAATCCAATTTGCCATGCAAATGACATGTTTCTATCATCTAAGAACAATATCTGACAGACAAACACTTGAATGTTTCAAAGCAATTATTTTAAAAATATGATTAGAACTTTTAGGAGTTAGAAAAAACAAGCTTAAATTTTTGGGGGAAATTATTTATATGGTTTTGTATTTGAATATTAAATGTTTTTATAAGATTCCAACTCCTTTCTTTGTTAAAGAAAAAGCCTCAATTTTCATGCAAAATTAAGTGCAATATTGAACATAGAAGCCACAGATATTGTTTTTCCATTCCATTCAATAACTTTATTTCGATCTCAATGACCATAAAAGTACAGTTACATTGAGTATAAAAAGACAGTATATACATTTAAATCATGAATGGTACACAATCATAAATCTACTAAATAGCGAAAAACTACACATTTGATAATGAATGGGCCAGATTGGGAATAAGTACAGAAAGAAATCCCTAGGAAGTTAAAAGCAGATTAAATCGGGCTACTATCCCAGGTAAAAACATTAAAAATGTGTATATATAAAAGTAGTAGCAACATGCTTACTAATTAAAAAAGGTCCGCCGGGCATGCCACATGGAGTTTAGGAAACGGGAAACAGCGAAGACGATAGGGGCATAAGTATCATATTTTAGAACTCTGTATGCCACATCACATTGGATGAAACCTAGGTTCTTGCATAATTGGATGAGCCAGCGCTGGCATATTCTTCTGTAAGCAGGACAGAAAAAAAGCACATGTATATCTGTCTCCTCCTTATAACTACAGGCAGGGCATCCATCGTAGTCTGGTTTGGACCATTTGCTAGTAAAGCCAGAAAGCGGCAGAATCCCCATTCTGAACTGCATGTACAGTTTTCTAGCTGAGCTGGGTTTGAGATCATCCAGGAGAGGCTCCATTGAGTATTCATCTTTAATTTGGAGAAAGTCTGCCGTCAGGCGACCACAGGGAGAGCTTTGGATAGTTGATAGTTTGTTCACTCCACTGTAGGATCTTACTAGTTCCAGACGTGAGATTTCTAGACAAGATTCTTCTGGCGATTTCTAAAGTTCTACCTTGCCCAGGTTTCTGCAAAGGGTAACTTTGCAGAAGCCGGGTTATTCAGTATCTCCTTGAGCTCAGCTTTATAGATGGCCAGTTTGGGGGTCGCCCATAGACGCCTCCAGTAAGTTAGGGGCCTGAGGGCTATCTCTTCGCAAATAAGCCTGATACCCAGATCTAGGCGTAGGGGGGTGAAGGGAGTGCTAGAGGGGAGACCTATCAACTGCCTCATGAAGTTGTTCTCAATTCTATTCATGCTGGTAGTAGGGCAATGTCCCCACAATTCTGCCCCATACATTGTAGCACCCCTGGCCTGGGTTTTGTAGATTTCGACCACTGGCCTTACAGGTTTAAGTGTAGAGGTTCTATGCAATTTTGTGAGCCCTCCCACTGTCTGTTCTAGCTTGTTAGTTTCTTTGGTCACCTGGGGCCCCCATTCCATATGCTCTATAAGAGTAACACCCAGATAGTCGAACACCGACTCTCTTTCCAGTGAAGTGCCGTGTGGGAATGGGTTAGCGAGAGACTTGTTTGCGGGGTTGAAGACCATATATTTGGCCTTTGATGTGTTGATTTCCAACCCCCGGTTCTTGCAAAAAGCATCAAAGCTGTCCAGAATGCGCTGAATTCCCATGGGCGATTTTGATAATAAGAGGGTATCATCAGCGAACATCATCCCTGGGACCCTCCCAGAGGCTAGCCTAGGGGCATTGTTTTTCTTCACCTCCCTATGTTGCTCAATGAGTGCATTAATAAAAAGGCAGATCAGGGTAGGAGCGAGCATACAACCTTGCCACACTCCCTTGCTCACTGGGAAACGAGATGTCAATTCACCATGTTTCCCGAACCTTACTTGAGCAAAATTGTCTTCATGGAGCCTTACTAGAATACTAAGGAGGTACGGTGGAATCCTCAAGACGTCCCAGAGTTTGCTCTTGGGAACGAGATCAAAGGCAGACTTCAGATCTACAAAGATTAAATAGAGGCTGCCACCCTCTATAACCAGTTTTCCAGTACAGGAGTTGTAGCCTGAATAACTGGTCGACGGTGGAGGTGTTCTTCATGAAGCCGGCCTGATATGGACTTGGGATCTCTTCTTCTTCTATCCATGCCAATAGGCGGTCAAGAAGCACACGAGCAAAGTGTTTCTGGGATATGTCAATTAAGCTAATTGGCCGGTAATTAGTAGGCAGGAGGGGACATCCCTTCTTAAAGACTGGGGCAATTTCTGCACCTCGCTAGGTGTCTGGGGGGTCCAACCCGTTCATGATTGCTTGAACAGAGACCATAGATACGGTCCCCATACTTTCGGTTGATCCCGAAAGAGGTCCCCTGGTATTCTGTCAAGGCCTGGTGCTTTATTACTAGAAAGTTTGTTGATAGCATTCAGGACTTCGGGCAAGGTAATCTCTGTGGTCACCTCCTCAGCAGGCACAGGGAATATTGGTAAAGGATCTTCATTAGCAATTACTGGTGCCGTGCTATTATACAGAGAGGAGAAGTGGTTCTCCCAAGCTTCGGATGAAATATTCGGCTCAATGGCTAACCTCCCTTGGTTGTCGCCTGAGCTAACTAGTTCCCAGAATGTTCTCAGATCTTTATTTATTAGTGCAGTTTTGAGGCTTTCCCAACTTTCCATTTCCCAGGTCTTTTTTTCTGATTGGATGGTTTCTGTATACAATGCCCGCTTTAACTTCGTTCCATTCCTGTCCTTTGCCTTGACCACGTCCAATAGGGCCCGTTTTGTGTTGATATTGTTTTTCCCCGCAGTAAAAACTTTCTAATAGGCAGGATCTTTTTCCTCTATTTCAGAATATTGTCCGTTGTAAAGTTCCCTATTTTATCTCACTACAAATGTATCTACAAAATGTATTGTAGAAATTCTACTGTTGAAAAGTATGTTCATATTCAAAAGAAACAGTCCTTTGTTGCATCTCCCTTTTCATTAGGAACAATATCAAATCGAACTAATATTTGTATAAGAACCATGCATTAACAAATTGGCACTACAGTGCCACCTGTCTGAATCTGAGCTGTGAAATCCTTTAAATGCCTCTGTGCTCTTCCTTGCAGATGATGTCCAGTGTCAGAAGATCTCGCTTCCAGCCAACACAATGAACTCTCTGACGTGCATGCCGCTTTCAAACTTTGCCTCCAAAAGTTGGGTCCACAATGGAAAAAAGATTAATTCCTCCTACATTTTTCATTCAAATGGAGACTTGCTTCTGGTTGGCAGCCCACAGAGTTTTGGCTCTTACGAGTGCTGGTCAATGGAGGAAGGCTTCCAAAAGTTAATGGCCAACTACTGTGTGGAGCCTGAGGATACAATGCAAGCCACGACTGTCAAGGTGGAAACCATTAAACCTCTCTTGGCTAGTGAACGTAATTATGACCTATTATTGAATGTGTCGAGGTCCAGCTCAACTTCTGAGAGCCATTCGGCAATGATTACAAGCAAAACCTACTGGAATGAGTTTATAATCATGAGCATTTTATTTGGGGTTGCTGTTGTCATCCTTGGGCTCTTCATGGTCTATAAACACCGAAAAGGGATGAAAACATTCCTCAAGCCAGGAGAAATCTCCAATATACCGCACAAGAAGCCACAGACGGTTGCTAAACCTGCAGAGAGCTTGCCCCTACACAACAGCACCATTCCCAATGCACTGCCCGATCACAAGGGCTACCAGACTCTGAATGACAACTATCTGATCACTACCCCTTTCCAAGACCCTCTGATTGCTAGCAAAAACTTCTCAGAATCAGAAAAGAGACCTTTAAACATCAAGGACACTCTTGTAGAAGTATCGCCCCAATGCCAAAGACCCCGGGTGCGGCTGGGTTCAGTGATAAGGGACTCTGTTGTGTGATCACTGATTCTTAAGTGACTGTTTAAAACAAAAATAGCTACTGCCCTGCCACGGCCTTCAAGGGACCAACGAACTAAGAGCCATTCAGTGGTTTCAAAGTACTGTATCATGTGACCTCTGAACCAGCAAGCAATTTGTGAAATAGCGTGTATGTGTGCATGCAACCCACTTCCAACATGAAAGTGAAACTTGACATTGGATGGCGTTTAATTGTTGTTACAACCCTATTCATATGCAAATACGAGAAACAATATACAGTCAGGTCGAAGAGATAAAGGTCACTGTTGCAGGCAGTCTACACACTGAATACAGGCAATCACCTTGTGTACTGTAAGGCAGCTGATAGGAAAGGTGGCACAATGGCCTCCTAGAATGAAATGTTCAGATGCTAGAAAAGCTATTCCATCGATAAAAGGGAACCTCTGGCTTGTAGCACATCACAGAACAGAAAGGTCTATTCAATCGGACCGTCTTCGAAGCAAATCTTCCCTGTGGAATTCCTATTACAGGGGACGAGTCTTCAGTGAGCACCCTACCAAACGGTACTTGAGCACAGGCTGGATTGATTTGGAAATGCTGCTGATGTGTGTGTGAACCCCCTAGAACCTTCGAATTCTCCAGCAAAGCACACTGATATACAGGGGTCCAAATCCTTGGAAAATGACTTTTAAACTGTTGGCATCAATTTCTGGTGCCTTTGATGGAAACAGTAGTATGGCCCTGTTAATCGCTTACTGCACAAAACTCTTATTGCAAATTTGTTTGGGGGACATACAGACTACGCATGCTGGATTCCTGGCACCTACAGAGTTGAAAGGATCAGGAATTGGTGGGAATCCATTGAGACTGAAGCCCTCTTAATGAAATCCCTGTCTGGGGGCAGATTTGCTTTGGTACGAGCAACACGTGGTATAATTGTTAGAGATGGACAACAAGCCCATCTCTGGCAAAACAGAGCTTGTGCTTAGACAATATCCTGTTTTTGGACCTGTGTGAATCTGTTCTTCTGCATCTGGAGTTTTTAATCCTCGGGCATCTCTCCTCTGTATGTGAGGGTGCCACCCCAGGGATCAAAGATGCTCCGCAGACAACACTAATGTAGACCCCGACCTTAACAAATATGTCCGCATTGGATTTGGTAATGTTCAAGCCTTCATAATAATCATAAGCACGCAAATTTACCAGGAGGAAATTAAAAATACAAAATGCTTTTTTCTTGTTGTGAGGAAGGAAGCAATTACTGTAAAGATGAATAAGTTAACTGAAACGTACTTATGTGCCAAAAAATTTCAAATGTTTTGATTGCCCCTTCAGATTCTTTTTTTGCTATGCTTCTTTTGCTTCCATCAGAAAACTTCGGTGTTGTATTTAGTCAATATGCTTAGGTCTTCAGCAGACACCTCATGTTTAATTTGTGGTTTTTTTTAAATATATGTTTTGTAAAAGAATGTGAAAAAAAGAGCCCGGTGCTTAATGGAGAACTACAATCAGCTACATTCTGCCTGCCGAACCAGTAATATTCTCTCCTCGATCACAAAGCGAAACAGTTCGATATCCGTCAAACCCTTATTTCAATAGGTGTAGGGGGTTAGTTCGCGGATACGGGTGCTCGAGGACCCGCAGTTGCTGGGTTGGGACAAATAGTCAAGAACCCGCGGTACATGTCACCTCTACTGAATCATCCAAGAAGTTGACATTTCTTCTTTCAACATTGTGTTCAGCCTTGCTGGCTCTGAAATGTGGGTCCATGAGCTGTTGAAATGAATGTCTTGTAGAGCGGTACCGCTGTTTGTGAGGCCTGCGAATGGGCTTTGCTGTACACAAATGTAAGGAATGTTCAGGACAGTAATGAAAACCGGTACAATTTGTCAGTATTCTGGGTGTTTTGTGATATCAAGTGGATGTCTAAAGATACTTTGTAATATTTGTGAAGTGAGCACATTCTGCTTCAAGCCATGTACGTACAGCAATCGCAGGATACTCCATAACAGAAGTGAGAAGATGTGCTCGTCTTTGGACTGGGGTACCTTTAAACTGGACTTACAATGGGAAAATCAAGCTTACATATGTCCCAATCTAAGGAGAAAAACAGGACACGATAAACCAACCACTCCTGGGATGGAACACCTTTAGAAGCCTGTGCACAACAAAATAATCTAGCATTATTTCCAGTTGTTTCCCCTCCAAGTACTTCTGAGGTATTCCTGCTTCTACTTTATTAATAATTCTGTGTATTAATTAACATGTGTGCATGAATTGGAATTACTTTTATTTTTCTTCACAAAAAGACATGCAGTTTGCATTTCTTCCATTACGTACCACTGACATGTATGTGTGTGCTGAACATTCTGTGCAAAAGAAAACTTGGAGAAATATGTTGGCATTTGTAGTTGTTCCAAAATTCTTAATAGTCTAAAATCGGGACATTTTGCATTCTGTGCATGGCAAAATTCCCTCTGCCGGCAGCTTTTGTCCTTGCTCAGGCGAGAGAAAAAAACCACCAACACCCGCTCTAGTGAATGATGTATTTTGAAATGTAAAGGAAAGGAGCATACAAGAGGAGTACGACAACACAACGGATGGAACTCGCATGTCTACAACAAGCTTGACAATTGTGTCTGCATAGCGTAGAAGCCAAGGGAGTGAAGCTAATTTGGTCCTTCCACAGGCAAACAAAATGACACGAGTGAATGTATATTTAGATGTGTGTGTTTGCTTCTTTGAAAGGGTGAAAAAGCGGACAAATCTTTAGCTTCTGGCCACTTTTGTTGCCTGGTTAATGAAATAAACTGTGCAGTACTGAGCAACTGCAAATCACGAATGTAGACGCCAGCCATGGAGATCAACATGTTCTTGTGATGTGGTTCACAATTTCACAGCCATTCCATGGCTAATTTGTGTATTACAGGACTACGTTGAAACCGGCTTCGTTGGCTTTGCCAGTGCCTGTTCTTAGTTGCTCCTGCAGTGCAAGTGTGGGCAGCACTGACGTTCCTGCCCTGGCATAGTTAAGCTCCAAACATGTTTCTCTGCTGTTAACAACATGAGAGTAACCAGCTGGGGCATAGATGAAAAGGGTTCCAGGTCTTTTATGTTTTTGTAAAAGAGAGCATGTCTGTATGGGCCTCGAAAAGACACAATTCCCTCTTTCAGGAAGTAGGGTGTCGGGTGTGAGCATTGAGTTGATTCGAGGCCTACTTTTTGGTGGTATTCTCGTACTTGTGATGTAAATCGATGACTACTGGGAACAGAGTGCAGCACAAAAACATCAGTACTGGGTGAAATCCTCTGTATGATGGGAAGTAAGGTTTCAGTATGTTTAGTGGATTAAGAGATGCACATTTCTGAGGATTCCTCACAGAGGATCAGCTGAACCAAAGCCTACAAGACTTGCTAATGCACATATTTGTACAACAAACGTGTGGTGACACATGATGTGGCCTTCCCTTATTTAATACATTCTGGAAAATGTAGTTCACTATTCAATTCAGAACAGGCAAAGAAGTTGTGTCACTTGGTAAAATAGTGTATCTTTGACATATCAGTGAGCAGAACGTGTACATAAACCATAAGCAGGAAAGTACTTTAAAAAATGGCTATGGAGAAGTTAGCCAACTTCCAGTCATTAGATTAGCTGTTGAAAATGTGTAGAGGGTCACAGAAACACTATTAGAAATCTCACAATTTTTTGTTAATATTCCTTATATTGATTCACCTTCTGCTTCGATGTTGAGATCCAGGCGATGTGACCGCATTCCCCTGTATCCAGTAAATAGCAAAAATAAATAATGGGGCGAGGATGTGGCCTAACGGCTAGAGCGGCCAACCTCGAAGCTGGGGAACCCGGTTTGAGTGGGTAGAAGCCATCTTGTATCCCTGGGAAGAGCTGCAGTTCACATCCTCGCAATCTCACACTGAATATACAAACGCCACAATCAATTTCTCTTTGTACCTCATACAAAACCATGAATTAGCTCAGGAACTGCACTCAAACAGCCTCTTAGCAAATCTATTGATGCCAAACTTGCCAATTGACTTGTTAGCAAGCTGGGAAAGCACAACTCAATCCTGTGCAACAAGCTACTCTACCCAGTTTATACACGTTATGGCCAGCTGAGAGAATGTTTCATTTATAATCTGGAGCACAGAAATATCAAAGATACTATTTTAATAAGACCTATGTAAAAACACATTTTCTGGGTTAAAAACCGAAACTGCCAGAATAACACTACAGTTTACATTTTCCGGATCAGCTTCTGTATGGTATTTGTTTCAACCATGTCTGCCTGCGTTCAAGCTACAAACATGATTGATTGTGTACAGATGACGGGTGCCTCAGGGCCACCGTACCCAAGGCCATGTTTAGTCGTGTCGATCATTCCTACACAAAGAACGCACGTGCTGTGCTGCTGATGGGGCAGTAACTTCCTGGTGTCTACACGGGGCAGCCTTATGCACACTGTGTTCTGCATGCTTCTATGTACCCCGATGCATGTGCTGACCCCAGCCTGTGAATGTTATGCTGGCTCTGGCGACAACCTATGACTGAATCTTTCTGACTATAGGTCCTTCTAAAGGACTTTTCTACGAGGTACACCGGGCTCTCATTGTCCCCGCTTCTCACCAGTCATTTACACACCGTCGTTTTGCCAGCTTCCACCGACTGAGAGGCAGGTGCACACTATGTGATGTCACTTGTTATTAATGTGGGGAAGTTTTATGTTATGCGCTGTTGTAAACTGTTGATTTCTTTTTTTTTATAAAATGCACTTTACGTTTTGTAAATAAAACATTTCTACAATTTTGGCGGACGTTGTTTCTTGGTGACTGCTATCCTGTTAATTGCTGTGTCGTCCATGTTCTAATGAGCGGTGATGATTGTAGGTGCTTTTTTAAGAAGCCTCAGTAATGTTCTTCCTCCCAAGGGCTAGTGTGGATGCAAGGGGGAACCTGCAGTTTTGACACCCCAAAACGTAGCTCAACAAAACTCCTACAACTTGAAGCAAAGTCAGTGTTAAACCTCAATTTCATGAAACAATGTGTGCCCAAGGTAAGGGACAATTAAAATATTAGACGATCAGTGAATTAAGTAAAAGGACCACTCAACAACTGAGTCATAGATCAGCGGGATAGTTTAAGGGATTTAATCAAACAAATTCAAAGAAATCAATGCCATGAAGGCTGTCCGCAAACGGGGCATTACAGGGAAGTGCAAAATCTGAAATATTTTAAGTCCCAAGTAGGCAGCAAAATCGGGAGAGAAATGGACAGCATCCTTAGTAGCACAGGAAAGATCTCTGGAAAGTCTTCTGGCTCACCACCAAACAAAATAATTTTATACATTAATTTAGCATAAGAATATTTAAAACTGGAGAATTATTGTGGCATGCTCAGATATGTTCTATACACATCAAATCCGAGCACAGTCTCATTCAGCGTCATATTGCCTTAGCACTCAAGCACTCTTTTCTCTACATGAATATTGATATTGATTTTGCCGACTCAATGATCATGCCATTCGGAGATTACGGCGTGAGCTAGCGGAAAGATCATGAAGTGATAGTTGCAGTTTTGTAACTGAGAAGATTAATCGAGCGATGAAAATAAACAAATATAATTCTGCCTGACTGAGTGCTGTAGAAATAACAAATAGTGAAATGTGCAGGGATAAGACAAGGGGGACATCCATTTTGAAAAAGATGCTGCTAATCCCAAATTGAGGCCTAGTTAACAAGGGGCAGGAAAAAGCACTTCTACACATATGAAATTTGATTTAAAGAGAACAGTACTATATCAGTCAGTAAATGTGTAATCAAGTGTGAAACTACATTCTGCATGTTTTTAATTATCTATAAAAATGCACAAAAATCCTCAATGCTGGTGCCGCCTTCCCTCTCAGGACTGGGGTTTGGAGAGGGAATCAGGTGGCGTGGCAGAGTCTGGAATTGGACGGGGGGAGGGACGGAGTCTCCCTCTCTCTCGCCCTTTCTCCCTCTCTCGCCCTTTCTCCCTCTCTCGCCCTTTCTCCCTCTCTCTCCCTTTCTCCCTCTCTCTCCCTTCCTCCCCAGGAGCCAGTGAATGCAAAACAGTGGTATCCTGTAAGGAATATTCCAAGTCAAGAGTCCTAGTGCAAGGCAGATCTGTGCTGAACCACCAAAGTAAAACTAACTTAAAATAACCTGACTCGCACATCACATCTAGCTCCTCTTTCTCTCCAGTGATCCTCAGCTTTTCTACTAGTGCCTTGAGGTACAGCCTTGTCAAGACAGCACTGCATGGCACACACCTGCAGGGTGCTTACAAGGGACACTACCAGGTTTCTAAAGTCAGCTTTGGAGGCAGATGGGTGCAGCAGAGGGCCTCCTCAAAAAGTATGCCCTTAAGAGAGTTCTTTCATCTCATGTCCTCGCTATATTTTCTCTGGAAGTTGAAAACTCATCACAGTCTGCTGCAAAAACCTGAACCCTTCTGCATATTCCAAAACCAGAACTGATTCTTGGCCATTTAGTTTGAAGCCATTCATACCAGGAAGACAGAACATACGTTTAAATAGAGAAGGTATTCCCAAAAAAGGAGTGCTGATATGTTGCTTAAGATCAGATGTACACACTAAGTACTATGGCCAAGAGCACTTAAGGTTCAGCCAACAATAGGCTTAGGAAAAACCAACAATTCTGACAGCACCTACAGTCAAGATCCTTCACCTTGTACATCAGTTAAAAGGCCTTAAGTCTGCGTACACCGGTTAACATATCACTACATCAAGTAAACTCAAAACATTTGGTTGTGACGGTAACAAAATAACTAGGGTCACTTCATTCCTGTATTTAGGTGTTTTATTTGATGACAGGTGCTCATAGGCCCCGCAAAGGAGGGCGAAGAGAAAGGCTATGGCAAGATGTACAGGTGCGGTACTCTTATTTTGCCCAGAGGCTGAGTGCCAAACCTGTGCAGGCAATCCTAAACATATATAAGTCTGAGTATTGCCATTGCGAACTCTGGTTCTGAAATTTGGGGTTATAAGAAACTGTACAGAGCTCCAAATTGTGAAAAACTAATTTTTAAGAAGTTTGCTCTCAGTCCCCCAATTCATACCTTCGTATATAATCCATGAAGAAGTTCGTATCGGCTATGTGGCTGATTTAATTAAAATGTCCCCTTTTCTTAAATGGATCTCGATCTGGTGCTAAATCAAGAGCTCATTCGAGACTGTATTGCACTAGATAGGGCTAGTAGTATCCCATGGTTGAGACACGTGAAAAGAACAGCAGGGGTGCTAGGCCGCCCAGAGGTATTTGATAACCCAGAAATAATTTGCAAAAAAGACCTGGTGTGGGCTAAGACCTCATTTTTACGCTTAGCGTCCGCAGAATGAGAGGCCATAAAAGTATTAAAACCTACTGTCCATGCTCACCAGATTTTAAAAACCTTTTATTCTATGGAGCCCTACCTGGACATAGTCACTAAGCCTCAACACAGTTTTCTCTGAACGAGGCGGAGGTTTAATTTTTTACATTCTCTATTGGCTGAACCTTTGTGCTGGAGTAAGATAGAGGGTTTTGGGACCTTGTTCTTGCAACAGTTTTTTGAGGCAAGATATCTTGCACTTTGTCCTGTTTTGCGACCACTATTTGCATATTCGCAAGCGTTTTATTTTTCCAATCTTAAAGGACAAAGGCTTCCTGCAGGTCAGGCCAGCCCTAATCTATCTGCAGATGTTGAATAGCCCTTGGGAAACTTTTAATATCGCTAGCTTTTTAGTAGCAGCAGTCAAAGCAAGGAAAAAAGGAAATAATAAGAGTGTGGGCTCACGGGACTTGATTTTTTAAAAATGCATATCTATCCCTTAATTGTGAAATGTCTTTTCTTCAACCCATATGTATTTTATATCACTACATCTTTGGGAATACATAGTCTCACAAGAGTTAACCAGATAAACATATTAATAAATGTGCAACAATCACAAAACAGCATTCACAAACACCCACAGAAAACAATAACTCTTAACTTATTTTAAAAATCATTTAAAGGGGGGAATACTTCAGTATTATTTTTTTTGTAAAGGGAATACCTCAACACAATTTTAACTTGCACTTACCTTTGTTTTAATGCCATTGCTGCTATTGAATCTGATTGCTGTTTGTTTGCCCTACTTCCGGGTCCTGCAGGCTTGCCACTGAGCCGCCATCTTGAGTCAGCGCGCTCTCTAGCTTCGTGGCGGCCGGGGGCTACTTAGATGAGCGCTGCACGAACACGCGCAGCGGGTGCGCCGCTGGCGTGCCAAAGGCGTGCCTAAGGCAAGCCCGTCTGCGCCAGCCATGCTATCAGCCGGACGCCAGGGGCAGAGGGTAGACGGTGCTATGCCAAGGATTCTTTGCTGGCCTTCTACCCTCGACCTTGTCCCCATCAAGGTAATTGGGATGTGGCGGGATGTATTAACATCATTTGTCCGATTTGCAGTTTTAAGCTGGGCTTAGGGACAGTAATTTCTGCACAACACAGTCCCTCTTTGTGCAGGTCTTTGAGGGCCCAACCTATTTTAGCTGCCTTAATTAATGTTCGCTCACTTAGAAAGCATCATGTAGATGTCTTCGAACTACTTGTTGACAGGCCGGTAGACCTCCTGTTTATTACGGAGACCTGGCTTGACACTACGTCTGATCCCACTGTCACTCTAGCTCTGTTCGAGAACTATAAGATCTCCAGAGCCGATCACCCAGAGGGAAGGGGGGTGGGGTTATTTATAAAAATAAGTGGGACCTTCGTAGGGGAGATGACACACCTCTTGGAGGAAGGGGGGGGGGTTGTAAGGCCCTGGACTTCAGCTCACTTCACTCTAGGAGGGTCCCTGATTTATAGGCCCCCTGTTCCTGCTGGCCCCTTTCTCCAAGCTTGGGGTGATGCTGTGATCCCGCGTGCACTGCGTTTCTCCCATTACATTGTTTTAGGTGATCTGAATATTCACCTCGATCAGTTGCCAACATGGATTTATTTGACCTGTTGGATACTTTGCACCTGGCCCAACTCTCCCAGTAGATCAGCCTTCCCACTCACCAGGCGGGCCATATACTGGACCCGATTTGTTCAAACTTTCCCATTGTGACAGAGGAACCACGCCCGGTCCCTTGGTCGGATCATTTTCTCACGTATTTTTCGTGGGAAGTCACTAAGGTGGAGCCTTCACCTCGATCCTACTGTAAACCCGCTTTTGGTAAAATCAATCCCCCTGAGCTTAACCAGGCATTGTAAGTTTCCATGCCAGATCTCCGGGGGAGACTTTGAGGGCCGACTTGCTGGATTTACTAGCTGGGTTGCTAATGCAGTTGATTCACTTGCCTCGCCCCCTGGTCGGCGGTTGTCTAGGGAGTCTCCATCTAAACCCTATATTGCCCCTGCCCTCAAAACGCTTAAACATGATTGCCAGATCCTTGAATGTGTATGGTGTCGCAGTGACTACTGCCCCGATGCCAAGCAAAATCTTAGACTTAAACCAAGAACCTACTATGAGGCTATAGCGCAGGCCAAAAGGCAATTCTATTCAGTTCGCATCGACTCTGCCAAAAACAATGCTAAAATAATTTTTGCAATTGTGCAAAGTTTTATGTCACCTACTGCCCAATCCAGGGCATCCCCATCTAGTCGCCTGTTGTGAAAATCTTTCCAGTTTCTTCAGAGACTAAATTCTTTCCGTTCAGGCAGCTTTTTCCCCCCTGTGACAATGACATTGGGGCTGCTCTAGGGTCTTCAGCCACGGACCCTGCTCTCTCTTTGAAAGCTTTTTAGGTCTGTGGACCTCTTGGATTCCCTTAAAATTCTTAAGGGACTGAAGTTGGGCTCACCTTCTGATCTGTGTCCGGCCAGACTGTTGGCAGCAGTTGCAGAGACCATCAATCCCGAAGTAAATGGATTATCAATCTGTCCCTCCAGGAAGCTTGCGTTCCAGAGGCTTGGAAGGAGGCCAAGATTTTGCCACTCTTAAAAAAGCCGTCACTCGATCCACTGATCCCAGTGAATTACCGTCCTATCTCTCTCCTGCCTGGCTTGGCCAAAGTGTGCGAGAAGGTGGTGAATAAACAGGTCACTGAGTTTGTGGAGAGGGAGGTCTTGCTGCACCCAGCCCCCAGTCAGGGTTTAGGGCATTTCACAGCACCGAATCGGCCCTGGTGGAGGCCTCGTAGGCAATACGGGAGTGTCTGGACGCTGGCGGGAGGGCTGCATTGATTTTGCTTGACCTGTCAGCGGCGTTTGATACGGTCCCACATGCTCTCCTCCTCTCTCGTCTGGCCGAGATTGGGGTTTCGGGTGCCGCCTGGGGTTGGCTTAGGTCCTTCCTGAAGGACAGGTCCAACAGATTTGGCTTCCGCCCTCCTCCTCCACTCCCCAGCCTGTGACCACCGGTGTTCCTCAGGGGTCCTCCCTTAGCCCCCTTCTCTTTAACATTTATGTTACACCCCTTGTGTACCTGGCAGAGGGCCTTGGGGCTAAGGTTATGGCCTATGCTGATGACACTCAGCTTCATTTCACCTGGGATAAGAATGGGGACTCGGTCTCCTCGGTTCAACACTGTTTGTCCATTTTTAAATGGTTAGCTGGTGCGCAATTCAATTTGGAGATCCTCCTATTTGGTAAATTCCCTCCCAATTTTAGGGAAACTCTCTGGCCGCCGGAGTTCCCCCTACCCACCTCTACAGGCAAGCCCACCAAGAACCTGGGGGTGTGGTTTGAGGAGAACTTATCTTTCTCCATTCATATCAAGAAACTTGCTGGGACATGTTTTGGCCTTTTGAAAACCTTAAGGAAATTTCTTCCTCTCCTGCCCAGGGCAGCAAAGGAAACGGTCATCTGTGCCCTCATTTTGTCTCGATGTGACTACGCCAATGCTCTTCTGGTAGGCATACCGGGCTATCTGTTAAAAAAGCTACAGGTGGTCCAAAATGCGGCAGCTAAACCTCTTCTCGAGATTCCTTCCAGAAAGAGCGCGAGTAGTCACCTATGCTTTTTGCACTGGCTTCCGGTGGACGTGCAGGTCAAATTCAAAGTTTTAGTCCTGGCCCCACTTACCTACAAAAACAGCTTTCTTTCTATGCCCCCACGCGACAGTTGCGCTCCACGTTTCAGCATTTTGCTCAGGTTCCACGCTTTAAATGTAAGAGGCTGGGAGGCAGCTCTTTTGCCTGAAAGGCGGTGGTGGCTTGGAATGCCCTTCCTCTCCACCTGCGGATTACTCAGGACCCGCTAATTTTCAAGAAGAACCTGAAAACACATCTTTTTGCATAATACCCGACTATGGCCCCCCCCCTTGGTGACGCGCCGGGACACTTTCGAGTATCTGCGCGCAATATAAATGTAATTAACATAAGAACTAGAGATCAGGCTTTCTTTCCTTCATGCAGGTTCCTACTCATGGGACAGAATCGATGCAAGATGTAGACCACAATGGGTGATGTCACCGCAGTATTGGCTATTGTGCTGTCTCTTTTTAGAGTGCTAGCAGATAATTGTACACCTGTCCCGGAACAACTGATACCTTCTGTCAAGAGCTTTGTGTGTTCATAAATAGCTTAAGGCGTCATGCTTGCATTTATATTTAACGCACTGCTATGTTGTCAAGGGCTACTTACAAGTACTACCAAACTCTTTGGAAATAACTACTTGTCAGTTAGATCCAATAAAGCCTCCTAAATTAGAAGAAGTTTAAGCATTTTAAAATTGGACCTTGTTTACTTGTACAAAAGGAAGCATATGTTCCTGCAAACTAAAAACATTATATGCATGACTGTATCCCAAGGTCAACCTGTAAATACTTAGTAAGGCAATAATTACACATGATTACATAGAACACGTTCTAAAAGCCCTATATCAAGATTTGTTTCTATGCAGAGGAGACAGTTCAATCCCTTAGAGATTGCTCTCCACAGAGTCACCTTGTAAACCATTTCAGTTACATTTCCCAATGTTCTAGAGAATTTATTATAGCCACATTTCTCCTGTGCCTCTGTCATCACTCGATGACAGACACTCAAGACCCTTTACAGTAACTGAATGTAAACAGTGCATGCCCATTCGTCGCGCGCCTGTTACTCATGGATGGATCCTATATAACATTTACTCTGGCTGCCTGTAGTCAGTGAGCTCCTGGGGAGTCTAAAAAAAGCACATCTGTGACTTCGCTGCTGCAGTGCAAGCCTGTGGCTTACTCCTCACTCATCAAGACTGCTTGACGCCATTGCATGACCATGTGTCAGTCTACTGTCCCCCAATGGATGGACCCATCAAAGCTTTCTTTGCTTTGGTTGCTGCAACCTGTGTACTGAAGCGGGTGGCTCCTGTTTTGTTCCTGGATAATCTCTTAAGAAAATGTACTAAGGCTTTAATTACCCGGGGGCATATATATATATATATATATATATAGATCATAAGTGCAGGTTGCTCAACTGCTTGAACATAGTGGATTGTACAAAGAATCTACAATGACTACGTGTGCCCTTTGTACACTTAATGCCACTGTGTGAACTCCATGGAGAACTGCTGAATTAACGTAAAATGCATATGTTCCATCTTTCACGTCTTTCTGTTGTTACAAACCCAGATGTAACAACAGTAAATAGGACAAGAGCACCACCATGGGTCGATTGTGCACAACTCCAAAACACTTCCCACATAAGTGATACTGCAATGCATCGCTCTTCCAACTGAGCTCCCTCATATGCTGTTAACATACTAACAATCTGCTAATGTGCTTCATCCCTCATCAAGTGTACATAGAGTTGTGTAAGTGCAGCTATGGAACTAAACTTCGAGGAGCATGCAACTATAAAAACATACTGAAGCTGAACGACGACACCTACAGTTAAGTAGCTCACGTGCGGCTCCTCCATGTGGACAGAGGAGCGTCACCCCACTGCTTTCTCGCAGTGCGAGAAGCAGAAACATAAAATAGTATTATAAATATAATTTTATGTTTCTGCTTCTCGCACCACGAGAAAGCAGAATAAGGGTTTGGTTGGGGGGCCGTCCTGCTCCAGGGCAGCGGAGGAGTGGCTTGCCCACTGTTGTGGATGCTGACTGTTTGGTCGGCCCCAGGGCCGACGAAACCAGTCATACGCACTCTCTGGTTTTTCCATGTAGGCTGCATGTAGCCTACATGGAAAAAATGGTCTCCCCATAGACACCTGTGCCGTCGGCGTACCAGCCAATCACAACGCTGCCATTGCAGCATTGTGATTGGTTTAGGGGAGGGAGGTTGCCTGCTTCCTGGGACTCGGAGCAGAGAGAGAAGGAGAGGCGACGGGGGATCATACTGGGCAGGCGATAAACCCCCCCCCCCCTCCCCCCGCGAGTCATGCTGGCTGCGATTGCTTTTATCATCTTACGTCAGTTTTTTTTCTGATCTATTAAAAATGTTCATTGTATAGAATACAAATCTGTCTGTACCAGAAGAAGGCAAAGAAATTTGAATGAATCAATCATTTAGAATTGTCTGCCCGTGTTGAATCTTTACCCTTGCACTAACTTTAGAGCAATAATGTGACCAGACTTCCATGTCGCTACCTAACCGATTTCCATCAGTGGCATATTCACTATGAATGCCGCTGTAAACTCTTAAGCTCTGGTAGAATGTACTATTATTCTTCCTAGCAATTGGTGAATATCCTTTAAAAAGGAAAGCTGTGCAGAGCCCACCAACCACCAGATGACTTCCTGTTGTACTATGGCCAGACCCTCGTTAGTTCAACTAATTGCCACAGTCAGTTGGAAGATCCACATACACTCTATGGTATCTGGGAGCTCTATATACATTGACATGATTCAGTGCTCTTTCTGAGTAGCTACAGAACCTCTGTTAACACAATCTATGGTTCCCATGAAAACATGATGAGGATGCATAGACAAAACTACTGTGTGTGTGAATGAATCATCAACCACAAAATAAGAACGTCACTTACTCTTCTTGTTAATCTTACTGAAAGTAGCAAAAGTCTTTTCCACAATTTTAAATACAGTTTATATCTGCCGAGTGCATCACTTTAAGTGGTTTTCCCATGAGCTGAGAAATTACCAAACTGACCTCCAGTGCTTACTTTGAGCCAGTGGTTGCAGGTGGGACTCGCTTATGTTCCCAAAACAGACTTTGACCAAAAGCAAGAAGGGGGAAGGATAGATGGAAAATCTAATAGAGACTTCTAGCCGCAGATTCCTTACCTTAGATTTATCCCCAGGCATTAGATTGGACCTGGAAATTGTTTATGAGCAGTACCTCTGTGCACTGGTAGGTGGCATCGTTCGGCTCCACGTTGCTTCGTTCACGCAGGAAGTGACTTGTGCAGTGCCTCTATAGGCATCTTCACAGTGAGCGGACGTCAGTTCTTTTCTTTCTCAGGCAGAGGGCATAGTGAGAAAAAGAGCAATGGATTTAACCCAAATCTCTTGACTGGGGCTGAGTGTTTAAAAAGTTTCAGCACTCAGTCCATCATCTGGTTGTGTTTGCTATGTTCATCCTCAGAGGCCAAGGGTATGCCCATATGTGGGTCCGCTGCGCGATGTGCCACTGGATTCAAGATAGCCTGACTGATGTGGGGTGATGCCCCGAAACCGGTCCTAGGATGCTTGTTTCCGGTCCAAAGAGCACCTGGCCTGGCAGTTTGGGCCTGGACTGTTCCATTACGGCAGGGTCAAGACTGATTTGCATATGGCTGGGTCCAAACCGGGGTGGCATGGTTAGCAAAAGAACGATGGATTTAACCCAGATCTCTTGACTGGGGGTGAGTATTTGAAAAGTTTCAGCACTCCGTCCATCTTCTTGTTGGGTTTGCAGAGAGCTACCCCCAGTCATTTTTGACCGACCTTTAATAAATGTTTGACAATGTTGTCGAGCTCTTTCTCCTGGTGTGGCAAGGATGTCCACTATGGTGGCTGGCTTCAAGCCCTGCGTTGCCGGTCACAGATAGATGCAAGCGACGGACCCGCATCTTGTTTGGCTTTGGTGCCTTGAGCGCGACTACGACGTAAAGACCTAAATAGACTGCCGTGCCATTGACCCAAAGGCCTTTCGGGAGGGGTCCCTCAAGCTCCTGGCTGGTCTTGATCCCGATCAAAAAGAAGGTCCCAGGATCGGTTGCGGAGTCATCGATCTTCTTTTCAGTGGAAGTTGTCCAGGTGTTTGGGTAAGTACCACAAAAAGAAGAAATGTAAGAAATCGAAGAGGTTATCGACTTCACCACATGTGTCAAAGTCTTCCAATGAGATAAGGGAGCATTTTCATTCAAGGCCTGGCTCTGCGATTGAACCTGCACCTGGTTCGGATCCGTGCCTCCCCGAGTTTCCAAGAGCCAGAGCACCCCCTGCCCAAGTTCTCAAATTTTATGAGGCCATGCACCTTTTATTTGGGTAGCCCACCCCTGCTGGTGTGCTGTTGGGCCCCACAGGTTCGGGAGGTGCCCCTACTAGTTCCCTGCTGGTGGATTTATCCCCAGCACCAGCCAGGCAACTTGGATCCACGGATAAATCCTAATCAGCGCTGGTCATACCATCTCGACCTTTGCCAACAATGGTCCCAATATCGACACTCACAGTGCCGTCCCCATCCCTGACTCCAACTGGGAGCTGGAGGGGCATCACCTGACTCCAGCACCGACTGGTGATTTGCCTTCCAGATGGGAGCCTGATCCCTATTCCTATGGGTTAGATTTTGGGGAGGATTGAGAGGGTCCACTGGGCCATGAGGAATACCAGCCTCTAGACCCCAAGATAGACTGGTGTGAGGACTCTCCTCCTACCATGGCTACGGAGCAGGGAGCCTCTTTTGCTATGGTGGTAAGAGTGGCTGAGGTCCTGGATCTTAGCCTGCCCTCTGTGACAGTCAAGACTAACGTCTTGACAGAGGTGCTTCAACCGGGAGTGACTAACTCAGAACCACTTCTCCCTTTTAATGAAGCCCTTACGGACGTCCTGCTTGGGACTTGGTCCAAACTCTGCACAGGGGCTCCTGTAAACAGGGCGATTGCCACTATATCGTCCAGACTGAGGAGACCCCAATTTCCTCATGCAACACCCTACACCGAAGACCTTGGTGCTCTAAGCCTCCACCTTCTATATAAAACCTGGTGCATTCCCTACCTCCCCACCGGATAGGGAATCCAAGACACAGGATACTTTGGGCAAGAACATGTTTTCTTCCACCAGCCTGGCACTATGGTCAGTGAACACTGCACCTTTTGGGCCATTACTCCCATGCACTGTGGGATCTGGTTGCGCAGGTGCTGCCCATGGTCCTGGAGGAGGCCCAGGCCATACTCTCCCAAGCCATAGCAGATGTGAGACATGCAGCTACGTGCACAATTAGATGGGGGCTGGAAGCGGCTAACTCACTGAGCAGAGTGGTTTCTTTGTCAGTAGCCTTGTGGCATCACAGCCGACTCAGAGCAACTGGCTTGTCAGGGGATGTTCAAGTTTCACTTACGGACATGCCCTTTAATGGCACCTGTCTGTTAGGAGACAAGGCAGACTCAGCGCTGGAACACTTCAAGGACAGCAGGACTACGGCCAGGTCCTTGGGCCCCTAGACAACCCCAGTCCAGCTTTCATGGCTACGGTAGAGGCTACCAGCCACATTCTTACCCGCTCATTCACCATGGATGCAAGCTTCCTAGCCTCGGCGTGGCTGAGGACACGATGCCCACAGACCCCATGGATCAGACAGCCAGATGTCAGCTCAGTCCACCGCCCATCCGGCAGCTGCAGTCTCGAGCCCCTTTAGTTTGCCATCCGAACAGCAAGGGCAACCAGTGGGCGACAGGATATACCATCACCTGCATTACTGGAGGTGAATAACATAAGAGAGCTCAGGTCTCCAGACAGTCTGAAGGGGCTACTCCTGCCCCTTCCTGACTACTCCTCCACCAATGCCACCCACTCACAACAGGCTGACTGAGGACCATCTCGCCTTACTCCACCAGGACGCGAAGGCTCTCTTGGCAAAAGGAGCCATAGAGAGGGTGCTGACATCAAAAGGTGCTCGTGATTGTTAGGCCTGCTTCTTCATGATGCCCAAGAAGGACGAAGCCTTTCGTCCTATACTAGACCTGCACCCGCTCAATTTCTTCCTGAAAAAGGAGAAATTCAAAATGCTAACGCTCGCTCAAGTTCTGTCTGCCCTCAACCTGGGAGACTGGATGTTACCACTGGATTTGCCGGACGCATACTTCGACATTCCCGTCCTGCCTGCCGACAGGCACTACCTGAAGTTCATGGTGGGCCACAAACACTTTTGACCTAACCAGCGCTCCTCATGTGTTCACCAAAGTGATGGTGATGGTGGTGGTTGCAGCTCATCTGCAGAGATCAGGGGTGCCAGGCTTCCCTTATCCCAATGACAGGCTGTTGATAGCAGGCAGTCCTAACCAATCTCCAGACTACGGCAGACCTATTGCACTTGCTGGGGTTCACTATCAACGTTCCAAAGTCACACCCTCTCAGATGTTCCCTTTCATCTGAGCTGTTCTGGACATGGAGCAGTTTTGCGCTTATCCTCCCGAACAGCGAGTCCAGGATATTCAGGTTATGATATCGATGTTTCAGCCTCTATCCAAGGTTTCGGTGGGACTATCTCTAAGGCTGCTGGGTCTCATGACGTTCTGAATCCTGCTTGTGACACATGCCCGAAGTTCCAGGTAGTGCAGCATCAGGGAAATCTCTCCGACATGGTCTAGATCACCAAGGGAACTGCAAAAGTTCTGCAGTGGTTAACAAACAGCGAGTGGGTCAGCCGCAGACCGCTCTCCCCCTTCTGACAGCAGTAAGAGATGGGTCACTCCTGGGTAGGAGTGGCCATCTAGGAGAGGTGGAGATTAGAGGACTCTGGTCTCTGGAAGAATCTGGACTCCACATCAACCTGGAATTCCGGGTGATCCTACTGGCACTGAAAGTCTTTCTACCCTCCATCAAGAGAAGGCTAGTGCAGGTCTTCAGCCAACCCCACTGCCATGTGGTACTGCAATAAACAGGGCGGGTGGGGTCTTGGATCCTTTGTCAAGAGGCTGTTTGTCTCTGGACATGGCTGAGACATTGGGGCATATCACTGATGGTTAAACACCTGATGGGCTCTGAACATCAGGGCGGACAAACTCAGCAGAAGATGCCTAACATCTCGAATGGTTTTCTCTTTCAGAGTGGGGAAAGCCTTGGTTAGATCTGTTTGCCACCGCCCAGGACGCAATGTGTCAGCGGTTTTGTGCACTGTAGTTTCCAAAGCAGCTCTTGCTTTTCATCTCAAGTGGAGCTCAGGCCTCCTGTATGCCTTTCCATTAATTCCACTCCTGCCCAGAACGACCGGGCCCAAGCCCTCCTTGAGGCTCTGGATTGGCCTCGAAGAGTTTGGTAATCCAAACTGTTGAGCATAGCCATTGGTCCTCTGATCAGTCTGCTTTTTCGGGAGGATCTTCTTTCACAGCAGCAGGTGAGAGTTCTCCACCTGAACATGTGAATGCTTCATTCATGCATGGAAAATTGAGCGGTAACAGTTGATAGCTTTTGACTTTCCACCCGAAGTCTGCAATATTATCTTGCCATCCTGGGGTCCCTCTACCAAGACGGTATACGTCGGCTGTTGGAACAAGTTTGTGGCATGGTGCACAGCCAAACAGGTTGACCCCCTGATCCAATCTGCACCCCTTTCCCAAGTTCTTCTGTCTATCCATACCCTGGCGCAGCAAGGCTCTGCATTGGGTGTGTTGAAGGGTTATCTGTCTGTCATCTCAGCCTTTCGGTGGTTGCCAGATCTGCAATCCTTATTCCAGACCCCTTTTGTAAATAGGTTTTTGATAGGTCCCCACCGTATGTTTCCACCTTCACCCATTATCATGCCTCAGTGGTACCTCAATTTTGTGCTTACATTTATGATATGTGTACCTCTTTGATCCGCTCCATAACTGTCCTCTCGTGCTCCTTACCATCAAGATGGCCTTCCTAGTAGAGATAATGTCTGCCCGAAGGGTCATTGAGCTTCAGGCTTTATCATCCAAACCTCCATACCTAAGCATCTTTCCAGACAAGCTGGTTCTCTGCACCAGAGCTTCCTTTCTGCAGAAAGTTGTCATTACATTTCATGTAGGCCAGTCCATCACCCTGCTTACCTTTTATGCATCATCCCATCCCTCTAAGGAAGAAAAGAGAAGCGACTGGACCCAAAAAGTGCTTTGTTGTTCTACAGTGACCACATGAAAGAGTTCTGGGTGGACGACCAACTCTTCATGGGGTATGTTGGAGCCAAGAAAGGGAGGGCTGTGCAGAAACGGACCATCTCCCAATGGATTGTGCTCTGCATCAAAATCTGCTGTGCACTGGCCAAAAAGCAACCCAAGAAGGTTGGCATGCTCATTCCACCAGAGCTAAGGCTGCTGGACATCTGCCAGGCAGCAACGTGGGCTTACCTGCACAGGTTCAACAAGCACTACTGCCTGGACAGTGAGGCCTGTAGGGATGGGAACGTTGTCTGTTCTGTCCTGCAGGACTCTTTACTGTGAAATTGTTTTATAGACCCACCTCTGGAGAGGTATTGTTTGGGTATCTTTTCTAAGGTAAGGAATCTGTGGTTAGATGTCTCTATCAGATTAACAAGTTACTTACCTCCGGTAACGCCTTATTTGGTAGAGACCATCTAGCCCCAGATTCCTTACCAACCCACCCATCCTTTCCGCCACTGATACGGTTAAGGCTGTTCTCCTTCAGGGCCCCAGTCTTCATCACACCAGTGGTCAATGTTCTTTGTGGCTCTGCGCTCCTGGCATGGAAGGTCATGAAAAGATACGGATGTCAGCATGCTGGGGTGGTGCCATATAGCCAAAGTGAACGTCACTTCCAGTGCTGAACGACTCGCCCTACCAGTGCGCATGGGAACTGCTCACAAAAAAAATTCTGGAACTAGTCTGACACCTGCAAATAATTCTAAGTTAAGGAATCTGCGGCTAGATGGAGTCTCTACCAGATAAGGCGTTACCGAAGGTAAGTAACTTGTGCAACAGTGACAAAGAGGTGATGAAATAGAACCTATAAAAGTGAGATGGTGGAGCAAGGAGTGCCTGGTGGTGGATTAAAGCACCATGAAGTGGAATTATGACTGCGGAGCCTTGGTATTCAGCACCCTGAGCTTCTAAGGATAACATTGGGTTCTGGCACTTATTCTTTTACATATCAAGCATTGCTGATTTCCCATAACTTCCTTAACAGATTGTTGGCATGTGGCGCAAAACAATTGATCTTTATAATGCCTACTGTTGTACCTGGTGAAAGCCACAAAATGCATTTAAAGGTCACATTGTTGATAGTCTAATGAAGCTACCCAACACGTATGGCAGTATCTTGTGAGGCACTAAGGGAGAAATGTACTAACAATTTGCCCCAGGTTTGCATAGTGTTGTGTAGCGATTTACTTCCAAAAGCAAATAAAATCTCAAGTAACTTTAAATATTTGTGTTGCACTGTACAGCACCCAAACAGAGGGGCATATTCTCAAGGATTTATCGCCATGTTAACGGCACTTTATAGCAGCCAAAGTGGCAATAAATGTATCGCCCCATTCACAACCTGGTATCACCAGTTTACCTGCGATAGCAGCCGCAAAAAACATGCGGTAAGGCGCGTTGGCTGCAGAATTTGAACACCTGCTCTTACCTGGTGTAAAGTTGGACGACAACCGGCACCAGACAAGGGAGCGCAGCCCAGAGCCCCACATGAAGAACTACAGATGCCCTGGAGCAACTGAACATGCAGCCCAGAGCCCCAATAGGGCAACAACACCCACCGCCACCACCCCCAGGATCCCCCTCCCCCACCAACGCCCCCACCCCTTGGACAAAGATATGTTACCTCAACGCCACAAAATCATGCACAAAACAATTCGCCTGACGTCGCACAATGACAACAATCAACATGCATGTATGTTCAGAAAAAGGAGAATCACTCATTCATATGTGAATCACCAAACAGAACATTATATTCTAGAACACTCAAAACAACTATTATGAAGAGTCATGGCGGGTCTTCTCAGGACAATCTGTAGGTCACAGCCTGCAAGACAAAATACTAGATAAGAATGTGTGTCCTGCGCTCATCAAAGAACAGAGAGAGTGAGCGAAAAAGCACGAGAGAAAGAAAGACAGGGAGAGAGAGAGAGAGAGAGGGAGGGAGAGAGAGAGGGAGAGAGAGAGGACGAGAGAGAGAGAAAGAGGGAAAGATAGGGAGAGAGAAAGAGGGAAAGATAGGGGGAGAGAGAGAGAGAGAGAGAGAGAGAGAAAGAGAGGGAGAGAGAGAGAGAGAGTGAAAAGAAGAGAAGGAGAGTGAGAGAGAGTGCTGATACTGCAGACCCAGGCATCACTGCTCACCTGCTGCCACTGGTGTGTCTCCAACCACGTGCCGGTATACACTGCAGTTCACCAGGTCCCTTATCTGAAACAGAGACCAGATTCATGAATGGCAGAGTCCATACAATTGCACACGCCATCATCGCTTGCCCGCCCCTGCGCATCCAGGCTGCTGCACACCAGCCCCTCCCGCCGCCCAGCAGTGACTGCCCGCCCCTGCGCACCCAGGCCTCAATGCTCACCTTCAACCACCGGCATATCTCAAAGAGGGCCCACCACGTGCTGGGGCAAGCCCCAAGCCCGGGGTCCGTGAACATGGCACCCTCCACATCATGCAGCCCCGCTCTACGGGCCACCAGGTCTTGATTTTGCTATGGCAGAGATCATATCAGTGTACACGGCATCATCGCAGGCTGCACACCCGCTCAGCCCTTTAGGTGCCACTAACTCTGTGAACCGCGAGGCAACGCCACGTGCCGCTAGGCCAGCACTTCCCGCTGGCTCAGGCCTACACTGCTGTCCAGCAGGGCTCACATAACTCCTCACCAGTCCGGACCGCCACGACGGGACATAATCGCAGGCTGCACACCCGCTCAGCACTTAAGGTGCCCCTACCTCAGTGCACCGAAAGTCACCGTTCCGTGGCGGTGTGCTTGTGCCGGCCGCAGTGTATTCGGTGCCACCAAGTCTGTGCCCCGCAAAACATGGACCCTTTATGATTGTGTCCCGTGGTGCGGATGCCATCATGTCACCTCCGGCACTGGGGAATGTGAAGTGGCAGGGCCCTAGGCCCTCATGCATAAATAATAACCACACGGATACACCCAGAGTGTAAATGGCGTCCAGCACGTGCGCCCGGCCCTTTTTATTGGCAGGGTCACATGTCTTGTGACGCGTGTGCTGGATGGGTGTGGTGTGGGTGTAATCCAGCCATGAGGGAGTGGCTGTGGCATGCTGACAACTAGACCTCTGATCGGCAGACCACCACAGGGAAGACCTGGGACATGTAGCGTTGCCGTCCTCCCCTGTGAGGTTAAGCGGAGTGGGTTGGCCTGGCGTATACCAGTCCAGCATAAGGGTGTGAACAACGACCCCGGGGCTCTGGGCGTGGTTCCATCCTGGGCTGGACAAAGAAGTAACTAATGCATGTGTCCCTGTCGTAGTGCCAGCGCCACCCAGACCGTAATCGGCAATGTATCACCCTGTGACCCAAGTCCCACTACATGAGCGACATGGACGTAAGGGGGAATCACCGACCCTACATTCATCCATACTTCAACACTTGAAAGATCAGAGACATGACACATCTGTGTGAAGAAGAATGTTTAATGCACATTCAGTGGAGTGTTGTCGCTGGAGCAGTAAAGGGCCATGCAAACCCCACTTTGCATTGTTGGCCCTTGGAGGGCCAGCCAAAGTCCTTCAGGGAATGACAAGTGCAACGGAAGGGGAAGAGCTCATTTCGCAGTCTGATTGCTGTGTAATTGGTAACCAAACAGAATATGGCTGTCCATGGCAAAGTCCAAGGTGAGTGTCGCAGAGTGTATCGGGGGACAGTGGAAGGTGATGATGGCGAGGGCAGAACCAAGCAGAAACAGGCCATATGACGGAGATGAATGCTACTGCGTCCTGACCACGAAGGCAGATTCTTCCGCATGTTCGCCCTCTGCTGTTTCATGTGCCTCACATGTGGGTGGTGGTGTGCTGTCTCCAGCACTGTGTGGTAGTGACACCTCAGGAGCCGGATGTGGAATGTCTGCTGCACTGTGCGGCTCTGACACTTCAGGGGGCGGAGATGTGGATCGAGTGGTAGCAGCAGCATGCATCAGCGCCAGGCCTTGTGGCAGCAATGCCATGAGGAGGGTCTTTACGGTGTTGAGGAACCCAGCTCTCTCTCGCTGGTGTGCAGTTGTGGCAGCCGCTCTTTCCGCCTGATTTTGCTGCCCCTTATCCCTTTCATGGAGTGTGCCTCTGACTTATGTGCTTATACAGTGCTGAGATGTTGCATACTTGGGTACATTGGTCTCTTGGTGGGAGTTGGGGTCTGGGGCATGGTTTGTCCGCATATGTGCTATCCTTAATTGTGCATGTGTGCCATTGTGCCCATCTCCCCCCGTCCCCCCAGTCCCTGGTCATGACTCACCCTGGTGCTGTTGTGTCCGGTGATGTTGAGCAGTGTCCGGTCCCCCAACCCCTGCCACCGTCTCTCCACTGATGACTGTGGACACCATTTCCTCCATCTTGTCCAGGTCCTCCTGTGACGCTGGACAGTCTGCATTGCTGCCTTCCGGTTGTTGGCAAGTTTGTTTGGTTTTGCACTTCACATCATTCCAGCGCCTCTTGACCTCTTCCATTGTCCTCTTCAGCACTCCGACTGCATTCACCTTGTCCACGATGGACTGCCATAGTCCATTTTTTGTTGCCAATGACACAGTGGAGGTGACGAACAGTAGTTGATGGTGTTCTACCACCTCCGTTATCAGGATCCTGTTTTTCTGCGGACTGAACCGCTTCTTCCTACTCTTCTTGTCCTTGCTCTTCCCTGACCCCGAGGTCCCAGTCTGGTCCTCCGGGGGGCTTGTGGGGTTCTGGTTGTCCTCTGCACTTGCGCCGACTACCTTCATTGTGCTCCGCGGTTCTTTGGCTTTTTTTTGTATGGTTTTTTCGACTTTTATAGTGGTTTTTCCCGCATGCCGTGTGGGAATTGCAGGTCTGTCGCTGGTTTTCGCTGATTTTTGTATCGCGATTGGCCTCATCGCTACTATTTGTGTTCCGCGTTTTGTGGCGTTGCGTTGATTTTAATGCATTTATTTGATGCTGTATCGTGAGACTATCGCATGTTACCGCCGTGTTGGGAATACCACGTTAACACTGCGTTATTTTCTCGCGATAGACTGCGATATGCAAAGTTGTGTTAAGCTAATTTTGTGATAATTATCACACGTTGAGAATATGTCCCAGAGTCGGAAAAGTGTTAAACTTTGTCATAGTGTAGTATTAGCTTATGCTGGACATCACACACACAAACACCCTTACAGTGTGTGTTTTGGCACATGATAACCTAAAGCACACCAGGGCAGGGGCAGAGAAAAACCACTCCATATCTCCGTAGATATGGAGCTGTTTTTCTCTTTCCACCTTGGTTGCTGAGCTGTGTTAGGTTAGTAAATTTCCCCCTCAGTTCAAAGATTATACACCTCTTGGGTCTCTAAAAGTCCTAATTGCTTATACTACTTGCCATATGTGGTCTTTGAGGGTGCGGCCCCGCTTTGTACTTAAACTTCCATAAACGTCTGTGGTGGGTAAATGCGTCTGAGCGCAAGGATCTTACAAGTCATGTTCCCAGGTTAAGTGAATCCAAGCACTGTGTGGCATGCTTCCTTGGTTTCACTATATCATGATCAGATGTAGATCGAAAAGGACATCTGTAGCATGTCCGTGTACCATTACATTCTCACCCTTGTTAGATCAATTAGTATCAATTTGCATTGTGGTGGGCTGGAAACTACTTGGTTTAGGAGAACTAGAATCTAATTGACATAAAAAAAAGATTGATCTTGTCGAAGACAACACCCCATGGAGCCTCATGTGGGCACTTGGGGTACTTGAGACAGAGGCCCTGGTTAAAGTTGTGTAGTAATGGAGAAGTGCAAGAGGGTTGTGATGGAGAAAACTCTGATTTCGGTAGGAAGTGATAAATCCAGAGGATAATCTCCTGGGAGTTTGGGGGATTTCTGCAACCATACTATCAATACAGTGGATCATTTCAAGTGGTGGATTCACCTCCATATGCATCAGTTCCTACAGAAAGCTGAAGTTTTTCAATTACGCCATCAACTCAGCATTTGAGAGTTCATATGGGCCATGTGTGGGATTTTGTAGGCCTCTGGCTCACAAGGAAGAACATTGCTGTGGTCACAAGCCGTTGGTCAATATAATGTTAACCTTCCTCACATCCACTCCAAGCTACAGTTCATGAATATGCATTGTTCCCCCTTGTGAGGAATCTTATTCTAGTCTCCAGAGGTGCAGTTGGTCTGTGTCCCTCTCATTATTTTGTGTCTACGTGGCTGAAGCGGCTGAGCCTCACAAGGAAACTCTGTGTAGTTCGTTATGACACTGTGAATCCCTCTCAATTGTTCTGCAAGTCTCATATATGACTGTGTAAGTGATGAGGATAAAAAGGAGAAACAAGAATGTCTAAATTGTTTTCTTAAAAAGAGATACAACTGTTGCCTAGGAGGCTGGGGTGTTATGACGGCAGGGTGGGTTTAGCTCTGCAAGGAAAGTTTCTCCAACTCACTACTGATAAAAAGCTTGGAGAAAGGAAACTTTCTCAAACTCGCTGCTGAAAGGGAGTTGGCGAGAGGAAGCCTTTGCAATGTAGATCTGTGCAGCTTTACAAAACACTAAGCAGAGATGCAGAAGGGAATTAGAAGATCAGAACAGCTTCTCTGCTTAAATGTCTGGGGATCATATACAGATACTGCTGTGTAACAGTTTTGTGAGTCATGACACAGAACTAAAGTAACCTAACCTGTGGATATCTTTGAAAATGTGTTCGGTCTCTTAGTTGAAAATGTTTTCTTCAGGTAGTGGAGAACTTCACTTAATCCTATTGAGATTATCTATTCTAGTGGGCTCTTAAGTTCTGTTAAACCAAACCCAGTGCAGCAACCACAAGAGCACAAAGTCAAAGAAAAAAAGCATGGTGCTCCTACTAATAGTCCACTGACTCACAACACTCAACTCATCCCTTTAATAATTAACTATCAGTAATGCATCTAAACTCCATAATTTGTTCTTATATTCCTAAGGAAGACATCTTTCCTTGGTACATGAGCGAGGGAAAGGAATTGAATGACTATTGACTGAAGTACGTTTGAGATCGAGGGAGTGGAGCTGCCCTCTGTAAAAGACTCAAAGTGTGTACTAATATCACTTCGTCTTGAGCCAAAGTGGATGGCTCCTAAACATGCAGGGCAGCGAACAGCCGTCTTACAGGCAGGGCATGGCAGAAGGTATTTTTAGTTATCTCAGGATTAGTTCTAACCTAGATATCTACCACATGATGGTCAGACACTTTTTAAGGATGTTGCTGTAGAGCGTCATACCAATATGCAAACGGAGTACAAGAAACTGGCTCTGGAGGGGTAGTACGTTCGCGCAAGGAGTGTTAAGAAATCACTGCAGGAGAAAAGATGTGCCACCTTCAAAGGTAACATTTATAACCAATCTCTGCACAGGGTATTTCGACACCGGACAGGAGGAGAAAGCAGCAACTTGGCATAGGGCTGTGTATTGGTGCACATGGCCAAACATCCCAAGGAAGGTCCCTCCCTTGCTGGCAGATCATAGCACAACCAAAGAGGAAAGACAATCCATGGGTAAAATGATGTGCAAAGGTGTAGGAACAAGCCAGACATTCCAAGTGGTCAAACATTTTCCAGACAGAAAATGGGAGGGCTGCCCAAGCAGCAAAATTGGCTTCAGTCCGTGAACTATTTTGGGAGGAGGTCCCTGAAAGTAGATTGCAGTCGGGAAACCAGGCAAGGGATCCAGGCTGCTTGAAGGGACAGTAAAGTCAGAATGGTCTTTTCTTCATCATTGTTGTAAAGGACCAAAAGCTTGTGTTGCTTGCAATGTGTCCTCACAGACAACACAATTTGTATCGCACGTGGTCCTTCAGAACACCAAATATAAGTGCACCTACTCCACAAACACTCTCCTCAGGTTGTTAAGGATACAAATTATGGGAGACTATGGAGTACCAAGAGGGGCTTAAGATACCTTTCCCAGGAGTATAGATAGAGAAGCATGTGCTGCAGCCATATTATTTAGCCAACAATTGTCAGTTTGGCTATAGCCTGTTTAAGTGACAGTAGTCACCTTCCATTCTGTGTGGGGAAGTTTTTGGTGTACTCCAATCCAGCACTGAGTGCTTCAGAAGCACTGGAGGTGCAACTCGACTGACATCAAAATGTAAGGACACATAAATAAACAGGGTAGCATATGTAGGTATTCTATGAGGGGCTTTCGCCCCAGTAATCAGTTGCTCTGAGATCAGAATGACTAAAGGAAGTTAACTTTTGTTTAAGTCCATCATCATTATGAAACAATGTAGCCTAATGGTCTACAGAGAAATATAAGACTTGCAGGCAAATGGACAATGGAAAGAGCTTCAGGTTTTCAGCTGCCAGGTCAGCCATCCATTTTTGAAGTTTATGTTTAGTCAGGATTTTGAAGGTTTATAACCAGAGAAATGCTACCAATAACGGGCTATAAGTGCCGCACCTCGCTCTTCCTTTCCTTCTTTTTATATAACAAAGGTTAGTGCACAAACACCCCTGCACCTGCCATCGTTAGGTGCAACTGCAGATGCAGAACAATAAAATCAATAGAGTGGTGCACCTTAGACAATACCTACATTTACTACTGTCTAGATAAGGAGTACAGCTAAGTGTTCAATTCAGTCATCAGCATTTATTTAGGTGGTACAAACAAAGCATCATCCAACCAATGCGTTTTGTTCAGATCAGTTGATTGAACTTTATCAGGGCTGCGGATAATACATAAAAAAACAAATATACACAAACTGGACACACCTAAACATAAACAGAACAAACTATCTAACACAAACTGTGCATAGTGTCCAATCATATAACATGCAGTTAAAAACTACAAACATCACAACATTGAAAGCTGTTTTCTAGAACGTAAGAGAAGGCACAGGAAAATGAGCACAAGACAGTAAATAATAAATAACAGTAATGGCATGGGGAAACAAGACGATAACATACGGTGGTGTTAATCATTTAATGAATGAACATATCAGCACATAGAAAGTGACATATAGAAGAAAAGTTTAAAACTATACTGCAAGAGATCTACCAATCAGTAGACAACAAATATATAACAAAATTATTTTTCACATAAATAGATGCAAAAGAGGAGACCAAAGCAAGAACACAGCAATACACACTAACAGGCCCGGAAGCAGCACAAGACATCACCAGTTATACATTCCCACCGATAGTAGAATATGTGATAGAGAAGCCGTATTCAATCGGTATACAGGGTTCATGTATCCATTTAACACCCAGGTGGTAAAGAAATAAATTTGGCATTGCAGAGGGCACGTACCTATTGATCGTAAAAGTTCACATGTAAGTGCTTAAAAAGCGTCCAAGGCTTCTTGTATCAAGAAACCACATAACAGGTAGATACAGCGTATTATATTGCAGTGGTGTAACGCATGTCTAGTGTCATAGATTAAAGGGCCACATAATAATGCCCCGGTCTGATAGCCAAGCTACAGATGCCTGCAGAAATAGAGGGAGGAAATGAAGCAAAATCCAAAGGAGAGGCATTTATGCCGGGATAACAAACGTACAATATATCTAATGAATATGCAGAGCCCAGGGAATTACTGGTCTCCTGCAATCATTACTAACTAATGCAAAACCATATTAGTTGTCATTGAGCAGCGCTGGGGCATGGCGGCGCATTCACATATAAAGTATCTATCATTCCTTAAAAAAGATGTATATGCACCCCCTCGCTTAAACACTCCGGGATGCATTATCCCCAGAGAGAACACCAAGTAGCAAGAGGCCCTGCATACTTGTGATGAATCAAACAGCCGCTTATATGCAGCATAAAAACATTAAAGGCTGTTCCCGCCATTAAGGGACATATCAATTATTATATAACAAGTGCACACATCGCAAACGGGCCTATCCTTTCAATAAAGATAACCAAAGTAAGGCCAACGATAAAACAAAACACCTTTTTGGTGAAATTCAAAACTGCATCAGTCAAGCTCGCTGTTGCTCTCAGGTTCCAAGGTGGCAACTCTCAAATGGATCAGTGACACAGAAATGTCTACCTGGGCATGAGGTAGGGTGTGGAGGGGACTGCATTAACTCACCCATAACAGACAATGTGTAACATGACTGGTGCTATGTTGAGCACAAACTGGTGGTTCCCCTTTAGAATGGTTCATCTATTTTGTGGAAAAGACAACCTGCATGCTGTTGTTGCTGTTCCTCTGTCCCAGAAACCTAGTAGATTTCTGATGAGTGAGGGTGATTAAGTGGAAAATGATCCATATCCTACAATAAGAACATCTTCGCTTCAACAGAATCGGAGATCCACCCCTTTTGTGGTAAGCATTGACTAGCAACCAAAAGATCCAGAAGAGAGACTTTAGTTTCTCCCAGTCCAATACTCATAGCTTCACCATTTGGTGCCAGCCCCAAATCACACCTTCCAAAGCCTAGGAACAAAGTTGGAAAAGAATCAGACTCAAGAGAGTGAACCCCCACCTCCCCCGTGCCAGGAAGAAGATGCTGAAGTGTTTATTTGGAGAGGAGCACGTCCCTGATTAGAGGGTCAAAGAGAAAGGCAACGTTTACTTACAAATGTTCAGATGGTCTGAACCACCCCTAGGACATCAACTTTATCTAGGGGAACATTACCTTTACATAGCATTCTAGGCCTGGCAGTAGGATAATCCTGTATAGGTCTCTGACCGTCCTTAAGCACCTCCAACTGCATCTATCCTTTTCTAGCCAGAGTAATGCAGACATTGTAGGCCAACCATGGTTTTATGTTGCAGTTAGACCCACACCTTACATCTCAGTGCCAACTGCTCATCTGGTTGGTTCAATGGGTGATACAGCAATCAAAAATCCAGGCAAAAATAGGTCAGTATTAAAAGAAGGCTCCCAATGTTTCGTGCCCTCAGGAAATTAACTAGTGAGTGCTGGGCTCTTTCAGGCACTAGTAAACCACTGCCTCAATTATTGCTTTGGAGATAAGTTGATGAAGTAATTGGCTCCCTCTAAACAATGCGAAGAGCCCCTGCACCCAGACTATTACTGGCAGCCCAATTAGCTAGACTGGACTTTGGTAAATATGCCTTGCACTGTGAAAATACCATTTGACTATACAGGACCAATTGTGTGCAACATTGGGGAGAGGAGTTGGCCTAACGGCTAGGGCGGTCGACCTCGAATCTGGGGAACTGGGTTGGAGTCCCGGCAACGACACTGAACATCCTGTGATTCTGGGCAAATCACTTAATCTCCCCGTGCCTAACATAAATGAATGTGTCCTCCTGTAACGCAACTGGTGCACTGTAAAGCGCTCCGATACCCGATATGGGTCAAGTTCGTGCTATATAAAACTCCGTAAAAAAAAAAAAGAAAAAAAAAATTGTTCTTGAGGAATGTTTTTGGAGAGTCCGAAAAAGCAGCGTTCAAACCCTCTGTTGTCTAGCCTTACCCTCTTGAACATTAAATAACTAGGGCAAACATATTAAAGCATGCGTAATGCATTATGACATTATATCTGACATCTTTGCCCATTGTGAAAATTGCAAATGCACCACACAGTAAATGATCTGTGACCGGAGTGTTCAGAGATTAGTTAATAACTCCATTTAATTTTAATAATAGAGGTGTACTACATAAGCACTTAATTTTTTTTATAGTCCCATAGTATATCTTAAACCTAGACTGTGCTCGTGGCTCTGTTTGGTGGTGTTACTAGTTTCGTCTCTCTACATGTACATAAATCACCAATCCATTTTTAAAATAAATGTTCTGTTTGGACATTAAGTAGGAGTATAATAACATGTGCAAGCACTCTCTAAGTTGCCCACCCTTTATTACCTCCTGCAGTAAGCCTTAACCGCTCTCCCTTGCCAGCCTTGGAGAGTCAAGTGTGCATGGGAAGTAACTTGCTCACTGGTCCAGTTTTAAGCATTGTACCTGTACAGCCTACATTCATAAGACATCAGCACATTACCATTGACTCCAAAGGCAAAGCCGAGGGATTGGACCATCAATTTGCTGCTTAATCCTTTAACAATGTATCACCTAAGCGAACAGAACAGGCACATTTTGATATGCTGACTGAATGTAAAACTCACACCAATAATTTATAATACCTAAAGTTCACCATCATGCTCCCCATGAAATCAGAGTTAATCAATCCAATAGCACCACCTCACCATCTCCAACAACAGATGCCATTAAACTTGCGGTTCAGAGTTTAAACGCAAATACACAAGACAACTATAGTGTCAAAGGAACGAGTCAGGTGCCGATGGAAGATTAATGGTAATGCACAATCATAAGGAAACTCACCCATACACGGCTTATGCTGCTGAAGGTAGTTCCTGAAGTAGAAAGGACCCCTTCAACATTCTAAGCATCTTGCTTATATACCTTCCCAGAACCTACACACAATATTCCACTTGACATCACCATATTCTACCATAACTCCTAACACAACACCAACCAATCACATTTCTAAGCAGTGTTAAAGATTGTTTCACGTCATTTCATTATATTCCAAATTTGATTTTAGACTTGTTACCAAATTCTGGGATTATTTGAGCATTTTTCACAACAACAACATGTACAAAGTAAAAATGATTAGTGCAAATTGATTAGAATTCAATGTTTATTTGGAAGCAACACTATCAAAATTTACAGTTGAACTGTGCTGGATTAATCTGAAAATGCAAACATGTTAGGACAAAGAAAAACCATCTGGAAAATATTTTTTTTTTAACATTTAGATAAATTGTGTCCAATTGTATGTAATCCACATATTGCAAGGCAAATAGTTCTGGACTCATGAAGCCGCAAGCAGTCCAACTTCAGGTCAACAAATTCTGAAATGCCTAGCTACATCTTGATTATGTATCAAGTTCGAGTACTCCGTTTCATATCATAAACTGTGATTATTCCACCATACACAATCAAAAGTAAACAAACATGCCCCCTTTCTTTGTCTTAAATTTAAAATATAGTTTTATATCATAACATACAATAGGTGGCAGGTGCACACAGCACGTTTTACTCCGCCAGCCTCTGAATCATTATTGCAGTACAGCTTAGATTTTAGTTTCCTTATATGGCTTACTTGCTTTATACTCTAAAAAGGAACTTTCCCACAGTATTTTCTATTATCTTCCAATATTTCAAGCAGTAGAGCACTTTTCAGACGTACCAATATTTATTCAATTCAAATATAAGGCACTTAAGGTTTAATGTGCAGCAGACGCTCTAAAGATTTGGAAAGCCTGTTGGAAATAGGATATGAAGGTAGAACGCCAAAAAAGGGCAAGGGGCCAGATATTACATTACTGGGGAAGTGATGTTCCTCTAAACCATGATCAATAAATGGTCAAGATCTAAAACTGGAATCCGATTAAACACTTCTGCACATCGAGCACTTTTAATGCTCTGATGATAAACAAAACACAGTTTTAAGTACAGGTTAACTGTTAAATCATAGTTCAATTATTTTCACATACGTGTTCCATAGAAAGGCAAATGCAGTCTACAGAAAAAGATTAAAAAAATAGAAATGATTCAATCCTCTCCGATACAGTACTCCTCTCAGTACATGATGCTTCTCCCTTTCACAGACCGAAGATTTCCACTAACAACGCATTTTATTGCTGCAGTGAGTGCTGGATAAAGAAACTGACATGAATGAGGTGAGAAAGTAGCTTCTGGTTATCTCCGGTATGATGCTTCTATGAAATGTGACTGAATAATGCGGCACAAAGAAGCCACTGCTGACCATACGCGTTAACACAAATGGAAATGGAGAGGGATAGAGGTTTGTGCGTTGAGAGGGTCACAGTCCTGAGCATTTTCAGGCAAGCCAAGCCGTCCGGAAAGTGGCTACGAGTAGGTCGGCCACAATTTTGCTTAGTCAGACCTTTACAATCCTGCTGCCTGTTTACGGTCGACGGGTGACTGAGACCCCAGAATAGCTACTATCCAATGTGTATGAACGGGAAGGGGTAATGAGTGGTAAGGAGAGCTGGGGGCACCCCAAATGCTACATAGGAGGCATCTGCATAGCAGGACACAACACAATTGCTCAATTTCCCCTTTCTATCACTTTGATTTTAAAACAGTTTAGTTAAAATAAGTATTCTTAGCATGCCTGTGAAGAAGAAGCATACATTTCAAATGGATGCAAGGCACGTTTTGGTTCAGTAGCTACACTGCAGCACATAGGATGCATTTTTTCAACCGCAGACTGGTCTGGTACAGACTGATAGCCAAGAAAGTCTTGTACAGTTTCACAGCTTTGAACGAATTATTGTACTTATTAAGCTGCTTCTAACAGCAGATGCCAGTCCAGAGCACACAGCACTTTGAAGCTTCTTCCTAGTGGAGGAAGAATTTTTAATTCTAGGAGGTGGATCCATGGAATTATTTTATTGAAGTGCCGACAAGCTGTTCGTAAGCTGCTTCAGATGGCTTCTCTGAGAAGTAGCTGGCTGGGCCATTACAGCACAATCTTGAAGGAACTAAAAAAAGAATAATGAAGAGCATTAAAGGGACCACATTTAGATGTTATAGGTCTTGCATTAAACCGCTTTTTTCTGAATGACATCAACCATCCAACATCATCATAATAAGGACTGTAAACAGTCACTTGTACAATATTTAGAAGCGCCGTTCACTGCTAAATATCGTGTGGAGGACCAAAAATAAGACAGTCTGAGTTTGGCTGCATAGGTTCAGAAATTTCACATTGGCACCACACCCAAAGAAAGGGCCTATAGATAATAAATAACACGCCAACGCTGCTGAAAACTCACACCCACAAAGTCAGTCTTTAACTGAATGTGAGCATAAGACTACCCGATACACCATGACCAGAGATTGTCAACATGGACCCTACAGAATGAAATGAGCATCATGCTGATACTTTTGTTCTTCGCCCGTGATTTCCCTCTCTTGCATGGGCAGGCAAGCAAACTGTACAAAGCTGTACTAAGAGAACACTGTCACTTTAAAAGAATGTGAGACTTCCGTGCTCCAGTCTTCCTCCGTGCAGAAGCTCTACCCCCAATGTATATGCCACCACACCTATTTCCAGCACGTTTCTCCTGCCTGTACATTGTAAGTTCTACCATAGCATACACTTGTGGAGGTGATGACTGAGAGGGTATTGTGAAAGAGGAAGAGGAAAGACTAAGTCCCGGAATCACCATGAAGGAATTTTATCTTTATTCTGTTGTTCTACTCTCGCTACTGCCCAACTGGTTTGGCAAAATGGCATCACGCTTACAACACAAGAAAGGCAAAAAACAGGCAAGGTCGAGCTAGGCTTCAAGCAATTACACGGGGCAAAATTTTGGGACTCAAGGCACATCTTTCAAAGAAGCCAATGTGATGCTCTAAAATGTTTCTGATATGGACATGCTGTCGAAAAGCAATGCATGTTGGCTTTGCGTCATGGAATAAGCATGTAACCGCAAAGGAGCTAAAACGTCTTAAATTTGGTAAACACAAGACACTATCCACCTAGCAAAAATGGCTTTAGCTCTTATGTTACTTGGAGCGCGTTTTAGAGTAAGTTTAGCCCCAGTGAGCTGCCATGAAAAGGATGGCAATGAGAAAACTAGCCCTACAGGACCGCTTGGTGCTTCGGTGCATGGGGGTGCATGCAGGGGGCAAATGGTGTGCCCCTCTGTGTGCACCCCCAGTTCCTACACGCAAAGTCCATGCTTTGCTGGAATGTGCTGTGGCGGTCCCACGGCACTGCCTTTTTAAGGCTCTGCTATGAGGCTTCGAAAGGCAGCGTCCTGGCCAGTCGCCGCAGGATCGCCCACCCAGATTCCAACTTATAATTCGGTGGGCGGTTAAGTTCGGTGGTGTGGGAGTGAGGCGGTGGCGTGCCGCTCTGCTCCCATACCACCAAACTCATAATCAGGTCGTTTACAGTTAACAAAAAAAAAGTCATCTCACTTCAAGATGGGTTCCAGTTCAGAAAGAAAGAGAGCATGTGTGATTCTGGAGTGGTCACATTAAAGTGGAGATGGTTAATAGAAATTGTAACAACATTTGTCACAAATTGCATTAACAGAAGAGCTCAGATTACTGAAATCTCTAATTAAAATAAATTATACAGCAATGCAATTATTTCTACATAGAAAAAACACTACCTGACAAAATCTGGTGATCTTGAGATTACATGCTGAAACTCTGAGAGGTTTATGGTTCCATCCTTATCAATATCGGACTCCTCCAGAATCTGTTCAGAAGCAAATGCACATGGAAAGTTATAACCACAGAAAGATATTCTAAAAAACACGTACATGTAATCCATAATTAGCATTTCTGTAGTAAAGTCTACTCCTTTTTCATTGGAAAGTACCCGTTTAGAAAGGATTTACTGTTGTGGTGTATATATATGTCTCCCAATAGCACAGAGCAAAATGTGCAGTCTTTTGTACACATTTTATTTACCAACGCGACTTCTGGGACCTCCACTTTCTAAATCCATTTGCTTGTGGCTGTATATTCTACTTATTTCAGTGGAGCTCATCATTTTCTTCAATGGTGTATACATTTTTTTTTTATTAACCCAAACATTCAGAATCTACCTAAAACTCTAAGAATAGTAGTAAATGCACCACTGCTGAGGTGAATTAATGTCCATATAGTCCTTTAATGCTGACCTTCGGCAGCAGTGCAAGAGGAATAAGAGAAGAAGACTGCACAAATTAGTCTTTTAATGTTATTGTGTTGCATTTATTGACTGTATAGCAGACAAAGAAAACTTATTAATTCTGTGCAAATATAGTATGGTGATAAATATCTGGATGAGAAAGAGCGATCCAGGCCTTTCCGTAAACGGCTGACTGTTTGCAGGCTTTTAACAACAACAACAAAAAACAGTGAAAAGTTGCTGAGCGTGGTAGCAAGGTGGTGGATACACAATCTTACTGCAGATTCTTCAAATTATGATAATTCTCCAGACGCAAGACTGCACCAGAAACATTTCACCCCCAGCAATAGCTCCTTAGTGTTGGAGGGTGGCGCCAAGCAGTCACAGCCGTGACTCCTGCCGGCAAGATGTGATGATCAACAACTGCGCCAACACCCTCGCCCCACTCAAGAAACCACCCAACAGCCACACCAGAAAGAAAGCCACCTGGTTCACCGAAGAGCTCCAGACCTCCAAACGGACGGGACGAAAACTGGAGAAGAAATGGCTACACGAACAAACAACAGATAGCCACGCAGCCCACAAGGACGCCTCCCGCAAACATCACCACCTCATCAGACTGGCCAAAAGATCATCCCTCAAGAGCCGCCTGGAAAACAACGCACAAGACAGCAAAGAGCTCTTCAGCATCGTGAAGGAACTCTCCAACCCCAGCGCCAACACCACTGACATCCCACCCTCCCAAGAACTGTGCGACTCACTGGCCGCCTTCTTCCACCAGAAAGTCGCCGACATCCACGCCAGCTTCGACAACACGACCGCCCCCACCACACGGGACCCCACCGCCCCAGCAAACACCACCCATGGCAACCTCCTAACCTCCTGGACCAACGTCAACGATGACGAGACACGCAAGATCATGAACTCCATCCACTCCGGATCACCGTCAGACCCCTGCCCACACCACATCTTCAACAAAGTCGACACTGCCATCGCCCCCCAACTGCGGTAGATCATCAACATCTCCCTGGAGACTGCCACCTTCCCGGAAAGCTGGAAACACGCCCAAATCAACGCCCTCCTGAAGAAACCCAAAGCCGATCCCAAGGACCTCAAGAACTTCCGGCCCATCTCACTGCTCCCATTCTCGGCAAAGGTCATCGAGAAAGTCATCAACGCACAGCTGACCCACTACCTCGAAGACAACAGCATCCTAGACCCGTCCCAGTCCAGATTCCGAAGAAACCACAGTACCGAGACAGCCCTCATCGCAGCCACAGACGACATCAGGACTCAACTAGACAACGGAGAAACATCGGCCCTCATCCTCCTGGACCTATCAGCCGCATTCGACACAGTCTGCCACCGCACACTAAAGGAACGCCTCCAAGAAGCCGGAATCCAGGGAAAAGCCCTGGACTGGATCAGTTCCTTCCTCTCCGGCAGAACACAGAGCGTACGCCTCCCCCCCCTTCCGCTCCAAGGCCACCGACATCATCTGCAGTGTACCCCAGGGATCATTCCTCAGCCCAACGTTGTTCAACGTCTACATGGCCCCCTCGCACAGGTCGTCCGCCGACACCACCTCAACATCATCTCCTACGCTGATGACACCCAGCTGATCCTCTCCCTCACCAAGGACCCGACCACCGACAAAACAAACCTCCATGAGGGATTGAAAGCCGTCGCCGAATGGATGAGTAACAGCCGACTGAAGCTGAACTCGGACAAGACAGAGGTCCTCATCCTCGGACCCACACCCTCAGCCTGGGACGACTCCTGGTGGACGACCGCGCTAGGAACAGCACCTACTCCCACCGACCACGCTCGCAACCTGGGAATCATCCTCGACTCCTCCCTCACCATGGAGAAGCAGGTCAACGCCGTCTCCTCCGCTTGCTACAACACCCTCCGAATGCTCCGCAGGATCTACAAGTGTATACCCACTGAAACAAGAAGGACTGTGACCCAGGCCCTCGTCAGCAGCAGGCTAGACTATGGCAACGCACTCTACGCAGGCATCCCGGCCAAACACCTACAACGACTACAACACATTCAAAACGCCTCCGCCCGACTGATCCTCAACATCCCCCGCCGCAACCACATCACCCCCACCTGAGGGATATTCACTGGCTCCCCATCGAAAAGAGGATCACTTTCAAGCTCCTCACCCACGCACACAAAGCCCTCCACACCACCGGACCAGCCTACCTCAACGACCGACTCAGCTTCTACACCCCCACCCGCCAGCTCCGCTCCGCCAACCTCGCCGCAGTCCACGGCATCCACCGCACGACCTCCGGCGGCAGATCTTTCTCCTTCCTCGCTGCCAAGACTTGGAACTCCCTCCCCACACACCTATCACCTATGGTGGACCCAAGACCTCCTCACCTTCAGAAGACACCTCAAGACCTGGCTCTTCGAGCAGTAGCAGGCCTCCCATTGATGAAATCGGAATATATAAAGCGCCCTCTGGCACGTGGATGTCAGTTCCTGGCAAAATATATGTCACTGTGTGCTTAGGCTGTGCGGTAGTAATGTTTTACAAATGTAACAAAGATTATCACTAGGCTGCCCAACAAATGTCAGCTACTGGACCCCTCCATAGAGTCTCTCTTGGCTAAGGCACTGCACACCTGTAATCAGAGGATAACCAAACTTAAAATACTGCGTGATTTGATTAACACCTTAGTATTCTTGGCTCTGGCGAAGCTCACAACGAGCTGGTCATCTATTCTGTCTTCTCAAATGCAGTCGATACAATAAGATAGCTCCAATGCTGCAGGAGGCCTTCAAGTACGCAGAGACTTCCAATTCCAGGGCACGATTTCCAATGAAGCCATTATAACCATCCTGTTGTAAGACAGCAAAGACCTACTGGACTGCAGGAGTTATAGATCATTATCCCTGATCAATGTGGATGTCAAATTTCTGACCAAAATATTGGTGACCAGGCTAGGCAAGGTCATCCTCTCTCTTATCCATCAATCCCAGGTTGGATTTGTGCCAGGATACTCCTCCAAAAACCACCTAAGAACACTTGCACACCTATTGTGGGCCTCTGCAAACTCAGACCAGGAGACTTTGGTGATCGTCTTAGATGCAGAGAAGGCCTTCAACCACGTGGAGTGGTCGTATCTGTTTGAAGCCCTCCAACAGTTCAACCTAGGGTAGCAATTTACCATCAAAGTTGGTTGGCTCTATTAAATGCCAGAAGCCCACCTTGACTGCAATGGCTTTCTTTTGCGTAGATTCCCGACTAGACATGGGACACAACACAGTAGCTCTCGCTCCCCGCTGCTATAATTGCTAGTTCTGGAACCCCTGGCGATCAGGTACTTGCGCCTGATACATGGCATCGCACTTAGAGATAATATGGTTAAAAAAAAAGCGCTCTTCTACACCAATTACATCCTCATGACGGACACAACTGGGGGATTCTCTCCCAGCCCTCCTCGGACTCTTGGATAAATTCTTCTAGTGCCCACGGATACAAGGTTAATTGGGATAAGAGCAAGGTGATGGCAATGACCTAGGTCTCCACAAGTGAACGAGTCGAAGGGTTTAACTTTTGCTGGATGCCTAAAGGATTGAAGTATCTTGGGTTTTTGCTATACAAGTGCTTTTTACACATGGTGGAATATATTGTTCTCCCCCTGCTCGTGAAGGCCCGCACTAAATTAGCAAACTGGTCTGCCATCCAACTCTCTCTGGTGTTATGTGCAGGCCATGAAAATCGTAATTGCCCCCCAATTCTACTATGTGTTGGGGATGCTCCCAGTATTGATTTCCACAGCCCCGCTGTCGTAAATCTATTCAATCAACAAATCTTTCATCTGGCCAGGTACACAACCCCGGATGAAAATTCACAAACTATGCTCACACTAAATCTGGGAAGCTACGACAGCTGCACATGGCCTCCTATTACAGGGCCCATCATTTCTTGTAGTTCACTTGTTGGCTGTCCAGGACCAAAGATCGTTGCCACAAGGTTCACTAATGAGCCCGAATCCTGAAATGCAATAGGTCTCCAGACGTTTTCTATAAATATAAGGTCTGCACTCCACAGACTGACAACCCAGTGATCAGAGCCATGTTGGTCATATGGCAGTTGTCGCACAACCTTTTGACAAACAACCCGTGGATACACATCTACACCACATGGCAAAATCAAGAGATAAGCATCAGCGGCCACACTGTTTCTGGGTCCTCATGATTTGATTTGATTTGATTAGTGTACGGTTTGATGCGCTTCAGGTTATTGCAGAGGTGCGGTACTGGCTTAGCAGGGATACAGCCAGGTTTTTACTGCCTTTCTAAATGCCAGAAGAGACGAGCTACTTTTTATTGAGATGTGTAGAAGGTTCCATAACTTGGCTGCTCTCCACAGGAAGCTTCTTCCTCCCCACCTAGCCTGCTTGAACTTGGGTAATTTGAAGAAGTTTTGCGTGAGTAGAGCTTAGACTTCTTGCTGGGACATACCATTTGAGGTGTGTTCAAGAACTGCGGTCCTAAGCCATGAAGTGCCTTGACACAGACTTAAACTCTATCCTTTTGTCCACTGTTAACCAGTGGAGGGCCCTTAGTCTGTGGAAGACTGATTCGGATCTGGGAATGTCCAGCACTAGCCTTGCTGATGCGTTTTGGAGATATTGCAGTTTTGTTGGGTAATGGGCCTGAATCCCTGCATATAAAGCATTGCCGTAGTCCAGTCTGGACAGGGCCAGCGCTGTGACCACTGTTTTGCGTGATTCATGGGGAATAAAAGGACATTCTTCTGATAATTTTTTAATATATATCAAATGGTTGAGGACAGATTATTAATCTGGGCGTTAAAGGTCAATTTCTCATCGAATAGGACTCCCAGATTTTTGACTTTGCATACTGGGATTGGGCAGTCACCCAGACTGTCCGGCCACCATTTGGGGGGACCAGAAATCCGCGTTGGAGCCCAGAAGCAGAACCTCTGTTTTATCGCCATTTAGCTTTAAACAGTTAAGCTTCATCCATTGATTCACTTGCCTCATGCCGTCCCTGAAGCGGTCGTTCGTTTCGTCTACGTTGCTAGTTACTGACACCACTATTTGGGTGTCATCGGTGTACGAAACCGCCAAGAACCCACACTGCCTGATAATCGAGGCCAGGGAAGCAACGTAAATGTTGAAAAGAGTGAGGCTAAAGGAAAAGCCCTGGAGCACTCCACACAGTGACCTGAAGGAATTGGATGCATATTCTCCCAGAAGCACTGAACATGTTCTGCCCCTTAGAAAGGATGCAGAATCTTGGACCCCCAATTCTTCTAGACGAGTTAGGAGTAGCTCATGGTTCACAGTGTCAAATGCCGCTGATAAATCCAATAGTTTCAGTGCGGCCTTCCCTCCCGTGTCCAGAGTACTCCTAAGGCCCTCAGCTGCCATGACCAGAGCTGTCTCAGTTCCATGCTGCTCCCTAAAGCCATACTGTGATTGATCCAGAAGATTTCTAGATGCTATGAAAGGTTAGTTGTTTGTGAAGCAGCTTTTCCAACACCTTAGCTGGGAAAGGTATTCTGGAAATTGAGCGATAGCTTCTAGATTCCTTAGGGTCCAGATTCGATTTCTTTAGAAGTGGAATAACTGATGCTGTTTTCCAGGCATCCGGGAAGAGTCCTGACTGGATTATCTCTGTGAACACAAAGTATAACTGTTCACTAAGTAGTTCTGGGAACATATGCATTATTTTAGGCAAACATGGGTCAGTTGGGTCTCCGGACCTGATGATCTTTGCTGCCTGGCTGATCTGTTCTACTGAAGGGGGCGTGAAGCAGAAACCAGCTTTAGGGTTTGATGTACCCAAATCTGGATTAGGATACTTCGGTAAGGTCTTGGTGTTATGGTTGGTCTTAAATAGTTCGTACACCCCAGTGACTTTGTCCACGAAAAACTGTCCTAATGTATTGCAAAGTTCAATGCTACTTTCCAACTGATTCCCAACGGGGAGATTTGCAAGTTTTTTAACTGTCGCAAAAAGCTCCCTGCTGGAATTCTTAGCCTCATTGATCTTTCTACTGAAGTAGTTGCTTTTTACCCCTATAACCAATTTTGTATAATCAGTCAGAGTTCGGGCATAATCACTTTTCAAATTTTTGTCGCAGTTGGTTCTCCATTTTCTTTCTGCCCCTTCTGCATACTTGTTTTTGAACCCTGAGTTTTTCTGTGAACCAGGGTTCTGAAGGCTTTTTTCTTTTGGGGATAAAGCTTTTAATTGGTGCTACCGTTATTACCGCTGTCTTAATCCAGGAGGATACCCTCTCAACGGCCAAGTTACTGTCCGCCGCTGGTTCGGGTTTAGTCCTAAGAAGTATATCCTGTAACGTGGTGGGTTAATTTTGGCCCATTACTGGTAGGTGACTGGCTTCTGATTATCAGAGAGAGCTGGCTGCCCTGGATTCACAGTTACAGAAAATAAAATAGCTTTATGGTCAGACGGGTATTAGTTCAGTGATTTTAAGGTTAGGGTTGGAGGAAAAAATCCCGTCTAGCGGTGTCCTGTTTGACGATCTGGTTCAGGGAGAGCCTGGCCATAGCATCAACCAGTGCGGCGGTGTAATTGTCTGCTGATTTCTCTAGATGATAGTTAAAATCCCCTAGAATCGTAAAGTCTGATCCTTGCAGACTTGATTCTAAAATAGGGCTGAGAATCTGTAGCAGAGGGGTTCTTGACCTTGGAGGTCTATACAGCAAAAGGCCACTTAATGTGTAGTTCTTTGTGAGTGCAATCTGAAACAATAATAGTTCACAATCATGGGAGCTTCCCACGACAGAGCTACGGGCTTGCAGCTCTTCTCTACATAAAATCGCAAGCCCCCCCCCCCCTCCCTGCCCCCGCTTCCATGTTCTGTCAGCTCTAATGGCGGAATAGCCTGCCGGTAATGCTAGGGCAATATCCGGATCAGATGCGCCATCTGCCCATGTATCTGTGATAAAAGCCAAATCGAGTTTGTGTGCCTCTAGCAATTCTGCTATCTCTGTATTATGTTTTACTAATGATCGTGTGTTGATTAACACTGCCTTGAAGACCATAACTTCCTTATTACTAGTGGGGATGCCCTGAGATTCTAACTTATTTATTCTCAGAAAACTGAATGGCAGTTTACATTGCTCACACTGCTTGTCTTTCTGCAGATCCAGACGTTGACAACGGTGATTGGCCGCAAGCTTATGTAGCTCCTCACTCGTGTATAATATGCGATATATTTTACCGGCTCCTGGAGCAGGGGTTCTGGCCCTAGGCATGGGCCAGGCGTGGATGGGCGCAGACGGGCTTGCCTTTGGCGCGCCCGCTGCGCGTCCTCTCCGGCATCGATTTAAATGGGCTGTGCAGCGTGAGCACTAGCCGCTCACCAGCCAGAAGCCGAGGTGACAGGAAGTGAGGAAAACGTGAAAAAGGCTTGTGTTTACCCTCCGTTCAATCGGCACTTGCTGCGACGGACCAGGGTGCGGGCGGGACATTAGGTAATTTTGAAATCACCAATCATATAGTACACAGAATAACAATTGTTTAAAACCTCAAGTTTAAAAAAAGTCAGAGGGGATCTTGAAGGCTGACCAACTGACCACCAGAACCAGCTTTAAAACATTTCATTCGCTCCAGTCGAAATATTGCCTTCACTTGTCCAAACAATGGTCCTGGACTGAAAAACGCTGCTCCCCCATTCAATAATATCTAGAGACTGGGCAGGACCTGACCAGGGGGACCTATACGGGGGTGGTATCTGGCCTATATAGCATATTCATAGACCATATGATCTCCATGCCAGCCAGAGAACAGACGTGACAAAAGTGGCAGCTCTTGCTGGCTAGGGACTACACTGAAGATGACTGGCTCAATCTACTCCATACGCAGAACACCGACCTGTGAGAAGCCAAACTGAAATTCCACTACTTTAGACTGCTTCATAGTGGAACTGGACTCTCCAAAAAAAATTCAGAGCCAGCCTCTTGCCGAATGCCTTATGCTGGATATGCATAGTTGGCAGCTGTCACTTACAGCATATTCTCTGGCAATGGCCAGCACTTTAACCATACTGAGCTGATATGTGGTCGACCCTGAATGTTTAGGGACTGAACATCCACCCCTCGATAAACTTGGCCCTCCTACATTGCACTCAGTGTGATATCCACCAAGCATAACCATCGATGGCTGCCAACAGTCCTCGTACTGCACAAGAGGCAGCCCTCTCTCCCTAACCCTTTGGAGTGTTTGGCAGAGCTGGACAGGGTGGCGGAATGTTAGTGCCTGATTTACAATCTCAATGATCAAGTGGGAATGTTTAAGGCAGTATGGGAACCCTTTCTTTGCCCCTCTCCATACACAGATGGTAATGCATAGTCACTTACTAAGGGATTGGCATACATGTGTTCTGCCCTAACTCCCTCACCTGCTTGTGTTCCTTCTAACTTAGCAGAAATGAGCATAGGCATTAATCAAGCACAGGTACAATTCACTATGGGTTACATATCTGGTTAATGCGTAGATCAGTTCAAACAAATGGCTTTTGCCACAAAGAGTTCATACAGACAAAAAGTCATACAGAAGATTTTCCTGCGCACTCAGTCAGGTCACAGACAGGCCCCACTTTTTTAACTTGGTAAGGCTGCTGCTCCGATGATGCTGGCAGCATGCTCCGTGCATTAGTTCCTGCAACAGCAGTTTCAGTGGTGTGGGGCTGAGATGGCAGTCTCACCAAGAGTGCAGATTGCTAGGCGGGAATCAGCACAGCAGCCCTGCAAAGAGGGGTTGGTCTTTGTTTGCTTCTGCCTCCCAGGCAAGATGCAGATGGAAGGTTAGTCACTGCAGTAGAAGCCTCTACGCTTTATCAGGGCTAATGCATCCACGCTGATGGCGGAGTTTCTTGTGGGAGTTCCAACATTGGGCAGCGGCTCAATGTTGCTTCTTACTCCAATATCTTGGCACAGTCCACAAGGAAGATTATTCAGGGAGACCACAACACGCTTCACTCTCATTGGCAGTCAGCTTTTTCCGGGTGTTCCTTGCATTTGTAGCATTTGGCTTCTACTCCTGGATAGTCTCATCTTGCAGGGCCATGTGCTCTCCTTCACTCTTTCAGCAGGCAGGCTTCTAGGCATAAGGCGGAACCTCAGTTCCTACAACAAGAAGTGCAGATTTCAGGAGATGCCCCTTCACCTTTGGGAGACTGGAAGTGATGCGAAACCAGCCCTGGTCCCAAAGCAGTCCAAATACTCTCAAGCCATCTTCCTTGGTCAAAAAGAATTTGGAACTGAAATAAAGCAGATAGCTGGGGTCTCACTTTTATACTTATTTTCCAGACAGGGAATGTGAATCCACTGTCTAAGGCTTAGGAACTGGTTTGGGTCGTTTCTCTTTCTGGTTGTTTCTCAAACACAACCTTTGTGCAAGGTGAGCAATCACACAACAGGTAGCAATGATGCTGGCTTCTAAGCTTCTTGAAGCTGTAATCAGGGACAGACAAATGGCTGGCCCAGCCTAGAAACTCCTCACCTTGAACAAAAGAAACTGCCGTAATACCAGTCTCCAAATGGCAATGCTCAGGAAGAACTAGTCAGCTGCATCTTTGCTAACGAGGACCTCACTAGGTTTCTAAGGGTAGCCCTGTCTCCATTCTCCCTCACGCAAGTGTCTGGGTCTCCCAGCCTCCAGCTACAGGAATACTATTAGTAACAAATGTATTGATTTTGATTAATAAAAACCATTACAAAAATACACGTAAAAAAAGACTTTGGACGTAATAAGACAAGCAAAGTGCAATTCTAAAAGCTTAAAAGTCTCTGATGAAAAGGTGCCTTTGTTCAGCTTCTTATGAAGGGGTTCAAAGGTCTGTGCTGTAAGTTCCCGATTATGTGGTTTAAAACTACCTTATGTGGTTCTTGGGTTGACGCGAAGAGCTGCACTCTCTTGCTTTGATTCTACTAGTGACAGGAATTTCACTAGCTTCCCGTTTAGCTGCTGGTCCTTGGGGTCAAATCATGCAACCACAGCCTGTCTCCGGGTTGAATACCTCGTTCATTAAAGTGGGCTTTGAGCAATGCTGTCCTTACCTCCTTTAGTTCGGTAAAAGCAGATTACATGTTCCATGTCTTCAGTGGCATTCCCACATAATCTGCATGTGTTTCCCCATTTCTCCCTCTGCCAAGGTGGAAGGTGGGGGATGGCTGGCAGGATTCCAAGCCTGTATTTTAAGAATTGTTGTTTAGTCTTCCTGGAGCACCCCAGATTAAGTATGACTGTGGTCCAAGTGATTTGTAACTGCTCAGTCATCCAGGTGTGTCTCCTGGATGGACAGAGGCCGCTTTGTCTTCCACAAGGGAGAATGTTTTGATTACTTTTTTTTACTGCTTGCTTAAAGAGTGAGTGGGGAGTTATAGTTTCCCATAGGTCGAGTCCGGTAGTACCAAGTGAAACCTCCAAGTATGTTCTGGCCGGCGAGTTGGGTATGTTAGAGAATTCTTGGCAGAGCTGGTGGTTCAACATGTTCCGTGGAGAGTTCTTAATTTTGTGCCAGCACATTATGTATGAACCGTGCCTTGCCAAGAGTTGTTTAGTTAGACCAAACTCCAAACGTATCTGTGCAGGTGAGGCATAGGTTGGAAGGCTAAATATAACTCTATAGGCCTTGGCCATGGTGGTGTCCACCAGTTTTGGGTCCCTGCCTCTCAGTGCCTCACTGCCATGGTGATGCAGGGTAGGATTTTGGCTTGGGCGACCCGGAGGAGAGATGAGAAGATAGGTCCTGTAAGCTTTGCTTTTAACTGCCTTAGTGTTATTGCTATTGTCATCCCCTTCCTCCTGATGGACTCAAGTTGGTTGGCGAACTGACCGCCCTCATTGATGGTTACGCCTAGGTATTTGTAAGCAGGGGTGTTCGCGATTGGAGTTTTTTCAAAGTACCAAGAGTGGGTCCGTCGTTTGCCGTTTATTGTCAAAGTTTTTGTTTTATTGATGTTCACTTCTAAGTGGTTTTCGTTGGCATACTCGTGCATTTTACTAAGCAAGGGTTGCAAGCAGATTTTAGTGTGGCTTATTAGGACAACATCATCGGCATACAAGATACTGGAGATAGCTGTGCCTCCAAGCCGTGGGGCATGCGCATTGCAGGTGCAGAGGACTGATGTCATATCCACTGTATACAGGTTAAACAGCGTTAGGGCGCAAGCACACATCCCTGTTTGAGCCCTTTGTTGGTTGGTATACGCCTTGAAAGATGGGAGCCTAGTTTTACCTGTATCCATGTATTGGAATGGAGGTGTATTAAAAGATTCAAAAGAGAGGACGGTATTCCCCAGGAGGCCAACTTTCTCCACAGTCTTGCTCGGTCGACACTGTCAAAGGCTGCCTTGAAGTCGATAGAACAAAAGTGGATCCCCTGGTTGGATGATTTCACCTGGTCAATAAGCAGTGACATAGTTAGTATGTTGGTTGATGTTCCTGTATATCTTTTCCAAACCCAGTTTGGGGAGGGAAATTATTTCCTTCTCTTTAGCCCAGTCCTGGAGCTCTGTGAGTAAGGTGCAGGCGAAATATTTTGTCTCTATGTCTAATAGTGCAATCAGACAATATTTTTTGGGTGAAGTTTTGTCGCCGGCCTTGAAAATTGGAGAAATTATGGATCCCTTCCATGAAGCGGGTAGAAGTCCGGACTGTCTGACGGTCTCTTCCTCTGGGTTCCTTTCAGGTTGTATTTGGTGGATCAGTTGGTTATCCAGAATTGCTTGTTGACTAGATGTTTGCTGATTGAAGTGGGATTCTAGAAAAGTTGTCCAGGAGTTCTCTGTGATATACGATATAAGGCCTCCCTGTGCCGGCTGTAAAATTTTGTTGAAGGTGGCCTAGAAACGCGTGCTGTTGGTCGCTTGGGAGTCATGGTAGAGTTTTGCCCAGAATGCAATTTTGTTGGACCTTTTGATATCCCACTTGAGTTTTTTGGATTGGGCTTTCCTTTGGCGGAGTTGATGGTTTAGGCCCACATACCCAGGGTAAAGCATCAGCACTCAGAGTTTTATTAACCGATTTTTTGAGCAATTTTAGTTCAGTTCACTGTGCTCTCATAGCCCTCCCCACAACTGTTGGATCACTTGAAGGGGTATATCTAGCTAGGGTCGAAAAGGAACTTGCAAGTGTAACTGTGAAGGATACCCATGAACTGATCGGGGTGGCACTGAAATTTGTATGATCACGTAGCAGTGTTTTGCAGCCTGGAGCACCTCCCCGGTATTTACAAGAGAGGACTTGATTCTTTTTAAGTTTAATGTGTGGCATGCATGCCTGCCCACTGGATTAAGCGTCAGTTTGTGCGGGAATGCTTGGATTGAGACTTCCTGGGCCCGTGATCACTGTCCCCTTGGTCTCCTAAGTGAAATCCTGAAACGTATTGGAAGAGTGAAAGGGAGACTAAAGTGTAATCTATGATGAAGTTTGCAGTTTCCGAGTAGAATGTAGCGGCCGGAGGGGAGTCATCAGTAAATCTTCTGTTTAAAACCCTTAGATTGATGTGCTCCAGATCTTCTAGCAGCTCTTTCCCTAGCTTGGTTGGTCTGCCATAATTGCCTTTATTTTGGGTTGGTATATTCCAGCAGAAGGACTGAGCCTGTATGTCGTCGTTTGACGATGTGCCTAGGATTTGCTGGTTTAAATCCCTGGAGAGGATGAGGTTGGTGGTATTCGGAGAGCTAAAGATAGTGAGCAGGTAATCGGTTAATTGTTTTGACTCTTGTTTTTTCCGTCTCAGATTTATATATGTGTTGACCACTAGCACCTCGTCTTTATGGCCATTGAGGTTTAGGTAGATCTTGACTTAGTTTACTGATGGCAGTGGAGATTGAATTTCTTGTGCTATATAAAATTTTGTTATGGCGATGTAGGTGGTTAGGCCCCCAGACAGGTGACGATATTTCGATTTTCTCAGTGCCGGAACATGGAAGCAAATGTACCCCTGTAGTTGATATTGATCCTCTGACCAGGTTTCCTGCAAAAGGACAATGTCCAAGGTTTTTAAGTATGCGAGGAATTCAGCATCAACTACCTTACTGTTCAGCCCATTGATGTTCCAGGAGCATAGTTTCATAGTTGTTTTGTCATACAGGAATACACTTTTTTTGTTTTAATGTTTTTTTTTTATTGAGTTTTGAGTCAAAAAAACAAATACAGTAAAAGAGAAGTAAAATATTACAGATCACACAAGCAAGTATCACATTTGGTTGTACACATTGGTAGCTAAAGTAGCACCGGCCAAACAGGACTGACCTAATATGCAGCGACATTACATCCTGCCAGGCAGTGATAGATAAATGTACAGAAAGTCAAATCCACATAGATGGGCGGCATTATCGGCATTTAGCAGTACCTCAATTTGGTGAGCATTATCAACAGAAGGAGCGGCCCAATCACTGAACCCACCAGCACACTCTTCCTCCCACCCACCCAGTATATGTCCAGGACATTTTGTCTTCAGTCTTGATCCTCACTGGTATCGTGACGTGACATCTGGTATTGTGCAAATAAACCTCAAAAATGTTTCGGCCGACTGCAGGGGGGGAAGCAATTAGTTATAAACAACCTATTGGGTATTACAATACATCATATCTTTTTCCCACTCTGCAACTGTTGGTACAGGGCCACGCATCCAACGCATTGCAAGTCTACGTTTCGCCAGGAGCAGCCCAATGGCGACCAATTTACGAACAGTTTTCCGGAGAGGTTTTGTGTAACCCAGTAACGCCAGTAGGGGATCAGGGACAAGAGACAATCCAGCAATATCATTTAGTGCCTGAAAAATGTTTCTCCAGAATACCTCCACTGGGGGGGAACTGCCAGGCTACAGGAAAATAAAACGGCCCCTGGCATGTCACATCTATCACAGCAGTCAGTGTCATGTAGCCAATATCGACAGTCGTTGTGGAGTGTAATGAACCCTCTGTAAGAATTTAAATTGGGGCAACCTGTGGCGGCCATTCAGGGAAACCTTACGAGTGGCCTCACAGCAACAATACCAAATATCATCTGTGAGCGGAACCCCGATGTCAGTTTGCCATGCCAGCTGCGCCTTAGTGTATGACGTGGTCCTAGTAAGTTGTGACGAGGCATATAGGTGAGATACTAGCTTAACAGGTGACTTTGAGCTCAATAGTATGGATAGGGCCGGGAGGTCTGGAGGCTCTAGGAGCTCATCGCCCAGTACCACGCACAGAGCGTGGAGAGCCCTAAAGAAATAAAAGTGCGTTAGTGCAGAGGGACTTGTTACACCAGCTATCATCTCCTCCCAGTAGCCCACCCTACCATTTCTAAACAGATCTCCCATATCGTGTATACTAAGGCTGTGCAATGAGCTAAGAGCCCCCCGCTCAGAGCTAAGAGTGAACCACCGACACCACTCCACCCTCAAAGGAGGCGAGTATAATTGAGCCCCAGCCTGCATCCTAAGCAGCACGTGCCAAGATTGAACTATGGAGTGTACCGAATCCAGTACTCCACAGCGTCTGATAGGCAGATTAGTCAAGAAGCGTGGCAAAGGGTCTGGGCTAGCAGCAACCTTTTTAATCTGGAGGTGTGGTAAATCATGCAGGCCGTGGATCCAGCAATGGGCATGCGAAGCCTGCGCCACCCTATAATAAAGATCCAAATATGCTGTGCCCAATCCTCCCGCAGTAGAAGGTAAAGTGAGAATTTCTAATGCCACACGTGGAGGCTTGCCCGGCCAAGCTAGCTTAATCATTGAAGTGCGCAGCTCTCTGAACATATGCTGGGGCACAACTATGGGTTTATTGACAAATAGAAAAAGGAACCGGGGGAGCACCACCATCTTCATTAGGTCGACTCTTCCCACCAGAGAAAACGGGAGCCGAATCCATCTGTCTAAATCATCGCCTATCTTGGAAATAGCCCTGCCATAATTTGCCTTAATAATTTGGTCCGCGTCTGAATGGACTTGGATTCCCAAATAGCGAACCGGATCGGATGTCCACTGGAGAGGGAAGTCAAGAGGAGTCGGCACTGTAGCCGGTTTTAACGGAAAAATTATGGATTTGTCCCAATTAATCTCAAGGCCCGAGAGACCCCCAAAGCGCAGCACTTCTCGAATTACCGGGGTAAGGTGTACATCTGGGTCGCGGATGTACAATAGCATGTCATCCGCGTAGGCCGAGACAATTAAGTTGTATTTGGGGAAGCGAAGCCCTCTGTGTCCGTGATACTCCTGCAGCGCCTGCAGCAAGGGCTCAGCGGCCACCGCTTACAATAGAGGGGATAAGGGACATCCCTGTCGAGTGCCCCGCGATATGTGGACCGGAGTGGAGACTGTGTCTCCGGGTGCACACCCGTGCAACTGGCGAGTTAGAAAGCACAGATACCAATTGCAAAAAGACCTCTCTGACTCCCATGCATCTCAAAACAGCAAGCATAAACTTCCATTCAATTGAATCAAAGGCCTTTTCTGCGTCTAAGAAGACCGCAGCTACCTTTACCTCTGGTCGAACATGCTGAAGGGCACAAATACGGTCCTAAGATTGTATGACAGCGCGCGGCCTGGTATGAATCCGGCCTGCTCAGGGCCGACCAACAGGGGCAATAATGGAAATAGACGATCAGCCAGTATTTTAGCAAATATTTTCGTGTCCACATTAAGTAACAAGAGCGGCTGATAAGAGGAGCATTTTTGGGGGTCTTTATCAGGTTTCAATAACTTAATTATCAGGGCCTCACACATAGAAGGGGGCATGACCCCATCTACTCCCATCTCGTGAAACAGGGTACTCAGGTGGGGAATCAAGATATCACTAAAAGCTTTATAAAAAGGCACTGTCAACCTGCCCTCCCGCATAGAGTTGAGTGCCAGTCTTATCTCCATAACCTCCACAGGGCGCATTAGGAATTCACTGTGCCAGTCTATCAACCACGGGAGCTTGATGTATTCAAGATAATCCAATATACTATCGTCACTAGGAGCAACCTTAGAGCTGTATAGCTCTCGATAGTATCTACAGAACTGATTGTTAATATCTATCTGCTCTGTCAGGACAGAGCCCTCCTCGTCAACCAGCTCAGCAATGCCCCCAGTCTCTGATCTACGGCAGGCCAGTGCCTCCAGCATCGAGCCCGGCCTGACAGCATCTCCATAGACTCTAGCTGTAGCATATTTGCCCATATGCTTGACTTCGCTATCGGCCTCCTTATGGTACTCTTCAAGCGTAGTTTTTAGCAGCTCCTGTATCTGAGGATCGTTACTAACAACTATCTCAGCCTCAAGTTTAGCCATTTGGGATTCTAAATCGAGCAAGCCTGCCTCTAATAGAATGAAGAACCCCCGCGTGTTTGCTGATAGCAACACCCCGTATAAAGACTTTAAACGACTCCCAGACCGTGGCAAAGGAATCTACTGAACAGACATTAATATTGAAAAATTCCTTGATAGCATCAGTCAGCTCGGATTTAAAAACTGCGTCGAGTAGAGAGTATGGCGGGAATCTCGACAAAAAGGGGGGAGGACCTCTCGAGGCCACATTGATCACTATGAGCCAATAGTCTATGCGTGTGTGAATGTCATGGTTCGCCGAATAATGTGTGAACCTGCCCCTCTCGCAAGATCTAGCTCTCCACACATCCACTAGTTGCAGTTGTAAGGCAATGTCAGTAATGGCCTTTGCAGAAGCAGATAGAGGCCGGGGGGGGGAGGGGGGGGGGGGCGGAGGGGGCTTTCGAGCGATCAACCGCTGGATCTAAAACACAATTAAAATCACCTCCCCAAAACACCGGCAATGGGTTGCGGTCCCTGAGAAGTGCAAATATGGACTGATAAAACTGTGGGTCATCATAATTGGGGCCATAAGAATTAACAATGAGAACATTCAGCTACTTGCCATAACACCTGGATATGACATGTTCGAGGCATATGAGCTGCAGATTACACACTTGTGCATAGATCGCCATCTGGTGTTGGCCTCGGATGTTTGCAGTTGTTTTTTCTCTTGGAAAGTCTTTGGAAGTCACGAGGTCGGTGACTCCTCCTTTGGATCGTATTGCGCATGGGCTTCGGCTCCATCCTCAGATTGTTTTTTTCCGCCATCTGGCTCGGATGTGATCTTCGCGCTCCGGTTCCGAACAGATTTCCAGTTCAATCGACGCGCAATCCTCACCTCAATTTGCGGTATTGTTTCGATCACGATCGCCACACTCGGCGCAGCTCTCATCGATCAAGACCTTCGATTCCAGTCGTCGACGCCGGCCTTCGGACCTACCCAAGCTCCGGTCCTGGCTAATGGAAAGGACTCCCTTCAAGAAGTGCCCTCGATGTGGGTCCAAATTCCCCCACACCGATCTCCAAAGTATGTAATCTCTGCCTCTCCCCTGAACACGAGGCTTGAGACTGTCCGGCGTGCAAGTCCTTCCAGTCCAAGAAAACTATTCGAGACTGAAGGGCAAGAAGAACCATGGCACAATCGTCGACGGCGATTCCAGATGACATCTTCGGAGAGGGCGTCGACGCTCCAGAAGAACACCACACCGAGGGCCTCGTCAGCGCCTTCGAAGCCGACGATTCAGATGTGGAGGACATCACTCCGGCACAGAGGGTCGTGAGTACCAATTTGCCCCCCTCCGCACCCTCGCCGGCACCGAAAAAGGCTTCGGTCACGCCTTCGCCACTGGGCCTAGGTAAGACCAAAGACACTGCTTCTCACACCGCACCTTCGGGACCGGTAAAGAAGCCGATTAAGCCTTCAGGAGGCTCGGGCTCGAGCCAGCCCACCGTCGGTGCCGACAAACATTCCTCCGCACCGACACCGAAAAAGAAAATGGCCTCCTCTTTGGCACCGAGCTCCATACCGAAGCACTCGGTGCCGAAACCCAGTTCCAGCTCCTCGGTACCGACCCCATCCCCGGAACCGGCAAAAGCACACAAGGCCACCGGCACCGAGATCTCGAAGCCGAAACCCATCTCGGCACCGACCAAACAAAAAGCCCTTTCCAAGCTGCATACTTCCAAACAGGACACTAAAGCCAGAAAACCAACGGCCCGATGCCTTCGGCGCCGACGGATAAACCACCTTCAGAAGAACTCTTTACACCGGATCCCTTGCAAAAGACATTAACCAAGGATCCCAAAACCAGACATTTGATGCTCAGCATCAATAAGACAGCTGGAAAAACCTGCCCCTGCTTCACCTCCAAAAAGGAAGGACTCTGCTACCTCACCTTTCAGAATACCTTCCCCACCTCTTCCATCCCCTCCACCTTCCCCCCTTCATCTTCTCCTCCACCCCCTCCTCATCATCATCATTCCCCAACACTCCCTCCGGATGATGATGATCATGACGACACATATGAGGACATAGGGGACGTGCCCCATGACTTACCCTCAGGGGACCCTACTCCCACAGGCTCCCCAGACCCATGGGACGACTAACATCACCGACATCCCTAACGTCCCACATAATGATATCAATCCTTCGAGACCATCCCCACCAGAAGACTCATTGGGGTTCAACCATTTACTCCAAAGGGCTGCACACTGTCACGGGGTAGATCTCCATACCGGCCCAGTGGAGGAGGATTTCCTCCTCGATACTTTCGACACCACGCATAGGGCCACCTCCATACTGCCCATGCTCAAAGGGGTTATAAAACATGCGCCAGAGGTCTTTAAAGACCCAGTCAGAGCCAGGGTCATTAACCCGTGCATCGAGAAGAAATATAAAGCCACCCCTACAGATCCCTCCTACATCAGAGGGCCAGCACCACTAGATTCCCTGGTAGTGTCCACAGCACGAAAGAGGGCCAACTCCCAGGCGTCAGGCGAAGCACCACCACCTGACAAAGAGTCCAAACTCTTGGACGCATCCGGCAAGCGCACTGCATCAGAAGCTGCCAACATATGGCGTATCGCCGATACACAAGCGCTACTAGCACGATATGATAGGGCCCATTATGACGAACTAGAAGCCATAATGCAATACCTCCCTGACAAATACAAAAATAGGGCAAACAAGTGAATTCAGGAGGGCAAAACCATCACTAATACCTCCATCCGTTGTGCCCTAGATGCAGCAGACACCGCCTCCAGGGCCATCAATACTAGCGTCCTCCTCCGTCGCCATGCCTGGCTCAGGATTTAAACCAGAAGTACAAGCTTCCATCCTGAATCATCCCTTTGACCAGGAACATCTGTTCGGCCCAAAAGTGGATGAGGCCCTAGAAAAAATGAAAAAAGACACGGACACGGCCAGATCTATGGGAGCCATACAATCACACCCTCCCAGGCGTTCCTTTCGCCGTTCCTCCTTTCGGAGCACATCCAGAGGCTACTCCTCTGATACCGCTTCCACTTCATATAAAGCTCCTACCCAATCCACATTCACAAGGGGTTACCAAAGAGGCGGCTACAGGGACAACAATAATAAATGCAGAGGCAAGACAAACACCGCCCGCTCTGCCTCCACACCTACCCAATGACTTTCCTCCACTCCCCCCAGACCACCCCACTCCGGTCGGGGCAGACTCAAAAATGCCCTTCATGTCTGGGCTACCATCACCTCAGACAAATAGGTAACAAATAATTTGGTCAGGCTACTGCCTAGAACTAATATCTACCCCCCCAAACATTCCACCCAGACAACGCCCAATGTCACAGGAACATCTAACATTACTGAAGCAGGAGGTAATCTCCCTCCTACAAAAAGGGGCGATAGAACACGTTCCTACCAACCAACGAAATCTGGGGGTTTACTCCCTATATTTTCTCATACCAAAAAGGGACGAGACTCTACGGCCCATCCTAGACCTCCGGCCCCTAAACACATACATACACTCAGACCATTTTCACATGGTAACACTTCAGCAGGTACTTCCCCCTGCTCTCCCAAAATGACTTCCTGACCACTTTAGACCTAAAAGACACTTATTTCCACATTCCCATACACAACGCTCACAGGAAGTTCCTCAGATTTGTAGTGGACAACCAACACTACCAATTCAAAGTGCTCCCATTTGGAGTCACAACAGCACCACGAGTATTCACCAAGTGCCTAGCAGTCGTGGCAGCACACCTCAGGAGACAACACATCCATGTCTTCCCATACCTAGACGACTAGCTAATAAAAGCCAGTTCATACAACCAGTGTGTACAGCACACGCATGCCACTATCCAGCTACTTCACCAACTGGGCTTCACGGTAAACCACGCAAAGTCCCATCTGCAACCGTCCCACATAAAACAATACCTCAGTGCCACCATAGACACCTCAAAAGCGCTAGCCTACCCCAGTCTGGCCAGGATCACAAGCATTCAGGCTCTACGCGCAAAATTTACGGCACAACACTCCCTTCCAGCTCGAGTGTTTATGCAACTTATCGGGATGATGGCCTCTTGCATATTCATAGTACCTCACGCAAGACTCCCGATGCGTCCTCTCCAAGAGTGCTTAGCGCGCCAATGGAACCAGGCCCAGGGTCAATTAACAGATCTGGTGTTGGTAGACGGTCGTACCCATCGCTCTCTGCAGCGGTGGACCACCAAAAACATTGGACCCGGTTCCTCAGATAGTACTGACAAAGGACGCATCGCTCTCCGGCTGGGGAGCTCACCTATTACATCAAACCATGCAGGGCAGATGGACACCTCAACAAAAGTTACTCCACATCAACCATCTGGAGTTACTAGCCATATTTTTAGCCCTAAAATCTTTTCAAACACAGATTTCAGGCAAGGCAGTCCTAGTCCGCACAGACAATATGACAGCCATGTACTATATACAAAAACAAGGCGGCACACACTCTCCACAGCTCTCTCACCTAGCACAGAGCATATGGAGATGGGCCATACCCAAGAAAATCTTTCTCCTGGCCCAACATGTCCCAGGAGTCCAAAACACTATGGCCGATCTCTCAGACAGACACAACAGATCCACGAGTGGGAACTACATCCACAAGTTCTTCACCCGTACTTTCAAATGTGGAGGCATCCACAGATAGACCTCTTCGCCACCCACAAAAACATCAAATGCCCAAGCTTCGCCGCCAGATATCCACACCCGTTGTCCAAAGGCAATGAGATATGGATAAACTGGTCAGGCAGATTTGCGTACGCTTTTCCGCCTCTCCCACTCCTTCCATTAGTGGTGCGCAAACTACAACAACACTCCCTCACTCTCATCCTAGTAGCTCCAACTTGGGCCAGACAACCGTGGTACACCACACTGCTGGAACTATCTGTAGTACCGCACCAAAAGTTACACCTCTCTCCACACCTCTTAACCCAGAACCATGAAGAGATCAGGCACCCGGACCCAGCTCAGCTCAACCTAGCGATCTGGCTCCTGAAATCCTAGAATTTGGTTACCTCAATCTTCCCCCTGACTGTATGAACGTCATCAAAGAAGCTAGGCGACCAACCACTAGAGCGTGCTACGCCGCCAAGTGGAAACGTTTTGTTGTCTATTGCCACAACAATACCATCAATCCCCTAGATATGTCCATTCAACAAATCATAGGCTATTTACTACACCTACAAAGATGCAATCTAGCCTATACGTCTATTAGACTGCACCTCACAGCCATAGCAGCTTATCTGCAAAACAGGCAACATCTATCACTTTTTAGAGTACCTGCCATTAAAGCCTTCATGGAAGGCCTTAAAAGAATAATTCCCCCCCAGACTGCCACCCTCACCTGTGTGGAACCTAAACATCGTTCTCACCAGACTAATGGGGCCTCCCTTCGAACCTCTGCACAAATGTGAACTTCAATTCCTAACATGGAAAACCGCTTTTCTTGTGTCCATCACTTCCCTCAGAAGGGTCAGTGAGATACAAGCAATTACCATTCAAGAACCTTTTCTCCAAATGCACCATAACAAGGTTGTTCTCCGTACCAACCCAAAATTCCTCCCTAAAGTCATTTCTCCCTTTCACCTAAACCAAGCGGTAGAACTACCAGTATTCTTCTCGCAACAACAAACCGTTGCAGAGAGAGCTCTTCACACACTAGATGTCAAAAGAGCCTTACTCTACTGCATACAGAGAACACAACCTTTCCGTAAGACCAAACAGCTGTTTGTCTCTTTCTCTCCACCACACAAGGGCAACCCCATCTCCAAGTCGGGAATAGCTAGGTGGATTGTCAAATGCATTCAGATTTGCTACCACAAAGCAAAATTAACGCTATCCATTCCCCCTAAAGACCACTCTACACGTAAAATAGGGGCTTCAATGGCATTTTTAGGGAACATCCCATTAGATTATATCTGCAGAGCAGCTACATGGTCAACACCGCACACTTTCACTAAACACTATTGTGTAGATGTGCAAACTCAGCAACAGGCTAGTGTGGGCCAGGCTGTACTCAAAACATTATTTCAAACCACTGCAACAGATACGGGTGGTCACCGCGAAGGTTGGGTACTGCTATATAATCTATGCACAAGTGTGTAATCTGCAGCTCATATGCCTCGAACGGAATATGCTACTTACCAGTATGCATCTGTTCTTGGCATGTAGAGCTGCGGATCTACACACGCCCACCCGCCTCCCCGGCTACCTTTATCTGTTCCAGTTTATCTTATTTAGATACAACACACATGGGCATCTTTCCTGTTATTACTATGCTCAATCTTTCCCTGTTGGCGAAAAACAATCTGAGGATGGAGCCGAAGCCCATGCGCAATACGATCCAAAGGAGGAGTCACCGACCTTGTGACTTCCAAAGACTTTCCAAGAGGAAAAACAACTGCAAACATCCAGGCCCAACACCAGATGGCGATCTATGCACAAGTGTGTAGATCTGGAGCTCTACATGCCATGAACAGATGCATACTGGTAAGTAGCATATTCCATCTACCAGCTTGGTCAGTCTCACAGTGTTCAAGTTGGAGCCCAGATTTGGGATTAACCCATGTCAACACACCCCTGGAGTGTGAAGTGAAACCCGCAGCGTGGAATTGGCCTATTGATCTACTACCCGTGAGCCACGCACATCCAGGGCGCAGATGTGTCTCCTGAAGCAAGGTAATGTCGACCTCCTTCCGCTTCAAGTAAGCTAAGATTTTGCGCATTTTCCTATGATCATTGAGGCCCCTGACATTCCATGTCATGAGGTTCAACCGCTTAATATGACCGTGCACTGCATGATGTCCTGCCATGCCAGAAATGTGTGCAATTGATGTTGCTACCCTGTGATACCTCGTATGTGACCCCGCTCAACATGGACACAATAACGCATGTGATGTGTCTAAAAATATGTAACAGAAAAACCCCGACCCCTCCCTACTCCCACGCCTTGCTCACCCCAACAAAGCAAAGGAGGACATCAACCCTCCCAAGCACAAAAAAACAATATATACCTGAAAAAATACCTTGCTTATACAACTACAAACCCCCCGGAAATGTTAAGGGAAACAGTGTGTAACACATTGGGGCGGATGTTACCCAGCAATACCACGCTAGTCCACCACCCCGCCTCGCCACCAATTAGCAATTATAGAGCTTCCGTTGCAAGAGTATAGCAACTATCAGGAGACAAACAGTTCTTGAATCGTATGGCTTCCCATTACCAGACCACCAATCAGGCCAACCCATACTCAGCAGTCCACGCAACGAAGAAATAACATCCCACCATACAGTACCTTATGAAGGAATCCACTTATTAAACAGCCCAATGGAACAGCAAAACTCTTAGCAAATAACATCGGAGTACTCCTCATAATACAATAACGATAGGAGCTTAGGACAAGGAGAAATATGGACGGGATCAGCTTTTCCATCTCCTCATCAATCATTGTCATCTAGACTGCCAGTCGCATCATCTGCGCGGGTGCTTTCGTTCTGAACCTTCCCCCGCTTGCCAACTTTGTCCCAGTCTTTGAGAGCTTTCTAAAGGGACTGTAGGTCTGAAAAAATCTTGCCTTTTCCATCAAATTACACCCCGAGACGTGCCGGGTATAGACTTGAGTGGTTTGTGAGCTGTCTGTTGGCAACCATTAAAGCAAGGCCCTCCTCAGGACCCAAGCTATTGGAAAGCATTCCTTTTCAATGGCAACCCGGTTCTGTTCACTAGTAAGCAGTGTGTGACTGATACAAGCCACTGGAACTCTCTAACTTTGTCATGCAGTTAAGCCAATACTACTCCAACTTGCTTATGTGAAGTGTCGGTCTGTACAATGCCGAGGTGCCTTCAGCACACGTGCATTGCATACTGCTGCCTTCAGGTCCATGAAGGCCTTATGACACAGGCACTACTATGGTCTTACAGTTGGCAAAAATGTTCTGTAATATCCAGGATGTCCGGATGGTGGGAACCTTCCACTAGACTGGATCTTGGCTTCCAACATGCAAGGCATCCCATTATTGACCTTATGCCCATGGTAGACTACAGAAGGCTGCCATACCTGGCACTAGGTGGCTTGAATAGCCAGCTTAGTTACCTGCATCTTGACCAACTGCAAAAAAGCCGAACGGCTTTGGAGGAGAAACTGGCAGCACGCCAACAAAGAAGCTTACCAGAACACAGTCAGGCTCTACAAAGAGGCCATCAGACTCGCCAAAGCTTCACATTACGACAAGCGGATACAAGAATCATCCAACTCAGCCAGGGAATCCTTCCTAATTGTAAAGGAGCTGCTCAAAGTACCCAACACTCCCTCCTCCATCACCCCTAGAGTCGACCGAAGTAATGAACTAGCTACTTACTTCAACGACAAAATCACCCGTATCCTGGCCTCCCTCCCACCCCCCGGCCCCCCTAGTCATATGGATAGCCGCTTATCCCTCGACCAGGCCGAAAGCAATCTACGCCCCACACTGCCGACATTCCGGCCAGTAACTTGCTTAGAGGTAGAACGAACCTTGACGAAAATGAAAAGCGGATCACCTCTGGACCCAGCACCTATCAGGTTCCTCAAAACCGTAGCCTCAGTCATCGTGCCCACGGTCACGGAACTTATCAACAGCTCGCTTGCCCAGGGATCTGTCCCGGACAGCTGGAAGAGTGCTGTGGTAAAGGCACTTAAAAAAAAAACCCAGCTCGACCCAGCAGACATGTCAAATTACCGACCTATATCACTCCTCCCTGGTATCAGCAAGGTAGCAGAGAAATTGGTCAACGGACAATTATCTCAGTTCTTTGAGACCAACAACGTACTTAGGCAATCCCAGACTGGATTCCGCCCGGGTCATGTCACAGACACCGCCCTTCTTGCCGTCATCGAGGAGGCAAGGCGCATACTGGATTCAGGAGGGTCAGTGGCAGTGATCCTCCTGGATCTGAGCGCAGCCTTCGACACAGTCAACCACCGTGTCCTTTTACATCGACTGGCGGATGCAGGACTTACCGGGACGGCACTCAGTTGGATTGAATCCTTCCTCACAGGACGCACGTTCCAAGTGTGGGACGACAATCACCACTCGTCCACCCTTCCACTTACAAGCGGTGTCCCTCAGGGCTCTTCCCTGAGCCCGACGCTTTTTAATGCATATATGGCCCCCCTTGAGGACGTAGTGACACCTTTTGACATAAAAATGGTAAGCTATGCTGACGACACTCAGCTGGTCGTCTCCTTATCCCAACTGATCGACCACCCAGAAAACCTGACCAATTGTCTCATAGAAATCCACAATTGGATGAATAACTCATCATTAAAACTTAATGGGTCAAAGACGGAGGTGATGCTCCTGGGGAAACAATGGACGACCATCCCTCCAGCACTCTGGCCCGACGTGTTCGGGGAAATTCCCCCCCCCCCCGAAGCGTGAAATTAAGACACTCGGTGTGTGGCTCGAACCAGAGCTTTCTATGAAGACACAAGCAGCTAAAACTTCGGGCACCTGCTTCGGGCTCATGCGCACGACCCGCAAGATTCTCCCCTTACTGCCACCTACTTCCAGGAAACTGCTTATCCAGGGACTGGTATTGTCTCGCCTAGACTACAGCAATTTGGTCTACCTGGGAGCCCCTGAGGCCACCCTGACGAAACTCCAGCGGACACAGAACGCTGCAGCACGCCTGCTCACCAACCTCCCCTCCAGAATGTCCGCCAAGCCAGCCCTCAAAGATCTGCACTGGCTCCCTGTGCGCCAAAGGGTGCAATTCAAAGCCATGTGCACGACACATAAGCTGATCAACGGATCTGGCCCGGCGATCCTTAGCAACATGATCACCCCCTACACAGCACCCAGATCCCTACGATCCCAGAATGAGAACCTGGCCAACACTCCTAGATTCAAAAGGACTCGCACAGGAGGACGACGATTCTCCGTTCAAGCAGCTGCTGGATGGAACGCTCTTCCTCGCTCCCTCAGACTTGAACCCAACTACCTGGTATTCCGCAAAAAATTAAAGACACACCTATTCCCGAAATAGAGTCCCTCAATAAGTGTCTCTCCTCTCTCCCTCCCCCTCAACAGGATCACAATTCTTATAGCGCGGGGATGCCCTTGGGTCACCAGGCGCTTTAGAAATCGTTATTAAATTAAATTAAACATCTGTTCTAGGTGCATCCGGGGATCCTCCCTCAAATTGCTTAAGATGGCAATGTTGTCAAGATATGCCACACAGACCTCCTCACCTGTGTCCAACAAGTAGTTCACCTCAGAAACGTTCTGCAATACCTAGTGTGACAGACAACACTTCTCTACCAAAGCTTTATGGCAAATGGGCTTCAGCCCCAAACACCTGACCTCTAAATACTCAGCGTGCTTTCTGTTCATACCACACTTTTCTTCCCCATCTCATGTACAGGATCATTAAATTCCTGAGGCCATCAATCAATCAATAAATCAATTAGGATTTGTATAGCACGGCTGCTTCACCGGTGAGGGTCTTGAGGCGCTGTGGGGACCTGCTTTGGGATCACGCTGCCTCTTCCTATTGTTGGAACATCCCGATCTTGAGGTCCTTCCTGAACTGTTGGCAGACGGTGCTGCTCTGGAGTGCAGGTGGAGGGTGTTCCGGGTCTTATCTGGCAGGTGGGAGAAGGAGCGGTCTCCGCTATTCGTCCGGGGGATACGATGGGTACCTACTAGAAGAGGGATCTGGAACAGAGTTCCCTGGTAGGTTGGTGGAAATTCACTTATTTGTTTAAGTATACCGGTCCTTCGTTGTGTAGTGCCTTGTAAGCGAGGGTGAGCAGCTTGAACTGGCATCTCTTCTTGACTGGTAGCCATTGGAGTTTCCTGAGATGAGGGGTGATACAAGTCAGGCCGAGGAGGAGTCTGGATGCTGAGTTCTGTATGATCTGGAGTTTCCTCAAGAGTTGGGTGGTGATTTCTAAGTAGAGGGAGTTACCGTAGTCGAGTCTGCTAGTGACGAGAGCTTGCTTGACAGTCTGCCTGGTGTTGGGCGGGATTCATCTGAAGACCTTCCTGAACATTTGGTGGGTGAGGAAGCAAGCGGGGGAGACGGCACTGACCTGCTTCTTCTTCATGGATAGCTGGCTGTTTAGGATGATGCAGAGGTTGCAGGCTTTTTCGGTGGATTTGGTGGTAGGTTCCAGCTCAGGTGGCCACTATTCTTTGTTACATAGGGTATCCTTGCCTTTCCTGAAGAGGAGAACTTCTGCCTTGTCCGTGTTGAGTTTGAGACAGTTGTTCATCCAGATGGCCACATCCTTCATGCATCTTTGGAACTTGGTCATTGGGTCATTTGTCAGGGAGAGGAAGAGGTGGGTGTTGTCAGCGTAGAAGATGATGTTGAGTCTGTGACTCCTGGTGATGTTGGTTAGGGATGTCAGGTATACGTTGAAGAGGGTTGTGCTGAGGGATGAGCCTTGAGGTACACCGCGGGTGATGTTCTTAGGGAGCGAGGAGTAGGGAGGGATGATCTTCTGCATCCTTTCTGTGAGGTAGGAAGCAATCCACTTGAGGGCTGCTCCTTGCATTTCGATCTGGAAGAGTCTGTTGATCAATGCGGTGCAGGATACCGTGTGCAAGGCTGCTGAGTGGTCGAGGTGGATGAGGGCTGTTGCTTCTCCGTGGTCTAGTACTACTGTGATGTGGACCGTGGCTGCGATTAGAGCTATCTCTGTGCTGTGAATTGCTCTGAAGCAGGTTTGGGAGGGGTCCAAATGGTCGTGGCTCTCCAGATGTCTGGTTAGCTGGATTTTGATAGCTTTCTTGATTACCTTGGTTGGGAAGGGGAACAGGGAGATGAGTCGGTAGTTTTTGAGTACTCCTAGGTCTGCGGATGGTTTCTTCAGCAACATCTTCATGTCTGCATGTTTCTATTTCTGAGGAAAGTGGGCTGTATTGATCGAGAAGTTGAGGACCTTGGTAAGATCTTTACTGATGGGTCGATTGTGGAGGGTGAAAGTGTGGTGGGGGCACGTGTCTGTTGGAGCTCCGGAGTCGATGGATCTCATGATGGATGCAGCTTCCTTCTTGGTGAAGATGTTCCGTGAGTTGAGCTGATGTGGGTGGGTGTCAGATGGCATGAGGAGGTTGATGTCATCGGTGGGGGGTTTGGTGGGGTTGATGTGCAGAGTCTTGGTAGATTGTGTTGATTTTGTTGTGGAAAAATTCAGAGAGGGTTTCGCACAGGGCTTGTGAGGGTGTGATGGTGTTTTCGGTAGCCAATGGGTTATTGAAGTCCTTGACTATGTTTAACAGTTCACTGCTGGTATTGGAGCGGTCATTGATGCGGGTGACTAAGGCGGTCTTCTGGAATTTTTCAGGAGGTAGTGGTAACAGTTGAAGTCATCTTTGAATTGTTTTCGGTCATCGAGGGTCTTATCGGCGCGCCATCTTCCTTCCTTCTGTCTACAGTCGCGTTTCTGGGTTTTCAGTTCTGCTGTGAACCAGATAGTTTGTAGTGACTTTCAGTGTATGCCTTGATCCAGTTTGCAAAGTTTTCTGCCGCTTGTTCGGTGTCTTCAGAGGTGGTGGGTAGGCAGGAGTTGAGGGAGTTGGTCCATCGTTGTTCTGTTATCTTTGACCAGTTGAGCCGTGTTTCACTGGCAGTGGAGGCAAGGGTGTTTGGGGGTGGCAGGGGGGGTGGGGCAGGGGAGTTCTGAGGTGACGAAATGGACGCAGTGGTGATCAGTCCAGGTGAGCTAAATCGGTGTGGGTGTATGTTACTTTGTTGCTAGATGAGAAGATGGGGTCGAGCATGTGTCCTACAGCGTGGGTGGGATCGGTGACAAGCTGCTTTTGTCCGAGGATAGCCATGCTTTGGCGTGGTCTGTATTCTCAATGAATAAGTTGAGGTCTCCTAGGAATATGTACAGATTCGAGTCAATGGCGAAAGGACAATGAAGTCAGGGATTGAGTTTTAGAAGGCAGGCCAGGGTCCCGGAGGTCTGTCGGCGAGGGTGCCTCTGATGGTGGTTTTGCTATTCGTTCGGAGTAGGAAGTGGAGGTGCTCCATGAAGGGGGTGGAGTCGTCCGAGCATTCGAGGTTCTCTTTGTAGATTTTAGTGCCTACGCCGTTTCTGTTGGATCGCTCCCGTTGCACGATCTTGTATCCTTCGGGGGTGGTTGTGGCGATGTACGAAGCCAAGTTTCTGTGATGAAAACTGCGTCCGGGGCTTGGGTCGTGATGGTGTCCCAGATTTCTGTGGCGTGTTTTCCGAGTGAGCGTGCGTTGATAAGCAGGCATTTGATCTTTCCGGAGGTGTTGGTGTCTGCCTTGTTGGTGGGTGGGTGCGGTGCGGCTGATTGGAGAGGTGTGGGTGGTATCCTCGGTGACGCAGGTAAAGCAGAAGTACCGGCAGGAGAAAGGATTGTTGGTGGTCCTAGGGGAGGCATGTGTACAGTTGGCGTTGTCCTGGCATACGCAATTCAAAGCTCGAAGTTTATGGAAGGTGAAGTGGTGGCAGTCCGTGGGGGTTGGGGTCCTGGCACCGGTTGGAGTCCTGGCGCTGGCGCGGCATGCCCTCTGCACGCGTACACTGCATGGTCGTGCTGCGCTCTCCATGCCGTAGGGGAGACTGGGAGCTGGAGGCAGAAGGAGGCCGTGGCATTGGCCTCCACAGGCAAGGTACAAAAAAAAGGAGGCAGGGGGAGCAGGAGGCAAATCACAGGGGACCTCTTAACCATGGGGTAATGGGGGTGTGCCGGTGGAGCTGCGGGCAGGAGGTGGGACAGGGGGCAGAGGCAGGCTGGGCCTGCCCGGGAATTGGGCAAGCCCCAAGCCTTACAGAAGGGCATGCATAGCCAGACAAGCTGCCAGGGGCGCGCTGCAGGAGGGAAAAAAGCCAAGGAAAGCAGAGGTGCCAGGGAGGCTGAAGGGCAGATGCTTGGCGTGAGCGATGCAAAGGAAGAGCGTGGCGACAATGAAGGTGACTTACATGAAGGCTGCGGCGAAAGAGCCCAGATGGGCAGTGATGGGCCGCAAATGACAGTAGAACTACTCCCACTAGCGAAGGGTGCTGGGAGTTGTGGTCTTGTGGGGGTGGAGGGTATGTAGTAGACAGACCATCACACAGCCTGCCACATTTTGTGGGGCGACTTTGCAGTTTCTTCCTAATGGTCTCTAACTAAGGTAAGTGGGCCATGCACTGAATGCCAAATCAGAAGTCTACAGGGACGGAATCTAGTTTCTGTGAAAAGTCTTTGATGGAGAAAATCCCACTTCCATCTAAGGTTCTCTGCGAGAGTGCCTATCATGCTCTAAAATGTCTTGTTAAACCTTTCCACCAACCCGTTGGTTTGCTGGTAGGTCACACCAGTTTGCTCGCATACCTCTTTCATGTAAGAATAGATAAAGTTTGATCCCAGGTCAGAAATCACAGTATTAGGAAATTCAACCTTTAAAATGATCTCGAAGGGTGCTCTGGCTTCACCACCTAGCAGTTGTGATCCTTTGTGGTACTGCCTCTGGATACCAGGAGACCTAATCCTCCACAAATAAGATGTACTTGTTGCCTGATGCAGAGCGGCAGTCAAATGAGTAGTTGATGTCAATGTTTTTTTGTTATATAACAATTTTTATTAAAGTTAAAGCACAGTCATTATTACAGTATCAAATTTCAGTTCAATTGTCGTGCAGTAGAATACAGCAGTGTTCGCATACCACAGATATTTAAGGAATTGGAAGGTCACTGTCCTGATTTCTCCTCATCGCCAAATCTTCTGTTGGAGAAGTGCAGATTACACCCCCCTAAAAGCATTCCATCCTCCCCATTTTTTGTCCCACTTCTTAGGGCAGCCCCGTCGTTTATAGACCTCCTTCTCCGCAATCATACATCTATCCATCTCTGCCACCCACCCAACCGTCAATGGTCGTTTGTTGGATCCCCAGAGTATCGCTATAGCCGGCTTAACCAGCAAGTATCCCAGTGCTACCCATTGCTGTTCAATGTCTGTGAGGTCAGTGGCCTCTCAGATATTTAGAATCCCCAGTCGCGGCGACAATTGAAAGTGTTTACCTAGAATGTCGCTCATTTTCTTGGTTGCCCTGTCCCACAGAGGGCGTATATTTGGGCAGTCCCACAGGGCATGATAAGAAGTACTGTCTTGGCCACACCCCCTAAGGCACAACGCATCTGCAGGGCTACCTATTTTGGCCAGGAGTACCACGGAGAGATAGGACCTATGGAGTATTTTTTGTTGTATTAGGCGGAAGCGGTGGTTTAATCGCTGCTTCCCTGGGAGACATTAATGCTGTTTGCCAATCTTCGTCCTCTATTGGCCCTATGTCTGTTTGCCAGCGGTTTTGGAAGGAGTTGGGTAAATTATTGCAGAGTTTACGGTAAGTACAGGAGACAGCTTTTGTCTCCTGTGAGCAAGCGGTCCTCTGGAAGGGTGGGGGGGGGGGGGGGATGGAGGGGGGGGTGAGAAGAGTCTGGCAAGGGGGTTAGGTTTGGAATCTTGGCGAGTAGAGCATGTCTGATCTGTAAGTATCGAAAGACCTCTCCTGGTGCAAGAGTGTAATTCTTTATGTGAGAAGTTTCCCCTTGCTGACCAAGTCCCCCACGCTGGTTATGCCTATGATATCCCACTTAACAAACCCTGTGTGGAAGTAAGGTGAGTCTAATCGCTGAGATGACCACAACGGTGTGGCTTTTGTGAATTTATCTGCCCATCCCAGGCGCTTAGTGGCCTTGTGCCAAATGGCCACAGTTTGGGACATAGGCCCTAGGTATCGGTCTCTCCGGACTTTGCCGTAAAGAGCACCTAAATACCCTTCCCTACCGGTTTGGTATAATTCGAGGTGGAAAGATGGGTTCGATGGGGAGCCATAAATCCAGTGATTAATGGACACCAGCTGTGAGGCACAGTAGGTGAGGCGTAGATACAGAAGGGCAAAACCTCTGACCCCTTTGTTAGCTCCTGGAGTGCGATGCGAGGTGCTTTCCAGTCCCATAGCAAGGTGCGGAGTTTACCTTCGATGGTGGCAAAGTAACTGTCGGCTATAGGGAATGGAAAGTTTTGGAGTACATATAAAAATCTAGGGCAGCGTAAGCATTTTAAATAAGACTGCCCTTCCTAGTAGGGACAGGGGCAGTGACCTCCAGTGCTTAACATCTTCTTGTAGCCGCTTTAGGGGGGCCAGGTGATTGCGTTCATAGAACAATTTGGGGTCAGATGTGATAAAAATACCCAGGTACTTAAAACCTTATGTGGCCAACCCCGATTGGTCTTCGTGGACCAGTGATGGGAGGACCCCGATTAGCCGATATGCGAGAAGTTTAGCCAATACTTTAGCTTCTGAACTGATTAAAGAAATGGGCCTGTATGAGCCACAGTTGACTGCCGGTTTACCTGGTTTGCGTTGACGGCTATAGAGGCCAACCTTTGGTCTAGGTGGAGGATACCCCGCTTCAGACTTTCTTCATACATGTTTTTAAGGTGTGGTGCCACTTTAAGGGCCATCCCCTTGAGGAATTCAATCGGAATTCCGTTAGGTCCCATTGCCTTCCCGGAATTAATGGCAAAGATAGCTTTACAGATTTCTTCTGCTGTTATCTCTGCATCTAAAGCATCATCCCGGTCACCGTCCGGGAGCGTAGGTAGGTTCATTTCCTCCAAGAGCTGACGAGAGTCCTCGGAGGAGGATGTGGTTCTAGAGGTATATACTGCCTCCAGGTGGTCCGCAAATGTTTCTGCCACTTCCTGGGGGTCCGTTACTCGCCTACCCCCTCAAGTAAAAGTTCAGGGACCTATCGAGCCGCCTGATCTTGCAGCTCCAGCCACGCCAGCATTTTGCCGACACGTTCCCCAAGCTCGTAAACTCTATGGCGTGTATGAAGGAGTTTCGCTTGGGTCTTTTCCCGTGCTAGGGCCTGGTATTCTAATTGCTTATTTCGGAGGTTGTGGGCCATGGCTTCAGTGGGAGAGGTGCTGTGTTCTGTCTCCAAGAGGAGCAAGTCACTCTCCATTGGGGTCAGCTGTTCATTTTGGGGTCGAATATACCCGATTTTCAGTGCTAGGGCCCGTCCTTTAATTACTGCCTTATATGCCTCCCATATAGTGTTTGCCGAATCAACAGAGCCGATGTTTTCGGTGAAATAATGGTCTGTGTGCTCGGTAAGGTCGTCTTTGATAACTGGGATTGTAAGAAGCCATGGGTTAATGATTATGGGGCCTCGGGTGTAGTGCTGGCAAAAAGTAAGCTCAACCCTGAGGGGAGAATGGTCGGAGATACCTCTAGGGAGCCCTTGGGGATGTTGGAAATGACCTATGTCTGCAAGGAAATAGTCAATGCGGGAGATACTTCTATTTGAATTCGAATAATGTGTGAAATGAACTATATATCGGGATTCAGCGTGCGCCAAATGTCTGCAAGTCCCATTGCTTGGGTGAAGTCCGCCATGTATGTACTACGTCTGGGAGACGACCTTGGAGTGTGTCTGTCAAGCGGGTCGTCCATTGTTATATTAAAGTCTCATCCCAGTACAAGAGTGCCAGGGGGGAGATCAATTAGAATCTTTCCCAGGTCTTGTAATGCTGTCTTACCCAGTGCAGGTGGCAGGTAGGCTGATATCACATTCATTGGTTTACCCTCCCAGGTCGCCTCCAGTACAGCAAATCTACCCTGTGGGTCGGCCCAGGTTCTGATAGGTGTAAGGGTTAGGTTTTTACGAATAAGGATACCTGTACGCAGAGACCCAGACGTAAACCCTGCTTGGGCCACAAGTCTGTATCCCCATCTCTGGAGGGCCTTACAACTGTTTCCCACCAGGTGAGTTTCCTGCAACAATATCAGATCTGGTGATTGTCTTTTAAGATACTGCAGGACCACCCCCCCTCTTTATTTTACTTCCCAGACCGTTAACGTTCCACGTCAGTATTGATAGCTTCATGTCTTCTGAGTCTGCCATAACTGGTAATGAGGAAGAGCAAAAGGGGATGTAGTGTCACTGTTTGTGGCACATGTTGCGAACCCCAGTCCAAAGGATGGTATATAACTGCAGTGTTGGCGGAACTTCCACCGTCCCACCCACAAAAGTAAATAAATTATAGCAGTAGTCTAGCCTTCTTGACTGGCGAAATCAGGCAGACTTGAATGCTCTATGCAAAGAAATCTATAACAACAAAAACCCCAACTACCCCTTCCCCCCCCCCCTCCGAACCGCCCTCCCTGCCCCACTGCCAGTGGAATCAGAACTATCCACTCCCCAACAAGGCAGAGTGCCTGTCGCCCACCCCTCCATTTGGTAGGTGCCTGGCTAACCACCTCCACCCCTCGCCTTATCAACGTAATATTTTCATAGTATACTTAAACGCAGTTCATTCTAGTCCAATCCTCATGTATACTTAGTGTCATTTTGGAAACGTGAGGAATAAGCTAGGTATTGTCAGTCCCACCTCCAGTATAGTGTCGACATTCACCCAGAGAATCGTCGCAAGCAAATTGCAAGTCTTGGAACCGGAAAGGACATACCTGACTAAGAGATGTAGGTACAAGCAACAAGGTCTGGTGGATTGAGTCAATGTACCCCATTTGAGTTTCCGTCTGGAAGCAGTTCTTTTGCAGCGGTCGAGGCTCGTTGGCTATTGTTGGGACCTCTATTGCTGTAGCCATCCGACGGTTCCCTATTCAACGCCATCCTTTCAGCCAGTCCCAGGCCTCCTCCGGAGACAGGAAAAACCAGGTCTTACCGTCAGATTCTATCCGAAGTTTGGCCGGGAATACCATGGAGTATTTAATGTATTTGTCTCGGAGGGCTTTTTTAACCGCTGTGAAACTACGTCTTTGCGCCAGAACTTTGACAGCGGAATCCACAAAAAATGTCACATTGGTGTTGTCGATTTTCAACGGAGGGCCGGCCCGTGCTGTTTGTAAGATGACATCCCTATCTCGAAACCAGAAGACTCTTGCAATTATGGGCGTCGGAGGAGCCCCGGGTTTCGGACTCCCCCCCAGGAACCCTATGGGGTCGTTTAATGGAAAAGTAACCGGAGAGACGTTTAGGTTGGAGTTTGTTGAGCACCAGGTCTTCCATGAAGAACTCCACAGCCGGCCCCTCCATTCGTTCAGGCACCCCAAGGATACGGATGTTATTTCGTCTCGCCCTCCCTTCATAATCATCTAGGAGCTCTTCCATCCTTCTGTGCTGATCCTGGAGCTGAGCAACTTGTTGCTGGAGGGTAGATGTGTCGGACACGAGGGCCGTCGTAGTGGTCTCAACTTCCTTGACCCTGGAGTCCATTTTCTTTAGGTCAGTCGCAGGAGGGTTACCTCAATGTTCACGGAGTCGATAAATGTTGCCAGAGATGTCCGAACACCTGCTGTGGCCTCCATGATGTTTTCCAGGGTGAGAGTTTTAGCGGGGGGAGAGGTTGTGAGGTTTTGGGATCGTCTCCTGTCGTCACATCAGTGTCGTCCCCCTGCTTGGTCCAGGCAAACTTTGCCAGTTGTTTTGGGGTTTGGGATTTGAGTCCTTTGTTGGTGGCCATAATTAGTGTATAGGAGACAAAGAAGTGCAACTATTCGGAGAAACACACCTGTATTTGCAGCCGCAGAGGAATGGACCACCCTCCGCCGGCCTGTCGGTGTTCCAGGTGGCTCTGCTGGGCAAGGTAGATCGGGGCGTCCCCAGTCCGCAATGGAATCCGTTTCGGTATCAAGCCGATGTCCACGATGTATGGGCCCTCTCTGCAGGGAGCCACAGTTCAGCACCGCAGTCTTCCCGGGGGAGGGGAAAACCCCTCCGCCACCACCTGGACCCCCTGGGAGCCAGCTGAGCTTCAAGCTGTGTTACTGCTGCTTCAGCGGTAGTCTACATAGGGATTAGAGGAGGCCCAAAGCTGGCGGGGCGGCTCACTCGGCAGCACCCACCTCCGCGTCTGTGAGTGGAGGTTGGGGGTCCCCCGTATCGTTATAAACAGACCTCTCAGTATGGGCTGCGGGTGTCTGTGGCCGTCCGGCTCACACCCAGCTCCACTGTAGCGAGCGCCGCGTGTAGGGACTCATGAGGAGAATGTGGAGCTGGTGTCAGCAATATTCACTGTGGTGAAGAGGTGTACCCGCCGGTCTTTCATGGGGTACAGCGCTGGAAGGAGCGGTCGTTTTGCAGCGCCTCCAGAGGTAGGTTGCACATCCGGAGCCTTGATTTAATGCCAGCCGTTAGGTCCGCTCCCAGCACACACTGGGTGGTGTGGGTATCTCAATCACTGCTTCGCCCCCTCCAGCCCCTGATCAGCGCCCTCTCACCTAAGTCGCTCGATGACCCCCGGAAGATGCAGCGGGCCTTGGTACCTCTATGGCCTCGCAGATAGGCCGCAAAGCCGGGGGATCTCGATTTGGCCGGCCCTCCTGTCCGACTTCAGTCCCCCGCAGCTGGCCGGCACGCCTGCCCTCCGTCACTGTCCGCAGCCGTGTCCGGCCGCCGCCTCACCTCCGCCCCCCTCCGGTGGCCCCCAGGGGGTAATGAAGCCCCGGGTGGCGTCGATCTCACAGCCAGGTGCAGCACTGTCCCGGCCCCGGGGTCTCGGTCTGGGCTGTTTCTCCCCCTATCGTCCAGACGCCATTTTGGCTCATTCGGGGCGTCCCACGTCGGCCGCTGTTACTGGCTCAAACGCAGGCTGAGCACTTTTCCGAGCGGTGCCTTCGTGCAGGATCGGGGGGAGGTTTTCTGATGTAATTGGGAAGTCTTCCAGCCAAGAAGCGGAGAAATGGACGGATAGATCGGCAAGGGCTACGGAGCCGCCTTAGAGAGCGACCATTTCCGTCGGCCGCTAGCCACGCCCCCCACTGGATGTCAATGTTGACCAGCAAGAATGAGACACCTACTACTGGCAGTGGTACTAACAGTGTTGTGGTCTTACCTCCCTTCTTAGCACTCACTCGCAATTACAACAAGGGCTACTGACCCGCTCTGTATCCCGGCGTATCACTGGTCTAATCTATCCTAGCTCTTTTTTATGCTCAAGTGATCCGCTAAAGGCACTTCATGGACCAAAAACAACAGGAAATCTCTATGTACTAGGGGAATCACTAGCCTTTTTCTACCACCTGATTTAGGGTGCACAATCTCACTATACAGCAGTTCATTCTCCCAGCCAACATAATGTATTACAACCACATCCTTCAAGCCTGTTCTTGATTTTCCTTCCAAAGTCTCACAAATGTAGAGCACTGAACTTGTATCTGGTGGACTCCTCATGGGTAGGTATTCCAGCAGCTAACAACATCTGGCAGGGAGCCAGACTCCAAAACCTGGTCCAGTTTGTGTGCCTAAACCTCCTTTCCCTGTAGTGCATGGTCAATAGGGGGCACAGCCTGTACCTTCACAGAATCTGCCTATGATCTGCTCACTGGTTCCTGCACATCTAGGATGGTCCCAGTCTCTTCATGAAACTAACATGCAGCCTGTGCTCTTGACCTAGTACAAACCATGCAGGCTTCTGGCCCTAGTACTAAACCAGGGGAAATCAAATAATTGCTCAAGAGTTATACAGCACCCTGTCTCTCTCTCACCCCTGCATCGACCATGGTCACCATGCCAAGGATTTCAACAACTCTAGCCATCAAGTACTCCATGTCGTCTCCACTGACTACCAACCCTGTGTCATTGGCATAATGGAGAACCTCCTTGGGTTTGAGATACTTCTTCTCAACCATAGTCCTGCAAGCACATGTATCACTCATTGCAGAAACTTTCCTCTCACTGATACCTGCTTCCAACACACACCCTGAGGCAGTTGTAGGGTTGTGCATGAGGGTATCTGGATCTCTTTAGCAAATGTCCACCGCTATCAGGCTGAGTGCCAAGGAGCCCTCTCAGGCCCCCTGAACTATAGTAAATACACCTGATATGAGTGCAGCTTGCACACCATCTTTCACCTGAAACTCCTTTTTATAGGACTACTCCTTGTGTCACCTATAACAAGTAATGATCCATAACCAGCTACAAGATCATACTTGTGTGTCCCTCAAGGTCAGAGAACAGGTTCTAGACCCTTATGTTACAATGGAAAGGGTGAGGCTTCTGCACACATGATAGATGTGTGTGGTTGCTGGACTAAACAAAAAGTCTGGATACCAGTTTCATATGCAGTCGGGCCTTCAGGGTAGTGGTACACACCTGTTTATCATGTAGAGGATATTCCTGTCCCAACACAATCAGTTTATCAGCTTCCACAGGGAATGGACACAGAGGTCTAGAAGACATGTGGTGATGACCATGCGAAGGGCTAAGCTGTTCGAGGTGGAAGTGGCGAGGATACTGAAGCTGGAGACATAATTCCTTCATGCGTGTACACCTATGTGCTAAGACCATGTTTGCATAAGGTACATCAACAAAATTAGCATGCACCTTCTCCTCAGCAATACTGAGAATCTCCACCATTTTCAATGAGGTAGGTGGCCTCCAGTACAGCTCAGAGGAAGAAGATGCTGAAGGCATGGTTTTGGGCGTTAAGGGTGACTTAAATCTATTCTGATACAGCGCCAAGGCCAGAGCCTCTATAGAAGCAGGAGCGGGAGGCACTAAAGTCAGATCCACCTGAATTGCAAATCTGCAGAAATGGGTTCACACTTGGGGAGTGTTCGAAAGGACTACTGAGCTGTTCTGAAGATATTATGGGTAGGATTCAACTTGTGCAGAATCGGCCGATGGAGTGGGAAAAACTGGCTTCATATTCTCCAATTTCAGAATTAGTACAGAAGTCAATAAAGGGTCTAGGATCGGGGAATAGAGCGTAGACTCTGAACAGTCCCGGAGAAAGAAAAGGATTTCTCCTTATAAAAGCAATTTGTGTTTCTTGAGGTAAGATCTTTTGGGAGATTGTTCCCTATCTGTAGAGAAATAAGAATGCATCAGGTTCTCCCTGCAGGCCGCGACCAGAAATATTTTGGCCTCCTGCTCTCCAATGCCCTTCGGTTCCACAAAAGGACAGGAACCAAAGATGTTACATTCAGAACACAGACATCACTTGCAAACATCAACTTTTCTTGTGTCATCTGCAATAAGATAAACATCCAGAAACCCTTGGGGAGACATTTGACCTAGCTACTATTGAAAATCTAAGGATTTTGTTGTGAAACACTGAGAAGAGCTCCTGACCAGCATTAATGAGATGCGAAGAAACAGCAAATGACATTTTAGTACATTGATTGGCACTGTATATGCTCCAACGTCCTCAAATTCTGTGGGACTGGAATCGCAGCTTGAGCCAAGCGGCACCACCTGGTGATGTTGGAGAGCTATTGCTTGGGAAAAAAGTTTACAAATTGGCACTTGGGGATATTTAGAAGGTGAATTATATGCTGGAATATGTATCCATCAGAACAAACATTTATCAGCTTGTCCCAACTCTATATGCATAGGTTCAGGAAAATGTTAGAAGCAAGAACCCTCTCAGAACCTTGTTTAAGATCTGTGGATTCAGCCTCTGATTTACACCCAACCCCAGGAACAGAGAGTGCTATAGCTTAATGGAGCATATCAGATCAGAAAAAAAGAATGACTGGAAAGTTTAACAAAAATGACCCGCAAACATACCCTGTCTAAAGGTTCTTAGGTCTAAAAAATAGCATACTCGTGGCATGGATGACTTATGTGCTAAAGACACACAATCATGGATAGAATGGACCCTACCAACTGTGAAAAACATGCTCCTTCAAAGACCTTACATTTTGAATTAGCTGGATCATTTCAGATTCACTTAGTTTGGTATCGTTGGCGTCTCCTGTCAAGCGGTTCACCAGTTTTTCTAAATCCATTTTGTCCAGGGTTCCATCACCATCAAAGTCTTGAAAAGAAAAAAAGTCCTTAGAATTGGACTTGAAACATTTTCCAGTCATATGAGAGACATATCAATAACCATGACAAGCTTGATTTTCTAATGTTGCAATATGGATTAAATGTCAATAAAGTACCAATTTAGAAAAACATGCACTCACCAAAAATCTGAAATGCATAGTGGGACTTAATATCAGGAATAGCAGAATCACTGAAAGCACTCAACATGTCAAGAAAATCTTCGAAGGACATGCTGCCGTCACGGTTTTCCGACGTTGAAAATACATGGCAAATGCGGTCACGGAACGGGTTTGCCTGTAAGCAGAAAAATATTGCATGTGTAGGCTCAGAAATTAAGCTTGTTCACTTTTTATTTATCTTCTCAATCGAGTTGGAAATGGTACATTTTGCCTCTTCAACTGATACAGCTAATCCTGTATTCTCTTCGTTGAATTTTATACTTTCAAACTACCCAAGATTTGACATGTTCTGCTCACAAGTGAAATGAAGCATCACAGAAGTAGCTTCGATAGAACTCTTTCGCCTTTGCGGGATTGCAAAACACATGGTAACACAGTGCTCAGTTTTGACTGGAACAAACCTCTAGCGTGAACATGCTCCCTCAAAATAATCAGAAAAAGCAGACCCGTACTCTCACTCTGCTGCTTCGAAACTGCCTATCTCATTCTAGAAATCTACAAATTGGATAGCTATAATATACTTTCCCAGGCATTAAAAACATACAACTTCAAGGAAAGAAAAAAGTATGCAGCCAGGATATTTGCAAGAAACATTACACATGTCTGATAGTCTCTAACTGTACTATCTTCCAGCCGAAACACTTCTAATCAATCATAGGGTGCTACACATGGCACCTGCATTCCTGTTACGAAATCAACACACAAAATGTTTGACCAGAGCACAAAGTAAACTCGCACAACAAGAGCACTGCCTATTCTGGTGGCTAGATCACCTGCCCCACTTGTCACTGGCAACCCAATATTCTTTAATTTACAAAGTATCAGTAACCCCAACTCTACTCTCAAGCTTCATCCCACTTGGATCCAAGTAACTCTCTGTCCCTCCTCTCACATTGCCATACCGGTTAACCATCTTCAAATTCCCATGGCCAACCTACTTCAGCTTCTCATTTCCTAAACTTATTAAGTAAATGGTCAGCTTTCCAAGTGAGCAACAATCTTCTGCACTCATATTCCACTCAGGTGTGTAAGGCAGACCCAGCATGCTGCCTTACAGCCAATATAAAGCAGCCGGAGAAATTATAACTTAAAGCAATCAGAAAACTAAACAGGTCATGAAGAAAACCAATATCATCTAGTCTGTGTCTGTCCCCTAAGAATCAAGGTGCCATTTAGTCTCCATATTTTACATAGCACTAAAGACTTGCTCCCCCTTAGGAATTCTATTTTCATGGATTTCTGTGGCCGAGCTCTGTCAGGTATTCCACATTTTTACACTTAACAGTTTTGTGCTCCAGACCAAAGCGTGATCAAATGAAAATACAGTACTATTGTGGGCTCTGCACTTGGCCAGCTATCATAACTTCAGAGAAGTAGTTACTATACTTACTATAAACAGATCTACATACTAATGCATACCATCAAATACCATCTTAGCCAATCTACATGTGTATGGCACAGTCGCACCACCTACATGGCATGCAACACTATTTACAAGTAACTCAATAAATGCAGACATGACAGGAAAACAAAAAATACAAAAAGATGATATGCTCACCTTAAGTTCTGGTAAAGTGAGGATCTTTTCCTGCGTAAGCCTCACAGAGAGAACATCTGCATTCCTTTGGTCTTTGGGCATGAGTTCAGCAAATCTTTTATAAGCACTTAAAGAAAATAATCAGTAAATTAAATTCAATTAAAAAAAAGTTATGTGCATAACCTTTGTTCAGACAAATGCAGCACTCAACAGTAAACCAACACCTAAAAAAAGTATGTAGCAGTATAGATGGATGTATAATGTCACTAACCTACCTGCAAATGCTCAAGCTGTTTTCTTGAAATATAATTCAGTTTACTCATGCTGCTATGAAACTAGAGTTTCATTTTAGAATAGTTTTCTGCTCAAGTTTGTTTTGGAGACATCGCTGCTGCCAAATTACCTTCTCCAATCACCACTAACAGCAACAAATTAACATCTGCATAAAAACTATAAATAAATACATGTCTTACTCCTCAAGCAGTGACTGTGATGCCTAAAGTCCCAGGGAGGAAAAATACCTCAAAATTAGCTGTCGAATAGGACTGCAATTTGGTGTTAGAAGGTGCAACAATCATGCAGCTGCTTTTACCCCATCAAGAACAGATGAAGCATATCTCACACAATCTGTGGTTAAGGCTATTGTATTGCGAGGAGCTACTTTGTTGGGGAAGAAAGATGTTATATTGTGTGGGAGTACAACTTAGCTATGTTGGGGGGAGACTACCAGGAGTACACAAACTATTTGTCACACGGGGCCACTGCGATGACAAAATTCTACCATATTATGGCTGCCCTCTACCTGGTCCTCACATCTGCGTCTGCTTCACAACTGCCACCTTCCATCTGCAGCATCGCTCCTCTAACTGCTAGAAACGTCTGCACACGGTGCTGAAGGCCAGCCCTAAACGGCTACATCCAGGGTCCAAATTTGGTAGGAACAATAAAAGATTACAGTGCGATAGAAAGCAACATGGTTGTCTAAAAGGAGGAGGTGAGATGGGAGTGGCGGCAACCAAGATAGTCGGTGACTATGTTATTAGCTGAAGATGGTTGAAAAAAGAAGACTTAAAGTCAAACTATCATCTTTTTACCTCAGATTGCTTTTGGAAGGAGGGTTACATGATTAGGAATTAGTTAATTAGGGGAAAGAGAGAGGCGAGGTAACCCGAAACCCATGTGTCAGGATTATGTTTGATTGTGTATGAAAGTGAGTGAAATATTTGAATACACCAGAGTAGTAGAGCTCATGCAGCAGGCCCTGGAGGAAGAGTTTCTGAAGGCTGTGAGCTGTATTCTAGAAGCGTTATACCTGAGGGAATCTCAAGATTTGTAAAGAACCTTGCGTATGTGAAACAACACCTTACGGTCGCTTATGGGTATTTTGTGTGGATTAGATGTATGCCCGTGGCAAAGAGTAAATGGAATAAAGATACCTCTTGGATGGACAGGAAGTCAGAAGGCAAGTTGGAACGAGACATAGGTGAAGTTAAGAAGTAAAAGTGAAGGACAGCCAAACGTAAATAGGAGATGACATGCCATCAAAAAGTATGCCATACTAACAAAATACTGTGAAAATATGGAAATATTATTTCAAACAAATATGCAAAATACATATCGGAGCAAAAAAAGGGTAGCATTCAAGGGATAATACAGTGTAGTGGAGGCGGTGCTTGAGATACCGCAAGTACATGGATCGATTCATACTGGATCATATAATATGGAACTAGAGATTATAAGGAAGACCGTTATGGAACTAATGAAGTGAAAGAGAAGCATGAAGTAAAGGCCAAAACGTGTTTTTCAAGATCAGCCTGAAAGAGAAAGAAAGAATGAGACAAATTTAGTTTCTAGATAAGGGAGAAAATGACATACCCAAGACTAAGCATACAGCAAGTAACCAAAGGAAGACACACAAAGTTAGTAACACACAATTAAAAAAACTGTGGTATTAGTGATAATTTATCAATCTATCTGTAAATGATAAAAACAGCAATTTATTTTTGATAAAATTCAGCACTTGAAGATGATGTGATCGCATCTAACCAATGCATTGAACTGGGTAAGGTCTTTATATATTGGTAGTTATAATTTGAGGCTGTGCACTAAGTGAAGACTCCTGTGACACTTCATTCACACATGAGAGCCTACCCCCCTTTCAATAGTGCCACACAGGAGCCTACGTAAAGCCAACTGGGCAGGTGACCGTTATGAGGACTCAAGGCTAAGGCTGAATTGGTACCTTTTCATAAGGTGACTGACAACTGCACCATAACTACACTACCAGAAGAAACCACCCTAGGCCTCTTGCCTGTTTCTTAGAGTGTCCAGAGATCAGAAAGTAGCACATTAACTTGTAGTCTGTCTCAAAGTTATTTCTGCAGAACGGTGTCTGGGAGCAGACAGTTAAGGTAAACAAATATCTGACTTTTTGTATTATAGATCACTTAACACTGCAACACTGCCTGTGGAAACTGGGTCATGTAGAGCATCCCATGTTGTTGAATGAGCAGTATCATGCTGTTTGGCAGAGTTTATCGCCACCCGCACCCCTCGACACCTCAGCACAGTTTGGTATCAATACAGCACAGAGCTGGGGAGTAGCAGGTATTGATAGTCTCATGTCAGGTTGCCGCAAAGCGTTGAAAACGTTTCATAGGATACTGAGAACATTTGCTATCTGGAATATGCCTCTATTAAATTGTTTCTGCTTAATGCGGTCTACGTCCTGAACAAAAAACACAAATGGTTTTTACTTCCTTTTTTCCTGGCAGGTGGACTGCATCTATACATCATGAGACACGGTATATACTACAACTAAGCTGTCGCCAATTAGTTATCCCAGACTCAGTATAAAAGAGTGCAAATTTGTATGACACAGTTTGTCATGCGGTACTTTAAAAAAAGAAAAAAAAATGCAGCAATAAGCAGAATACTAGCAAATTATATTTGCAGCTTACTTCGAGCACACTAGCCCGGTGGCCTCGGTCTGATCAATAACCTCGTCTATGTACAGCGTTTCTGCTAGAGATGACTTCAGTTCCAAAGAAACAGAAAAATACATTCCTGCCCCCTAGTCGTGGTTACTCCCTGGAGGCCCAAATAGCTGGTGGCCCTATATGCAGCACATGAAGGATGCCTTATACGAGAACCTCTTGCACTAACGACTGACCAATTTCTTCAGCATCGTATTTTTATATTCGGTCATCATAGTCATGCAAATGTAAAACACACAATTATATATTAGTGGTTAGCTTCTTCCAGTGTTGCGCACTACACTCCCTCATGAAACACTATGCAATATGCTGCCTGGTGAATGCGTTTATTTCGGCAGCAGGGTAGCGACCTGTTAGGATTAGCCCTTATTACACAGAGCTTTGATGCCCGGTGGGGCATGCATCTCTATTACGAAAAGGAAAAAATAATTGTAGTCGGGGCGTAGTGGTGATGGTAAGCATAATGTCTGAATTTACCAATGTTTCCCCTTTACCAAGTGAATCTGTGTTACACCATTTCTAAAATTAACAACAGGTTTTATTCCCCACACCTCTGCACGGGGAGTACCCTGTCTTATCAGGGTGACAGATTCTGCCATGGTAGAGGGAAAGATGTTGAAGAAGAGAGTGAGAGCGAGCAAGATTGTGAGAGACTGATCTAAATGTGACATCAGTATGGATAGGCAGCATTAGTCTAGCAAAGTCACTGCTCTCTCCACCACGTGGTCTGGGAAATATGTTTTAACAGTCAGTTCAAATGCAGTTTACTGCCTCCTTAATGCAGGTGTTAAAAGTTGGGTAAAGTTGTTAAATAAAACATAATAAAAGGAAAAGTAATATATGTGCACACATCAGCTATATGGGTACCATGACCAGGAAGAGGTGACAATTAATCATAGAAACACCACTGGAAGTCACAATACAACATTATGATGGTAGCATTGTGCATGGAAGAACGCATGTATCATTTGGACTCATATAATATTTTGTTTGAAGAACTATCTGTAAAATGTACATAGATAATTTATTGCTGTACACTACCCACAGAATGTGTTTATATGTGAATTTCAACATATAGTTTCACAGCACAAAAGAACAAAATGATCCGTTCTACACATTTTCAATGGCTACAACCAACTACAATCACGAAGTTGATATTAACATGTTTTCTAGTGTGTTAGGTAACAAAGTTTGTAAGAATGGAAATCAAAATCTTTCCTGTGTTCCATTTTCATGTCTTATTCTTATGAAACAATGTCATGAATAAGCAGGGCTGCACAGAAGGCTTAGAAGTGGGAGCATTTTATTTCCTACGTTTGGAGGATTTAAGTAAAATTCAACTGGACAGTGTTAAACAGGGATTCTCATTCTTGAGTGAAGTGTACGTAAAGAGGCACATATATACTTTTGAACTACGTGTATACTTTGTACTGTAATCCTTGATCTTTGAGGATTGCAATTCATGTAACTAAAAAAAGTTATTGTTCTCCCATACGAAGCTCAGAATATTAGGCACATTAGTACAGTGCCTTCATGCAACACATTACCACTGTTCTCACTGATCGGGCTATACAAGGAGGGTAGCAGCAGTTGGAAGCCTAGATAGAAAATATTTATGACTTCTTATATTTACTGTCCTAAGTATTTGCTCGATTGTAAAGTGGCAATCAGATGTATGCTGTAAACAATCCGGGTTAATGACAATCATACACAAAAGCAGCAAAAAAATATTTTGCAAACTAGAACATGCTAAACAAAGACTTACGATGCATTTTTTCTCATATAATAGAACAAAATCTATTAAATGTTCCTAGGAGTGGACGAAACTACACTGGTTAATTTCCATGAATGTCAAAAAATCATAAGAAAACACAATGAAAATGTTCTTTCTAATGGAGGGAAAAAAGTTCACAAAATATGCTGTGTGTGTGTGTGGATGGGGGTACCGGGAATTATACAGAGTGAGTTTTTCCTATTTTTTGTGTGAAATATTTTCCAACAAAAACAAAGTTTTCACCTTGTTGGAAAACGAGGCAGCATCTGTGAGGCCTCCACAAATAACATGACTACATTTGTCCTTCACTGGGAACCAAACACCCAATTGTAGCGCCTGACTCTCAGAGGGTAGCGTTGCAGTGCAGTCTGAGGCTTACTCAAGGGAGGTGGTGTGGGCTAGTAATCGCCATTTGCAGGTGCACAAAAATAACACTCAATAATTGATTGTCCAGTCTGTACTTTGCTTTATAAAAGTAAGAGTACATTTATTAAACACGCACACCACTCAATACTATGCACCAATTTACAAATATACATAAGCTGTTGGAATTACTTTGTGACATTGCATAACATCTCCACCCCTCCTGCAGGGGGGGGGGGGGCTCTAGTACCACCACTCCCATGTATGCACATCAACTTGCCCCCAATGCAGTTAGTTGAACATAACCTGGAGCGAGGGCCCTGCGCACTGGCACCATCCCAGTGGCGACCCACCCCATTACCTCAACAAGCATTAAAAAGGAGTAAACCTGCCTTGGTGACACAGGACCCTGACTGAGCATCTCCTACTGACCATAAAGTATGCACCTCTATATCTTAAGGGCTAGCAGTCTGGGGTCTTCACCTAAGCGCAGCAGCAAGAATCCATGTTTACGCACACTTTAGAATGACAGTACTCATCACCTTTGTTGATCATTTGCATGCATTGCAATTACAGCCTCTAAAGGCATCACAGATGAAATCACAGGATTACGCATATACAGCCAGACACCCTAGCAGGACTGTCTGACAACCTAACCCCACTTGGCTTATAACATCACCTTACACCAGCACATCACGTTAAACAAATGAACTTCAGTCCCTCTGAAAGAAATAACTATTAGTAAATGCATTTCGGTGCAGTTACACCACTTCACCTCCAGTGGATGCCCTTCTCCAGACATCCCCAACTCAGCCCTTTCCTCCGTGATGCACTTCGTAGGACACCCTCAGCTGCAGAACATAAGTTCCAGCCCAGAAGGTGATAGACGCTGGCTGAGCCCTTGAGGGGTTATTCTTTCAGGTGCCCCATGAAACTTATGGAGGGACGGTTCTCCGTTAGGCTGGGGGAGGCTGCGGTTCTCCTGCAGCCCCCATGCACTGTCTTCCACTCATGAGGGTGACCCCCTCCTCTGGGGGGCCACCAGGCGCCAAAAACTATGTTCTCCCCATGCCTTGCAAGGCATTATGGAGCGTTTAGAGCTCCCTCCTGTGAATACTAGATGAGCGGCTCTACCGCTGTGCCGGGGAGAGCCGCGCTGGCGATGCTGGCGGCTTCACCGCTTCTTCTCCCTTTGGTGGGGGGCCCGGTCCCACCCGGACCCCCAGGTGCTGCGAGGCGACTCGGGGAGCCCACCCCCGGCCGCTCCTTCTCTTTTCTGGGGCCCGGTCCCACCCTGGCCCCTAGCGCCTCCATTCTTCCTGCTCGGGGTCCCGGTCTCACCCGGGACCCCCGCATGCCTCCTTGAGGGAGGGCAGCCCGGGGAGCCCACCCCCGGCTGCCCCCGCCGGCTCCCCGCACGGCCAGCACCCTTGCGTGCTGCCGCGGGAGCCGGCACGACTCTTCTCGTCTACCCGCTCCAGCGGGCAGACACGCAGCCTTCCCGACGGAGCGGTTCTTCGGGGGGGGGGGGGGGGGGGGGGGGAGTGCAACAGCACTTCCCCCCACCTCCTCCACACTCGGGGCCCGGGGATGGGGTCTCGGCCCCCCGAACATCTTCGGGTGGGCGTGGCGGCGCTCCCCCTCGCTCCGTATCGGTGGGGGTCAGGGTGGGCTCCTGGCACCCCGCGGGGGTACCTTCACGGGGTGTGCGACGGCGCACCCCGACTTTTCTTCCTTGGGGGGCAGCCCCCGGGACCTGACCCACCCCAGGGGCAGTTGCCAGACCGGCGGCGGAGCCCCACGTGCTTCGTCGTCAAAGGTCAAAGGTCGTGTACCTTCTGGGGGGCATATCTCAGCCCCCAGGGGTCCGATCTTCTCCATTTTCGCGTCCTCTTGCTCCTGGTGGCGCCCCCAGCCACTGGGTGCACTCTCCTTCCTCCTCTGGGTCTCTAAGGGGGTGCCTTCTGCAGGGAACGGTCTTCACTGGCTCCCTGCGCCAGCCCTTTGCCCGGCTCTGGTTCTGGGCCCCTCTTCTCCCTGCGCAGAGGCCACTGCTGCCTTTTTAAGGTGGAACAAGAGCAATATTAATGAAACAGGGTGGCATGCTGAAATAAAGCACCGCACCCGTGCACATTAATAGTATTGCGTGACTGTAGGTATGGAAGCTTGGTCCTGCGGGGCTCCCTCCTACCCCACTTACCTTTTAAAACATACACAGTGTGATCGCCAGCAGCGGAAGGCATGCAGCGGTAGGAAGGTGATCGGCAGCGCCGCTGTTGCTTTTGAAATATTTTTTTAAGGTGGAACAAGAGAAATATTAATGAAACCGGGTGCCGTGCTGTGTGCACATTAAAGGTATTGTGTGGCTGCTATGCGAAGCGGGTGCCATGTTAATAATCGTGTGTGTATTACGTGGCTGTTAAGTGAAGCGGGTGCCATGTTAGTAAGTAAGTAATCGGCACCCGCACATATTAAAGGTATTACGCGGCTGCTCAGTGAAACGGGCGCCATGTTAATAAATAAGTAGTCCCCAATAAAATACATAAAGACCTACAGTGTAAGGAAACTGTAGTTGGAAGGTGCTCCTCGCCTAAAAACGGAAGTGATGTATGGGGCGCACCAACCAATAAGAAGCCAGGAAATAGAAGCGACGCAGGAGTGAACCAAAGTCTTATGGCAGCATGAGTGATTACAGCAGGCCTTGCAGACAGCGCATGCGCGCTGATGCTGGCCTAAAAATAAGCAGGAAGGTGTCAGAAGACATAACCTGATATTTGTCCTGTCTTTGAAGTGCAGCAAATGCGACAAAGATGAATAAAGAATTTAAAGACATCTTTATTAATTGCTTGGACTTTCATGACCCACCAAAAATAGACTCATGAGTCATCAGTGGGTTTTGACCCAGAGTTTGGAAAACACTGAATTAAGGTGTACGCAATTCCTACCTTCATTTAAATTATTTGGGTTTGTTAATTACGTTTTAAGGACACAATCTGCACCTTTTCAGTATTCAGAGAATGCTTGCATTTACACTTATCTAGTACTAACAACATGTCATACAAAATTAGCATATTTCATTTAGCCATGCTGACTGAGCTAAATTCAGTCAATAATATGGTAATTTAAATACTTACATTTTAGAAGTAAGCATGCTGCAGACTAAGGAAGCTTTTACTAAACTCCTACTAAATTATACCAGGGAATCAATAATTATGTAGGCGGGTCAGTATCTTTCTACAGGGTAGTATTCTTAATAGCTGCAAGCCTCGTATCTTAAAGGGCTGAATCTTCCTTTGTGAAGGAAACCTGAGGCTGTAATATGTCTCAACCTGTCAAAGGCACACTTCCTGACTATGTGGGATCATTCAATCTCTTCATTCGCTCTATCACTTATTCATCCCGTAGTAATTTATCAGTAAGGGAATACTACTCTGTGTCACAGAAAAGGATTCCAACAACTCACCTGTTAATTCTGTAACTGCAGAGCACTGATGGGTACACCACTGGGGTGCATAATACCTTAAACTAGTAATACCCCAGTGATTTTCGAGGTCAGAGGGCTTGATAAGATAGTTAGTCTTACATATTCTGCTTCTTTTTTTGTTATTCCAACACCCCTCTCTCATGCACGAGTCAGGTTTCATTCAACAGGACACCACAGACACAGTCAGCTGCTCTCTGGTTTACTGCGGGAAGGCACTCATGTCAAGACAAATGCTTTTAAATGAAATGGATCTCCTAAGAAATAACACTACCTCCAAAAACATTTATACAGTGTGGGAAACTACTGCCCCTGGAGAAAGTCTTACATGCCCATTCCCGAAAACACTCCTAAGAACAGTAACAATCAATGAAGACGCTCACATGGTTTACACATGCAACTATCATTCCTGTCTGGAAGAAATTAGCTTAGAGGACCTGCTTCATCACCTGAAAATAAGAAACATATCTTATACAACAATAAAATGCCACAGAAAAAAGCACAAACCATTTCCAAGAAGGTCTGTGAGAATGTGTGCATCAAAGCCACATCCTACAACATCTACAATAAGGCTTGAGGAACTGTTGAAGAACATCAGCGTATACATCGACATTACCCATGGGGGAAGGCAAGTGTTGTCACCCGATATTTCACCTCAAAGCAACCTATTTGCATGGAAGAAAATGTCCTACTTCAAAAGTTTTAGCCTCTAAAGTGACATCCAGTGCAACCTTATGGATCAGTTCCTTCCTTTACAACCAAAGCCAGCTAGTGTTAATCAGGTGAAGACATTGTGGCCACAAAGTGAGCTATACGGTGGACATCAGAGGTCATCCTTTGCATCACTCATTCCATTCCAAAGCGGGAGCACTCATTGCCTCTGGCTTTATTCCATAGTGACCAGAAGAAAAATAAAAGTGGCACAACAACAGACTAGTGGAAGGGTGGGGAGGACTTACAGAATGGCCCTATAAGTAAATGCTATATACAATGTTACTAAAATCAAAAAAGTCTTGGCTAATGACATGCCTAAAAGGATAAATTGTGAAAAAATATGAATAAATGAAAGCTGGAGTTTTTACTACATTGCTGATATTCGGTCTCACATACAAAAGATTGCAGGTAAAACAATGATGTGTGACTTCAACGTTTTTGCAGCAATTAGTAACATTTACATTTTTGGGAGAACTACACTGCACTCCTCCTACAGCGTTCTTTGTAATAATCTCTCCATAATCTTGGTTTGGCATTAAATTAGCTTGGCAAGCTGATAAATTTGCATTTTTTTAAATATAATTAGCCCTGGCCAATATATGAAGCAAACACAATGGATGGCAACAGGGACACGTTTAAGAATTTATATAGCTCTGAGGATTCTTTCAAATGGTTTGAGTTTTTCCACCAGCAAAAACAGACAGTAACATCGGATGGGTGACCATTCATAAACACTATATCAACATGGGGCAAGTTTCACAGTCACCACTAAACCATGAGCAGTTTAATAGCAGTTACCTATAATAAATCCATACCAATACAAAGATCTCTAACAACCATCGCATCAAAGCAAAACAAAGGTTACTTACCTTCTGGAAAATATGTCTGGTGGTCACCAAATCTTCGTGTAGATTCCTTATCGTATAAATATCCCCAAGTGGCAGTTTCGTCTTCAGCAATACCTCTCCAGCACAGCCAGGAGGCACCATTAGGTTTCAGTAACAACTCCCTCCATCGGACAGCAGCGGCTGCCCATAGGGGGCACAAGGGGGAGCGACCCACTAAGCTATCACGCCTCACTATTCATCTCATTGCTTTAATATTGCAGCTTTTAAATGAAAACAAGCGTTCTCGCTGATCGCTGGTTTGTACGTAAAGCAGCTGAAATATCACCTTGCCAGAAGAGGGCTCCACCAGCTGTATTGCGCATGTGCCAGGCGGGGACCGGTACAGCCTGTCCTAACACAGGCGCAATGCATATCTGACATGCTGCACTAGCATGAGGAAGTGCAGCATGTCAGATAATGTTTACTTAGGGCCGGTCCGTCATGCACCATTTTACCTCCATCAGAAGCCATGATATAAGAAAAAAGACAGCCTCCTGTCATCATCATCATCATCATCGTCTTTATTCGATTATAAAATATCATAAAAGACACAAAGAAAACAAGGAAAAACAACTGTTCCAAACCATGTAAAATGCTTGAAATCCATCAATGAATACTTAAAAAGTTTGTTAAAAAGACATTAAACAGATCATAAGACTAGAGAGTGAACTAAAATGTTGAAAAAACAACATATACAAAATTAAAAATGGGAAACAGCAATGATAAAAGACCCACAATCCAACTTAACATAACTTCATGGGGGTACTACCGGAGAGTACTTAGGATCATAGTTTCTTAAAAACCATGCCCAGCCCAAATACTTAGCTAGAGCAATAGAGATGATCGGTAAAGTGCTTGTGCGTAAAATTCTTAACGCAACAGTACTACTCCTTGTACCTAGGGTTTTGCACATTGGAGACAACCAAATTCTTCTTGGGGTAGCATATAAAGGACAAACAAACAAAAAGTGGGCAATTGATTCGGCTTGCAAGCCGCAAGCAGGACATAATTCCGCACCAACACTGGACCATCTGCTTGTGAGGGACCTAAGTAGTAAGGAACCGGCTCTTAATTGGAAGTACAGTTTCCTATCGCCAGGTTTGGCGATCAGGTCCCAGAAAGATTCCAGAACGGGACAGCCTCCTGTCTTATTTGCACTTCTGATTGGGCATAAGGTCGCTGTGCCAACGTTTGTTGGATGTTGAAGTTTGGTTGAGAATCATGGTAGGTTTTTGGAATGTAGCACAGTGTGTGCCAGTTAAGTTTCCACCTCGATGTATGGGGGTGTCCCTTTGCAAGCGTGCCCAAGTGTGTGGGTGTATGTGTGCGTGTTTTTGTGCGTGAGGTTGTTTGGCATTTCTCAGTGGGAAAGAGTGGTGGACAGTGGAGGTGGGTGACCGACGGGCGAACATGGAGAGCCGTACTGGGCCTTTGAAATGTTTGCCATGCGGTTAAATAATGATCCTGGAGTCTGAGGAATGGTGCAGTTGCCGGCGGCTGCTGGCAGAAGTTGTGGACAGCCCATTAAGCTGCACACTAGCCATAAGGTGAGGGAGAAGAGAGTACAGTTGGCGGGAACCTCTGAACAGGTGAGACTAGCTCAGGGGCCAGTTAATCACAATGTTTTGGGCATGACGAATTGCTTTCAGAGTGCAACATTCCTGCCAGCGGAGGCTACACTTGGTGGGTCTCTTTTCTTATCTCATGGGCCTCAGGTTGTAGGAGGCAATACAGCCAGTTATGTGCTGCTCATCCTGGAGCACTATCGTGCCTTCTCAGAGATAGTGGACACTAAATGGATCCAAATGGAATTGCAGTTACAATAAGGAGTCTTCGGGGAAAGCATTTGGGTACATTTCTTTGGCACGCAGACACATTTCCCGTTGGCAAGTCAGATTGTGTCACAGTATTGAAGGGTATATATTAGGGGTGAGAGTTTTTCAACGCAAGCTTCCTGCTGCATTCACCTTTCCTTTCATCACGGTTTCTTTTCACTTCGAGCTCTTGACTTTCACGGTCATCAGTACTGTCTTGTACTTAGCGCTGCTGGCTTTTCTCCTGCATTGCTCTACCCTACATGCGGCCGGATGCTTATTATGCATGGAGCAAGTTTGTGATCTGTTGCATCAAACAGAGGATTGGTTATTCCACAGCACATGCCATGAGGTAATTTGTTTGAAGGTGTTCAAATGTATAATAGTGAATGGGAGGGGGGTTAGCCAGTGAAATGGAGTGTTGGCCTCGCATCACATGGTTTAGTGGCACAGAGAAGCCAAGATTTACCCAGATTTTCAATTTTCACACTGTGCAGTTTTGTCACTGGATGCAGGTCTTTTCTGAATGAAGGTTTGGTTCTTTGTCCTTGATTCTTGGAGGATGGGATCGAAGCGTCAGACGGGAGACACAGATTTGCGTTTTTGATGAAGGGAGATTTGCTTCCATTCAGGGCTGCTTCCCCATGTTGAATGGGGGTCAGCTGTGCCCACTGGGCCATATAGCCTATTGTGGTTTTTGGACCTGAAATAGAGACATGACCCATCACTACACCCCCCACCCTGATGATGGTGCCATTGCTGAGCTGATGGGAGATGATGCCTGTTGTGGTACGCACCCTGGTTGGCCTAGATTCTCATTATACATGAAGCAGCATTATAGTCTATCGGATCAAACACAGAGATTTTGCTGTGGTGCTTATCATGGGCTCGGGTTTTAGGAGTGCTCATGTCTGGAGATGGAAGAGGGGGAGGCTCACTAAGGTGGAGTGTTTCTCTAGGATCACACGTTTTTTTTCCCTAGGACCACACGGTTTGGTCCCAAATTTTTGGCTTCCACATTGTGTGGTTCAGCCTTTGGATGGGTGTCTCTTGCGCTTGCTTTGCATCATGGGGTTATGCGTTGGGTTTCATTCTTGGGGTTGGAGTGAGGTTGGCAGGCAAGGGCCACATAGGTGCTCGGTTTATTTGGGCTTGAGGGTCAAAGAGGACCTCTGGATAAATCGAGTATCTAGCTCAGGCCTGCAATGGCTCACCCACTAGCTGGATTTTTAGGTCAATGTGTGAGATGATTCTGCTGTTTGTTGTTGGGTTTTTTGCAAGTTTTTTGGATGGGGAGCTCAGTCATGGGCAAGGACTTTATTTGCACCTTACCACTTTCTAGATGCACCAGCCGCCACTGCCATCGGATATGATTGATAACATCAGAGTGTTTTAGGTATCCACTAGGGTTCCACCACCAATTCTGGTACTTTTTCCATGCCCCGTCAATGGGAGTGGAGAGGAACCAAGAAAGCATAATTTACTGCGAGAATACAACATCATATATAAATTCACATATCTTGGGATTTCAATCACAAGGGAGCGGGGTTGGTAAGGTATCTGCAGGAAGAATATCTATCCACCAGAACTATTGTTACCATAGGTAGGTATTAATTTCGTTTAATGGATATTTCTTCCCCCAGGCTCTTTGCTTTATGAACGAGTCCCCAAGCAATACTTTACAGGAGGAGGGATCGAGTAGTGCCAGTTTAACCAAGGGGATTATGCAACACAGCACTGGTTAAGTATCCATCAGTGCTTGGTCAGCTCTATGGAAACAGCCAATGCCCAAGTGGATTGAACGTGAAAATCCTCCGGGAGGTCTTTCTTTACAAAGACATAGAAGACCTCTATACGGAGTTTGGCTCAAAGCTAAATGGTGCATTTGGTCTCTGCCTTGCCTTTTCAGGTTCCAGCAAAGCCTATCAAGAGCTGATCATTCACTATGTCCTGCTGTGTGCACTGGATGTAATAGGGTACCATACACCTGAAGCCTAGTTATATGCAGTTGCCTTTTATAGGATAAGGAGGAGGAGAGAAAAATGGAAGGGTAATGGACTGGTTCATGTGGAAAGCAGATACAACTTTTAGAAGAATAGTTAGTAAAGTGGAAAGAACCAATATATCTGGATAGCATACCATGAATGGTGGCAGGACTGAAAGGGCCTAAATTTCACCAATCCTATGGATTGAAGTGATTGCCCCCAAGAAGATATTTTTCAAAGTCATAAGGTCAATGGAGTAACTGTACATCAGCTCATATGGAGACTCAATTAGAAAAGTCATGAGATCCAGATCCCGTGGAAGAACAATAAATGGAGTGGCAACTTTGCGCTGCTAGTGGATACTTAAACATTAAAGGCTTGTCAAGGTGGACAATAAATGCAGATAGATCTTTCAAATAGCCTTTGGCAGCAAGAAATTGCTGAACATCAAGTCCCATAAGATCGGCATACCATGTCCTCCTCAACCAGTCTGGTTCGATCAATATCGACTGTGCGTCAACTTCCTGTGCTTGCCACAGGAATCTCAACAAAAGCAAGATCAGTGGAAATAAATACAAAAGGCCTGTAATCAAAACTGTGACAATTCCCATTGACACCTTTTTGACTTAAGTGCTTGCTTGCAGATTCTTTTATTTTTCATATAGAAAGTGTGAAAATTTAGATAGAAGCAAAAGTGTTAGTAACAGGCAGGCATATTTTTTATTGTTTTCATTATGGTCGCTGTCATAAAAAAATATATACCTACAGTAAAAGTGGATGTGTTTCGATTGTTTAAGTTATGGGGCAAATTATCTAACCCTGGGCGAAGTACTACGCTACGCTCACGTAGTTTGCAAAGTTTGCGCTACTTCGCACTATGCGAATTGCATGTAGCACAGTGCAAACACACGTAGCGCAGCGGTCATTTTTTGCTTGCTCGCGGTCCTCAACGTCAAGTTGGCGACTGCGAGCGAGCAAAAGGACATCCCGGCAAAACTTTTTCCTCGTTCGCGATCAGCAACATCAAGTTGCCGATCGCGAGCGTGGAAAATAAACCTCCCAGCGAGATTCTCAACGCGGGGAGGTCAGGTTTCTCATTGCGAGTGGTCGCGTATGCTTGCGACCGCTCGCGATGGGAAATTACCAGTCAGCGTTGAGAAAGCTGCCGCTCGAGTAGAAAACTACTCGAGCGGCAGAAAACGACTGCTTGCACTGTGCAAGATGCGGTTTGCACTGATTGCACAGTGCCGGATGCTTGTCCGCACTGTGCAATCAGTGCGAACAGCATTTTGCACAGTGCCCTACGCAGTTCGCATAGCGCTACTACGCGAACTATGCCCAGGGTTAAAATTATCTATATGTAAATTGAGATGACGCTTTTATCACCATATACGTTTTGCCTTATTGAGACTTTAATGTCTCCAAAACTATAAAAGTGAGATAAAATCAGCAATCAAATATAAAAACCCAGGTATCGGACTGTTTCTAGAGACTTTGAGACTGAACTGTTGAGGTGCAGTTTGAAGCGACAACCAGCCTCAGTCGGGGCTGCTCCGGGAACAGTGCAGAGAAGTGGCCTTCAGCCTGTCACTGCTTATAATTCCAGGGCAAGCTCTGCAATCAAGAATAAGTAAACAGCAATTTTTTTGCCAAGAGTTGGAATACTGTGCAATCAAGCTAATTTTGCTTCTGTTAAATTTTAGTATAGTGCTTAGGAGTAGCAATAGGGTGTTAGGTTGCTAGGAACTTGCTAACCATATTTTTTCCGCTGGCTGTGTCATGCATTGCTGCATCTATTTTATCGTTCATTGTGGTTACTCTTTATACATTATGCACTAGACTTGGGCTTTTAAAATAAACATTTTAAAGTTCATCCGATTTCTCAGTGCTATTTTGGGTGTGTTATTTACTTATGAAAGAGGGTTTGGAGTTCCACTGTACCCCTGAACTAATCTAGAAATAAAATATCCATTATCAGAATACACAACTACCACAGTATTACTCAGTGGGTTGTGTACAGGTCACTGTCCAACTGAATTTCTAACTCATACTGTTGCATTGAACTGAGTCCACAAGGGGGCTAGAAATCAGAATCCAAGATCATGACAGGCCAAAAACCAAATTAACTCGAGGTGCGCCCAAGAAAACAATTAAGGGAGAAGTGAATGAAACAAAATTGAGCATATTGCAAACCCGGAGTTGGTGTACATGCACTGAACACTATTGTCACGGTTCAAATGCCAACATGGGCTAGAAAACTCAAAAATAATCCTGACTCTGTACTAGTCTGTATTCAAACATAAATTTTCAATTCTAGCAATCAAGGATTTTCTTTAACGATTCAAAACAAGTATTTGCTCTGAGAAACATTTCTCCGCTAAGGACAAAGCCCTGAAGAAGTCTCGCAAAACGAGACGAAACGCGTTGGCTACCTTGATGTGAATCGGTTTTAATGCAAATAAAGAAATTTCCACACACTGAAGCCAGTTTCATGAACTTGGAAAAACCAGAAGCAAACGTGGCTAACTGAATAGTGTTCTAACTTGTGTCGTAATTAATGATCTGGTCAGAAACATCATATTTACATAGCATAACATATAGTGGGTGCTGGTCTTGTGTATATGCTTGATCAACACTGTTTGGAAGAAATCCATATATGGATGCCCCAATCTGGAGAACATGTGTGGTTATAAATTTTATTATGAACTCGTGTGAACTGCGCACTGTTCACCTAGTGTTAAAACTAACACCACGTTTTAATCCAAATTATACTACTCAAACATTGTTTCCAAGTAAATTATATAACATTTACTTTACAATGATACTTATGTTGTCATTTTTTAACAACCAAATAAAGTTTGCCAAATTGAATCATACAAAAAAACATACATCAATTTGACCAACATACTTGTATATCAAAATGGAATTTATGTAAATCACATAATTGCATTTATAATTCACATGCCCAATGCATTTCGGAACGCAAAGGTTCCTTCTTCAGGGGCCAATCTGCAAAAAAATAAATGAATGAATGAATATTCCTGTCGGTGTTAACTACATGGGTGGCTCTGAAGATATGTAATGTATGTAGCGATGCATACCTGGATAGTCAGAAATTAAAGTTCCTGTGCGTGACGTTCTGAAAAAGACGTAAATAAGAGGTATAATGTACTGGATCACAATCAGCGGAATAAATGTTGAGAACCAACGTAGAGGGTTTAAAAGCAATAAGCTTACCTGTGTGTGTAAGATGAAAAGACACTAAGAGTAAACTGAACGATGCAAATGGAAATGGAATGGGTAAGACGTTGGTACAGCGTTCACATAAGTTGTGGGGATGAATAATGGTGGAAAAAATGAAATAAAACGATCTTACCTCGAAGAGGTGAGGATCCGATGTATTCTGAAAAATCAAAAAACATCGTACGGTAAACGCACGAAGTGCGAACATGCTGAGAGAAGTAAAGATCAGTGTGAAGGTACGGCGAAAAAGCTTACCGATGATCTGGGTCAATGCCACGGAGTCTAGTTTCTGCCAAATGCGTGCATAACAGCCGACCGCAAGATAAGAGTTTAAAACCAAAAACGGCTGTGAATGGATATAGAAAGCGGACTGTGACATCATGTTCATTCTCAGGGTGTAGCCTCTTTCCGTGGTCCTCCAGGAAGAGGCAACTGTTCTCATTTTGAAGGAGCCTGCAAAGCGCACTGCTAACAGTAAAAATCTGCCTTTGCTGAACCCATTGTCACATCGAATCATCTCCCAAAACCCCACACCATCCAGTCTGTTTATACTGGAATTGATTATGGTACTGTAGGATAGAATCCGAGACAGAAGGATGGAAGACCTTCACGGCAAGGAGCAGTGCCTCTTAGGCTCTTGGTCTGGCTAGGACACTAGAAAATCATTTGGATTCAATTTTGCAGATGAGGCTTGGTCGACTAAAATTTCTTGTGAAGAGTGGCACGGTAAGAACTTTGGGACACATGAAGCAGGTTTTTGTAGTCTAGCTATTTGTCAGTGGAGGCTGAACCCTAGAAGAGATCTCTCAATCAGCAAGAAGTGCCTCATTGAAGGGAATTGCAGGCTCAGCAATTGTAGAGGGGGGCTGCAAACTTTGTTAAAATGTTAGTTTTTGTGCCCACTCAATGGCAGCTTATTCCAAAGCTTCTAGTGATTTTCACACCACCATAGAGAGCGAAGACACTTATTCTGAAAGAAAGGCAGAGAGGTGAGAAATATCCCCTTCTGTAGGAGCATTCAGGCCAACTCACTCTGTAAATCAAGATATAAGCCAACACCAGTGTTATGGGGCGTAAGGAGGTTATCAGCCTCCAAGGTAAAGTTACCTGTACGGCAAATGACTTCATCAGCTATTAGGATCTGACCCAACATGTTATTCAATCCGTGCAAAGGTTTGCGCTTAGAAAGAAGTTCCACCAAGGACCAGACGTCAAAACATGCCCGAACCTTCCGCTTGGCAAAAAAATCTCTCCTGCTGACTTTGAAGTCACAGCTGATGAAGGCTCTGAAGACAGCATTCGACTATGCATCAAAGGAGGCGCTAACCAAACAGGAGGAATTGGATACGGGGTTATTGGCTTGATCTTCAGCACCAGGGCAGTAGCCTTGGTTAAGCTTCTGAGTGGTTACAGGAGCAGGATAGTTTCTTCAAGGAAGAAAATAATTTCTCCTTTATATGACACTGTGTTTTTTTCTGAGATCATTATTAAGGGGATCGTACCCTTCAAGAGACTCAACCTGACTGGAACTGCTTCTGCATGTCCCTGTTGGACTTCGCCACAAATAGCTTGCCTTCCTGTTCCCGGATGGCCTGCATCAATAATAAACAAGCATTTGCAATGCAATAGGTCTTGCATTTACGGGAGTTTGAGCTATTGGCATTGTAAATGACAATGCCTTTTATTTATGTTTTGGTTTTTAAAACATAAAATAAAAGGCATTGTCATTTACAATGCCAATAGCTTCCTCGCGTAAATGCAAGACCTGTTGCATTTTCAATGCTTGTTAGATGAGCTTCAAAGACTTTTGAATGGAAGCATTAAAAGAAAACCTCTCATAACTGTACCAACAAATAGGTCCTTTTTCTCACCAGGCACATGGCATGCATGATTAGAAGCTGTGTAGAAATAGCGCTTCGCGGTACTGTGGTAAACACTAATGTACTGGAATCTTTATTTGAATCCCTTTCGGAGCAGTCAGTAAAAGTGGCAAATATAATTGAAAAATTGAGCAGTTAACATGCACCTTTTGGTTTCACTTTTCCAAAATTATCCTACATAAAATCCTACTGAGCAATGTGCTGGGGGTTACTCACTTGGTGCACATGGGGTCTAAGTTTATACTTTTTGACAGGGCTGTTTTAAATTACCAGTCCGGCCCTGGACGTGTTCCAGAGTCGAGTCAATGACAAAGAAGTGGTCCAAATGCTACGTTCAGAAGGGGGAGGGTGTGGCTTAACGGCCAGTGCAGCCGACTTGGGCACTGAGAGATCCAGGTTTAAGTCTCGTCGTGTGCTCAACATCCTGTGATTCTAGGCAAATCACTTCCCCCTGCCTACGGACAGCGCCTACTGACCCTCACGGGTTATTAGCGGAATTATACAAATCCAAGTATTATATTATAGTATAATTATTAAGAAGAGAAAGAGGCAGCCTAAAAGACGAGGATCAAATGTCCAAGCAAAATGGAAAAAGTGGCCTAGAAGGAGACTAGATAAGGGGGGGGAGAAGTGGCCCGAACGCTACTCTTAAAAGCTGATGAAACACAACTAGTAGAAATGGACAAAGTATTGAGGAACTATATGCAGCCGTTCCAGGCGTTCTGAATTTCCGGTACCGACGGGAATCTCTGTACGCAATTACGAGTTTGCAGACCAAGAATTACTTGGCATAATTCTGCATGGAAAGCTGCATGTTTAAAGCTACAGATCTCATTTTTAATGAAACTGCACTACAGCAACAGCACCGGCCCCGATATAATATTAATGGCCGCCGAGCAGCACGGTAGCAGCAGAAAGCCTTTTAGGCTCTTATGCAACACGTAGCTAAATTAATTATTTGCATGGAAAGGATCCCATACCCCCGCCAGCCTCCGAGGGATCAGTGAGAGACGGACGGCGGAGGCGCTCATTAGCGACCCTCAAATGTCAGACACCGGGAGGAAAGAAGAGGCCTGACAGGGAAGGAGACACAGCGACACAGAGATCTGGAAGGGAGGGGGCGCGAGAAATACAGGGACAGCGAGGCCTAAGAAAAGGAGGGGAGCCAGGTAGAGAACAAATACGTATTACGAAGAAAACAAGACAAGCTTCTAAAGTGCTCCGGACGCGAGCGAGCGCCCGCCGCACCAAAGTGAAAGCAAATTTGTCACGGCGAGACGCGGCGGAGCATGGCACACGCACTTGGCGGGGAAGCGGACCCTTTGAAGTATGATGCCGAGGGCGCCAGTGGGCTGAAGCGCTTCCCCAAACGGATTGCATGGCGGCACGATGCAAGCGATTGTGCGCGTGCTCGCCATGCAATCCACTTTTGGGAGCACTTTGAAATGCCCCTCTTACTAGAGTATCGCATAGCGATTGTGTAAACGCAATAGCTAGGCGAGACCTAAAAAGTTGCTGGCCATGGAATCATGTTTGCAGACAAGAGACCACATGCACATTTCATAGGGATAAGGAAAGGCCATTTTCTCAAGGCATCTGTTACATCTGGAAATTTTAGGAGGCGATATTTGACTTAGTGACTGTCGAAATTCTCAGGAATGTAATCAGTGGTACACCAAGAAGAGTTTTGGGCCAGCATCAATGAGGCACGGAAAAACAGGAACAGCTGCAAACACACACATTATGCTCCGGATGGCAAAGTTGTGGCTGACTCCTCTAGGTGCCTAAGAACTACAGTTGGTGGTAAAAGATTTCCAGTCTGGGGCTTGGCTGAGATCCATTTGGGAAGAATCTATATTGACAATGGCAAAGCATTCATATTTGATTAAATCAATGACCGTTTGACTCCACCATTGGGATCCTGTGTGTGTTTAAAAAAAGTTACGGTACGGTCAAACACCATTACAGAAGCAGAAAGTCAGTCTGAAGGGGGGGAAATAAAAAGAGGCCCATATAGGGGGCATGCATTGAATTACTGAAATGCATAGTCTTTTCTGTTACTCTGCACTGCATGACCGACATATAGTCTTTTTGCAAATGATGACCAGAAGTGTATAATATCAAACAAATGAAAACAACTTACAGCAGGATCTCTTGCTTAGTTAGAAAGGTCAGTTCCTAAAAGGTAAAAGGAAAATTAAATTAATAGGAAACACTGAGAATTATGTTTTATAGTTAATATTCCACTCATCAAGTAAGAACAGTAACTTTTCGACAGGTTTATTGTAACAGTTAAGCAGCCCCTGAAAATGGTAGATTAAGGCTTAGTAAGGCATCAAATTAATAAAAATCTACAATAGTTCAGAGGCAAATACCAAATACAGCAGAAACTGTAATGTTAGATGACTCAAGACTGTAAGACATCCATCAAAAATTAACATTGCTGAACTGGGTCATCACTTTGCTCAAATCTGATGCATATGGTTTATTCCAATCAAGTATATTGCATTTGCAAGAGTTCTGAATCTGCAGCATTTTAATACGTGTAATTATTTTGTGTAGTCCAACCCAAGGCCATCTGAAGAGGATATTGATTATAGTGCTAATACTCAGCTAAACTAGTATTTTATAGACAAATCTGAACCATCATTATGTTTTAGGAATAAATCAAATATCCTGTTGGATGATAATAAGGAGAAATTTGTTTTTTATTATATATGTAACCCTGTAAAAAGCACTTAACTACCTATTTATTGGTATAATGGGATCACCTTGATATGACCATTGCATCAATTTGATATCCAGACGTTATAATAGTAGGGGAGGTTGTTACGTATCTTTTGGATATACCCTGCGTCTACAGGTTTAGACCCACCAGCCCAGTGGTAAAAGCACTGAGTTCGAAGCACTATGTAGGAGAAAGGCGGAACTGCTTTGCCACAGACCCGTACCCAGCCCTGTTTCACAGGGAAAGATGAGCATTCTGGTAAACGAAAAGTAACACCAGGGACGTATCAGTATTCAGGAAGCACACCTTTCATACTTGGAATGTCACACTCAAGCATCTGAACTAATAATGACACAATGTATGTTTAAAAACATTTATTGCAATAGTCTAAGAATTAGTACATGTGCTAGGACCATAGAACATATGAAGCAGATTGATATCATTAGGGTGACAATGAGAGTAAAACCCAAAAAGGAGGACCAGAATTCCTCCATTTCAAGCTCTGGGGCAGAGAAAGAAGATGTTGATTTGATGCCTTCTGACCTGAATGGTAAATACATTGATAAGGAGTTGCTGTCTGTAATTTTGACCATGATAGTACAGAATATGGGATTTCCTTTGGAAGAGCTACCTGTAACCTGTTTTAAGGCAATTTCAGCAACTCAAGTCGTTGAGTCTTCCAATTCATCAACACGTTCCGGACGTAGTAAAGAGGGACTGAAAGGATCCGGATCAACGTCACTCGTTTTATGTCCACTGTTTATTCGTTAGAAGACGTGGAGAAGTCCATGCCCGAGTCTGTAACAGTGGATTCCTTGGTCCCCGGCTTGGGTGGCAGAAAGTCTATGGCTGAGGAGAGTATTCTTAAGGACCAAACTGAAAAGAGTGATTTGGCCTTGAAGAAATACTATGCAGGAGTTAATCTACCGTTGAGGGCTGGTATATATGGGTGTTACACTTTGCAGTCTATAATTTCTGATATTAACAGCCTTTTTAAAGCAGTACAAGACAACAAGGAGTGTTCAGAACTTCTGGAAGTGCCTCGGAGAAACAAGTAGAGTTCTTATCAGATCTTCCTTTTTTAAATCCTCTATTTGACAGCATTCTAGAAAGTCTGAATAGCAGTGACAACAGCAGTTTTCTTTCTACAGAAGACAGACGGGAAAGGGTTCCTGAAATAAGGGAGATCAGAAAGAGGTCAGTATCTCCTTATAGAAGTCAGCGTTCGCGAGTGTCTCAGGAACAGATCCTACAGACATGCTGAGCACATTGGCTCTGGAGGCAACAGTTCTCAGTATGGTACAGAAGGAAGCAGTGATATCAGTTCCACAGGCAGAATGGGGCAAGGGAGTGTATTCAAGGATCTTCCTGGTTCCCAAACCCTCCGGTGAATTCAGACTGATTATAGATTTAAGAGGAGTCAACAAGAGGATAAGGAGAATTTATTTATTATTTATTTGGTGTTTTGTATAGCGCGAACATGACCCGTGAGGGTATCAGAGCGCTTTACAGCAATAGTACATAATTACAAGAATTAGCAAAACAAGATAGATACAAAAAGGAACATGTAGACATGAGAGTCGACAATCCCGGCGAGTTCCAGTATGAGATAAAGCATGTCGCTTAACTGCTGAAGCTGCAGAAGCATTGAGAGGGATTAGGGTAGGAATTTGCCCACTAGGAAGGTCTTCACTTCCTTTTTGAAACTTGATAGGGCAGGTATTCTTCTGATGTAAGGTGGCAGCGAGTTCCAGATTCTGAGGGCAGCTCCAGAGAAGGCTCTGTTGTGTGTTTTCTTCTTCCGGAAGAGGGGTGGTTTCAAAACAATATCCCTGGCACACTGAGAGTGCCTGCCACCTCCGAAGATCACGATTTTCTGAGCAAGGTACGCAGGAGAGGTAGAGTGTACAGCTTTATGAGTGATACAGGCCAGTTTGAGTTGGATTCTGGCTTCGTACAGCAGCCAATTCAGCGCTTTTAGGTGCGGCGTAATGTGATCGAATTTCCTTGAGCCGGTTAGGAGTCTTGCAGCTGCGTTGAGACAGGCTTTTAGTGGAGCTGTTGAGATCTTTGGTAGGCCAGATAAGGTTGAGCATCCATATTCGATCCTAGTGATAACTAAGGCCTGGACTGCCATTTTTAGGTCCAAAGGGTCTGGGAACAGTATGAGATTTCTCAGATAGCTGAGGTGAAACCTGACATTTTTGGCCAGAGTGTTTGTGGGCTTGCTTGTTTAGGTTTTTGTCCAGTGAGATTCCTAGTGATTAGGCTGAGTCCACTACCGTCGGGGTGCAGTTCAGCGCGGTGATCGAGTTGGTCCATTCAAGTATGTCAGGAGAGCTTTGTGGGAGGGAGATTAACAAGAATTCGTTTTTTTGCGCATTAAGTTTAAGCTGGTTGTTGGCAAGCCAGTGAACCGTCTGTTTCAGAGCATCATACATTATTTTGACCTCCTCAAGAGAAGAGATTTTGATGTAGATCTGAGTGTCGTCTGCGTACATATGAAAGGAGATGTTGGCAATACGATGAATTTCAGCTAATGGTTCGAGATAGAGGTTAAAGAGAGTTGGGAAGAGAGTTGACCCTTGGGGGACACCAATCGTAATCGGGAAAGGGGAGGATAGATTATGATTAACTAAGAACCTCTGGGAGCGGTTCTATAAGAAGGATTGAACCACTAGAGAACGGTTCCCCCTAAACCCATCCTGGATTCCAGACGTTCTAGAAGTTTTTCATGGTTGACTGTGTAGAACGCCGATGAAAGATCCAACAGAATTAAGAGACAAGTTTTGCCTTGGTCTTGAAGGGCATCATCTACTATGTGGAGAAAAGTGGTTTCCGTGCTGTGGGCAGGTCTGAAACCAGATTGGCATTCATCTAGCAAGTTGAAGAAGACGATGTGAAGGTTAAGTTGTTGTTGCGCGCATTTCTCAAGAAGTTTTGCGAGTAGAGGAATGTTGGATATTGGTCTGAAATAGTCTGGTTCTGCAGGGTTTAGCGTGGGTTTTTTTAGAATGGGGATGACTTGTCCAGTTTTTAACGAGTCTGGTATAGACCCTTGCATTAGGGAAGCATTGATTATTGCAGTCCAAATAGGTATGATGACATGGTTAGCTACAGATAAGCTGTTGGATGGGAGCGGGTCATTGAAGTGGTTGTTCGGTTTAATGGATGATAGGATTTTTGATATGCTATGTTCGTCATAAAGATTGAAGTTGAACCAGTGGGCTTGGTTTTTGGGTAACGCCGGTGGGGAGTGTGTAGCGCCAGTTGGGAGTGTCACTGCGGGCGTACAATGGCGGCGGAAAATAGCTCGTTGCCCAGGGAGTTGATTTTAGTTGTGAAGAATGAGGTAAACTCAGAGCTAATTAAGGGTTCGGTTGTTTCTTTAGAAGTTTTAGCCAGTTTGTTCAATTGTTGTTTTACCAGTTGGAAGAGCTTGCGGGGTCTGTTCTTAGCATTTTCAAGTTCTACTCTGAAAAATTATTTTTTTGAATTACGAATGCTCTTATTGTATGCATTTCTGGTCTTTCTAAGAAGCTTTAGTTGGGAGGAGGAGGGGTGATTTCTCCTTTCGGCATTCAGGGCCCCGTTGAACCAGGATTTTTGACTTTGGTCTGCACTCTTTTTAGTTTCAACGGGGCTAGTGAGTCAATTATATCTGACATTGTTGAGTTGTAGTGGTCAGTAAGTTCACGGACCGTTGAAAGATTGGTGGCGGGGGGGGGGGGAACGGAAGAGTTCCATCTCGCATCGTGCTGCCAGCTTCTCGGCGTCTAGGTTTTTAGTGTTCTGGATCCATAGTTTCGGTTTCACTGGTTGTACTGATCTTTTCTTAGTTGCAGACAGTATTTGGAAGGAGATAGCATGGTGGTCTGACCAGTCACAGGGAGCAACTGAAGTTATTAATGAAAGAACAAACGGCAGACCAAGGCCAAGCACATCCAGTCCATGTGTACTATTAATTCATAAGGTGGTGCAGTCTCTTCCCACACCCGCCGTCCAGGGGTGTCAAATGAAAGCCAAATTCGAAAAGAAAGATGGAAGGTGCACTCGTTCTGGAGTCAATAAGGCAGCGTGAATCGTTATTCCACAGTTAAGTCCTTTTATTCAACAGATCTTTTAAAACTGACACACAGCCAACGCGTTTTGTTCCCGATTCTTTGCCAGAGGGAACTTTGTCAGGGCTCCTATGTTACAAGATTCCGAGCACATAGGGCATGGATTAAACCTCAATATATGGTGTAAACCGTAAACTCTCTCATAAATTCAAATATTACTCATATGCTCTATATAGCAGTAAATTACACCTCCCTCTCTGGTTGATGCACAAGGCTTCTCACAAATCCAGAAATTAGCGGACGTGAGGGCTTCCCATCTATTGAATGGCATCAATGTTGAATCTTTATTCACCTCTTAACAATATAGTGGCGAATTGCTGTATGAACTAACAAACGGGAAGGTCTTGTTTGCGTGGTGTGATAACTGAAGTTAGCCTGACCCCCGTGTTATTTGAGATGATCCAGTCCAGCGTGACTCTTTGAGTGTGTGGGTAGCGTGCAGGCTTGAGTAAATGATTGGCCATCCAGGAAATCTTTAAAGATGTTGACCTGAGCATCATTGTGGTCATTCCAGTGAAGGTTGAAGTCTCCTAGGAATAAATCATTGGAATGAGGGGAGGCATTTGCTACAATGATTTCCATGGGGTGGTCAATGAATGGGTCATTTTTACCTGGTGGGTGGTAGAAGGTGTGCAGTTTGCATAAGTGGTTTGAGTTGTCACTTAGGGAGAGTGCGAGGTATTCGCAAGAGTCTAGAGCAGAGGTCTTCTAACTTTTGTATGTTGGGCCCCCCACCACCTGACAAATTTCTGGAATCTGGTACACTACATAATCGACTGCCACGCGCATATCATGGGCCATATCCGGCAAATAATGTTCAACACAATGAGTGTTTAGTAAACTGCAGGTTTGTAAATGGGTGTGGAGGAATGACAGAGGCTTATTACACAGTTCAAAACACAATTTTCCCAAGACAAAATGTGCGCAAATTCTTTTTACTAGGATGCTTTGTTTTATACAGGACAGATTAATAATAATAATAATAATAATATGAATTTTGTTAAGCGCGCAGCTACCCCAAAAGGGTTGTCCCGGCGCTGAGGTAGACAAGGGCAAGTCAAGAAGGCGGAGAACTAGACGGAGCGACTAAACAACAAAGTTTTTAAGGACCTGCAGAACTCCAATTCAGATTGAATCAGGCGAAGCTCAAGCGGTAAATTATTCCAGTATTAAGTAGCCCCCACCTCAAAGGATTTGCCTCCCATTCTAGATTTTACAAAACGAGGAATGACAAGCAGATGCTTATTATTTGATTGGAGAGATCTGGCTTGATGGTAGGGATGAAGTCTCTTTTTTGTAAATATAATGGGCCTTTACCTTTACTGGCTCGGTAGGCTAAGGTCAAAGCCTTGAATTCGATAGGTTTGACAATGGGTAGCCAATTAAGTTATCGCAAGTATGGGGTGATGTGATGGCATAGAGGAGCCCCGCAAATCAGCCGAGCTGCCTCATTTTGAACTGTCTGCAGTCTACGTATCAGGCCAAGTGAAAGACCCAGGTACAGCCCATTGGCGTAATCCAAATGGGAAGTTATCAGTGCATGAACCACCGTTTTACGAGTAGCATTGGGGAGATAATTGATAACAAATTTTATGATTTTGATTTTGCCAAAACAAGCGGCCGACACCGTTTGAACCTGTGTGGACAAGGACATATGTTTGTCCCATCTAACTCCTAGGTTCTTAATTGAATCCTTGGGAAGGGGAGCAGAGCCCAATTCATCCGGCCACCACAGGCTCGAAGAGAGGGGACAGGGTTGATTAAAAAACAAGATCTCAGTCTTGTCAGCATTAAGTTTTAAAAAATTCTGATCCATCCAGATCACAATATTTTTCAAACAATCTTTTAACGAATCGAAAGTAGCGGTGTGAGCATCCCGAAAGGTGAACAAAAGCTGGGTATCATCCACATAGGATATAATTTTGATCCCAGTATTTGCAATCAATTCCACCAAGGGGGTCAAATAAACATTAAAAAGGAGCGGGCTCAGGGCAGAGCCCTGGGGCACACCCCACTTAAGAGGTTTAATAGGAGAGGTGAAAGGATGCGTCCGAACTTGCTGTTTGCGATCAGATAAATAAGATGATATCCACTTCAACACAACACCCTGGATGCCAATATCTCCAAGCCGATTCAGAAGAAAATGGATGGGAGACGGTGTTGAATGCTGCAGATAGATCTAGCAGCACCAACACCGCCTTAGAACCTCCATCCTCCGCCCAGCGTATAGCATCAGCCATCTCAATCAAAGCTGCTTCCGTGCTATAGCCGGGACGGAAGCCAGATTGCGAATAACACCACCAACATAAATGTGACGGGTGTGCCGGTTTTTATCCACATAGACTGTCAATCTCTGGATGGATTTTTGCTACTGCCATCCACAGGTTGTGATCCATATCCAGTCTTGAACGGTACTTAGTCTTTAATACTGCAAGTGCTGAGAACCCAATCTCACATAAATAGGACGAGCTGAAAGGGAAGAGAGTTTTGATAGCAGTTTCTCTCAAAGCTGAATACTCTGCAGACATTTTCAGCCAAAACAGTGACTGTAAGGGAGACCGTGTTATCAGATTTTTCGAGCACTCCCTAGCTCAGAGTTGGTACACGAGAAACAATTCTTCTCTAGAAACCATTAACAAATGTTTTAGACAATATTATAATGGGATAATTGCCCACCAACCAGTTATAGATCTGAAGAGAAAGGTGAAAGTCCACAGAGAGGGTGCTGAAAGAACACCTAATGGAGAATTCCTTAGTGGTACGATAAGTTGCTTACCTGAAGCAGTGGGGGTTTAGTACACGTCGGGCTTATGTTTAAAAAAAATAGAACTGATAATAAATTAATGATGTTGCCTATTTTACTTCAGAGCAATATCGTCTGACAGACTGTGGTGGCAGGGACATGTTAAGGAGTTTGGGTGCCCTGGGCCAGTACTATTTTGGGGGCCCCTGTTCAGAACAGCTTTGAGATTAAATGAGTCACTTTCAGCTCTGCCATACCCTCTTTAGCCAGGCTACAAACGGTGCACAGGCGCTATGGTCGAAATTCTAAAAGTGTTTACATCTAATATTCAGAGATAGTAATGCGTGTTTTCACTGTTGTAACAAAGCAGCAGCCCACTAATTTTACAATGAATAATATCTGGGTTATCCTCCAATTTCTCATATGTGAGGACCTGTTTTGATCTAAAATAAACGTTTTTATGGTTGCTGCATGAAACAAAAACATTTCTCTGCAAATAGTAATAGACTCTCTCACATCAATCACATTAAAAAGAAATTAAACAAAACAGTATTTACAAGAATCGGTTTAGGAATTATTCCAGGCCATCAGGGCAACAACAGAGCTGCCTCGATCAAGGAACCCCCTGAAAGGCTGGATTGCAGTGCATGTAAATTTGTCCTTTTGTAATTTAGGACAAAAACCTTGATGGGGCATGACAAGCCCATACTTGTGTACAGGGGCGGAACTAGACCCGATCTTCGGGGGGTGGGGGGCTTACACTCCCATCCAGGACTGGCCCTAGCACTGGTCGCACACAGTGCAACGGTCTGTTTTGGCGCTCCTCCCTCATTTCCTCCTCCATGAATTTCCTCACTACCGCTCACCAACAATGCACCCCATCTCGCTATAGCACCTTTCTGGCAAACATTTCATTTTTTTTATAGCGCTACTCATAGTTTACCCACACTCAGTTCTTTGATCTGGATGGTACACGTTATTTGTAGCAGGCACATTAAACCTCTGCGCTGTGTGGGTGGCATGAGTACCCATGTGAGTGCTGGGTGAGCCATGCAACAGTGTGAGAGTAGGGTAAGAGGAGCGAGTGCAGGGTGAGTGAGGTGACCATATGAATTTGGGTGTGGATGTAAGTGCAGAGTGGGACAAATGAATGTATGGTTATTGATGGTCTTATTTGAGCGAGTTTGCACATTGAGCATTAAGGGGGACATGTGAGTGAAGTGTTGCATGAGTGCAGGGTGAGTAGTGTGCTTGTGTGACTTCAGGGTGAGGTACAGGGTGAACAGCACAAGTGCATTGTGAGTGCAGAGTGATTACTGAGTTCAAGGTGAGGAGTGATCAGTGTGAGTGCATGGTGATCAGTGTGAGAGTATTGTGATCGCTGTGAGTACAGGGTGAGCATGAAAGTGAAGGGCGAGAATGAGGACTGAGTTGTCTGAATGCATGGTGCATTCCCAGACACTTGGAAGTAACTCAGCAGGTTATTGACGGCAGCGTAGGGTTTCAGATATATTGAACTATTGCTATTATGGCATTACCAGGGATCAGGGTGGAGGAAATAAATGTGCTGATCTTGCAACAAACTTTCAGTTTTATGATTAGGGTTGCCAGCTTATTATTTTGATGTCCCATGCAGTACAAAAAAATAAACAAACAGTCACCTAAAGCTGTATTGTCAGCACTTGTCTGTGCATATTTTGAACAGCAAATATAAATAGTAGCACATTTAATTGTGTTCTATAGCTGCCTGAATTGTCCATGACTGATAATAAAATCGAACAAAGGCAGAAAAGTCACATTTCAAATGTATATATACTTATTTATTTATAAGCATATTTAGTGTCAAGACCAGCAATTTGCAAGCTGTTTAAAAAACACATGGCTGGCTGGCATTTTTCTGTTGGTATCTTGAAGCCCTGTGGGCATTGTGGCACCTGCCTGTGTAAATTTAAAAGAAACTTGGTCTCCTTTCTGCTTAGAGCTAACCCTCCCAGGACGGGTTTGTAGAGCTGAAATGCTTTAGCTGCAGTGGGAGACAGGATGTCTCCTCTCCTAAAACTGAAAGAAAGAAAGGAACAGACAGTCATACACCGCCACACAGCCCCCTGTATGCCCTGCATCTCGCTGCCTCTGCCGCTCGTGCCAGCCGCTAAGTACTATCTCCTCGTTGTTGTCTCATTGTTTTCTATCTGCCTGTGCCACCTGTTGCCTTTTGTACCCCTGTGCCCGTTTTTCGCTGCATTGTACCCCATTTTTTCTCTCTGTCCCCGTTGCCTATGCCACCCTCTTTGCCTTCTGTACCCCATCGCTCGTTTTTTCCCCATTGTACCCCATTCTCCTTCTGTCCCCGTTGCCTCCGTGTCCCCGGCAGTTTCTTTCCCGCCGCTGCGTCCCTGCGTCCCCGCCCCCTTGACACCCATTGGCTGCCCCGCTCCCACCTCCCAGCTGCTCCTCCCTCCCTCTCCCCCTCATATGCAGGCCGCGCGCAGCGGGCGCGCCGCTGGCACGCCTAAGGCAAGCCTGTCTGCGCCCGTCCGCGCCTGGACCGTGCCCAGCGCCAGAACCCCTGGCCCCCGCCAGAGACAAGAACCCCGGCTGAGATACGACTCAGCCGCCCTCAACGCACTCAACACCGGACGAACACCCGCCTGCTACAGAGCCACCCCGAGGCGAACCCACGGACCCTTCACCTGTCAAGCCTGCAAGCACACCTGCCTCCGAACCTGCAAACCACCCACCGGACCTCGCAACAACAACAACAACCACCTCAAGTGCATCCTCCTCAACACCCGCTCCATCCACAAACACGCCGTCGAACTCTGGGACCTCCTCGACACGACAGCACCAGACGTCGCCTTCCTCACGGAAACCTGGATGAACGCCTCCTCGGCCCCCCGACGTCGCCATAGCCATCCCGGACGGCTACAAGATCACCCGGAAAGACCGCATCAACAAAACCGGAGGAGGAATCGCCATCGCCAACAGTAACACCATCAGCGTCACGACCAACACCGATGACACACTCTCTGCCGCCGAGCACCTACACTTCCAGATTCACACCGACCCCAAGACCACCCTTAGAGGAACACACATCTACAGGCCCCCGGGCCCGCGCACACAATTCAGCGAAACCATCGCCGACTTCATCAGCCCACACGCCCTAGCCTCACCAGAATACATCCTCCTATGGGACCTGAACTTCCACCTGGAGAAAAACAGCAACAACGACACCACCACCCTGCTCGACAACCTCGGACTCAAGCAGCTGGTGAACACCCACACCGCTGGCCATACGCTCGACCCCATTTTCTACGCCAGCAACCACGTCACCTTCAACCACTCCACCGGACTACACAGGACCGACCACAGATTCATCCACTTCACCTTCAATAAGAACACATCCCACCACCGCACGCAACAGATCCCCCGCAGATGCTGGAGCAAAATATCCACAGACCAGCTCCTCTCATCACTGAGCCAGAACCCGCCAGCCAACACCACGGACACCAACGACGCAGCCCACAACCTCGCACAGTGGATCACCAACTGCGCCGACGACCTCGCACCACTCAAGAACCCCCCAGGCATGACCAGCAACAGGAAAACTTCATGGTTCACAGACGCCCTCAAAGAATCAAAGAAAACCTGCCGATCCCTCGAAAAAACCTGGCGCCGCGACCAAACTACAGAAAACATGAAAGCCCTCAAGAACGCCTCCCGCAAACACCACCAACTGATCCGCACCACCAAAAGAACATCATTCAAAGAGCGACTTGACAACAACACCCATAACAGCAAGGAACTCTTCAACATCGTCAAGGAGCTCTCCAACCCCAACAACAACGACATCACACCATCACAAGAACTCTGCAACTCCCTCGCCACGTTCTTCCACCGAAAAATCGCAGATATACACGACAGCTTCGGACCTCAAACTCCGCCTCCAACCACCGAACCAGCGACCCCCACCACCATCCTCAGCTCCTGGACCCCCATCAGCACTTAAGACACCACCAACATCATGAACTCCATCCACTCCGGCTCCCCCTCGGACCCATGCCCCCACCATATCTTCAACAAAGCTGACACAATCATCGCACCCCATCTCCGGAACATCATAGCCAGCTCCTTCGCGTCAGCCACCTTCCCGGAGAGCTGGAAGCACGCAGAAATCAATGCCCTGCTAAAGAAACCTACAGCAGAACCCAAAGACCTCAAGAACTTCCGCCCCATCTCTCTCCTGCCCTTCCCGGCCAAAGTCATCGAGAAGACCGTCAACAAACAGCTGACTGCTTTCCTCGAGGCAAACAACTCGCTCGACCCATCCCAGTCCAGATTTCGAGCCAACCACAGCACCGAGACCGCCCTCATCGCAGCCACCGACGAAATCAGAACTCTGATGGACAACGGAGAAACAACCGCCCTCATCCTCCTGGACCTCTCGGCAGCCTTCGACACCGTATGCCACCGCACCCTAATAACTCGCCTTTTCAACACTGGGATCCAAGGAAAAGCCCTGGACTGGATCACCTCGTTTCTCTCCGACAGAACACAGAGAGTCCGCCTCCCTCCCTTCCGCTCAGAGGCCTCCGAGATCATCTGCGGCGTACCCCAAGGCTCCTCGCTCAGCCCAACCCTCTTCAATATCTACATGAGCCCCCTCGCCACCATCGCACGCAAACACAACATCAACATCATCTCCTACGCCGACGATACCGAGCTGATACTATCCTTCACCAAAGACCCAGCCGCCGCCAAAACCAACCTCCAAGAAGGAATGAAAGACGTCGCAGAATGGATGAAGCTCAGCCGCCTGAAGCTGAACTCAGACAAGACAGAGGTCCTCATCCTTGGACAATCCCCGACCGCCTGGGACGACTCCTAGTGGCCCTCAGCACTGGGCCCCGCGCCGACACCAGCGGACCACGCCCGCAACCTGGGATTCATCCTGGACTCCTCCCTCACGATGACCAAGCAAGTCAACGCCGTCTCGTCCTCCTGCTTCAACACCCTGCGCATGCTCCGAAAAATTTTCAAGTGGATCCCCACCGAAACCAGGAAGACTGTCACCCAGGCCCTCGTCACCAGCCGACTGGACTACGGAAACGCCCTCTACGCAGGAACCACTGCCAAACTTCAAAAACGACTACAACGCATACAGAACACCTCCGCACGACTCATCCTCAACATCCCTCGCCACAGCCACATTTCCGCCCACCTGGGAAACCTGCACTGGCTCCCCGTCAGCAAGAGGATCATGTTCAGGCTCCTCACCCACACACACAAAGCGCTCCACGACATGGGCTCCGAATACCTCAACAACCGCATCTCATTCTACGCTCCAACCCGCCAGCTCCGCTCCGCCAGCCTCGCCCTCGCCACCATCTCACGGATCCGCAGAACCACCGCCGGAGGAAGATCGTTCTCCTACCTGGCAGCCAAGACATGGAACTCCCTCCCCACACACCTACGACTGACACAGGACCATCTCACCTTCAGGAAACACCTCAAGACCTGGCTCTTCGCACAGTAGCGGCACCCCCCCCCCTCCAGCGCCTTGAGACCCGCACGGGTGAGTAGCGTGCTCTATAAATGCTTTGATTGATACGGCTGCAGTGGGATGCAAGAAGTCTCCTCTGATATGAAATCGAACGCAAAGGATTTGCTTTCGGTTTTAGCAGAGGAGACACTGCCTCCCACTGCAGCCCAAGTATTTCAGCTCTACTAATTAACCCCCTCCTGGGTAGGTTAACTGTTAGCTCTTTACAGGACAAAAGCGCAAGTTGTGCCTCATCTATTTCCCCTCCCTCCCACCTCCAACCCTCTAATACCGAAGCTCGCCAATAAAGAATTCCCATTTGAAATGGGTGAAGACTTGCCAGGCCTCGGGACAGTAAAGGTCCAACAAGTGTAAATTCTTAGCTGGAGTGCGCGCACCCCCCCTGAGATGGTGTTGCGCCCCCCGGGGGGCAGGAGGGGCGCGCCCCACGGATTGAAGAACTTTGGTCTAGAGGGTGGGAGCTGGACTGGGTAATGGAGAGGTCGTCGCGATGGATGCAAGTGATGCCTTCCCCTCTTTTAATTTGTCTGTCAAGTCTAATAATAATGTAGTTTGGAGGGACCAGAAGATCCATGCAGGGGGAGAAAGCTTCATTGAGCCAGGATTCCTTAGGGATTACCACGTCAATTTCTTGACTCAAGAGGAGATCAGCAATGTCGGAGGCATGCTTCACTGCTGATCTGCAGTTAAGGAGGAGACCCGAGAGCAGAGATGCCGAGTTCCCCAGGGTTAAGTCGTGGGTAGGGGTGTATAAGGGTATTCGTTATAGGTTGCTGCTGAGTACCCCCCTGTTGATGTAGCTGGTGAATCTGTTCGTGTTGATTGAGATTGTATCAATCTTGTGTTCGCCTTCCTTAGTAGGAGGATTCAGGGCGGCAGGAGTTTCCTCATAGGATTGAAGAAGAGTTAGGGTTTCATCTTCTGATAGTTAAGTTGATTGCGAGTGCGGAATAGTCTATAGGCCAGCGACAGTGGTGGAGTGGGAGGCTTAGTATGCGGGCAGGGTGCTGCATGATGACTATGTTTGAGTTTAGCGAGTGAGTGTTCAGTAGAGTATGAGGTTCCTCAATTCAAAGGTCGCGTAATGTATGCTCTGAGCTAGGCTGGCTGTTCGGAGGTTCACAGCTTCCAGGTCTGTTAGTGACGTGTGCACTAGTGGCAAAAGGGGAAAGGAGTCAGGGCTTGGAATGTAATAGTCGGGGATCCTGGTGAGAGACTTTGAGGTCAGTCTCCGGGTGGCTGCGGTTCTGTCTGGAGAGGTGAGTCGAGGGCCTATTGTGCTATGCATGGAAGTAGGGAGGCCTTTGGGGGGTAGGCTGCAAATTCCTTTCAAGATGGAACCAGTTCAGACGATTATTCCTTTAATTTCAGATAAGTCCTTCATGATAACTATGTATCTAAGTGATGCGTTTTTAAATATTCAGATAGTGAGGATCCATCAAAAATACCTCAGATATTTTGCGTACAGATGAACCACTTTCAGTTTCAAATGATGTCCTCTGGCATTAAGTTTGCTCCAAGGGTGTTTACAAAAATGCTGACACCTTTGGTAGTGATTCTTCATCTTCAGGGCTGGAGTGTTTACCCTTAACTGGACGACTGGCTTCTGTATGCCCTGTCAGAGGTAGTGGAATTGAAGGGCTGGTTGGTAATGAGGAACACCTACAGAGACATGACCTTCAAAAACAGCTAGGAGATATATAGGTTAGATTTGAGCCCATTTCAGGACGGATTTGGGCATGGTCTTTCTACCACAGGAGAGAGCAGTGAAACTGAGGGCAACTCTATCTTCTGTATTATCTCAGACAAAGGCAATGGCAATATTATGGCCGAAAATTCAGAGTCACAAGGCTTCTTGTGTGTTCTTAGTCCCATGGGCAAGACTGATAATGAGACCTCTGCTTACTCACCTAGAGAAAAGCTGGAGGCTGTCTTCCATGGACTGGGAGCAGAGTATTCCAGTTATAGATATGATCGGGGTCAGCTTCAATGGTGACTGAAGGTGGATTCTTTGAGCAGAGGGTTTTCTCTTCATTCTTCACTAGAGATTGCCATAAGAATGGATTCCAGCCCCTTAGGCTGGGGGAGCATACTGCATACCAAGAAGGCACAAGGGAGATAGTCTTCAGAAGATGGAAGATGTTATCTGTAATTTCCTTAGGCTCTTTTACATTTCATGGGGGCATTCTAAATCAGTATATGTCGATCAGAACACATAACACAACAGCAGTATTGTAAGTGAACAGGCGGGGGGCAAAGACTGGTTCTCTCAATCGGATTTCCTTGAAAATTGGGATCTGGGCAGTGAAACATTTGCTTTCCCTGAAGGCAATTCACATCGGGGTGGGAGGGTCAATACGGTAGCAGAAAATCTTAGCAGGGTCTTCTCCTCGTCTCAAACCCTGTCTCTCTCTCGTCTGGTATTTTCTCCATAAATCTAAGAAGCTGGGGGAGGGGGGGGTCATTTCTGGATCTGTTTGCATCCAGAGACAACACTCAACTTCAGAGGTTCTCTCAATATCAGGATCCAGAAGCATGGGCGATAGGTACTCTAAACTTAAATTACATCAAGAAGCCAAGGGATTTGAGGTCGCACTGCCTATGTAGTCACACAATTGTAAAATTGAATAAAAGTAAATGTTGCCTACCTTTATGGTCCGCTGCTCATAGACCATACAATATAACAAACAATTCATAAACAGAGAGACAACGATAGCAACTAGGGAAAATAATTTCTTGAGCCTTCAGTGTTGAAGCTGTATCCTTCTTTAGTATGTGGATTAAAAATGTGCAGCAAGCGTGTTTCACCCTCAGCAGGGCTTCATCAGGGCCATGTTAATTCTACTTAGTTACCTTAGGTAAGAAGGATACAGCTTCAACACTGAAGGCTTAAGAAATTATTGTCTCTCATTGTCTTGTTGCCTCTCCGTTTATGAATTGTTTGTGATAGATACTCTATCTTCACATTGGCCTCCTCGTCTACTAAATGCATTCCCATCTATTTCTCTCCTACATTGCCTTCTCTCAAAGGCCCATACAGAGAATGTGAATATTATAGTAGTAGTTCGTCGCTGGCCAAGACGCTTTTGGTTTCTGCTTTTGAAGAATCCTCCCTGGAGAATTCTGTTGTCTCCCTTCCATCTCAAATCAGCAGGGTGTCTACCTCTTCAGAGACTGGCTCTTCCTGTCTGGAGATCGAGCAGAGCATTGGGCTTCAGAGAAGAAGGGTACCTATGCAGTTAGCGGAAATTATTCAGGTCTCTAGACGCCCTTCTACACTAAAGTCCTACTCCCAGCTTTAAAAAGGTTCTGAAGTAGCATGCGCTTCTAAATCTCTTTTAGCTGTAAAATGTGAAGTCTCCTCTGTTTTACAAATTCAAATAGATGGATTTCAAAAAAAGTTGGAGGTGACTATGCTAAGAAGCTCGGGGGCTGCGATATGGGCCCTTATGGAGCCTTGGTCCCAATAATGACTTTGATTAGGTTATCAGATTGTTAAAGAGATTTGCCATCTCAAGATATATGTCTAGATCTTTAGTCCCTCCTTGGGATTTGTCTTTGAAAGCACTACAGGGTGTACCTTGTGAACTTCTTTTTTCTGTTGACTAAAGATATTTATCATTTAAAGTGGCATTGCTAGTGTTATTACCTCGACTAGGAGGATTGGGGAGCTAACTGCATTGTTATGCAAACCTCCTTTTTTGAAGATTTTGGAAGATGGACTATTGCTGAATTATAATCTGGCTTTCCTACCAAAGGTGTGTTTCAAAAACAAGGGGACCCCACATGTTTGTGACCTGGGGTAGTAGTATAGTTTAACAAAACAGTGGTCTGGGTGAGGTCAGTAAGATCCTCAGGTAGCAAGGCTATAAGTTATTTAGTTTGAAGTTAATTAAATTGGAGTCATTGATATGCTGAAGCCAGGGTGGATCCAGTTCAGAAATGTATGTAAGGACACAGAGTATTAAAGGAAGGTATCACATTTTATTTAACATCATAAAATGAAGTAGCTTCCGTTTCTTTCATTTTTGCAGAGAGAGAATACAGTGCTCACACATAAATAAGTGACAGTGCGTGAAGTGAGGTGTTTAGTGACAGTAAAAACTTTACATCGCATTGAAAAACAGATCAAAGGAACTCAATTAATTTTTACAGTTTAAGGGAACTTTGACATTGTGGTCGACGGCGTTTCGATCTTAGTAAATCAAGATCATCATCAGGACATTATGAAGTGCGAGCACATAGAATTGCGTGAGTACTGAATAGATCACAGAGCACGGTCCGAGGAATCAGGCGCTCCGGACTACTGCCACCGCGTTCACTCCGGGATTGACTCCCTCTGGATACAACTTATTCCAAAACTACCGGGACTCTCGACTTAACACACGAGTCTCCGCCTCCGCTCAGGCCTTCGATACCCGATCAAGCCCCCCGGCCCAAGCAAGCCTGATTCCTCAGACCGTGCTCTGTGATCTATTCAGTACTCACGCAACTCTACGTGCTCACACTTCATAATGTCCTGTTGATGATCTTGATTTACTAAAATCGAAACGCCGTCGAGCACAATATCAAAGTTCCCTTAAACTGTAAAAATTACTTGGGTTCCTTTGATCTGTTTTTCAATGCGATGTAAAGTTTTTACTGTCACTAAACACCTCACTTCACGCACTGTCACTTATTTATGTGTGAGCACTGTATTCTCTCTCTGCAAAAATGAAAGAAACGGAAGCTACTTCATTTTATGATGTTAAATAAAATGTGATGCCTTCCTTTAATATTCTGTGTCCTTACATACATTTCTGAACTGAATCCACCCTGCCTTCAGCATATCAATGACTCCAATTGAATTAACTTCAAACTAAATAACTTGTAGCCTTGCTACCTGAGGATCTTACTGACCTCACCCAGACCACTGTTTTGTTAAACTTTCCTACCAAAGGTGGCATCCAAGATGCACTGGTTTTGCTTCCTGTGTTCTTTCCCTTTTCTAGGGAGGAAGAGCTTTTTTTCATTTGTTAGATCTCAAGAGAGCAGTGGAAATGTATCTCCATAAGGTGTGAGTTATAGAACGTCTGAACATTTCTTTGTCACTTTTTGTGGATTCAATCAAGGCCACGATGTTTTTAATGCTATTTCACAGTCCTTACAACCCACCATGACCACCCTGACAGCTGGTGTTCATGTGGCTTGGTATGAGCGAGAAGGGATGTGGGTAAAAGGGGGGTTTTAACTACCCTACGGTGGGTGGAGTTTACCCCACCACTTCTTGTTTTTTTTCTCCTGGTTGAGGTGAAGTTCACCTCAAAAGTAATGACGGTGAGGAGGACTAGGAATTTAGGATTACGAGATTTACTGATAAGTAACCAGACATTATGTTGCTGGTTGTAATTAAGGTAACAGCCCTTCAAGATACTGGTTCATTCTCCTGCAAAGCATTTGCCGAAGACCTGGCTAGTACACACTGCACTTGTGTTCCTGTGGCAGCTGAAGTATATCAAGGGCTGCGTCATCTAGCAGCCCAGGCCTGAAACTCCCTGTGCTGTCTTGCTGGCATTCAAACGTGACTTCGGGGTGAGATGCAGGGCTCATCAGCAGTCACGTTAAGCATTTATGATATACATTTGAAAAGCAGATATGGCAAATAACATAGCGTAATATCTAAAGTCCATGGCATGGCAAACTAAGAGCAGCCAAAGGTCGCAAGTTCGTATTTTGGGTACATCAATTCGGCGTTTCATTTTTGCGTGAATAAAATAATCATCAGAGAAGCGGTGGTAACAAGTGGCATGCAAAAAGTTACAAATAAACTTCAAAACAGTGGCGATAAGTCATGTAAACAAAATGACCTACATACGAAAAAACGTGGTGTGAAAGAGTATCACTTTCATGCGATAATAGGTTAAACTTTACTTCAGTTTTTTCCAAATACTGTACCTGGTACTCTGAGAGTAACTCCTTGGACAGCAGACTAGCCGAGCCTCCCATTTTCTCAAAAGCAGACAGCCTCCTCTTAAACTTTAGCCCAAAACTTCCGCTTGAGTCGAGACAACGTCACCGACTCACCTAACAACTAAACTAGACAAACTCGAACTTCCGCGTATGACGTCACCGATGCCAAAAGGTACACACCGGTGAGACTTCACCCTTCTATAAACCGAGAAGGAACAACGTTGCAGTGGTTGGAACGCGTGATAACCTTGGATTGGACGCGGGAGAACTCTTGCTTTGGGATTGGCCAAATGTTTCCTTGCAAATAATTGGCTAGTGGGTGTCTCACACTGTAAAGTGTTGTTTGATTCGCTAGGGGACCGCATGCCGGTTGTCACTTGTTGCAATGCTGTGCCGGTGTCTTTGAAAGAATTAGCTTTTGGTCAATGACAAATGAATGGGTTCCCCGACTTTGTTGAATGGCTTGAGTTTACCTGTTCCTTGCTGTGGCTATCCTGATTCATCTCAATACCAAGAAGACTCTTGTGATCAGGGACTGTACTGCTGGTGCGTAATCTCTTCGATAATCCTGTCTAGACTTACTCTCCACATTTTACTTCAATACAGACTTTTAATACTTGATGTTTTCAGTCTGCCTCAAGCACAAGAAGCCGTAGGAACTATTGTGTTTCCGAACCAGGTCATTCAAATGCTTTGGGAACAACGAGCGACGTTTACGTTTTGGTTCTTGAAACTGAGTTTTTATTTATTAATTGTAATTTATATAGTGCCCCTGACAAGTCGTCGTAGCGCTTTTTGGCGATTTGCGCACTACTCCGAACGCAAAAAACAAATAGCGGTGGGTTCGTTTTAAAAAAAATGTAAACATACTTTATTGGGGTTGTAATTTTTTTTACATCGTTTATAAAGATAGGCACATATATTTGCTGTTTTTACATGTTAATGCAGTGTAGGTCAGGCGCGCAACACCCATAGGGCGCACCGGGCTTCAGCCCCCTCCCGTCATGTGTGTCAGCCGGCTGAGACAGCCTCGCTCGCGGGCTGGCGTCCGTCTAATTGCAGCCGGACCCGAGAACTTCACAGGTCTTTAAAAGACCATTCACTCGTTAATGAGTCTTTTGTTGTGTTTTCACCCCTTCTTAGCCCTCCCCCCGAAATCTTTTTCAGCCTCCCCCGAAATTTGGCTCTAGTTGCCCGCCTTGTATAGGTACAATTATAGGATGCGTAGGGTTTACAGTCTGTGTCGCTAAACATAACTTATCTTATAGCATATTGTACCAGTAGCAGCCAACTCGACTGGAATTGTAGTTGGATTTCCAATTGCCAATATGGCTGTATAAACCGTAAAGAAGGAAAAAGTAGGAGGAAAAAGAATAACGTTATTTATCCCACTCCTCCCACCCAGCTACCCAACTCTGCTGGCCCTACCCCATCACATAATGTCAATAGGTTACGACTCCTACCCGTCCCCAACACACCTAAAGACAGTATGTATTTGTTTGGTAACTTTGTTCAGCAGAACTATGCTTGAGTTTGCTTTGTGCTGGTGGGCCTGGCCTATTAACCAAGTCTACACTTCCTGTGCTGCAGGGACAGGTGCAGGCTTGAGCGCCTTAAATGATTCCATTACTAGGTCCCAGTCAATCAAGATTAATGTTTTACCTAATCCTCAGGCCTCTTGTCGCCGGATAGCAGCACTTTCCGCACTACCTCACCACCTCCCTGTGCCATGCGTAAATTGTTTTGCCCATTTCGATCTCATTGTTATGGAACGTTTGGCTACGAGTAGTGCTAGATCGGTAAAGCAAATTTGCACTTTACATGCATGTTTTTGAACGCCGAGTCATACCCAACAGGCAGCTGCCAGCTGTGTCTGGCCCTGATAAACCGGTCGCCACGTTAATGTTTGAGATTACTGTTTTCCAGAATTCTGTGAGTACAGGGCATAGCCATAGCATGCGCAGCATATCGGCTTCAGCCGTCTTACATCTGGGGCACTGGTGTGTATTCGGAAACATTCGCTGTAGTCTGTGTGGGGTGAGGTATGCCCTATGCAATATCATATATTTAATTAATTTGAATTTGGCATTGTGGCATACTTTTTTGGGCATTCCACTAACATATTCCATTCTTTATCAGTTAGGTCTTTCTCAAGGTCCGTGGCCCACTTAGTGTGTGTGTCTGTTAGGAGAATCCCTGTAAGTGCCCTAATGACTCTATACAACCATTTCGCAAGGTGGCGTCCTTCCCCCATCTGATACATTGCTCGCACCAATTCGTGTGTTGAGGGTTCCACCCTAAGTGGGGCCCAGTGTTTTTTTTATATAATGGAGAATTGCAGCGTATGTTGGGTATAGATTTCCTGGTACCCCATTTCACCTGGTGACATTTTTGTGGTCCATTAAGATACCGTTGTCGTACAGCGCTCCCACTGTGGTGACCCCTCCCTCTGACCAAGCAAGGATTCTCTTTTTAGTGATTAGGCCGGTAGGTGTGGGGATACCCAATAATGGTGTGTTATCTGCATATGGGGGGCATCTGCGTGTGTAGTGTAGGGTCTTCTTCCAATAGGTAAGCGCAATACGTAGGAGTGTTGGGGCACCTGGAGGTATTGTAGACCGTGGTAGCAGTAACATATGTAGAATACCTTTTTCAATATCTCGGGTCGTGTATCCTATTTCGTGCAGGTTGCGGCCTGCAAGCCAGTACGACAGCCATTGAAATTGGCTCGCTTAGAAGTATGCACGGAGATCGGGTGCACCCAGACCACCCTTGTCCGTGTCTAGTTGTAATTTGGACAGCCCCACTCTGCGACGGCCATTTCCCCATATCAAATCCGATAGTAATGTGTCTAATGATTTAAGTACAGGAGTGGGGATTACTACCGGCAAGTTTGTAAAGAAGTATAGCAGCCGCGGGAGAACGCCACTCGTCCCATCACAGATCGCAGCAATGAGGTCCAGAATATGGTCTGTGATCTAAGTGCCCTTATGACTTTGTTTAGGGTACCATCTATCAGGTCTTGCGAGCTTCTATAAATTTGGATGCCTAGGTACTTGAAGGTGTGATGTGCCACCGAGAGGGAGAGCCACCCAAACTGGATCACATTTGGACGTTTACCAGGGCAGAAGAAAAAGGCTTGAGATTTTGACTTGTTTATAGTGAGACCTGATATTTGTGCAAAGTGTGAAAAAATCTCCGGTTTCGGCGCTAGGGCATGGGTCAGGTCATTGGCATAAAGGATTATATCATCTGCATATGCGGATAATACTTGCATGGAGTTACCCAGCCGGATGCTCATCTGCTCCGCAGTAACTTAATGGCTAAGGGTTCCAGGGCAAGCACGAAAAGTAAGGGGGATAAGGGACAGCCCTGCCTAGTGGTGGATTAGTATAGGGGAATATGTACTGTACTTCTTCATTGTTCAATTAATTAAAATCATTACAATATACTACATTTTCCATGTATAGAGAAGGAAAAGTTAGAGGGCTAACTGAGTTTTCTAAAAGCTATAAAATCGTAAAAGCGATTGTCCGTACTGAATCTAAAGTGCTGGTGCGTAGGGGTGGCTCCTGCGTCTGGGAACCCAGTTTACGCATCTTTTAGATGGGCCCTATTCCCAATAAAATGAATGTTCATTTTATGGTGACTAAACATTTAAAACAACATAATTTTACTCGTTTCGGTGCCAGGTACCTGGATTAGCTTGTCTAACTTGCTTGTTTAGTCCTCTAGTCTTGATCGTTTTTTGTTCCCTTATGTGCCTGGGATTTGTGATGAATGGAATCCGAGGCATGACTCTGAATATGTTGTATACACAGTACTGATATTTTGCTTTGAGGACTGTTTAATCATAGTCACTCTGGCTTGGTGGCCAACTGGTTACAGCTTGTGACTTTAGTGGTTTGTGTCAGTGCAGCACGGATTGCATTTATGAATTTCCCTAGTCAGGCCACCATTTGTGCTGTGTTGGCGAAGAAGCACAGGTCTGAGACTTCTCTGCATTGTCTAAAGCAGTGAGACTTGCAAATTGGGAGTACCAAGCAGTGCCGCTCTCTTGCCAACTTTGGGCAGCAACACAGCATATGAATCCAAGATTCACAATGGTAGCTACATAGACGACAAGTGATTGAGTTGTCTTGCCGGGCCCAGGATGGATTGAAGTCCACGATGGGCAGTACGAGAAGTCTCATGTAGGTGATTCTTTTCCAGGCCAGGACTGTCAAAGCTTGCTCAAAGTATGGCTGAGATTTTCCAAGGAAATTAGAGGCGTCCAGTGTAGAAAGATTGGGTTGGTAGTGTAAACTTTCCAGGTCCCTTTCAAATGATATTCTCCTGACCTGTGCGTTCACTGTCTTTTTCCAGGCTATGGCCGGGATAAACTGGTTGTTCAGATTTTGGATTTCTATTTCAAGTAGACCTGTAGCTGCTGCCAATTGTATCTGCAATGGGGAGCCACCCTCTTCAAAAATTGTTTTGATTTGAGCTTTCAGTGAGGGTGCTGAGGCAACCAAAGTACTAATATAGTATTTTATTATGTCCCCTGAGCAAATGATATCCGGGCGGGCGAGTCCCAGCTCCAGTCTTACTTTGGCTCTCCTGGCCTGTCGAGGGAGAGCTAGAACCTTCTTGTAAGCAGAGATTTGGAGTTTCATAAGGAGCTTGTTGAATGCGCCGGGAAATACTAGATGACCATAGTTAAGAGAGGGAACAAGTTTTGCTCTTAGAACTTTCAGGATGGGTTCTGCAGTCGGACTGTTAAGTCGCTGGTTTAAGCGTCTCAAACTGTAAATGATGCCGGCCCCCTTGCTTCTTGGGTATTTTAAGTGGGCTGCTGGTTTTGCCCCTTCCGATAGGCTGATGCCCAGGTAGTTATAACTCGTGCATGTTTTAATTTGCTGATCGCCTAGGCGCCATTGAGCTGTTTTCTTTCGCTAGTACTTCCCAAAGATGAGTATCTTGGTCTTCTCCTGGTTTGCAATGAGGTTGTTCTTTTGATTATACCTGTGGAGGGCACTGAGAGCTTTCTGTAGACCAGTCGGCGTGTGATCCATTATTACAGTATCATCGGCGTACAGAAGAATTTGGAGCCGCACTTTCCCCAGCCTTGGTGTTAATAAACTTGCGCATTCTAGGGCTTTTCCCAGGACTGCTGTGTAAAGATTAAAGAGAAGGGGGGCGAGGACACACCCTTGTTTCAGGCCATTATTGGTTGGCACCTTCGCTGTTACAGTAGATTGGCTGGTCTTTATGCGGACCCAGGTCCCCTGATGTAGTGCGATTATTGCCTTTAGTAACTGTTGTGGGATTCCCCAGGAGTCTAGTTTTCCCACAGTTTCCCTCGATCAACCCGGTCAAATGCTGCACTGTAGTCCACGAAACAGCAGAAGAGTGGTAATTGTGTTGGCTGGGTAACTTGGTGTGACAGGTGACCCAGTACTAAAATGTAGAGTAATAAGGCGGTCATTTTCTGGTTTCATGCTGTCCTCTTTTTTATAAATGGGGAAAAGAGTGGAACCTTTCCACGACGATGGGATAGTTGAAGTGGCATGAGCGTACTTGAAGAGTGGTGTGAGCTGTCCTGCCCAGTATTCATGTGAGGCTTTAAACACTGATGCGGGGACCGCGTTGGGTCCTGGGGCACCATCTGTCTTCATTTTTTTAAATTAAGTTGGTTACCTCGGCCTCTGTAATGTTAGGTGTTTTAACGGCCTGGCATGTTACTGGGGAAGGTTGTTGTGGGTTGGTATATGATGTGTTCTGGTGGTTAGAGTATAACTGCTTTGCATGTTTGACCCACTCAGCGGCTGCCACTCTGTTCCCTTTTGTCTGACCGGTGTTATTGTGTTGGCTGATGTATTTCTAAAGTTGAATATGTCCCCTTTCTGTAAGGAGGGTGAATATTTTCAGCCATTCTGCCTCGATTTTCTTAGATCGTATCTGCCAGACTTTCTTTCTGTGCTCCTAGACAGGTATCCACCCTCAATGCCACTTGGCGTATGTACAAACATGAGAAGATGCTCTGAACTGGTATTATCTGTAGGGACATAGGGGAATATGAGTTTATTTGAACTGTGCTCTTGCAAGCCTGTTAGTTGGATTACTTAGGATAATGGAGGGACCAGGGCTTTAAGTGGGATGAAAAAATTGGAGGGAGGGGGGTCTCGCAAAGGTGTGTGGCCAAAGTAATTAAGGGCGTGGCTTAAAAACACATAAGCTAACAAGCTGTGCTTAGCATAGTGTGCCTTCCAACTTGTATTTTGCTGTTCCTGTTATTGCATCCAGATATATGATACAACAAGTAACATAATACCTACAACAAGTCACAACTATTGTCTTTGTCAATAGTTGTTATTTGCATAAGATAAATAAGCAGCAACTATGGCTTGTATATATTAATGAAAAAGTCAACTTAAAGCCCTGGTGACACCATGACGATGATGCTGCTCCTGAGTTTCAAATAGAGAAGGGAAATCCAGAGAGAAAATGACTCCTTAAAGGATTTCCCTTTCCCTTCAATGCTCACCTGGCATGACATCATGCCATAACTTCTCCACTAGTGAGAAATGAGCAGTACGAGCATGCGCACATCGATGTGCCTGCTTTCACTGCAGTCCGGGAAAAAATGGACCGCCTGTGCCAGTGCACAAAACAGAGCCCGATAGAGACCTGTTTCGAGGCCCCCTTTAAAAAAACTGCTGGTGCTCAGCACCAGTGAGACCCGACCCACTTAAAGCCCTGGGAGGGACAGAAGAGGGATGAGTCTAGAAAGTGTTATTTGAGAGATCGTAGTAGTAGGATGAGGTTTGGGATGGGCAAAAGCAGTGATGGAGGAGGGAAGAGTCTCTAGAAAGGTATTTGGGAGATCATAGTAGTAAAAGGAGTTTGGGGTGAGCCAAGGAGGGATATAGGTGGGAAGAGTCTAGAAAGTGCAGTCGCACTCCTTAATAATTGGACTCAGGAGAAAGTAACTTCACTAATCACTCCTTGTATTTGAATATTTTTATGTTTATCAAATTTGAATTGTACTGAGCGTGCAAGGGCCCCGATGGTAAATTGTACAGAGTGTGCCAGGGCCCACGACTGTCTGTACATGAGTACCAGGCCTGGCAAGTTGCCAGTAATCATACGGTGTCACTGGTATGGGTGGGAGACCCCATGAGGTCTGCAATCCTTTTATTTATAACCTCTGGCCAGAGGGTGACGTGAGCATCTACATCCAGGGCACTGGTCCCCACACAGCGACCGGGTGGCTCACTACACCAAGGATGGGTAGTGACCACTGGGGTTGCATTCTTGCATTGGGTTTTCTATTGTATTATATAGCACTTATTTCCTCTGGGGCGCTGAAGCGCTTGCCTACATGGGTGCACTCTACATCATGGAGGGTGTGCAGTTGGAAGAATGTTGTCTTTGTTTTGATCCTGTATGAGAATTGTTTCCATGTGGTGCGGTTACCATATTACGGAGCAGTGTGTTGGATGATGAAGTGTGAGAGACAGGCCCACAGTTTATGGTTTTCAGTATGCTGGTAGCTTTTAACTGCTCTGCAGGTCTCTTTATGGTACTTTATATGATATAGTCTGCTCAGCTGGTTACTGCATTGGGTTGTCCAATCTGAGGTTTTGTGTATAGTCCTGAGGTGGCATGTTAGGAGGGCGGGAGCAGTGGAGAGATCTGTTGGGATATAATGAAAATCCATACCAAGATGACCAAGGTTGCGTGTGTTGTGACAATTGCCCATTCTATCATGACACTTAACCATGTTAGAACCATTGGTCGAAGTGGGCAGGATTACAGGGCCACGATGTGCCCATACTTTTTACATTTAAGTAAAACAGTTCCCCTACTGCTTTGTAAAAAGGCAACCGTCCCAGGACAGTTAATTCCGACAACTGAAATGTTTCAACTGAAGCATAAGGCAGGGCGTCTCCTGTGCTGTGAAACTGAGGGAGGGGCAGACAGCTGAATAAGCCTCCTTGCCAGTGTGCCTGCTTGCCTGAAAGAAATGTAAATGTGCGCAACTAGTTAATATGCAAATGTAAATGGTTCTTGGTAGCCGGTATAGGCTTTAATTGGTGGAATTGCTTGAAACTTCCTAATGACACAGATGTATTCTTTTTGAGTGGTATTGCAAAGAAGTTACCAGCTGAGCCATGACATGTGTGCTTTTAAAGGACAGTTAGAAAGAAAAGTGCACTACGTACAGTCTGGGTATTACTAAAATCCTTATTTTGGAATCCCTTTTTTTTATCTTAAACCTTTTTGCGCATTTTGTAGCATCCTGTCTTATACTGCATGTAATGCAATTTTAAAATAATGACTTACATATTCACAGTACTTTCTGTCACAGCCTGGGACTTCGTGGTGCTAAAAATACACAAGTCATTTATTCTTCGCTGCGCCAACCAGGATTCAGTTCTGTGGATCTCTAGTCACAAATCTCTGCAGTGCATTAATTGTGGTTTCATAAAGTACGATCGTGCATTTCCCACTGATTAACATAACTTGCATTTAATTTTCATATAAACTGTGCATTAGTTTGTATATAATTACCTGAAGGTAAAAACCGAAAAAATTTGCAGAATATTTTGTTCTTTTAACCACGCACTTGACCATGCCCACATGCTCATTCACCTCGCCCTCATTGTGCGCAGCATCACAGTCTCCATACTTTTGTTAATGCATTTCAACCACTGGTTAGAGCAATATATAAAAGTAAAAGGAAAACAAAGTGCTCACCAATGGCAAAAAGGAACCAAGTGGCCCGGTAGCACTGTGCAGCTGCATAGTTTTGCAGGTCCATGTGTGACAAGTTAAGACAGTCTTGTTTTTTTCCTAGAGCTATGGGACTTGTAGTCCTGGCTTTTATACTCTGTTAAATAAGACTACAAGTCTTAGAGTATTAAAAAAAAAAAACAGGACTGGTCTAACTTCATAAGTGGACCTAGGGTCTTTGGCGAAAAAAAAACAATTTGAAAAAGCTGTATGGAGAGCAGGGAATTAAAAATGAAGTGTGTTGAGCCTAGTAGCACATTTCAGCTTGCGGGTCATCTTTAAAAAAACAAAAATTACCCAATAAAAAAGAAATGAATATGGGAAGAGAGCAAGCAAACACATGCACTCCCACAAAGTGCTGATACCTACAGAAAAGAGTCCTCTAAAGGCAGCAGTGGAAGAATACAACTCACCCAGTTGGATGGTGAGACCGAAATACTTACAGGCAAAACAAACAGAAGAATATGGAGGAAAACCATTGAATCAAGAACATACACCAGAGATGGACAATAAAGCCATCCAATCATAAATACATGACTGATCCTAACCTGCTTTAAATAGATATGTATTGGAAACAATAGGTCTGCCAAAAGACTTCTAAAACTGTCTGTTGCTAAGACATAAACGTCTAAACATCTGTTCACGAAGCAATCAGACCGCAATCTTGTGCCAGAGAGCAGGGTATTTTTAAATAATCTTCCCTCCAAAATGTCCATGTCTCCTGTGCTATACACATTTCTGGGTCATATTGTAAATCTGTGTGATAGGAAATTGGCAGTGTGCTATTTTTTATATGTATGGGGGTTTTCAAAACTGAAAAGTTTATTTTGAGCAGCAACATGTGGTAACGTTGATTGGGCACTTCAAGAACTCAGTGAATGCAGTTCTAGCATAAAGCAACATTAAGACCCGCATGCACAAGACCGAGCAAGTCTTTTTACTGGAGAATATTATCCCCTTAGGAAACATCATACATGTGACAAAAGGATTTACTCACGTTTATTTCCTGGTGACGAACAAGCACTGGTAGAGCTATAGGCTGTATCTTAATAAAATATTTTTATAGAAAGAATATGCCACAAGCATAAAAAGAAAGAAAAAAGAAAACCTGCTGCTACCGCAATGTGGTAGCCATATACTTGAATTTAAATAAAATAAAAACATTGCCTATTTGTTTGATAGAGCAATACATGTGATTCATAGTAGACGTACTTATAATTGGTATTGAAACCCTTTCAGTTTTAATGCACATAGGAAAATTAGATTCTTATTGGCACAAGAAAAAGGAACTATTAGCTATGAATTATTGTATTCTAAAGGTATTGTTTAAACACACAAGAGGAGCAAAAAAGAAGGAAAGAAGCCCACCAAACCTGGCTCTGAAGTGTATATGTTTTACGGGGATGTGCACTGGTCCCTGGGCAAAATGCTATCCTTCTCAATAGAAAACAGGCAGTGGGTTGAAGTGGGCAGACCCTTTGCCTAATGCTGAATGCTGTGGAGAGGAAACGAAAAATGTGAGTAACAGCTGAACAGACCAATGAATGAAGAGGGCTGACCCAAATAACCAAAGGAATACCTAAGGCTTGCAGTCCACAGCAACCCATATCACTACAAGTCTTGACATTTGGCCTGTAGTTCCTTGTGCTTTCTCCAGATGTGCAGCAGTACTAGAGCAGCACACGAGGCAGAGGGAGATATATATTTATTATTATTATTTTGGTCCTCCGGTATACCCATGGGAAAGTACCAGTTATATTTAGTTGTGCTGTCCTATCAGAATGAATTGAATGCCTATCCTCCCGTTTTCCTTAACTGGGATGACAGTAACTTCTATAACCTTAACTTGTAGAATCCTCGCCGCCAGTATACCACTTCAAATGAAGAACTTTCAAACCAGTTTCTAATAATTATCATCTGCTATAATTATCATCTGCTATGACAGTGGTTCCCAAACTGTGCGCCGTGGCTCCCTGGGGAGCCGTAAAGCCTAGCCTGGGGAGCCGCACCCCAAGCACTTTAATGCATTTAATGTTGAAGGGTCTGTTGTCTTCAGTTAAACTAATTAGACTTAAACACATGATGTTGATGATTTGTAAGATACATGCCTAAAGCTGTAAACGTAGTGCTTAATTGATGGCATTTCGAGGGAGATGACCTCCATATTTCACTGGATCCCCATGTTCCAACACTCCCAAAGTAAGAGGCAGATGCCTGACCTATTTTGTTACTCATTAATAGTTTTTTTTTTTTCCAAATGCATTTTACACCTATGCAAGTTATCAGGAAAGTACAGTTTCCTGTCTATTAAACACACTAAGTATTATTAGATATTGACATTTGTACTTGAATCATAGGTACTTCCAGTGCACATTTCTTTCAGTATACACACATTTCCAGACAGGCCTGCTCTCTCCTTGAGCACAGGGAAGTAAAACACCATATACAGCATAATGCCAACATTTGGAAGCAAGAAAGAGGGACGTTTAAAAAAAAAAACTGAGGAATTAATTTTACTTGCATTGATTTGGTGACAATTTTAGGGAGGAGACAGCAAAAATAAAGCTGTATGTGTTTTAAAAAACCATGAGTCACCCTGCTGGGACAGGTGTGTTGGCTCGTATGACATGGGTAGAAATGGAAGTGCATGCAAATATTCTTCAAGCGCAAAAACACTTTTGCAACGGGGCCTACATTCATAAGGGTGCTATCTAGCACTGTAAGTGGGATAAAAAAGTTTGAGAGGGTACAATAAAAAAAAAAGTCATTAGAGGCGCCACCTTAGTAATCCAAAACACCCTGCGTATATGACTATAATACCTTCATCAGCTTCATTCTAATTATTTTCAGGGAGAAAAATGCAAGTACTCTCGAGGCCGGACTTACATCCACACCACCCTCCAAAAAAAGTAACAGTGGGGAGCCACGGGCAATAGCCAATGGGTCAAGGGAGCCGCGGGTCGAAAATGTTTGGGAACCACTGTACTATGAGATAAAAAACATGTGCTGTGTTCTTCCCTTCTCCCATTTCAGTGTGATTCCAAGAATGATCAAACGTTAGAAACTAGGTGCCATCAAAAACAATACTGTTAGTTTATAACACAATGACCAAGTGAGCACCAGAGGCATGGGACAGTTGAGGGTAAAATGATGGGTAACTTGGGGAACATGGATGACTGAATGGGGAGGAGGTGATATTGGTGCCTAGATTCTATCTAGTACAGCCCAAATTATTACACCAAATATTCTACACTCATACACAATTGAAGGTCTATAGCTCTGATTTGATCAGATTTATACATAGTGGATGCAGGCATAAAGGTGACTTTATGCATATATGGTGGGAATGCTTGTGCACGAAGGTATTTTGCGCGAGGGTGGATACCTGTCTAGGATTAGATGTGGAGACTGGCATAAGAACCAAAACAATGCCACTTGGCGTATGTACAAACATGAGAAGATGCTCTGCAACTCATGGTTAGTGGCAGCTAGACACAGCATAGCTAACTGGAGAGGGAATCGCAGGCTCTCAGTGTCAGGTGAATGGTGTCGAAACATGGATTGACATTTGGTGTGTGGCAGCGGGGAGGGAGATATGTCAAAATAAGGGTTGATCACAGAACTTCACCAAGAAATGGAAGAAATGGTGTGAGTTCCATCGACAATACTGATATAAACCATAAACGAATGATCTCTTGAGGTTAGGCGATAAGAATGTGTGAGATGACACCCACTGTGTTAATTGTGAGTGAGACCACTCATGGTGAAGGTATAATGTATGAGCATCAAGTCTGTTATCTGTGGCTTCCCTTACAATCAGCGAAAAGGGTTGAAACCGCATAATAGCAGTTAGCTTACCTTTAATGAATTTCCCAAGTCAAAATTTTATAATTTCTTCATTTTTTTGGGGCAGAATATACTCTCTCCACTCCCAGACATTCAATAGTATATGTCAGTGGTTCCCAAACATTTTCGACCCGCGGCTCCCTTGACCCATTGGCTATTGCCCGTGGCTCCCCACTGTTACTTTTTTTGGAGGGTGGTGTGGATGTAAGTCCGGCCTCGAGAGTACTTGCATTTTTCTCCCTGAAAATAATTAGAATGAAGCTGATGAAGGTATTATAGTCATATACGCAGGGTGTTTTGGATTACTAAGGTGGCGCCTCTAATGACTTTTTTTTTTATTGTACCCTCTCAAACTTTTTTATCCCACTTACAGTGCTAGATAGCACCCTTATGAATGTAGGCCCCGTTGCAAAAGTGTTTTTGCGCTTGAAGAATATTTGCATGCACTTCCATTTCTACCCATGTCATACGAGCCAACACACCTGTCCCAGCAGGGTGACTCATGGTTTTTTAAAACACATACAGCTTTATTTTTGCTGTCTCCTCCCTAAAATTGTCACCAAATCAATGCAAGTAAAATTAATTCCTCAGTTTTTTTTTTTAAACGTCCCTCTTTCTTGCTTCCAAATGTTGGCATTATGCTGTATATGGTGTTTTACTTCCCTGTGCTCAAGGAGAGAGCAGGCCTGTCTGGAAATGTGTGTATACTGAAAGAAATGTGCACTGGAAGTACCTATGATTCAAGTACAAATGTCAATATCTAATAATACTTAGTGTGTTTAATAGACAGGAAACTGTACTTTCCTGATAACTTGCATAGGTGTAAAATGCATTTGGAAAAAAAAAAAACTATTAATGAGTAACAAAATAGGTCAGGCATCTGCCTCTTACTTTGGGAGTGTTGGAACGTGGGGATCCAGTGAAATATGGAGGTCATCTCCCTCGAAATGCCATCAATTAAGCACTACGTTTACAGCTTTAGGCATGTATCTTACAAATCATCAACATCATGTGTTTAAGTCTAATTAGTTTAACTGAAGACAACAGACCCTTCAACATTAAATGCATTAAAGTGCTTGGGGTGCGGCTCCCCAGGCTAGGCTTTACGGCTCCCCAGGGAGCCACGGCGCACAGTTTGGGAACCACTGGTATATGTGATAAATCGGTATACAGTAAAGCCCCCGTGTCTGCTCCCTCTTGCTGCTTCTGAGTGTTGCCTGAGATTGTATCCCTGGTTTTGTTTTCTGGCTTACATTGCATCTGTATTGTCATTTTATTATTTTTATAGTCTGATCCCTTGTTTTCTGGTTTACATTGCATCCTTTTTGTCATTTTGACTGTTTTACTTCCTAATTCCGTTGATGTTTTCTGCCGTTCCCACCATCCAATTCCTTCAGTTTTTTCTCCCTCCCACTGACCCCCCCCCCCCTGCCTCTCAGCAACCCTTCCACCTACCAGAACTTACTTAATGGTGGTCGCAGCGCGACTCCATTGAGAAAGTCCCAGTGTCCCCCTAGCTGCTTCTGAGTTTTGCCTGAGATAGTTTCCCTGGTTTGGTTTTCTGGTGAACATTGCGTCTATTTTGTTATTTGATTTGTTTTCTGGTTATATTGCATCTGCTGTGTCATTTGGACTGTTTTACTTCCTGATTCCTTTGTTGTTTTTCTGCCGTTCCACTCCCCTGCCCGATTCCTGCAGTTTTTTTCTCCCTCCTGCCAGCCCTGCCCACCGCCTCCCAGCATCCCTCCTGACTCCCAGGACTGTTTAAAGGTGCTCACAGCGTGACTTAGCAGCAGGTGCGCCAAAGGCAAGCCCAACTGCGCCTGTCCATGCCTGGACCACACCAGCACCTAGAACACTGGTTCTTCCACCCCGCACAGGTACACCGCAGCAGACTTCTGAGCCCAGGATCCAGGGGCGCAACGACGACAACAACTGCTGCTGCACATGTCAACACACAACCGAGGACCATTCTCCTGCCAGCACTGCTGCTTCACCTGCAACACTAAAACAAACAACGCTGGAAACCCTGCAAAAACGACTGCGTCCACCAGGCCGACCGAGATGCCACAGTACAACTCCAGTTCATTCTACTCAACACACAATCCCTCGGTAAACGAGCCACGGAGATCTGGGACACAATTTCTTCCCTCACCCCAGACATCATCTTCCTCACAGAGACCTGGCTGAACTCCGCATCCACCCAGGATATCCCCATCGCCACCCCAAAGGCGACAAGATAACACAATTGGACTGAACCAACAAACATCTTGGAACCCAAGAAGATTATCTGCGGTATCCCCGAAGGATCATCCCTCAACCCCACCCTCTTCAACACATACATTACCCCACTGACCAACACCGTTAGATCACAAGGACTCAACAACATCTCCTACGCCGACGGCACCCAGCTCATCCTCTCGCTGTCAGAAGACCCCTCCACTACCAGAGCCAACTGCCACAGCTGTATTATGAACGTCGCCGACTGGATGAAGGATAACTGACTCGAGCTCAACACAGACAAGACTCATCTTTGGGAACAACACCTCGCCATGGAATGACACATGGTGGACTACTAAACTCAGCCCTTCCCCGCCCGACAGACCACGCCCGTAACCTCGGCATCTTCTTGGACAGCAATCAATCTATGAAGAAACATGTACATGCAGTCTCATCCACCTGCTTCCACACCCTACTCATGCTCGTCAAGATCTTCAGGTGGCTCTCAGCCAACGCCAGAAGGGCTGTCACGCAGGCCCTGGTCACTAGCAGGCTGGACTATTGGAACACACTCTACGTAGGAATCAGCACACACCTCCTGAAGAGACTTCAGACAATACAAAATTTGGCAACAAGACTCATCCTTGACTTCCCCAAATGGACCCACGCCACACCTCAAGAAGCTACACTGGCATCCGATCCAGAAGAGATGGCAATTCAAGATGTTGGCCCATGCGTACACAGCCCTGCACCACGAAGGACCAGCATATATAAACAAATGCATGATCTTCCACCAACAGATCAGACACCTACGATCCACCTCCCAATTCCTCGCAGACACCCCTCCCCGCCCGGATGCGCCAAAGCAACAGCAGAAGATGCTCCTTCTCACACCCGGCTGCCGAAGTTTGGAACAAACTTCCCTTGTACGTAAGGACCGCCCCATCGCTCCAGGAATTCAGTAAAGGGCTCGAGACCTTGCTCTTCAAATGAATAAATCACCATGAAGCAGTTGGCCACTCCAGTGCCTTGAGACCCTTGCAGGTGATTTTCCACACTCTATAAGTTCCTGATTGATAGCTTCTTTTAAGCACTGCTTCCACTTAGGCTTGTAAGGAGGTGGACTAACCATTTAGTGAATTGATTTGTTCCACTGGTACCTAATTATACTTCCTCTTTTCATCATATCTTCGTCTGGTTTCATGTAGGTGATCATTTTTAGCAATTATTGACTCTGCTAGTTGTGCAATGTATAGCCTAGTCAGATATGTTGCCTTAAAATTCTTTTCTCATCACTTTGCATAACAATTATTTATTTTTGGAAATAGCTACACTTATTAATAATTATTTGTTAAAATAATGCTTTATCTCTGTCCTCATTTCTTCTGACCACTGTAAATAACGTGTTTCTATTACCAAATTGATAGTCCTCTATCTGGTGCAATTGAAAGGATAACAGGTTGAATTAACTTTGCTAAAGGTTGAACTCATGCCCTTCAGGTCACACAGGATGTTAACAATGCATGCTTGCTTTGCTGAAACATCAGCCCAGCCTGCTTATAAACCCTTGTAACTGAGAAAGTTTTGGAAATCGGTTGAAGTCCATTAAGTTTCCATGTAGCTGAGAGGCTGCCATCCTAGTGATGAGAATCCTGTGACTTCTGTAACAATGAAAAGACAAAAAGTATGATAAGATTTCAGACTGGTGGGTGTCATTGAAATTTATCATCATCATAACTTTATTTCGATCACAAACTATCTTAAAAGGTACATAGAAAAAACACATTAAGATAGATAAAAGATAAAAATAATTAAAAGGAAACAAATCTTCCATATAAACAGATAAAAATACATTAAAAAGATATCATACAATATATTTTGAGTGTTTGATCCATAAAGCTTGCCAATATTTGTCCAAACCAGACACTATTACTCTACGAGTATCTGTGGATAGAATGACGAACTCCAATTATTATGCAGAGAGAATCTTGATTTCATTAAAGACAAACTGAGGCTAACATTATCCAATACACATGGCTATCTTCCTCTTTGGTTAGCTGCTCACAGCAAGGAAGTTATTCTCCTCTTTAAAAATCAAACTAACCTCCCACAAGGAATCATAACGTGCTTTGGGGGGTCTTTCAAGTATAATGCCCTTCATTACTCGTTTGATAAGAGAGTTACTACCTATTGCTAGATTATTCATTAAAGCATGTCTCGATGAAATTGCGGATCTATAAAAGTTAATGGTCCTATAAGAGGGACCAGAGTTAAAAAGGGTCGCGAAATAATTTGCTATCTGTTGAACAGGGACCTCCACGGGATCCAACCTCCTCACTTGACACCAACTGAACCATTTTTTACACACACCCTTATATCTTTTCCTGGAGCCCAGGATTCATCCAATAAGTTCTTAGCTTCTGATGAAAGGTCTGAATATCTATTCGATCCCTTGAAATCCTCCCGACAAGAAGGTTCATTTTCCCCTCTAAAACCAAAGGGTGTTCCTCTCCCTCTGGGTCCTGAAGCAGGCCCAGGGATGCTGGAACTGGACGAGGGATATCTATAGCTAGTTCCATCACTCCCGGGAACCACACCTGGAATTTCCAGAAGGGAGTCACAAGGATGATACTGCTGGTCTCTCCTCTCACTTTCCACAGGACTCTCTGGATTAAGGAGAAAGGGGGGAATGCATAGGCTATGTATGTTGACTTTAATGAAATCAAGATTGTCTCTGCATATTAATTGGAGAATCGTCATTTCATTGCAAGACCGGAGGCTACCATTATGCATGTTGGGGCAGCAATTAAAAGTATATGCATAATGGTAGCCTCCGATCTTGTAATGAAATTCTTAATGCATCGAGATAGCAATTATCCACTTGCCCCTCAAGGACTTGTAATGGGTACAAAAGAATAGCAGATGGACTTAGGATTCAGGACTTTCTTTACAAGCTGGACAATTGTCATCAAAGGGAACATTAATACTCTACTTACTGCAAAACTATTTCGTCGGTAGGGTCTTGTATCTAAATTGTAGAAATAATTTACGTGCAGGGGGGGGAACAATTTCATCAATAGTTTTCTCAAACAACGGAACAGGTTTAAAGTTAATAAATTCCTGGGTCAGAGTGCCCACCGGTTTTATTACCTCTTTCGCCGAGATTGATTCCCAGTAGACAGTTTTCACCCTACTCTTTAGTATTAAGCACAGCTTCTCCGGGTTATACCAATAAACCTCCATCCCTAGTTTCCTCAACGGATCTCTGAGTTCTAAACCATGCGATGGAGATTACCTGGGGCTGTTTCAAAAGGCCCACCATCGCAACTCGGTAAGGGGCAAGCTCCTCAATTGACCACAGACTATGCCATAACATTAGATGCTCATAATCCAATTTGTGGGCCAGTTGTCTTTGGGCCAGGTCCAGAAAAATTGGGGACAAGGGCGTGCTAGTTGGTAAATTAAAAAGCGATCTTATGAAATGGTTTTCTAGGGTGGTAAGACAATCCATGTTCCCTCTCCCATAGTTTAGCCCCATATCAAACGCCCCCTAAGGATTTGATATTGTAAATTTCTAACGCTGGGGCCTCTTTCCTGGACACCGTGCTTTTGTGAATCTTACTTATGTGAGTGGTCTGATGGATTAATGACAACTGTGCTTTCTCAATATGGGGTGTCTAACATAGGTTTTTTGTTACACGAATGCCCAGGTAGTCAAAGACAGAAACTTGTTCTAGAGTACTATTCCCTACATACATATGTCTATTTGGTGGCTTTGCAATTCCTATACAAAATATCATAATATATTTTGTTTTAGCCTTGTTTAATTCCAGGCCCTGCTGAATACAAAAAAGAGTATAAAATCATTTAGTAGCTGTGGAGGCCTTGTAGGGTCCTCGATATTAGTAGAGTATCGTCAGCGAAGAGAAGTGCATTGAAATTCTCAATTGATGGGAATATTGGTGTCCCCAAGCTACTGTAATCTAAAACTGAACTGTCGGGCACATTGCAAGGGTAGATAAAGCTTTGCCAGCAATGTTCATTACTTTGGAGACCTGCAAACTGTGGATTTGTGGAATCTGTCCACCGGGCTTAGAATAATGAGGTCTCTCGGAAGGAGACCGCTACAATTTCTTGTCAGATACTGTGGCAGGGTAAAATCCATCCACAGTTGCAAGTACCCTCTTCTCCTCTCCCCTCACTTCCTTTAGGACATTTTGTATTTAGCATTGAAAGGATAAGCAAAAGAGGGAAGCCCACGTTCAAGGAATGTATGCTGATCCCGAACCTAAAGTTAACAAAGGCAGCACAGATGTAGATTCAACAATGCGAGAAGGTTTATCCCAAAAATCCCAGACAGACCACACGGTTCACGAAAAGGAAAAAGCGAATAATATAAATCACAACGCAAATACATAGTTAATACCAGATATAGATCAATTGATAAGAATCATAAAGAAAATAAAGCCAGAAGGTGCCGCAGGACCGAATGGAATCCCAAACGCGCTATTTAAAGGAGATGTGTCATATTGGGTTCACTATTTGTTTCCTCTATTTAATGAGCTGTACAGGATAAATCGAATCCCGGACTCATGGAAAGGTAACATCTTTTAAACGTTTTTTGAAAGTGGAAATCCATCATCACCAACAAATTATAGGCTTATAGCCTTAATTGACGTAGAAGCGAATTTCTACGCCTCTTGTTTACTGGAGCACCTCAAATCATGGATAGAAGACAAAAAGCTTATACCATGGTTCCAAACAGGTTTTAGGACCGGGATGGGAACATCAACAAATCTAACATCATTAACATTTTTAGCGGAAAAGGCAAAAAACAAGAAGACCCGGCTCTTTGCCTGTTTTGTAGACCTTAAGTCTGCATTCGACCGAGTGCCTCGCGGGCTCTTATGGCGAAAATTGGCAAGATGGGGCATTAATAGCAGTTTGCTGAGTGCTATCATTGAGTTATATACAGGAATCTGGGCGCAGGTCAAAATTGGAAATGGCAGACGAGCGACAAACAAAATAGAGACAAGGAACGGATTAAAGCAGGGGTGTGTGTTAGCCCCAAGCATGTTTAATTTATATCTTGCCGACCTTGCAGAAGCACTTCAGGGAGAGACCTGCCACCCGCCTTCCCTGTCGAACAAGGATTCAATATCGAACATCAAATGAAGTACACAGAGCATTCTGCAGCAATGATTGGCAAAAGCCCAATCGCTAACTTATGGTTTTAAGCTAATAAAAAAGAAACTGAGCTGTCAGTCCTTTGCCTACCTACTATCCGTAATGTAATTCTGTAGGGAATCTTGTCTACTTAGAGGTAGCCGTGATGCCGTACATGTGTGTGTATATGGTTAAGAAGTAACTGGAGGTAATGATTATCTATGCAGCCCCCCCCCTGCATTAGGGAGATGGAGAGAAAAGGATGTTATGGTGTGGACCATGGGCGTTGTGGGGATATAAGCCGCAAACAAGCCCGCGTAAGGAATGCAGCTGCCATTGTGCCCACCGTGAAACCTAATTGGAAACCTGATCCAGAACAGATGGCACCCTGCGCGTCGCTGCTCGCTCCCGAGACCCTTAGGCAATGGGAGTAAAAGTTAGGAGGAAGGCAGGACATGAACCCGTCTTTGGCCATTTGCGTGTTTTCTTTTTTTTTTTTTTTTTTTTTTTTTTTGAAAAAGTTTTATTAAGCAATAATTCGGTTACAAGTACGGGCCTACAACCACTCGGGCCGGCCGCTAGGTACAGAAGGAAATCTACACATATCAAAGCTACAATCAGTTCCCAGGGCACTGCCCTGCAGTGGCTCCAGATAGTTCTCGAGGAACAGGAAGCGTAAGTCCAACAATCACAAAAACAAAAAGACAAACAATACACAACATAAGGCGAGTTATGAGGGAAACCAGTGCGGGTCAGGCTCCCCCCGGGAAACTCCAGTCAGGACAATTGAGCAAACCGCTAAAGAAAGGAGTACCGGGAGGCCGGGGACGGAGGGGGGGGGGGGGGAGGGGGTCAAGGAAGATGAACGTCCATATGTAGTTGTTCCAAAAGGCGCCAGGAGCCATCAAGGGTCAGGGGGACATGGCGATATCAGTATCTACCAGGGGGGGCGTACAGATGCCTCCGCGATACGCGTTCCATTGCCCCCAAATTCTACCCCATGCCCCCGGCTTGCCACGGGCCACATACACAGTCTTCTCCCTAAACATACACCAGTCCATATTCTCCTTCCATACTGACACGGTGGGCGGCCGTTGAGCGCCCCAAAGTTGCGCTATGTCCCTCTTGGCAATCATGTTCCCTAGGGCCGCCCACCGAGTCTGAGCCGCGCTGTAGTCATTGGGCTCCCACACATTCAGGACACAGCGACGCACCTCCGGCAGCAGCACAACCCCGGTGACCTGTCCCATAACCGTGTGGACCCGGCGCCAGTAGTCCGCCACCTCGCGGCACTCCCAAAGGATATGAAGAAAGGTGGCGCTGAGCCCACAGCCTCGCTTACAGAGCCCGTCGCCGGAAAATCCCATCGAGACCAAGCGCGGACCCGTCACATACACCCGGTGGAGAATCTTGAGCTGTACCAACCGAAGACGAGCCGGAATGGCAACCTCCTTGGGGGACGACAGTGCAGACTGCCAATCTTCGTCGTCCAATTCCACCCCGTCCCCAGTCCAAGCCTCCCGAAGGCGAACAAGAAGGTCCGCCCGGTGATTGATTAATTTTTTATAAATTAAAGAAATAGTACTATCAGGGACATGTCCATCAAGTATGCGGTCCTCGAGGGGCGATGAAACAGGGATCTTGGTCCCCTCCCCGAAGACCGAGAGCAGGGCGTGCCGAACCTGGGCGTAGCGGAAGAACTCCCTGTCGGTCAGCTCGTATTCGGCCTGGAGCACCGCGAAAGTCTTTACCGCGCCCTTGTGCCACAGGTCTCCCACTTTGCTGATACCAATCGTGTCCCACTGGTCAAACCCCTTCGTGGTCCACAAGCTTCCCAGGCGGTCGGAAGCAAACAAGGGAGTAGCACATGTTAATCGCTCACTCCAGCCCATGGCCGCAGTGGCAGCCCTCCAGGTCCGCACCGCAATCTTAGTAGGACCCGTAAGGGTCCGGCCAGCCAGGCGGGAATAAAGTGCCCTGTGGTAGTTCCCGCCGGGAAGCAGGAACTTGTCCATCTCATACGCCGGATTCAAGCCGGGCGCATACGTGGCGTGGTTAATGGCAGATAGCTGCGAGGCCCAATAGTACCTGCGAATGTCAGGAAGCGCGATGCCCCCGTCATACCAGGGGAGAGTGAGCTTGGCAAGAGCAATACGCGCCCGCCCGTCCCACACCAGTCTCCTCTGCAGGCTCTCCACCTCCCGAAAGTAGGCCACTGGGATAACATCGAAGGAGTTCTGGAGTGCATAGAGGAACCTGGGAAGGGACATCATTTTAAACAGCGCGGCCCGACCCAGCGGGGACAGGGGGAGCCTGCACCACCGGGCCGTGTCCTCCCGCAGCCGCCGAAGTGGACGCAGGAGATTCTGCTCATAGCGAGCCACCGGGTCCAGCGAAACGTATATCCCCAGGTACTTAAAGCCGCTCAGAGATATCTGAATCGGGAGCCGAGGCGGCAGGAGAGGAGGACCACCAGAGATGGGATAAACGCAGGATTTAGACCAATTGATCGTGAGACCCGAATTGTTCCCAAAGGAGGTCAGAACGTCAAAAAGGACGTTGAGTGACTGCCGCGGTGAGGTGAGATACAGGAGAATATCGTCCGCATACAGCGAGACCCGATCTTCGAAGCCCGGGCCCCACCGGATCCCTCTAAGCGAGGGCTCCCAACGGAGCCAGGCAGCGAGTGGCTCCAGGGCGAGAGCAAAAAGCAACGGGGACAACGGGCACCCCTGCCTCGTGCCCCTGCCGAGGGCAAAGGGCCGAGAGACCCGCCCATTCACCACCACTTGAGCCATGGGTCCCGTGTAAAGGAGCCTCACCCAGCCAATAAATCCCTCTCCAAAGCCGAATTTATCCAAGACGGCCCAGAGGAAGGGCCACTCAATAGTATCAAAGGCCATCGTGGCATCCAAAGAAACCAGCACGGCCGGTTCGGAGAGGAACTCCGCCCTGGCAAGGGCACCGTGAAGACGCCGCAAGTTAAGAGCGGTGTTGCGGTGCGGGATAAAGCCGCATTGGTCCGGATGAATAAGGTCGCACACGACACTCAACAATCGATTGGCCAGGACTTTCGCCAGGATTTTGGGCTCCGCATTGAGCAGTGAAATGGGCCGGTAAGAAGTACAGCGGTCTCGCGGCTTGCCCTCCTTGGGGATAACGACTATAGTGGCCAAGCGCTGGTCGGCCGGAAGGGAACCCGCCGCGAGAGAGTCGCGGAACATGCGGCTGAGGAAGGGCGCAAGCTTATCAGGACGCAATTTGTATAGTTCAATGGGCAGACCGTTAGGACCCATAGCCTTGCCCGAGCGAAGGGAACGGATCGCGGTCGCTATTTCATCCGACGACAAGGGAGCGTCCAGCCGCTCCCGGTCCTCAACGGACAGGCCGGGCAGAGCAATATCTCTCAGTAGGAGGCGAGAGTCCTCCTCATCCCTGTCAGTCACCGGGGAGTACACCGCCCGGAGGTGGTCAGCGAAACATTCCACAATCTCATCCGGCTCAGTCACACACACACCGTCAGCAGCACGCAACTCGGGGACCACACGATTCACTCTCTCCTTTTTGTCCAGCCACGCGATCAACTTTCCCGCCTTGTCCCCCGCGTCATACAATCGGCCCTGCTGCTCCCTATACATAGTTTTGGCCGCGTCAGTGACCATGGACCTATATTCGAACTGTTTCAGGCTAAGGGCATGTAGCCCGTCCGGAGTAACATTCGCCTCCAGGGCCGACTCCAACCCCGAGATGTCAGTCTCCAGCTTCACCACCGCCTCGCTCCTAACCTTCTTGGCCACCACTATCTGGGCGAGGGCGTGTCCGCGTATCACAGTTTTAAAGGCTTCCCAAAGGGACAACGCAGACGACACCGACCCCTCGTTTTCAATGAAGTATTGGTCCATGGCCCTAACCAGGCTGTCACGAGTCGCAGGGTCCCGCAGGTACCAAGGGTTAATAGGAGCTACCCGCCCTGCAGACCGCGACCCGGTGTCAAAGAGAAGCCACAGCGGAGAATGGTCGGAGATACCACGCGCCAAGTGTCTGACCTCTCGAATCCGACCAGTCTGCGCCGCGGGCATAAGGAAGTAGTCCAGCCTAGAGAGACTCCCATGCGCCCCCGAATGAAAGGTAAACTGACACTGGGTCGGATGCATTAGTCTCCAACTATCCACCAAGCCGAAGGTCTCCAACATCCCACCCAGCCATGACTGGGCAGCGGGGAGGGTCCTCGGTGGGTGACGATCCAGTTCACCCGAAACCACAGAGTTAAAGTCCCCGCCCATGAGCAGGAGGCCGTCCGGAAGGTCAAGCAGCATTCGACCCAAGTCAGTAAAGGTGGAGTTCTGGAGACCCGGGGGAACGTAGACTGAAACCAGGGTAAGGGGCTGCCCCTCCCACCTCCCAATCAAACACACATAGCGCCCTCTGTCATCCGAGACTATCCTCGTGATCTCCACCGGAAGGGAGGTTCGCAGGAGAATGCCCACCCCCCTGGAGCCCGTTGTGAAACCAGAATGAGCTACGAGGCGGTATCCCCCCCTGTTCATCGCATGGCAGACATTGCCGACCAAGTGCGTCTCCTGGAGAAACACCACATCAGGAGTCACACGACGCAAATATTGCAGTACAACACCCCGCTTAATACGATCCCCCAACCCATTGACGTTCCACGACATAAGCCTCAACCCGTCTCCCCCCATCCCCTCCAATAGATCAAGAGGCCCCCAGCCCGCAGCACGGTTCCCAAATATGGACAAAAATCAATACCTCGCCCTGTAAACAAAAAACACACAACAAAACAACCCCCCTTCCCCCCCAACCCCACCCCAAGTCCAACTCCCCCCACCCTGCACCCCTGCGGGCCAATGACCCCCCCCAACTTGCAGTGTGCCTGTCGCCCCCCCTAACCCCATTCTACAAAAAGACCCCGGAGGAGGAAAGGGACCCGAACCCGCCCGCGCCCCTCACGGGTCCTGGTAAGACACAGTATGCAAAAGAAGTAAGACCCAACTGCACAGTGCAAAACCGCAAAAGCAAGGACCAAATGTCAGTCTAAGGGGACCCGTCACCTGCGGTGCCCCCAGAGGGCCCGGGCCGGCCACCCCCGTCCGGCAGCGAGTCCAGCCAGTCACTTGCGGCCACAGGAGAGTCAAAAAAGGCTGTCCGCTCTCCATGCTCCACTCGGAGTTTCGCCGGGTAGATCATCGAATACTTCAGGCCCCGCTCGCGGAGACGGCGCTTCACCCCTTGGAATCCCATCCGCTGTTTCTGGACCAGTTGCGTGAAGTCCGGATAAAAATTGATGGTCGAGTTCTCGTAGCGGACCGGGCCACGGGTCCGTGAAGCCTGCAGAATAGCGTCGCGGTCCCTGTAGTGGAACAGTTTAGCCACGATAGGCCTCGGGGGGGCCCCCGGCCGCGGCCGGCCGCCCGGAACTCGATGGGCCCGCTCCACGGCGAAGAATTTACTTAGGCCAGCCGGGGACAGCTGTTGCAGGATAAGTTCCTCGACCACGAGGTCCACCGGGCGGCCGTCTGAGGACTCCGGTACACCAATGATGCGGATGTTGTTGCGTCGGGCCCGTCCCTCGAAGTCCTCAAGCCGCCGGGCCTTATGGTCGTTGACCACTCTAATGTCCCCAAGCGCGGCCCGCAGATCCGACACCTCCGCACCCAGGGTGGAGGTCCGTGTATCAAGGGCCTGGACCTTCTCGTTGGTTTTGGAGAGGTCGGCCCGAATCAGGGTGACATCGATTGCGACAGTGTCGATCTTACGGGCCAGGGCCTCATATTGCGTCGCGATGGTTTCCCTGATGCCCTCGATGGCGCCCATAATGTCCTGCAGGGAAAGTTCCGCAGAGACGGTCGTGCCTCCCCCCGCAGCATCCGGGGAGAGGCCAGTAGCGCCAGGGGGCCCCCTGCCCTGGGTGTAGCGGTCCATGTTGTTGCTCTGGACCGCTCCCCCGCGCAGAGAAGCCTTGGTCTTGCGCCCCTCCGGACCCCCTTTGCCCGCCATGCGAGCGCAGTCTCTCAATGGGACCTCCGATCAAAAGGTGTGCGGGCGCCAGCCAAAGGACCACAAACTGCCGATGTGGGGGTCGGAGGCGTCAGGCCCACCAATAGCAGATGGAAGCAAGCCTCGGGCAGAGGCCCAGGAGGCACCTCGCCACCTTGAGCACGCACGCCAGCCGATCTCCTGAAGGCCAAAATCGAAACCGAAAGCGCTGACTCGGCAACTGGCACCGCGCTGAGGCCGCTGTTGTTCAATTGCAGCCCGGCCCCACGGGTCACCTTCACCCCGGCCACCTCCGCCGGGTGGGTCCCAAAAGTTCCGACGACGACAACTCAGGATTCCCAGGTCCAATTAGAGTTTTAAAAAGAGATATATGATCAGCTGGTCTTCATCTCCCAGATTCCATAAACCAAATCAGGATAATCTCAGGATATAGTCCGAGGAGCAGAAAGGGTCCGGGGAGCCCTGTGCTCACGCGACCATCTTAGATGCGCGCTAGGCTCCTCCTTGATTTGCGTGTTTTCATTATTGAAAGCCACACGCAAAGGCCAATGGGATGTGTGGGATGAGGCAGACCCACACGGAGAAGTCTCTTGGAAGTCTGAAGTGATTCCAAGAGTCCTTCTCCTACGGCTGCGCATGCACGCTGAGCTAGGCGAGACCTAAAAAAGGATCCTGGGGATCTTACCTAATGCAGGCAATTGAGGAATTGGGCGTGCGCAAAGTTTGGGCGGCGACTATAGGAAAAGCAGGCTTTTATCAGGCAATTAAAGCCACAGTTTAAATTTTGTCCCATACAACTGACAAGAATATCCTCTCACGAAGACGCCACGCCTGGACAGTGATCAATTCCTACAAAAAAAGAGCAGCCACAGGAATACCTCACAGCTCATTTCTCACTGAAAATAAAAGAGTTCATGCAATTTTGCTTCGGCATGTGGGAGATCAAAGATCTTGCTCCCAATTGGAAATATCAGTTTCAAAACCAAGAATGTCAGCTGTGCAAATATAAGAACGAGTCTTTAGCGCACATTTTCTGTGTGTGCCCAAAGTTTGAATGAGAATGGAAAAAACTGTTGAAAACAATTTTTACCATATTGAAAATCCGTACCTGCAGGCAAGCGGTAACAACTTGGCTGGGAGGAAATTCACTCCCACTTGTCTGCAGAGGGGTAACATTTTTAGAAGTCAATTGAAAAGAAATAGCCCAAATAAAGGACTAATAACACAAAAAGTATACATATGAAGTTCAGTTGGATTACAAATGGACCAAGAGTTTAGCAATCCCAAAATAAATGATTAAGGATGGTACACTATCAAGAAGAAAAATCTGGACTCAAGGACCATACTGAAATTAATCATGAACAACGATCTTGGGAAATATTAATCCCATTCTAGATAAAAAGGAGTCTTTTGCATCTTACTCTGGCAGTAAAGAAACCTTTTTGTCAATGTTTAGTCGTATGAGAGATATGTGAAGTATATTATGAATTTTAAAGAGACGACATTACAAATGTTCCCTTATATTTATACCTATTTTTAAAATTTTGTAAAATAAATGCACAAGAGGTTTTAGAAATGTTTTTTAATTTTTTTATATAGTGTAATGTTAAAAAAAAAAAGACCAAACACTATAATAATAATAAACTAAACTAAAATAAAGTGAAAAAAAAGGCAAAAGAGAGGGCTTCAGGTGGTGATGGTTTTAAAAGTGGAGTTCGTTTGAGAATTTCCTGACATTTTGGTCCCACACCTCCTTACTGTGTTATTTACGGTGCTAGAGACCGGGACAGTAGCAGCCAGTAAACGGGTTTGCACATTATACTGGAGTGCAACTCTAAACTTTGAACAAGTGGATAGCCTATATTAATTAATATGGAAAGTAACCGTACCAGGGAATTCTTCACTTTATCTATTGACCTGACAAACTTTACGGCACAATACTCTTGTTCAAAGTTTTTTTAACTGCAATCCTGCATTAAGACAGTTAATTCTTGCCTTAGTAGGCTTTAAGGTTAATTGGGCTTATCCTCATTGGTGACTTTGCAGTGGTAGATGTGGTGGATCCACTCAGATGGCCTTTAAACAAACTCTGTTACCTGGAAATTACTTTAACACAAACTGAGGAAGCATTTCATTCCAATAATAATAATGATCTCCAGGACGTTCATGGGAAACTAGCGAGGTGGGGCAGCCTGCTTCTATCGATAATGAGCAAAGTGCAATCATAAAAGGGTGGTACTGTCTGCACTATTTTGTATATCTACAGACTCCCTCCAATTCTATTCCCTGATAGGTATTCCAGGTTCTCAGCTTTAAGCTGAGGGGTATGTTTGTTCATGCAGGATACTGAGCCAAGTCGTCTGTGATGTAGATGGCTTTAGAATTGGATGACTTATGGTGACCAACCTGTTGCACTAATACTGGGTCATCCAGCTGTAAGAAGAAAATTGTGTCTCCCTTGCAAGGAGAAACGTCCCTACCTAGTACACCATTAACAATTCTTAAATGTAGATCCCTTTGTAATAAATGCAATTTTCTCAACGATAATGAATCCAATCTTCATTTATTATCGTAGAATTTAATGACGCAACCCAATGCATTTCAGGACCAGCCCTTCATCAGGGGAAATTCAAATGAATCTAGGTGCTAAGAAGGTGAAAAACGGCGAAAAAGTGAAAGAAAAGATGTAATCACTCTGTGAATATGATCCGTGTCTGCCAGCCTAAGTAGGTCCAGAAAGACACATTCCTCCTATAAACGTCAACAAATTAGGTTAGAAAAAACTGACCTCAATTACAGAATGTGACCATGAAACATGCAATTTAAAATGATAAATGTAAAAAATAGAATAAATAAAGCGTCCCATATTCAACCGACAAAGAATAAATACACAAGCCTCAAAATGATCGTAGTGTCAAAGCGACAATTACCGGTAGTATTAGTAAAGCGAAGATATAAAAAGATGCCTAAAGGTAACTGTGCTCGCAATCCAAGAACTACCCAAGAATAACCCATGGTTAGTGTAACATAATAGTAAAGGATTAAAAAAGTGTCAGAGCTCACATACTGCCCTAAGAGATTGGGAACGTTTTCATCTGAAAGATGTCATCAGAAAGGTACGCGCCATGAAAGACACCAAGTTCCCTGCGGCTGTATAAAGTCTAAGCATTAGAAATAGAAAGAATCCAAGACTGAGTATAAGTGCCATATTGAACGGTAGTGTAACCACAGGTTAAAACTACTCTGTGTATAAAAACAATAGTGATAGGTTCATGGGTGAAAAATGTACTAAAGACATAAAGTGAAATAATTATCTGTGAATAGTACAATGAAGGAAAAAAAGAAACAGTAGAAATAAGAAATCATGACAATAAACCACTTTTTAAGGGGTTCCAGCGGAATAATGATACGCACGTTTGCAGATTTAAAAATAACAAATAAAGTCCAAACGTTCGTTAAGTCCTTTTGGATTGACTGAGTAAAGTTGTTTGATCCAATAAATCTCTCTGGAGAAGGTATTTTTGATTGTTTCTACCTTCTTTTATGGGTAAAATTTCTAGGATAAGGAGCCTTAACTGACTTATGTTGTGATTGTGGGTATTGAAGTATATTGAGATGGATGATTTGAGGTTCCTAGTGCGAATATTACTTTTGTGTTCGGTCAACCTCACTTTCATTATCCGTACAGTCTTCCCCACATATGCCAGTCCGCATGGACATTTCAATAGGTAGACAACTTTCTTGGAGTCACACATTGCTGTAGTTTGCAGTTTTATTGGGGTTCCTTGAGTAGGACGAATAATTGTAGTACGCGTTATGATACTATTGCAATTAGCACAATTAAGACAAGGTATGGTTTCTTAATGAGTTTGACTAGTGCTATCATCTGATTTAGATAATAATAGTTCCTTCAAGTTTTTTTTACTTTGGTTTGCAAAAAGTGGTTGATGGTTAAAGATACCTTTAAATTCTGCTTCTGTTTGTAACACTGGCCAATGTTTTAGGATGATAATTCTTACTTTATGGCTCCTGGTGGAGTATTCAGATACAAACAAAGTACTTTTGTTTTTATCCTTAAGGTTTATCCACTTTCAAAAGTTGAGCCCTGTCCTTCTATTGAGCTCTATCTATGGCAGTTTGTATGACTTTATTAGGGTATCGTCTTTGTCTGAACCTTGTAACAAGGTTTGCTTGGCTGCTTTTGTAGTAACGCTCACTTGAAGAAATTCATTTTGAATGAATGAATAAAAGATTTATATAGCGCATAGTTACCCTCGGGCATCCCAGTGCTTTGACCAGGGTGACAACCGTAAGAAGTAGACAGTTCAGCAGCATCAGGCAGGGAAAAGATAAGTTTTGAGATATTTGCGGAAACGTAAGATGCACATCTCTGAGCGCAAACTCAGGGGGAGTCTATTCCACAAAATAGCTATGTTGACCGAATATCTTCGCCCACCCGCCCGCCCCCTTTTGACCCTGGGAACACGAAGAAGATGTTTTTGGTCAGATCGCAAGGCCCTAGTGGCTTTGTAAGGCACAACTAAATTCCGTAGGATAGGAGGCCCCTTCCCCTGAAGAATCTTGTGTGCAGTGCAAAGAGCCTTGAATTTGACCCTTTCCCGCACCGGAAGCCAGTGCAGGTCTGGCTGACTGCCTCCTTGGTGTGTTCATAAGCAGCCTGGCGGCGGCATTTTGAACTTATTGAAGTTTATTCACCGTAGCTTCAGGGGCACCTAGGAGAAGAATGTTACTGTAATCTAATCTAGATACAATAAGCCCCTGAATAAGTAGCTTCCTAGACGTCCAAGGTAGCAGGGGGAGAACTTTCCGAACTGAACGAAGAAGACCAAAACATACTCCTGCCGTTTTTTTTGCCTGGGTCCTGAAAGAAAGATCTTGTTTAAGCCAGATCCCCAGGCTTTTGATCTCCTCTTTAGGGCTCGGCAAAGCTCCCAAACACTTGGGCCAGCTAGTCAGAGGAAGAGCAGGAGTTTTGTGTCCTATCAGTTCGGTCTTGGAACCGTTCAGCTTTAACGCTGATTCGCACATCCAGGTATGAACTTTGGACATGCAGGAGTGAAGCGAGTCGGGGTTGTCCACAAGTTGGGATAGGGCGACCACCAGCTGCGTATCGTCCGCATAGCTGACGATTTTAATACCAAATGGGGCCACCACATCCTCCAGGGGGGCCATATATATATATTAAACAATGTGGGGCTCAGGGAAGAGCCCTGTGGCACCCCACACTGGAGGGGGATAGACACCGACCGTTCACTACCTTCCCAAACCTGATACGTCCGATCACAAAGAAATGACCTAAGCCATCTCAAAGCCACACCTGCAACCCCTATATCTGCCAGCCGTTGGATCAACACTTGATGGTTCACCGTGTCGAACGCCGCACTAAGGTCCAGGAGGATCACTGCCACTGACCCTCCTGAATCCAAAATGCTCCTAGCCTCCTCAACGACTGCCATAAGAGCGGTGTCAGTGCCCTGACCTGGCCGGAATCCGGTTTGGAGCCTCGCAGCAAGCCATTGGACTCCAGGAAGTGTGACAGCTGCCGATTAACCAGCCTTTCAGCGATCTTACCGAGACAAGGAAGCAGGGAAATAGGCCTGAAATTTGACAAATCCGATGGATCTAAATTTGTTTTTTTCAAAAGAGCCTTCACCACTGCTCTCTTCCAGCTCGGTGGAAACGAGCCCTGAGCAAAAGATGCATTAATGAGGTCCGTAACCGGTGCCGCAACAGTAGTTGCTACCTGTTTCAGAAACCTCATAGGGACCGGGTCCCTAGGGGAACCACTTTTCAACGAGGCCAGTTCCTTCCGGACCTCATCGACTAAAACTGGCCCAAGAGTATCCAAATGAACAGAAGCTCCTCGAGACTGATTACCTGTATCCATTCTCTGGACAGCCTGTGGTAAGTCGCTGAGAATATTAACTATTTTCATATTAAAATAGTTTGCTAGCTCCTTACATTTCTCACCTGGGCTGTCATGGGTAACTAGAGGCTCGGGGACTTTGAGAAGTTCCTTTACCACTCTAAAAGTTTCTCTAGAGGAATTCGCGGAGCTTTTTATTCTCTCCTCAAAGAATTGGGCCTTAGCATGGCGAAGAGCAGATTTATACGCCCTGATTGCCGCGCGATACTCCTCACGCCTAGCCTCTACCCCTTCCTTTCTCCATGCCCTCTCCAACTTCTTGCAACCCCTCCTGAGAGATCTCAAATCAGGAGTATACCATGGGGCGGAAACCGACCTCTTCTCCCTTATAGACATTCTCTTTTTAGGAATGATAATATCGAGAGAGTTGGTCAGCCACTCGTTGATATTCGCGTCTGCACATGCCGGGTCCGCAACTGGAGAAGGACACATATCTTCAAGAATAGTGGTCCAGCTGTCCACCGAAAGCCTAGACCAGGCTCTCTCCAAAGTATGAACCTTTGGGAGAGAGATCGCTATTCGCTCCACTTGCCAGGAGAAAAGCACCAGGAAGTGATCTGACCATGGAAGAGGAAGAGGGGGCATAGATTTGAGATGGGGCATGTTCGAAAAAATGGGGTCCAACAATATGCGTGGCTCCCGTATTAGTTAAACTCAGCTCATAAGCTTTAAGATCACTCATCAAGTCTGCCGCTATTAGATCTGCCGAATCATTAAAATGGAGATTAAAATCTCCTAACGCTAAGAAGTTGGCCGTGGAGGCGGCCAAAGGCATGACTGCCTCCACAAGTGAACTAACAAAATTTCCCAGACAGCGTAGGTGAGATCCGTAGGGAAAACTGACAGCTCTCACAGTCTAGCACCCCTCCGAGCTGAGCCCTACACACGAAAGTATCTCTGTAGATAATAGCAATGCCGCCCCCTCGCCCCACAGGTCTATCCAGATGGTATATTAGAAAGCCTGGGGGGAGGGCTCGAACTATATCGAACTATATCCACCCCTGCACAAGATGTGATCCAGGTTTCCGTCAAAAACAGAATATCTAGATTAAGGTCTTGTATAGGGAGATTAATTTCTAAAGAATGGCGAGGGAGGGATCTACAATTCAACAGAGCCATAGACAGGGCATTCCAGTCATTTGCTGACTGAGTCAACTGACATATTCTACAGCCCGGAAACGGTTTTAAACCTTTATGAATATACTTACATAATATGTCATTCGAGGGGCGTAATGAGAGGATGTCCTCGCGGGAATATGAAATCCTTGTTTCCGACACTTTTGCCAGGGAACCTGGCCCTAAGCCCGGCTGGGCCCGGACGGGCACAGACGGGCTGGACTCTGGCGTGACTCCGGCGGTGATCCGGCGTCCCCGCTGCGCGTGTCCGCTGCGCGTCTGCATGACCTCCTTAAGAGAGGTCAAGCGTCCTTGTGACGCTACACCGTCCAATCGGATGGCGCCTCCAGCCATCCTACACTCCCCTAATATGGCCGCCAAAGTCGCGAGTAACAGGGAAAGGACCCGCAAAAGCGCGGTGAACTCACAATTATTGTGCAGGTGAGAGGCCACAGAATAAGAACAAGGAAAAAAAAAGAAACCTAAAATAAATACAAAACGGGCAATTGTTTAAAAACGCCTCACAAGCGGCGAAACACAGCAGACAGCGCTGCGCGCTCTGACCCCTCCAAACAAGTCGGTCAATCCACTGGCAAGGAGTTTTAACCTTAACAGTTCAGAATAAGATAAATGTCTTTTTAAAGCCATTTGATGAAAACTGTTAAAGTGCAATAGGTTATTCCTTTAAGTGAGTTTTACAAAAATAATTGTGGCCAGGCGATTTTGTACTGAGATTTCAACGTCAAGAAACGTAATTTTCTCTGTGCTAGTACTGTGAGTAAAATCAGTTCTTTCATTAACAGTATTCGAAACACTAATAGCTGATTCAAGAGTTCCCCCTGAGAAAGGCCGGTCCCAAAATGCATTGGGTTGTGTTATTACGGATAGCTGATGAATATTTACCCTAATAGTGTGATTGGATAACACTATACTTATTGATGAAATTCTACGATAATAAATGAAGATTGAATTCACTATCTTTGACAAAACTTTATTAATTACAAAGGAATCTACATTTAAGAATTCTTAATGGTGTGCTAGGTGGAGACATTTCTCCTTGTACCCACTTGCACCCTTCAAAGTACTGACAAGGACTACCACTGGTTAGTACCCACGAGTGCGATTGTCTCTTCCCTCTTGTTCATCCAGCTGTTACACATGGCTGGGTGGTTACCCAACAGACAAACTACTACAAGTATGCATAGAGCCAACCCTAGGACACTGCCACTGCTAAAGTAGGATAAGAAGGTGCTAAGGCTATAGGACCCTGATGGCATTAAAGGTGTGGAATGTCAACTCTCTCCACTGTTGATTTATATTTAGAACCCTATCTACATTCTTAACCCTATTTACATTCTTCAATGAAAAATGCTAATACTGACACTGTGATTCTCCGCATTATTATTTTGAAGGCATCAGCTTATGCTATTTTTATTGAAATCACTGCAACATATAGCATAGTTATTAATACAATTTAACCACTTCCCATCATCCAATTTAGTAGTCAACTTCCCATAACCCTGGTTTTGTGTTGCAATATTTTTACAATGGATGTTCTCTCTAAATGTCTTTATTTATTCTATTAATCCCCCTTGCTGATTCCCAATACGTTCTTTCATGGACTTGACTTTGCAAATGGTACATTTATCTGGGGATATCGCAGAGCAAGAAAAGCAGTACGTTGTTGCAGTGATTCAGCCCAAGAACAGAACTATGCGTAGGATTATGGGACCGTAGTGCATAGGGACTGAGTCATCCTACCACCTTGGTACCTATGCACTAAGGTCCCATAATCCTACGCATAGTTCTGTTCTTGGGCAGAATTCCTGCAACATGGCGCCCAACCTGTGTTCTACTGCCTCTGGTGCCCATTTCAATAGGCCCTGGATGTCTGCCTCTCCAATACATCACACACTGTCCTGGATTATGAACTGTTGATGGGTCCTTTGATGGCCCATGACCAGGACTGTTCCATGGGTAGGCACTTTGTGTATGATCCTACGTTTGGAGTGTCAGCAGGCTTGAGTACCTGTGCTCGTGCACAGCGCCTCATGGATCAGAGTTTCATGAATTTCACGCAGGTTGCCCTGAAATGCTCCAGGCTGCTTCTGAATATGAGGAGCATGTCTGCTCGTTCGACTTACTTAATTAGATAGCATACCTTTTTACAATGGAAGGTTCTGACGGCCTGTTGGAACTAATGGCATATCACCTTTCCCGTGATATTTTTAATTCTGGATAGCCACTGTAAATGAGAGCTGGGAAACATCACGAAGGCCTTTCTTTTTCTATACATGTGCAGAATCGTTTTCTGCACCATTCCTCCGGCTCAGAACATTTACATCTATTTGGCCTTTAACCAACGCGCTTTGGCTCTGCTTACCTCTGAGTTCTGTTTGCATCATAGCTACCGACCTGACCAAGGGGAGGGTGTCACATGGCCCATGGGGGCATTGTTGTCTTCTCTAAGTTACCATGAGCTCTGCAGACAGTATGTGGCTTTGCACACGTTACTAAATGGCTTTATTTTTGCAAAGACTTTGTTCGTACTTTTCACATGAGAACTGCTTGATGTGTGCATTCTCTGCCAGTTCCTGGGATTTAGTCTGAACATTTTGAGCAAGGTGGATAAACCATGCCCCTTGTTATTTTCTTCTGGTCAGGCCGTAGCACCTAGACAATTCATACCAATGCAGCCGTTGTTTGGAAAGCGTACTTTGGTATTATAGGGATACATGCATAGGGAATACACACTTGGAGAGGGACCTTTCCAGGGAGAAGAGCGAGACAGCACCTATGATGTAGAACTACCATCTAAAGTCTAAGGTATGGGGTCTGCAGACAAAACCCAGCTTCTTAGCAATGGGAGGGAGGTTAGGCTCTATTGCCTTTTCAAGATGAAATCTCCCTTCATGATTTATGAACTAGCTGCTATGCTGACTGTATTTGTATTATGCATTTTCCTGCTTTTTGCTGCACGTATACTGCATGTTAGAGCACCTTTAGTTAAAATAAATATTTTAAACTGATTTGTGTCTGTCAGATCTTATTGTGGAAAGGTACAAGAGTGCGAGCGAAAGGGTGTGTCTTGCAACTGCGAGTCCTGAGAGATTCTGGAGTGTTGTGTTCTAGGGTGTCTATTCACTTGTTTCTCTGTGAGTGAGTAGGAGGGCAAGTGAGACAGTTTAGCGTCGGTCCTTGGCTCATGGGTACTAAGGTGGTAGCATGACTCAGTCCCTATGCAGTAAGGTCCCATAATCCTAAACATAGTTCTGTTCTTGGACAGAATCCCTGCAACAATGTTTCTTGAAATTACTGGTATTGAAAAGTCCCTGATTTGAATTTTATTATTGGGGCAAAATGGTACAAAGAATGAGATACTTAAATACCAATCCCTCCCGCCCACCCATAATCACGTTTTTACAATGTTGCAAATGAGCCTTAGTCCCTGTCCTAGTTGTTTTTATGTCAAGGATGCATGTGCAATTAAACATATTTGGGAAAATGGGCTTAATTGTTTAACGTCCCTTCAATTAGTTACTTTAGTCTTCACAGGGGCTGTTCAACTTTTCCAAACATGTGTAAGGATGCAACATGTAAAAATTTACAGCATTTTCTGATATTCAAATAGAATATAATCCAGCTTTTTGAATATTTTCATGTGAAGGATTGAAAAAAAAAAGACTACCCTCAATTTTCGGATGGAACAATTTAAAATTATAAATATGCTGTATTACTTACTGGTGAAGCTATTCAAAAAGTAGTGCAGGATTATCCTCGGTGCAGATATGAAGTTCCTGAAGATTTGTACGTTAGGTGAATGTACAAAACTGAAAGAATGGTGGCCAAAATCACTTAATCAACTCTAGATTCACGCAGCATTATTTATTTTAACTATAGGATGTATCATGCTTCGAAATTATGACTTTATACCTGAAGAGAATGTATCTTTTGTGTATAATGCTATAGTTTGCCAGATTACATATTTCTCCTGAACTACTTTGCTTCATGCTGTCAAGCATTGATAAATGGGAGAATCAACTTCAACGCATTTATCAACTGGAGTCTGCTATAAAAATGTATTAAAGGACCTTTGTGTTGAAAGCATTTTTTTCCTTTTTTCTTTTTTTTAAAGAACTGGAGATCATTTCTAGAACTATGTTTAGTTGTAAATGTGAGACGATCTATGTTAAGTATCATTTTTTATGCACTGTTGATTGGTATGCATTGTTACAAATATCTTATTTATAATTTAAGCATATACATTAAGTTTATCTTTTCCAGAGTAAAAAAAGATCAGTGCATGGGATACATTTGTTCTTTGTTTTCTATTGTGCGTCCTCCTGTGGACTCCTCTGTTGTTGAAGTGACCTTTACGCATGGGACAGAGGAGCTGCATTGATCTTGCTGTTATCTATTCCATGTTGATTATTTCTTTAGGTATACAGCAAGTGCTGTCCCAGAGCCTATTACTTCCATACTTTTGAATCCATCATAAGGCGTAAGAATTTGGAAATTCTCAGTGCTGCTACTTGTTGTGCCCCTCCAATTTCGTAGACCTCAATATTAATGTGGCCACTATGGTTGACATGTTCTCAGTTGTCTGGAGTTTGATGTCGGGGCTTTCTGGATCTCTAAGAAAGCTGTAGATCCAGAAGGGTAACATCTTGTCAGTTTTTACCCTTCTTATTTTAAGGGGCCATCCCTTAAGTGAACCCCTTTTCTCTCTCAACCTTCGCACCTGACATTGATGGACTCAGTACTATTGTTTCTTTGGACCTTCTGCTGCCATTTTGCTTTGTTAAACCCTCCTAAATTAGCCATTTACTGTTTGTGCAAGAACTCTACATATGTAGCAAAATCTGCTTTTCAGAACTTTCAACTGCAGCCATACAGCCACTATTACAGACCTCACTGCAGAGGAATTGAAATAGCTCTCCTACCATGGAAGTTGCTGGGCATTGTACTATTTACTCCCGAGTTAGACGATCATTTATCCTCGTACCTATTTTGCAAAATACCCATAAACAAAAGTGGGATAGAAAGAACATAACATGGTGTGTGGACTCGCTGGGGAAATGATGGGGTGAAAAAAAGCTCAAAGGGAAATCAACAGAAGAAATAGCTGAGCATTAATACACTAAGATGTTTGCTGAAAAAGACTAAATCCTACTGCTTACCAAGTAAGATCTGCTGTCATGTCTGTCAGACTGGAAAGATAAACTAAGCAAAACATTCACAGACCAAATGCAATTAGTAAAAGCAGAGATGACATCAATGATGAGCAACATAGCTAGCCATTCAAGTGATCATAGAGTGCCAGTGAAGAAGCTATATCAATAACGAATGGTACAGTGAAGGATGCCAGTGCTACATTTACCACTGTGTCTTATGAATTAAGGGAAGATAGGCGCGTTGACCTTGAAGATCAATTGAGACATGACAATATAAGTATCTGGAATGTAAAGAAAGCCTCAGTGGGAACCTGGCTGTGGTGCTGTTTTTTCTCCAAGAAAATAATGACGATCTGATACACGTTGTAAGAGATCAGAGGGTCCGGGGGTGCACACCAGACCACTCCAGGGTCCCAACCAAGAGATTTTTTTGGTGTAACTGTCCTCCTCAAAGCAAAAGGAATGCTACAGGACGCAAGACAAATCGATACTATCATATTTGGCGAAAACACAATCCAACTTTTTCGGAACTTGTCACAAAATTCTGTGGATAAAAGAAGAGCCCACCAAATGAAAAGAGAAGGATTGCAAAATTCTGAGAGACCTTTTTGTATCTGGGGAAAATTAAAACCTTTGAAACATATAAAAGAGATTTCCAAGTCGATGAACCTAATAGGCTGCAGAGCTTACAGTTGCACCAATGGGGACTTTCACAAACCAATAAAGAGGCTGCGTTAAGGGATTTAGGTCCCTTTCAAAAACTGTTCACCGTATACCAAATCCTTATAGGCCTAATTACTAATATATAATGGGGAAATGTACCTTTTTAGGGGTACACTGGTGCAGGGTCACCCTTTTGTCCACTGGTTCAAAAAACAACAAAGTAGAGATTAGCACTGAAGTAGGAATAAATAACAAGTTTATTAATCACTCATGAGTGGGACCACGTCCACACAGCACTCTCAAGTGCTGGAGGAGGTAGTACACTGAAGTCACAGAACACAGAGCTTTTATACAGTTTTTCTGCAGTTTAAGCACGTGAACAGAAATAGGAAGAGCAAGCTTTGGAAATAGTTATCAACAAACGAGGGCAGATAAAAACTACATGGTCAGCAAAGTGGGAGGGTGAGCAGAAATGCTTATGGCAGCAACAAATGATTGACAGTCAACAGATGTACTGGCAGCTACAAACTCTCAGCATATACATTGCTTTTAGCTGAGTCAGGAAGTCAACTAAAATAGATAGCACAGGCAGGAAAAGCCGAGCAGCAGAGGACGGGAGAATTACAAAGGAAAGGAAAGAAACACCTCAGCCAAAATGGCTGCTGCTTATGCCAAATAAAATATTACACATTTTCCACAATAAGGGGTTCTCTCTGGGACTCAGCCTCCACCAAGATGGGCAAAAATGTGCTAGATTGATTAATCACACAGGAACACTGCAAAGACTGCAGCAGGCTTTTCCTCAAAAATATGAAACGCAACACAAGTGAAAGTATGACTGGTATATGACGCCTAGAAAAAAAATGTAATCTGTGTATTCTAATACAGATCGAAATTGCTGGAGACAAGGTGTGATAGGAGGAGATGAGCCTCCGATATGTTAGTCTTGCCCTAAGGGTTATAGTAGTGCTATTTGACAACACGCAATCTCAAAAAGTCACCTGGCAGCGCCAGCCCAACAAGGAGTTGCCCAATAATGAAGCATGATATCCACGTGAGTGTGTGACAGCTCCTGCTTCTGAGCAATCAGATTCCCCTACCTGCTTGCTTAGACCCCTCCCTATCTACTGCCTTTTCTGATTCGTTTAGGAACTGCATAGTATACTTGTATACAAGCTTATTAATTCAGTCAGCATTCTTGTATTTGGTCTAAGTTCTGCAATTCCTATTTTCGTTTACCTTCTTATTTCTTGTGCCAGATGAACAGCACGGGCTTCTTAGGGTCGCAGCCTAGCTTGGGGAAGCAGATGGTAATGGCACAGCCTCGTCACCTCTCACCATAAACTCGTGAAGTCTGGGCCGGCTCTAGGCGGTGCACTTGGTGCCACCGCACCAGGCGCTCACTTGGGGTGGGGGCGTCATTTTTGCAAGTATATTATCACCTGCTGCCGCGTTCCTGTCCTCCAGCAATTTCAGGCATCAATAAAAATGTCAAGATAACTCTGGTGATTAATCGTCTTTGTGGAAAAAGACCTGAGATTTGTTTAGTGGAAGTTTTGACTCATGCAAAGGTAGTGCAGAGGGTTCAAATGCCTGCTGCTAAGAACGTGTACCATGCAGATAACAAAGTGCACGTAATGTATATAGGTCAGTGGGTTACTGCTTCTGTAAGAGAGCTCCTTTTGTTACTTGTCGTTTTTAAGTCAAAATCCTAATATAGAAAATTGAGCTATTAACTGTCATCAAAGAGCTGCATGTAAACTGCAGGGTATATGTTCAGCTATATATCTTTTGCCCAGTCTTTCATCATCCTAATCTTGCCAAAAGGGTTCATTTGGGTAGAAAACTATTCTTATTAAAGAGAACCCCTAGCAATGATGTCACATTTTAAATTCCGAATTTGTGCTTTTCCAAAATAAGGACTCTTTATTGCCTACCACTGTCGATGACCTGTCACACCTACACTACACCTTGTAGTCCTGTCCGATGTAACATTTCCTGTACACTGATTTACATACCTATGATTGTCTCTGAACAATGTGTGTGTGATGTAAGGTCTCTGACACCTTAGCTGGTATGAGTGGTGCTGTAAAACTAAAACTAAATGAATCCGAGAGACAGTGGTTCTGGAGACTTGAGGGGCACTGTTAAAGGGCGGTGGTAAGGGAATGTGTGGCAGAAGTGAACACGGGGTTGGGGGGGGCAACAAACATTGTCGCACAGGGCGCCGCCAGTGTTAAAGCCGGCCCTGCGAGAAGTGATGCCTTGGACTCATTCCCGCTTTTGAAGTTAGCTCCTGATATCTGCAGGGTGTCAAATCGCTTGCCTTTTTCTAATCTTATCTTTTAACAGCTACTTGGTCTGCAGCTGGCATGCTTTCATAAAATAAAATTCTTTATGAAAGCATACACATGTTGTTTCCACAAAAGTGCTATGGAGTGGTCCAGAAGACACGGGGGAGAAGACTAACGCTCACCTGCGTGGTGGTCTCTTTATTTACAGAAATGCGCCTTGCATGTTGCTCCTCCTCCTCCACGCCCCCATCAAGCCTTATCTGTGTTCAAATGCCATGCTCTTGAGAATCCTTTATTGCTGTCTCGCTCTTTCCCCCTCCCTGGCTGCTGCCTGCTCTTGTGATGACTACTTTCCCCCATACCTCATGTCTCCGCAGCCACGTTGGTTAAATAAATAAAAGAAAATATATCCCGGATATTCAAGGGAGTTGATTGTGCCAACGATCATGAGAAATCGCATTTTCAGGTCAGTAAAAGTAATGAAAACAAATTCATGGCTATGCTCTCCAGCTTGCGTTTTGCCTCAAGCCGTCACACAGCGTGTTGCTGTCTATACTATACATATAGCGCTTAGAAACTGAGTCTATGCGCTGGGGGGGTGATTTGCTTTGCCCTTTTGCTCATGCTGTAACGGCTCATAGTCAATAAAATCGAGTTTTTTGCTGTTAGTTTATACAGCTAAAAGTGCCTTTGATGTCAAGCTAGTTCTAGCATGCCATCTTTCAAACTGGAGCAGAATAATATTTAAAGAAGTTAAACTATCTAAAGCTAACACTTCAGAGCGGTGCCACACAGATTTAATTTCAAGTCCTAAACCAAATCTCATTGCTCAAGGGCCGGGCCCATGTAGGCATACAGTGCATCAGTAATTAGAGAGAGGCAGGCTCTTAATAAAGTGAAGCCTCTTTTTAATGAAACTTTCTGTGAAGCTTCTATGCAGCTACTCAAATGATCTCAAAACTGATGTTACACCCGAGGAATGACTGGCCGATGCTAACCTACTATGGACAACACTATCACGTGCAAATACCATAACACTGGCGTCAGCACTGGTACACAGAACTGGCTCGCAGCAGAGACACGCACGATAAAACGTGTTACGTGAGGGCGGTAACACTGAAACAAACCGTCTCCGACATTACAGCAATTAGTGGAAGTGCAACTGAGGAGAAAAACTGTAAGACTATTTGGCACGTAGAACCTTAACCCACACAACTGACAAATATGCAACAAATACCAGTACACTGGCATCCGATCACGTAGTGGTTCCCAAAATTGAGTGCTTGGGGCGCATCTGTTAGCAGCACCCCTAGCTACGTTTGACAGTGCACTGGGCTGCCGCGGCGCACAGCTTGGGAACCTCTTTCATAGGCGAACACTGATCATGCGTTTGCCCCATGACATAGGCCTGTCTCACGGATTGCAGTCTTGTTGAATCCGCATGGGTGCCCAAAACGCTACCCTCATAGTGGTGGAAGCCTACCGCCTGCACCAGGAGGTAAGCAGCACAAGCGTGGTGGTGACCGCATGCCGCGTAGTGATCAGTGGTAGTGAACAGGAATTTTTTACCCTGGGTCACTGGAGTGAGGCCTTCAGACTCACTCGCCTTTTAAAAGTTCCACTGCTGTGTGCTTAACTCAGCTTTGGCCTGCATCAGGTAGATGTGGCATGCTACACAGCACAGTAGTAGTGACTTTGCGCTGGATTTGTGTGTGCCTGGTAAGGGTACCATACAGGGATAGAGCAGTACTTTGTAGTAAATGTGAGATTAGTGCATGTGCTTTGTGTATGTATGACTCTGAGGGAAAGATGACACAAGAGATATAGTGCTGTGCAGTGTGTGCGCAATGAGAACTAGAGCTTGGGAGTAGGAGTGCTTGTGTGAAGTACAGTACATGAAGGGTGAAGTGTTGTGCAGCTCATACGAGTGTGTGTGCTGGCAGTGTGTGTGGTTGTAAACAGCACACCCTGGTTAAATCTAGAAAAGCTTCAGAGCTAAACAGTGAGCCTGAGTGTGTGTGCTGAATGCATGTGTACATGTAAGGGTACAATGCTTGGAGTGCTGGACAGTAAGTGTTCTGTGAATGTACACTAAGTGTACCAGCCATGGTACATTACATGGGGCACCCTGGCTTCCATTTTAGGAGGCCCACGCCTGCCTGGTGAAGACATGAGGAGGAGAGCAATCCCCCATACTGATTTCTGGATTGCCGCATTCCTTTGAGCTGGGTGGGACATGCACTGGAGGGAAAAAAGAAGATGAATGCAATACATATATTAAAATGAAAGTAACTACCGTATATTATTTTAATTGAACAGTACCACTATTTCCGAGCAGACAGGGGAACTGTAATTCTTATTTGGGCACACAAAAGGACTATTGGGTTTGAAGTACTGCAACCTGAATACCAATTTCAAACACACAAGGATTTAAACGAGATAATGAATGGAAAATAAAAGGTATTGGCAAAGGAAAATGTGTTGGTCCAGCAGACCTGTCACTGAAACACTCTTCTTTTTAAGACGTTCTCCTGTGAAATGATGTCCGTCATAGTTTAAGAGAGCCAGTGGCTGAAGTGGGCTGACCCATTCCCCTTCGCTGAATGTTGTGGTGAGCCACAGAAACATGTGAATGAGAGCTGTACAGACCAACTGATGAAGAGGGCTGACTGGTGTTATGCTATGTTAGGTTTACTTACACAGCGCACGTACAGTGAAGTTTCTTGGTGCTATAGTAACCTAACGGTAGTGACAGTTGCAGAAGCAAATTTAGGTATAAGAAAGTTTTCAAGTACTTCACTTATTATTTTCCGGAAGATTTTAATGAATGGAAAAGAGTAGAGAATTGTTATTCTTAGCAGCGGCTCTGGAGAAGACACACTTGCTGAAGGGGACAGTTCTACATCTAGGGACTGTAGTATCCCCGGGGGATACAAAAGACACGGACACAGGATCTTGCTAGTCAGCTCCTTTATTAGCCTCTCTCTTCATCCAGGGCTAACGGCTAACTGCCGTCCCAAGCCCCCTGCTCCTCCCTTTCCGTCCGCCCTGGTCCCCACTGAGGCCGGTCCTAGTGCCTGACCCGTTTGGTCCTGACACTGCTACAGCGGCGTCATTACATCTCCCCCCTCTGTAAATAAAAAAACATAATATGACCAACACAGCAGCTGTCTCTTCAAAGTTCCTCAATAAGACGAGACGGTTTTGTGATGACCCGTCTGGGGCGTGCTTGGGGTTCAGGGGTGTCACGCTCGTTCTCGTCGGCTATTTCCATCAATGCCTGACTGTGGTGCGGCAGTGTTTTTGATTCTCTCTTCTCTATTTTCAGTTCAGTCAGCAGTTCCTTAATGTTGGGTCCGCACTTCTTAAAATACGTCACGTTCCTGGTGAGTCTTCTTCCGTCGGTCTCTGCAGTGATCATGGTTCCTTTTTGTTGTATCACTTTCAGCGGAACCTCATGATACTTGCTGTCTGTCTTCCGGGATTGCTCTTGTCGTGCCAGCACCCAGTCTCCTTCTTGTATTTGAGGGGGCGTGGCACGTCGCCGTTCATCCGCATAGTCCTTCATCTTTTCTTTCTTTATCTTGTCTCTGGCTGCCATCTCCTCATGGTCAGAATCGGGATATCGTTCATCCGCTGCCATCGTCATCATCGGTAGCCTGGTGCGCACTGGCCGTCCCAGCATGAGAGTGGCCGGACATTTGCCTGTGGTGGAATGAGGCGTGTTTCGGTATGCTCGCAGTACCTCGTTGAGTGCCATGTGAAAGCTCTTTACGGTGAGTTCTGCTTGCTGAATGGCTTTCTTTATTGTGGACATGAAGCGTTCAACCATTCCGTTGGCCTGCGGCCACAATGGTGTAATCTTGCGGTGCTTGAAGTTGAGGTGTTGAGCAAAAGCAGCAAAGTCGTGGCTGTTGAATGGAGGCCCGTTATCTGACTTCACCACTAGGGGAATGCCCCATGCGGCAAAGACCTCCTCCAGTATGGGTATGGTACTCAATGCTTTCGTGGAAGAGCACAGTTGCCCGATGGGGAATCTGGAGTACTCGTCCATGACGACCAGGACATATTGGCCGGATTTTATTGGCCCAAAGAAATCAATGGCAATGTGTTGCCAGACACCCTGCGGTAGTGGAGACATTTGTAGCGGTGAGGGAGGATCCGAACGGCTCACCAGTTGACATTGCGGGCAATCGTTCAGAGTTGTCTCTACCATCATGTCTAGTGTCGGAAACCAGACTCTCTCACGGAGTGCTCTTTTTGTGGCTACTATGCCCCGGTGCCCTTCATGCGCTAAATTGATGACCCCTTGTCTGAGTTGTCGTGGTATCACTATTCTGGTGTCTCTTAACACGAGACCATTTGTTGCTATTGACAGTTCGTCGTGGACATGTTTGAATGCCGCCATTTCTTGGTCGTTTTGTTCATTGTTTTGCGTGTGTCTCCAGCTGTTCGTTTGAATCCGACGTTTCACCTCTTGCAGGGTGGCATCTGTTTGCGTCGCTTCACAAATGGCTTCCAGTGGAACGGCCGGAGGTCTCGCTTAGTCTACTACGAAGTGGATGTATTCATCCGCAATTGATTGTTCTGATTCGCTGGATCTGATGGGGTGCTGGGACATGTAGTCTGCGGGGTTTGCAGCTTTTCCTGGCTTGTGAATGATGGTGTAGGTGTATTCCTGGAGTCGGAGGCCCCATCGCTCTATTCTTGGTGGCATTTTTGCCCGCGGGTTTCCAAAAATCGTGGTCAAGGCTTGATGGTCAGTCACTAGTGTAAAGTGTTTCCCAATGTTCACAGGCCCAGACGACGGCCAGGCTTTCTTTTTCTGGCTGTGTATACGCTCTCTCCGTGTCTGTTAGGCTTCTGCTGGCATACGCCACTGTGTCGCTGATCTTCTTCTCTCTCATATTGTGCTAGGATGGCTCCTAGTCCTACGGGGCTGGCGTTCACTGTTATCTCTGTTTTCTTTTTTGGATTGAAGTAAGCCAAATTTTTGGCTGACTCTACCGTTCTTTTGATCTCTCTGAACGCCCCTTCACATTGGGTGGACCATTGGAAAGGTTGTCCTTGCTTGGTGAGCATCCTCAGCGGGTAACTTAACGTGGCGTAGTCAGGTATGTACCTGGAGCAGTAGCTGGCCATGCCTAGGAACGTTCGTACATCTCCCACATCCTCTGGTATCAGCGTGTCGTTTAGCGCTGCTACCTTTTCTGGGCTGGTTTCATGCCACTTCCAGAGAATATGTGGCCGAAAAACTTCAGCGTCGGTTTGTGAAATTCACACTTGTCTCTGTTGAGTGTGAGGTTAGCTTCCATGAGTGCATGACAGACCTGATCTAGCGCTTTGTCGTGTTCTTGAGTCGTTGCGCCATATACGAGGATGTCATCGCTGTAGTTTAGGACATGTGGAATGTGATGTATTGTTCTCCTGATTGCCTCTTGGAATATTTCCGCTGCTTATGACACTCCGAAACTCAGTCTTCTATACCTGAATAGTCCGAGGTGTGTCGAGAATGTCGTGATATATCTTGACCTTTCATGCAAATCTAGCTGGTGGTATCCTTTGTTGAGGTCTAGTTTTGAAAATGTCTTGGCTCCGTTAAGTGACGTGATCATGTCACTGATGTGAGGGCCTGGGTGTCTCTCTCTCTCTCTATCGCCATTTTGGGCGCTCTCATATCCACACATAGGCGTACTCTGTTGATTTCCCCTTTCTTCGGGACTACCACCACCGGGGAGACCCATGGCGTTGGTCCCTCTGTTCTTTCTATGATGTCCGCTTCCAGTAGATCTTGTAGCTCCTTCTCCATGGCTTCTTGCAGGTGAAACGGAATTTTCCGGTGATGCTGTGCTACCGGTGTGACTTGTTCGTTTATGTGTAGTCTTATTTGGCAGTCTTTCATTTTTCCCAGGCCTTGAAAGAGCTTGGGGAATTTTTGGATGATAGCTGGTTTGTCAGCCACTCGGTATAAGATATCAACTAGTTTCAGTCGTTCTGCAGTGGCCAGGCTCAGGAGGCAGTCTGCCTCAGGCCCTCGATGACATGGATGTAGGCTGATATTTTGCGATCTTGGTACGACAGTTCCGTTGCAAATTTCCCAAGACACGTTAGTGGCTTTTTGGACATCCACGTGTATACTCGTACATGTGCGTTATCCAGCTTGGGAGGTGACTTCATTCGTTGGTATTCTGTTACGGGCAAGTAGTTTAGTGAGGCCCCACTGTCTAGCACAAACTTTGTGGGGGGAGTACCAATTCTGATGTCCAATCGCGGGTACTCTTTCAGCCGATCAGAGGTCGGCTACACAATAAACATATTCCTTTCGGTCTTGAGGGATGGGTGATGTGGATCGGGATTCTCTTGATGACGACCGTCGAGATTGATATGTCCTGCAAGAGTGGCAGCTGGATTGTGACGACCCAGTGGATGATTCTCGTCTATCCTGGACTGCTCTGACATGGTGACGACGGCTTGAGTGCTGATGTTGCCGGTGTCTTCCCTGTTGATCACCTTTGGGTATCGCCCCGCACATGCTTTCAAAATGGTTGTCTCTACCACACTTTCGGCATTGTTGTCCTAGTGCCGGGCATGCGTCGGCATGTGGGAAGTCGTAACCGCATCTGTAGCATTTGAGTTGTCTGTCTGATCGTTCCCTGGTGTGGGTTCTGCCTTTGTGTCCTTTGTTTGACTGGTGGTGGTGTTTCTTGGATCGCACCTGTGGTGGGGATCTTCCATGCATTTGCCAAGACTGCATTCTGAATGCTTTTTCCCTTCTCTCGTCCTTCCCGGCTTCTATTTTCTTTGGGTGTTCATAGGCTTGTTCATCTACTCTCGTCATCCCTTCAATTTCGTCCAGCGAGTAGCTTCTCTTGAGCAATTTGCGTCTCAGTGGTTCCGAGAGGCAGCCTTCTATGACTCTCAGCCGAAGAGCGTCTTCGGTTGAAAACTTGTCAAACTCGCAGTATCTCGCCAGTCGTCTCAGACATGTGACGAATACCCCCATTTGCTCACCTTTCTCTTGTGCGGCCAGATTGAATGTGTACCGCTCGTAGTCAACGTTCCTTTTGTGTAGGAACTTACGATCCAGTGCTTCGCGTACTTTGTCATAGGCACCAGAGGATTCAGCAGGCAGTTCCTTTATGATTCGTCCAACTTCCTTGCCAATCAGGTTCTTGAGAGCGAACAGTTGTTCTTTAAGGTCCGTCACCTTGGACGCTTTCATGAAGTTCTCGAAATCTTCTATCCATTCTTGCCATCGCGGACCCATGCCCCCACCAGATTCAAGAACGAGGGGCGGCGCAGGAATGAGGCTCCGAATATGCTTGTGGGAGCTGGGTCAGGCATCGTTCGACTGTTATTGCTGATTGCTTTTACAGACTTTGTATGCTCTCCGTTACACTCAGTGCTTGTTTCTTACTTCTGTTGCCTTCGCCAATGCTTGTTCGTTGCTTCTGTTGCATTTACCAATGTTTGTTTGTTACTTCTGTTGCCTTCGCCAATGCTTATTTGTTACTTCTGTTGCATTTACCAATGTTTGTTTGTTGCTTCTATTGCATTTGCCAGTGTTTGTTTGGTGCTTCTATTGCATTTACCGATGCTTGTTTGTTACTTCCGTGTCATTTATCAATGCTTGTTTGCTGTTTGGCTCAGCTGCCTGACTTAAAGATGGCCGCTGATGGTTCCTGATAGGGGATCGGGCAAATCTCGCGCCTGATCTCAAAATGGCCGCCGCGAGAATCTCGTGTACAGCGAGATTTTTACTTTTCAAACACCGGGGACACCGCGCTCATTAGCGCTTGATTTCACTCGATTTCACTCACCGGGGCTCTGCTTTTGGGCACCGCTACCACGCCAGGTGAGGTTGTTTTCTTCTGTTTTGGGCACTATTCACCATTGCCGCCAGGGTGGGCTCCCGGTAGGCTCTTCAGGTATCGCGCTCCAGCCCCACACGCAGGGCGAGCAGCTCCGGGCCAGTCGCCACCGGGGTGGGCTCCCGGTTGGCTCCTTGGGCTTTCCGCTCCAGCCTCCACACGCGGGGCAAACTCCTGATTTGTTGCCGCTGGGGTGGACTCCCGGTGGGCACTTCTGTCGTCGCGCTCCCAGCCTCACACGTGAGGCGAGCTGGCGTGTCTCGTCGATCGCTTCACGCACACGTGGAAGCTCGAAAACCTTCGTCGCCAGTTGTAGTATCCCCGGGGATACAAAAGACACGGACACAGGATCTTGCTAGTCGGCTCCTTTATTAGCCTCTCTCTTCATCCAGGGCTAACGGCTAACTGCCGTCCCTAGCCCTCTGCTCCTCCCTTTCCGCCCGCCCTGGTCCCCACTCAGGCCGGTCCTAGTGCCTGACCCGTTTGGTCCTGGCACTGCTACATCGGCGTCATTACAGGGACCATGAGAAGAAACTGATCATTTGAGTTTCAATTGCAAGGGGCCATGTGCTGACAGAATTTACATGCAATAAAATCTGGGAAGTGTTGAACAACAGCTCGAGGACTACGAACTTGAAAGCAATTCTGTAACACACCGAAGCCTATGTAATTGTTTTAGGAAAGGTGAAATATTTTGGTGTTTTAGAACCTTGCAAATCAAATAGGCAGCTCATTGTTTGAGAGATTTGTCAGGGGCTGGTAAGAGTCACATTGCAAAAATGGAGGCGAGATTTAATGGAAGCATTGATCAGAGAAACATTAAATCTATTATATATGAATGGCAGGATATTTCATGTAGTTTTCCAATTTAAAAACTAGATGCTTGAGTTCTTGGAAGCATGAGGGTCAAAGATATGTTGGACCAATACAGATTCCCAAATAATAGGCTGTGGTTGCACAAGGAGGGCAATTGAATATTGAATGCCAGGTCAGAGAATCCAGGACCCCATGCCCTCGGAGAAAATCAACAGCTTAGTATTCACTGGATTTAATTTCAGGTAGTTCTGTGACATCTATCGGCAAATACAAAGCAGACTCTGAGCTAGGAAAGAAGTATTAGATTGGTATTTTTTTTAACCCAAAGATCAACTGTGTGTCTTCTGCATGCATATAACATTTCTCTTCTTGGGTCGACAGTTAGGCCATAGGGTGATTGATTTTCTCCTTTTATTCAATATCTACAATCAGTATTAGAGACACCACAATTCAGAGCTTGGGGTTCAGACGTGTACAGAGGGATTTCTGTGCTTTGTTTATATATTATTTTATCTAGGATTTGTTTATACATGAGGCTGGCTACACAACTAAAGCTGAGTCAGACCTAAAATGTACTCCAGGCATATATCGATATGCAGGAAGCTCGTATTAGCACCTACATGCCCTGAATTCATTTTTACAGACTTTGGAGTTCAACCATTCTATTGCCTCTTTCACAGACCAACCCAATAAATTAGAAGGGTTTGATGTGCCTTTGGCATTGTGTTATTCATTACTTTTATGAGTTGATGTACAGTTCTTTAGTTTCTGATTAGTCTCTCTTCTGATTCTGAAATGAAAGTCAACATAAATCCATTAACAATTGTGCAAACGCCTTGAAATCCCCACTGTCACTTGTTCAGTAGGACCAGTTTAACAAGGTATTAAGTAAGATTTCTCTCACAGAACTTACCCTTTCACAAACCATGCGGTTTCATTTGACTTTAGCCTTGTATGGATAACTTGTTTTTGATATAGTGTTAGACACAACAGTCCTGCAATTTATTAGTGCTGTACATTAAAGATTACATCAGCCTAGCTAGAATTGAGCACTGCTGATCAATAATTCTGTTTCCAAGTGTTTCCACAATGAGCTGTAGTTGGGTTCGGATCTCAAGGAAGGCCTGCAGGTGTTCCACAGTCTTGTGCTTCTACTTCCAGGAATCTCCCTCAGTGTTTCATCGTCTTGAATGATTGTGGCTTGATTAGACAGGTGGATGCTCAGCTGAGGTTTCAGGCTGGGGTGTAAAGTGGTCCCAGATTCTGTGGTTATTCTCAGTCCTTGCGCAGTAACTTTTGTGGATGGTGGAGATAACATTAAATTTAATCATAACTTCTACTGGTAGGCCCGAAGTGCTTCAGGTTTCATTTGAAGAATTCACATTTATGGTGGACTAGGGACATTTTGGCTGTCTGGCTATTTACCTTTTGTAACTTGCCAATACTTTTCTGATGGAGACTAGTATAGATGATATCTGTTAGCTCAGGTGTGATATCACAATGGCTCTTATCAATTCAGGTTGAGGGAGGATTTCCAGGAGTAGGGAAAGATGGAGATTGATGCCCTTGGAAAAATGCAGGAACTGAAGAAAATGAAGCAGCATGTGTGCTCTAGTAATGTTGGAAATTAGGAAATTTCATGTAGATCTCTTGCAGGGTCCTTTTATGGCCACATGAGTGAACTCTGTCCCTCATCATCTGAGCCATGAATATGCCAGCTAAGTGAAAAGAAAAAGAACACGGCTAAAACAGGTAGCCTGCATGGGCAAGGAGTGACTCCTGCACTGGCCTTTATAGGATTTAGTGGCACTCTTGGGGGTAGACAGATTGTATGGGAGGTTCCCCTGATGGGAAGTAATCTTGGAACAAGGGAAGTCCAGAGTGTCTGACTTAATGCTTTTCACCAATTTATTTCTAAACGGAGTCATGGCTTGCATCAGATTTACTGATGTTTATTTAGAACACCCACACAAAATCGATTTTAGTTCTGTTATTTTTATTATCATCACTTCCTAATTTGTCAGGAGAAGGCTCAAATCATTTTGATCAAAAAACAAACCAGGTTTATTAAGGCATTGATCCTCTGCTCAGGTGCATGTGGTAACTTTAATTTTTGGAGGAGCAGTTTCAGTATGCTAAGCTGCAGTAGAAAATTCATCTGACCTTTACCTCCTTGGTAGAGGTCGCCACTCCCTCTCCGCTGCAGTGGTACAGAGGAACTGCCAACGGTCCTACTACCTCACTGCACAGAGGTTTGAGCCTCGTGTCAGCCTCCTGCTGCCTTTGTCCCTCGCTGGCCAAGGCATCTTTTCCTCCGCTGTATCCTGATTTGCCCTGATCTTCTGTATTCTTTTTCCTCTTTTCCCTTCCTCACCAGTTTCTTTTTTACCCAGTTTTAAACTTATTCCCCCACTCCGGTCAGCCGCACCCCCTCTCTGTGGCCAACTGGCTCTTTTTGGTTCCTCGCTCCCGCCTGCCCTCCCGCCACCCTGACTGACCTGCCCACCTTCAAGGGAGTTGATTGTGCCAACGATCATGAGAAATCGCATTTTCAGGTCAGTAAAAGTAATGAAAACAAATTCATGGCTATGCTCTCCAGCTTGCGTTTTGCCTCAAGCCGTCACACAGCGTGTTGCTGTCTATACTATACATATAGCGCTTAGAAACTGAGTCTATGCGCTGGGGGGGTGATTTGCTTTGCCCTTTTGCTCATGCTGTAACGGCTCATAGTCAATAAAATCGAGTTTTTTGCTGTTAGTTTATACAGCTAAAAGTGCCTTTGATGTCAAGCTAGTTCTAGCATGCCATCTTTCAAACTGGAGCAGAATAATATTTAAAGAAGTTAAACTATCTAAAGCTAACACTTCAGAGCGGTGCCACACAGATTTAATTTCAAGTCCTAAACCAAATCTCATTGCTCAAGGGCCGGGCCCATGTAGGCATACAGTGCATCAGTAATTAGAGAGAGGCAGGCTCTTAATAAAGTGAAGCCTCTTTTTAATGAAACTTTCTGTGAAGCTTCTATGCAGCTACTCAAATGATCTCAAAACTGATGTTACACCCGAGGAATGACTGGCCGATGCTAACCTACTATGGACAACACTATCACGTGCAAATACCATAACACTGGCGTCAGCACTGGTACACAGAACTGGCTCGCAGCAGAGACACGCACGATAAAACGTGTTACGTGAGGGCGGTAACACTGAAACAAACCGTCTCCGACATTACAGCAATTAGTGGAAGTGCAACTGAGGAGAAAAACTGTAAGACTATTTGGCACGTAGAACCTTAACCCACACAACTGACAAATATGCAACAAATACCAGTACACTGGCATCCGATCACGTAGTGGTTCCCAAAATTGAGTGCTTGGGGCGCATCTGTTAGCAGCACCCCTAGCTACGTTTGACAGTGCACTGGGCTGCCGCGGCGCACAGCTTGGGAACCTCTTTCATAGGCGAACACTGATCATGCGTTTGCCCCATGACATAGGCCTGTCTCACGGATTGCAGTCTTGTTGAATCCGCATGGGTGCCCAAAACGCTACCCTCATAGTGGTGGAAGCCTACCGCCTGCACCAGGAGGTAAGCAGCACAAGCGTGGTGGTGACCGCATGCCGCGTAGTGATCAGTGGTAGTGAACAGGAATTTTTTACCCTGGGTCACTGGAGTGAGGCCTTCAGACTCACTCGCCTTTTAAAAGTTCCACTGCTGTGTGCTTAACTCAGCTTTGGCCTGCATCAGGTAGATGTGGCATGCTACACAGCACAGTAGTAGTGACTTTGCGCTGGATTTGTGTGTGCCTGGTAAGGGTACCATACAGGGATAGAGCAGTACTTTGTAGTAAATGTGAGATTAGTGCATGTGCTTTGTGTATGTATGACTCTGAGGGAAAGATGACACAAGAGATATAGTGCTGTGCAGTGTGTGCGCAATGAGAACTAGAGCTTGGGAGTAGGAGTGCTTGTGTGAAGTACAGTACATGAAGGGTGAAGTGTTGTGCAGCTCATACGAGTGTGTGTGCTGGCAGTGTGTGTGGTTGTAAACAGCACACCCTGGTTAAATCTAGAAAAGCTTCAGAGCTAAACAGTGAGCCTGAGTGTGTGTGCTGAATGCATGTGTACATGTAAGGGTACAATGCTTGGAGTGCTGGACAGTAAGTGTTCTGTGAATGTACACTAAGTGTACCAGCCATGGTACATTACATGGGGCACCCTGGCTTCCATTTTAGGAGGCCCACGCCTGCCTGGTGAAGACATGAGGAGGAGAGCAATCCCCCATACTGATTTCTGGATTGCCGCATTCCTTTGAGCTGGGTGGGACATGCACTGGAGGGAAAAAAGAAGATGAATGCAATACATATATTAAAATGAAAGTAACTACCGTATATTATTTTAATTGAACAGTACCACTATTTCCGAGCAGACAGGGGAACTGTAATTCTTATTTGGGCACACAAAAGGACTATTGGGTTTGAAGTACTGCAACCTGAATACCAATTTCAAACACACAAGGATTTAAACGAGATAATGAATGGAAAATAAAAGGTATTGGCAAAGGAAAATGTGTTGGTCCAGCAGACCTGTCACTGAAACACTCTTCTTTTTAAGACGTTCTCCTGTGAAATGATGTCCGTCATAGTTTAAGAGAGCCAGTGGCTGAAGTGGGCTGACCCATTCCCCTTCGCTGAATGTTGTGGTGAGCCACAGAAACATGTGAATGAGAGCTGTACAGACCAACTGATGAAGAGGGCTGACTGGTGTTATGCTATGTTAGGTTTACTTACACAGCGCACGTACAGTGAAGTTTCTTGGTGCTATAGTAACCTAACGGTAGTGACAGTTGCAGAAGCAAATTTAGGTATAAGAAAGTTTTCAAGTACTTCCGGAAAATAATAAGTGAAGATTTTAATGAATGGAAAAGAGTAGAGAATTGTTATTCTTAGCAGCGGCTCTGGAGAAGACACACTTGCTGAAGGGGACAGTTCTACATCTAGGGACTGTAGTATCCCCGGGGGATACAAAAGACACGGACACAGGATCTTGCTAGTCAGCTCCTTTATTAGCCTCTCTCTTCATCCAGGGCTAACGGCTAACTGCCGTCCCAAGCCCCCTGCTCCTCCCTTTCCGTCCGCCCTGGTCCCCACTGAGGCCGGTCCTAGTGCCTGACCCGTTTGGTCCTGACACTGCTACAGCGGCGTCATTACATCTCCCCCCTCTGTAAATAAAAAAACATAATATGACCAACACAGCAGCTGTCTCTTCAAAGTTCCTCAATAAGACGAGACGGTTTTGTGATGACCCGTCTGGGGCGTGCTTGGGGTTCAGGGGTGTCACGCTCGTTCTCGTCGGCTATTTCCATCAATGCCTGACTGTGGTGCGGCAGTGTTTTTGATTCTCTCTTCTCTATTTTCAGTTCAGTCAGCAGTTCCTTAATGTTGGGTCCGCACTTCTTAAAATACGTCACGTTCCTGGTGAGTCTTCTTCCGTCGGTCTCTGCAGTGATCATGGTTCCTTTTTGTTGTATCACTTTCAGCGGAACCTCATGATACTTGCTGTCTGTCTTCCGGGATTGCTCTTGTCGTGCCAGCACCCAGTCTCCTTCTTGTATTTGAGGGGGCGTGGCACGTCGCCGTTCATCCGCATAGTCCTTCATCTTTTCTTTCTTTATCTTGTCTCTGGCTGCCATCTCCTCATGGTCAGAATCGGGATATCGTTCATCCGCTGCCATCGTCATCATCGGTAGCCTGGTGCGCACTGGCCGTCCCAGCATGAGAGTGGCCGGACATTTGCCTGTGGTGGAATGAGGCGTGTTTCGGTATGCTCGCAGTACCTCGTTGAGTGCCATGTGAAAGCTCTTTACGGTGAGTTCTGCTTGCTGAATGGCTTTCTTTATTGTGGACATGAAGCGTTCAACCATTCCGTTGGCCTGCGGCCACAATGGTGTAATCTTGCGGTGCTTGAAGTTGAGGTGTTGAGCAAAAGCAGCAAAGTCGTGGCTGTTGAATGGAGGCCCGTTATCTGACTTCACCACTAGGGGAATGCCCCATGCGGCAAAGACCTCCTCCAGTATGGGTATGGTACTCAATGCTTTCGTGGAAGAGCACAGTTGCCCGATGGGGAATCTGGAGTACTCGTCCATGACGACCAGGACATATTGGCCGGATTTTATTGGCCCAAAGAAATCAATGGCAATGTGTTGCCAGACACCCTGCGGTAGTGGAGACATTTGTAGCGGTGAGGGAGGATCCGAACGGCTCACCAGTTGACATTGCGGGCAATCGTTCAGAGTTGTCTCTACCATCATGTCTAGTGTCGGAAACCAGACTCTCTCACGGAGTGCTCTTTTTGTGGCTACTATTCCCCGGTGCCCTTCATGCGCTAAATTGATGACCCCTTGTCTGAGTTGTCGTGGTATCACTATTCTGGTGTCTCTTAACACGAGACCATTTGTTGCTATTGACAGTTCGTCGTGGACATGTTTGAATGCCGCCATTTCTTGGTCGTTTTGTTCATTGTTTTGCGTGTGTCTCCAGCTGTTCGTTTGAATCCGACGTTTCACCTCTTGCAGGGTGGCATCTGTTTGCGTCGCTTCACAAATGGCTTCCAGTGGAACGGCCGGAGGTCTCGCTTAGTCTACTACGAAGTGGATGTATTCATCCGCAATTGATTGTTCTGATTCGCTGGATCTGATGGGGTGCTGGGACATGTAGTCTGCGGGGTTTGCAGCTTTTCCTGGCTTGTGAATGATGGTGTAGGTGTATTCCTGGAGTCGGAGGCCCCATCGCTCTATTCTTGGTGGCATTTTTGCCCGCGGGTTTCCAAAAATCGTGGTCAAGGCTTGATGGTCAGTCACTAGTGTAAAGTGTTTCCCAATGTTCACAGGCCCAGACGACGGCCAGGCTTTCTTTTTCTGGCTGTGTATACGCTCTCTCCGTGTCTGTTAGGCTTCTGCTGGCATACGCCACTGTGTCGCTGATCTTCTTCTCTCTCATATTGTGCTAGGATGGCTCCTAGTCCTACGGGGCTGGCGTTCACTGTTATCTCTGTTTTCTTTTTTGGATTGAAGTAAGCCAAATTTTTGGCTGACTCTACCGTTCTTTTGATCTCTCTGAACGCCCCTTCACATTGGGTGGACCATTGGAAAGGTTGTCCTTGCTTGGTGAGCATCCTCAGCGGGTAACTTAACGTGGCGTAGTCAGGTATGTACCTGGAGCAGTAGCTGGCCATGCCTAGGAACGTTCGTACATCTCCCACATCCTCTGGTATCAGCGTGTCGTTTAGCGCTGCTACCTTTTCTGGGCTGGTTTCATGCCACTTCCAGAGAATATGTGGCCGAAAAACTTCAGCGTCGGTTTGTGAAATTCACACTTGTCTCTGTTGAGTGTGAGGTTAGCTTCCATGAGTGCATGACAGACCTGATCTAGCGCTTTGTCGTGTTCTTGAGTCGTTGCGCCATATACGAGGATGTCATCGCTGTAGTTTAGGACATGTGGAATGTGATGTATTGTTCTCCTGATTGCCTCTTGGAATATTTCCGCTGCTTATGACACTCCGAAACTCAGTCTTCTATACCTGAATAGTCCGAGGTGTGTCGAGAATGTCGTGATATATCTTGACCTTTCATGCAAATCTAGCTGGTGGTATCCTTTGTTGAGGTCTAGTTTTGAAAATGTCTTGGCTCCGTTAAGTGACGTGATCATGTCACTGATGTGAGGGCCTGGGTGTCTCTCTCTCTCTCTATCGCCATTTTGGGCGCTCTCATATCCACACATAGGCGTACTCTGTTGATTTCCCCTTTCTTCGGGACTACCACCACCGGGGAGACCCATGGCGTTGGTCCCTCTGTTCTTTCTATGATGTCCGCTTCCAGTAGATCTTGTAGCTCCTTCTCCATGGCTTCTTGCAGGTGAAACGGAATTTTCCGGTGATGCTGTGCTACCGGTGTGACTTGTTCGTTTATGTGTAGTCTTATTTGGCAGTCTTTCATTTTTCCCAGGCCTTGAAAGAGCTTGGGGAATTTTTGGATGATAGCTGGTTTGTCAGCCACTCGGTATAAGATATCAACTAGTTTCAGTCGTTCTGCAGTGGCCAGGCTCAGGAGGCAGTCTGCCTCAGGCCCTCGATGACATGGATGTAGGCTGATATTTTGCGATCTTGGTACGACAGTTCCGTTGCAAATTTCCCAAGACACGTTAGTGGCTTTTTGGACATCCACGTGTATACTCGTACATGTGCGTTATCCAGCTTGGGAGGTGACTTCATTCGTTGGTATTCTGTTACGGGCAAGTAGTTTAGTGAGGCCCCACTGTCTAGCACAAACTTTGTGGGGGGAGTACCAATTCTGATGTCCAATCGCGGGTACTCTTTCAGCCGATCAGAGGTCGGCTACACAATAAACATATTCCTTTCGGTCTTGAGGGATGGGTGATGTGGATCGGGATTCTCTTGATGACGACCGTCGAGATTGATATGTCCTGCAAGAGTGGCAGCTGGATTGTGACGACCCAGTGGATGATTCTCGTCTATCCTGGACTGCTCTGACATGGTGACGACGGCTTGAGTGCTGATGTTGCCGGTGTCTTCCCTGTTGATCACCTTTGGGTATCGCCCCGCACATGCTTTCAAAATGGTTGTCTCTACCACACTTTCGGCATTGTTGTCCTAGTGCCGGGCATGCGTCGGCATGTGGGAAGTCGTAACCGCATCTGTAGCATTTGAGTTGTCTGTCTGATCGTTCCCTGGTGTGGGTTCTGCCTTTGTGTCCTTTGTTTGACTGGTGGTGGTGTTTCTTGGATCGCACCTGTGGTGGGGATCTTCCATGCATTTGCCAAGACTGCATTCTGAATGCTTGTTCCCTTCTCTCGTCCTTCCCGGCTTCTATTTTCTTTGGGTGTTCATAGGCTTGTTCATCTACTCTCGTCATCTCTTCAATTTCGTCCAGCGAGTAGCTTCTCTTGAGCAATTTGCGTCTCAGTGGTTCCGAGAGGCAGCCTTCTATGACTCTCAGCCGAAGAGCGTCTTCGGTTGAAAACTTGTCAAACTCGCAGTATCTCGCCAGTCGTCTCAGACATGTGACGAATACCCCCATTTGCTCACCTTTCTCTTGTGCGGCCAGATTGAATGTGTACCGCTCGTAGTCAACGTTCCTTTTGTGTAGGAACTTACGATCCAGTGCTTCGCGTACTTTGTCATAGGCACCAGAGGATTCAGCAGGCAGTTCCTTTATGATTCGTCCAACTTCCTTGCCAATCAGGTTCTTGAGAGCGAACAGTTGTTCTTTAAGGTCCGTCACCTTGGACGCTTTCATGAAGTTCTCGAAATCTTCTATCCATTCTTGCCATCGCGGACCCATGCCCCCACCAGATTCAAGAACGAGGGGCGGCGCAGGAATGAGGCTCCGAATATGCTTGTGGGAGCTGGGTCAGGCATCGTTCGACTGTTATTGCTGATTGCTTTTACAGACTTTGTATGCTCTCCGTTACACTCAGTGCTTGTTTGTTACTTCTGTTGCCTTCGCCAATGCTTATTTGTTACTTCTGTTGCATTTACCAATGTTTGTTTGTTGCTTCTATAGCATTTGCCAGTGTTTGTTTGGTGCTTCTATTGCATTTACCGATGCTTGTTTGTTACTTCCGTGTCATTTATCAATGCTTGTTTGCTGTTTGGCTCAGCTGCCTGACTTAAAGATGGCCGCTGATGGTTCCTGATAGGGGATCGGGCAAATCTCGCGCCTGATCTCAAAATGGCCGCCGCGAGAATCTCGTGTACAGCGAGATTTTTACTTTTCAAACACCGGGGACACCGCGCTCATTAGCGCTTGATTTCACTCGATTTCACTCACCGGGGCTCTGCTTTTGGGCACCGCTACCACGCCAGGTGAGGTTGTTTTCTTCTGTTTTGGGCACTATTCACCATTGCCGCCAGGGTGGGCTCCCGGTAGGCTCTTCAGGTATCGCGCTCCAGCCCCACACGCAGGGCGAGCAGCTCCGGGCCAGTCGCCACCGGGGTGGGCTCCCGGTTGGCTCCTTGGGCTTTCCGCTCCAGCCTCCACACGCGGGGCAAACTCCTGATTTGTTGCCGCTGGGGTGGACTCCCGGTGGGCACTTCTGTCGTCGCGCTCCCAGCCTCACACGTGAGGCGAGCTGGCGTGTCTCGTCGATCGCTTCACGCACACGTGGAAGCTCGAAAACCTTCGTCGCCAGTTGTAGTATCCCCGGGGATACAAAAGACACGGACACAGGATCTTGCTAGTCGGCTCCTTTATTAGCCTCTCTCTTCATCCAGGGCTAACGGCTAACTGCCGTCCCTAGCCCTCTGCTCCTCCCTTTCCGCCCGCCCTGGTCCCCACTCAGGCCGGTCCTAGTGCCTGACCCGTTTGGTCCTGGCACTGCTACATCGGCGTCATTACAGGGACCATGAGAAGAAACTGATCATTTGAGTTTCAATTGCAAGGGGCCATGTGCTGACAGAATTTACATGCAATAAAATCTGGGAAGTGTTGAACAACAGCTCGAGGACTACGAACTTGAAAGCAATTCTGTAACACACCGAAGCCTATGTAATTGTTTTAGGAAAGGTGAAATATTTTGGTGTTTTAGAACCTTGCAAATCAAATAGGCAGCTCATTGTTTGAGAGATTTGTCAGGGGCTGGTAAGAGTCACATTGCAATAATGGAGGCGAGATTTAATGGAAGCATTGATCAGAGAAACATTAAATCTATTATATATGAATGGCAGGATATTTCATGTAGTTTTCCAATTTAAAAACTAGATGCTTGAGTTCTTGGAAGCATGAGGGTCAAAGATATGTTGGACCAATACAGATTCCCAAATAATAGGCTGTGGTTGCACAAGGAGGGCAATTGAATATTGAATGCCAGGTCAGAGAATCCAGGACCCCATGCCCTCGGAGAAAATCAACAGCTTAGTATTCACTGGATTTAATTTCAGGTAGTTCTGTGACATCTATCGGCAAATACAAAGCAGACTCTGAGCTAGGAAAGAAGTATTAGATTGGTATTTTTTTTTAACCCAAAGATCAACTGTGTGTCTTCTGCATGCATATAACATTTCTCTTCTTGGGTCGACAGTTAGGCCATAGGGTGATTGATTTTCTCCTTTTATTCAATATCTACAATCAGTATTAGAGACACCACAATTCAGAGCTTGGGGTTCAGACGTGTACAGAGGGATTTCTGTGCTTTGTTTATATATTATTTTATCTAGGATTTGTTTATACATGAGGCTGGCTACACAACTAAAGCTGAGTCAGACCTAAAATGTACTCCAGGCATATATCGATATGCAGGAAGCTCGTATTAGCACCTACATGCCCTGAATTCATTTTTACAGACTTTGGAGTTCAACCATTCTATTGCCTCTTTCACAGACCAACCCAATAAATTAGAAGGGTTTGATGTGCCTTTGGCATTGTGTTATTCATTACTTTTATGAGTTGATGTACAGTTCTTTAGTTTCTGATTAGTCTCTCTTCTGATTCTGAAATGAAAGTCAACATAAATCCATTAACAATTGTGCAAACGCCTTGAAATCCCCACTGTCACTTGTTCAGTAGGACCAGTTTAACAAGGTATTAAGTAAGATTTCTCTCACAGAACTTACCCTTTCACAAACCATGCGGTTTCATTTGACTTTAGCCTTGTATGGATAACTTGTTTTTGATATAGTGTTAGACACAACAGTCCTGCAATTTATTAGTGCTGTACATTAAAGATTACATCAGCCTAGCTAGAATTGAGCACTGCTGATCAATAATTCTGTTTCCAAGTGTTTCCACAATGAGCTGTAGTTGGGTTCGGATCTCAAGGAAGGCCTGCAGGTGTTCCACAGTCTTGTGCTTCTACTTCCAGGAATCTCCCTCAGTGTTTCATCGTCTTGAATGATTGTGGCTTGATTAGACAGGTGGATGCTCAGCTGAGGTTTCAGGCTGGGGTGTAAAGTGGTCCCAGATTCTGTGGTTATTCTCAGTCCTTGCGCAGTAACTTTTGTGGATGGTGGAGATAACATTAAATTTAATCATAACTTCTACTGGTAGGCCCGAAGTGCTTCAGGTTTCATTTGAAGAATTCACATTTATGGTGGACTAGGGACATTTTGGCTGTCTGGCTATTTACCTTTTGTAACTTGCCAATACTTTTCTGATGGAGACTAGTATAGATGATATCTGTTAGCTCAGGTGTGATATCACAATGGCTCTTATCAATTCAGGTTGAGGGAGGATTTCCAGGAGTAGGGAAAGATGGAGATTGATGCCCTTGGAAAAATGCAGGAACTGAAGAAAATGAAGCAGCATGTGTGCTCTAGTAATGTTGGAAATTAGGAAATTTCATGTAGATCTCTTGCAGGGTCCTTTTATGGCCACATGAGTGAACTCTGTCCCTCATCATCTGAGCCATGAATATGCCAGCTAAGTGAAAAGAAAAAGAACACGGCTAAAACAGGTAGCCTGCATGGGCAAGGAGTGACTCCTGCACTGGCCTTTATAGGATTTAGTGGCACTCTTGGGGGTAGACAGATTGTATGGGAGGTTCCCCTGATGGGAAGTAATCTTGGAACAAGGGAAGTCCAGAGTGTCTGACTTAATGCTTTTCACCAATTTATTTCTAAACGGAGTCATGGCTTGCATCAGATTTACTGATGTTTATTTAGAACACCCACACAAAATCGATTTTAGTTCTGTTATTTTTATTATCATCACTTCCTAATTTGTCAGGAGAAGGCTCAAATCATTTTGATCAAAAAACAAACCAGGTTTATTAAGGCATTGATCCTCTGCTCAGGTGCATGTGGTAACTTTAATTTTTGGAGGAGCAGTTTCAGTATGCTAAGCTGCAGTAGAAAATTCATCTGACCTTTACCTCCTTGGTAGAGGTCGCCACTCCCTCTCCGCTGCAGTGGTACAGAGGAACTGCCAACGGTCCTACTACCTCACTGCACAGAGGTTTGAGCCTCGTGTCAGCCTCCTGCTGCCTTTGTCCCTCGCTGGCCAAGGCATCTTTTCCTCCGCTGTATCCTGATTTGCCCTGATCTTCTGTATTCTTTTTCCTCTTTTCCCTTCCTCACCAGTTTCTTTTTTACCCAGTTTTAAACTTATTCCCCCACTCCGGTCAGCCGCACCCCCTCTCTGTGGCCAACTGGCTCTTTTTGGTTCCTCGCTCCCGCCTGCCCTCCCGCCACCCTGACTGACCTGCCCACCTCCCAGGGCTTTTTAATACAGGTCGCAGCATGAACACCCATTGGCTTACCAAAAGCAAGCCTGTCCGTGCCCGTCTGTGCCTAGACCACGCACAGCACCAGGACCCATGAATCTAAAGCCTGCCTCTACAGCCCGCCGATACTCCTCCGATGAAATCCGCAACCTCGTACACAATCCTCCCGTACCCAAACTGCCAAATCGCCTCAACCCGCTCCACTAAAGGACCCTTCATCTGCCGCCACTGCTGCTTCTCCTGCGATGCGAGTATCCCCATGACCACCACCCAGCAGACACCTAGCCACATGCCTCCACTCCAGTGCACTCTGATCAACATCAGATCACTCTGCAAGCATGCCACGGAAATCTGGGACCATAACCTCCCTCGCCCCGATGTCATGTTCATAACCGAAATCTGGCTCACCCCTGCCTCAGCACCGGACATCGCCACCACAGCTCCCCCCGGATACTTAATGATCCACCACGACCACCGTGACAGACCCGGCAGAGGCATCGCCCTCATCATCCACAAGGACTCCCTCAACTGCACTGCCGACGACACACATCATGGAACACCTCAACTTCCAGATCAAACACGACGTCAACACCACCAACAGAGGAATCCTTGCCTACAGACCTCCCGGCCCCACCCCAGCTTTTGCAACTCCATCCTGGACTTCCTAGACCCCTGGCAATTGACCACTATTTCTTCCTGGGCGACTTGAACTTCCTTCTAGAAGACCCCAATGATTACAACTCCACCACACTCCTCGAAAATGAGAATATCATTGGCCTTTCTCAACTGATCCTCATCCCCAAGCACGGTCAGTCACATCCTTGACCACATCTTCTCCACATTCGACACAGCTAAATTCTCCCACACCACTAAATTGAGCTGGACAGACCACATCATCCACTTCACTATCGACAGTCCACGAGATCCTCCTACGATACAGCTGACCAACCCTCGTTGGAATTGGGGCAAGGCCACAGAACCCCTCTGAACCACCGCCCTAAAAGTAACAAATCCTGCCCCCTCGGATTCCTTCGGACATGACTTCCAGAACTTCTCCAACTGGATCTCCTCGGCTACCAACACCATTGCCCCCCTGAAGAACACCATCAACAATAGACTCCTCAAACCGGCCAGCTGGTTCACCCCGAAGCTGCTGACTCTCAAGCGACACTGCAACAAACTAGAGAGACATTGGTGTTCCAACAAGACTTCCACCAACCTGTACTCCTCTTGATCCGCCCTCCACAATTACCATCTCAGAGAGATCGAGAAAGATACCCTCAACACCCGCATCAAGGAAAGCGCCAACCGCACCAAGGAACTGTTCAGCATAGTCAGACAATTCTCCTGCCCCTCCTCCACTGAGAACACGATCTGCCCCTCCCAAGCCCTCTGCGACGACCTGGCAGATTAATTTCTCTGCAAAATCGCTAATATCTACTGCAACTCTGACCCCCAATCCAACAACCTCAACCACTTGCACACCCTGCCTGCCCCTCCCACCACCCAAGAACCACCGGCTGGAATCCTCTCACCACGGGCGACACCATCTCAATCATGAACTCCATACACGCTGGCTCCCCCACCAACCCCTGCCCGCACCACAACTACAAACTAGGAAGAGAAGTCATTGCATGCCCATCACCGAGTTCCTCAACACTTCCATCTCCACACCCACTGTATCAAACATCTGGCAGTTCTAAGAGTTCAAGCCCTTCCTGAAGAAACCCTCTGCCAACCCCAGCAAACTCAAAAACTACTGCTTGCTCTTTCTCCTTACCTTCCCCGCCAAAGTCATGGACTACCTCGTGACCAACAACCTGTTCGACCCTTCCCAATCCAGCTTCCAACCAAACCACAGCACTGAGACCACCCTGATCGCAACAACTGATGAAATCAGACGCCTTCTCGACCAAGGCAGAACAGCAGCCCTCATCCTTCTCGACCTGTTAGCAGCCTTCGACACCATCTCCCACCACACTTTTATCACTAGACTCCACCACATCGGCATCCAGGGCTACGCACTCAACGGGATCTCTTCCTTTCTCTACGTTCAAACCCAGAGGATCTACTTACCACCCTTCTCCTCTGAACCCAAAGACCTCCTCTGCAGCATACCAGAAGGATCCTCCCTCAGCCCCACCCTCTTCAACACATACATTACTCATCTGGCAAACATCGCCCGCACCCACGGACTCAACATCATCTCCTACGCCAACGACATCCAGTTCATCCTATCCCTCACAGAAGACGCCGGCTCCACAAAGGCCAGCTTCAAACACACCATGACAAACATTGCCACCTGGATGAAGACCAACTGCCTCTATCTCAAATCGGATAAGACAGGGGCCATCATCTTCGGAAAGAAGTCCCCCGCATGAGACGACACATGGCGGCCCGCCACACTCTGCCCCTACCCCCCCAGCCAAGCACACAACCTCTGAATCATCCTATCCTGGACTCCCACCTGACCATGAAACAACAGATTAATGCTGTCTCCTCCTCCTCCTTCTAACTCACCCTCTGCATGCTCCGCAAGATTTTCCCATGGATCCCCCGTCTCTTCGAGGAAGACAATCACTCAGGTCCTCATCACCAGCTGACTCGACTACGGTAATGCAGTCTATGACAGAACTACCAAAAAACTCCTGAACCGCCTCCAGACAAGCCAGAACTCGGTGGCATGACTCTTCCTCGACCTCCCCAGAAGGACTAGCCTCACCCCTCACCTCAGAGATCTCCACTGGCTGCCTGTCCAGAAAAGGTGCCTCGTCAAGCTCTTCACTCATGCCTACAAAGCCCTCCAGAGAAGGCCTCTAAGGGCTGCAGCACTTATTGTGCCACCCTCAGAGGCCCTGTACCCTGACACTCACACACTGCCTTTGCAGGCTGCGTGTCTTGGTGCAGAACAAAGTGAAGAGTCGACATGGCACACATCCCTGTGTGCCATGCCCACAAACCACTGCCCTGGCATACATCAGTCACCTCTCTAGCCGGGTGCTCTATGCCAGTGGTGAGGGTACAGGTGTATGAGCCCTGTACCCCTACAATGCCCAAGTCCATTCCTGGGCACTGTAAGTGCAGTGCTGCCATTAAGAGTATATGGTGCTGGGGGTTTGTCATTACGAACTCCACAACACCATTGGTACCAAACGTCTCAGCACATTAAACCCACATTGATGCCAGTGTGGGATTTAATGTAAAATGCACAACAGAGGACATCTTGGACATGCCCCCTGAAACTCGACCAACTTCTAGTGACCTGACTGAGTGGCTGCCTAGGCTGCCACCACGAGACATGTTTCTGGACCCCTGGGTCGAGAGCTGCTGCTCTCTGGGGCCTGAAACAATGAACATCCTAGGACGAGATGCCAAGCCTCCTCCGCCAGGATGAGCAGGGTCCACGAAGGAGAAGCTTCAATTGCATGCCGCCTTTCTGAGCCTCTCCAGACCATTTGCTGCTTTCAGCAACTGGTCCCCACTGGTTCTACCCCCCACTTTGTGTCGGAGAACCGGCTGGAAAAACAAGTGAGGAAGAGAGGTGTGCTCACCTCTGCCAACTCCAACCCTCAGGTAGGGGGAGGCGAGGAGAAGCACATCCTCGAGTCCCTGCCATCTTGAGGATGGGGGGACCCAGCCAATCAGGGACAGGCTCCTGCCCCCCTCCCACTGGAGAGTGTCAGAATAGGGGGTGTACCCACCCCAGGGAAGGGACCCATTGGTTCCTGCCCTTTACCTACCGTTGACACCCATAAATGTAGTATTTAGGGGGTACCCTGAACCTTGCTTCCTCAGATCCAGAAACGACAAGAAAAGAAGAACCAAATAGCTGTGCAGAGCTAACAAGAGGACAACGCCCACTGACTTGGCCCCAGCCCTACAGGCCTGTCTCCCCTCGAACCTGCTCCTGCGAAATCCCGGTGTGTCCTGCAGCCAGCAACCTCAAAAACCCCGGAGGACCTGCCTGCCTTCACTTCAAATACTGAATCTCCCGTGAACACCGGACTTGTTCAAACTGCAGCTTCTGGCACCAGCCAGAGATCGCTAATCCAGCCCACTCTGCACCCGCTGAACCCGGCCTCATCTCGAGTGGAAAAACATCACGACGTAGTTACCCTGGCGATCCTGATCCGAGATCCGGCGACCCCTGACCTGCCTCAAGCCTCCAGTCGACGCCTGCATCCTAAATCCAGAAGGCCCCCCTAACCGCGGTCAGGAGTTGGTAAGAAGATCCGACCCCAAAAGGCACCCCTGCACCCGTTGCCCCACAGCCTTGTGTACTCAAACTGACGGTGCCTAACCAACCCTTAACTTCTCAACATTCCTCTCCATGTGGTGGTCGCACTCAGAAGGCCTTCATATTCCTGCATGCAGTGCTTTTGCAAACCGGAGGTTCTCCATGAGAAACAGGGCCCCGACGTCGAAGCAGCACTCTGCACCCAGCCGCCCCAGTGCCGCTGAGAGTGCACCTTTTGTGCTACTTTGTTTCCCCATTTACCCTGACCTTAACCCTAGGAGCTTGGCTCCCACAACCCAGCAGCCACCAACCGGAGGCCCCCTATCCGCCATTTGATAAAATTGGGCCTCAACACTCTGCACCCGGCCGCCCTAGTGCCGCTTAGTGTGCAACAACAGTACATCACTGACCCTGGAGGACCCCTGAGTCTAACCCCAGAATCTTAACTACCACAGTCGATTACTTACCTGTGAACCGTTAACATTGACACTTTTTCTCCAAAAAGTTTCTGTGTTGACTTTTGGAATCTCAAAATATTCTTTAAAATCGCACACATAACCAAAACGTGTTTACTCGCCTGTTTGCAGGAAATGTCCCAGAGCTGAATCTAGGTATCCAGCACTGAGTTAGAAAAGTAACGTGAAAAGTAACTTACCTGCAATTTACTAGAAAAGCCAATTCATTTCAATGTACTGTATTTGCTAAGTGTTGCATACTGCTGCTCCCCTGTAAATCAAACAAAGTACACTTTCTATTGCATTTTCAAACTGTCCTATATCCAGTAACTTATTACTCAAAAGTATTTAATGCTTACCTGTGCCAGGCATGCTTGGTTCTAAAAATAAACAACAGTATATATTTTTATACAAATACAATTGGCCTAGAGTTCAGTTATTGAGTGTGTGAATTCATTTGCTGACTGAGTGTGTACATCAAATGCTTAACACTGTCCTCTGATACTGTCTTACTGCTTGACCACTTTACCACAAAAAGAGAGTAAGGTTCTATCTAACTTTAACCTCTGCCTACCTCAGGAGACACTTAGACTCTATACACACTATACCTAATTTTGATGTAGTATAAATAGAGCCAGTTTCTTACATATAAGTGCTCTGTATGTTATTTGCTTAAGGTATTAATCAAATATATTCTTGCTCCTAATCATTGCAAGGTGTACATGGTACACACTTTGCTCACACGCACTATTAGATGAAGCATTACACATATATGTCTTGGTGACCTACTACCCGCCGATATTCTATCAGGTGGTGGCTTGGGGCAACTAACCAAGCATGTACCTGAAACATCCGCTGAGATGATTGCTCTACAATGATGATTCTACTGCTTATACTATAGATTTCGTTCACCCTTCGCTTTTCACACTCTCAGATTACCTTTGTAAGATCCCACCTAACCTGTGGCACTCAAAACGCTACTTTAATTTTTCCTGCTATAACTATTAGGCCAACTCTTGGCCATGCACATGAGGCTCGTACCTCAATCACGTCCGGTGCCTTTGGGGTCTCCAACCCTGGTGGCAGGACTATAACAAGCCAGAGTTTCATCTCTATAATGGTTTTATATTTTATTTTAGTCCAGATGAAGTCTGCTGTTATGCCTACAGCATACAAACGAAACCAGTGGAAAGTCCAAGTATAAGGGCGGAACCGAATATTGGAATGTTGATACCATGACGCCTACATTTTTTGTATGCTCGGAGAATATTATAATTCAGTTCAGATTTCACCCGGTAGAGGAAGATTAGTTGGCTCTTCCTCCTCCGGAGCACCAAATGAGATTTGGACTTTTGTTGTACGGACTGAATTGTGCATCCACTTCTCATACAGAGTAAGTTGTGTGCATCCACATTCCCAGCCACCATTCATACATTGTAACATAGACATCAAAACTGTTCTAGACTGATTCTATGTGCACGATCAGGATATGCTGGCCTTAGTCCTGCTAGCTCACAGTGCACCTGCTCTACCCCATACTAGGAAAGGTAAGAGGTGGAATATGCAACCTCAGAACTTGACAATCCTGACTCCCCAAGAAAATCGTGGTAACAGATATAGAACTTTTTGTTTGGCAACTCATGTATACCCAAAGAGATACTCAAGAAATACACATTGTGGCATTTCAATATTTATTGAAGCATTATGATTCTTGCGTAAAATATGTGTGCTGCTATGGTTAATAGAAGGAAATATAATAGTGTGATCCACAATACAAGAACGGTGAAGCGAATTAATGATTCAACCATTGTGCTGTTTACAGAGAATATATGCAAGCATATAAATACTGTTCTATTTGGCTCCTACCTAGCGCAACCTATCCTAATGTACCTAGAGTGGGTGAATCTACCAGAATCCCTGTAGGGTGATCCAAGTCCCCATTACCTGTGGGTAAGTGTCGTCAGGAAGCATGTCTTTGTGGAGAGCTGGGCTTCATCCCTCTCAGGAGGTAAACAGGACTCAGCTGGGCCAGAATTCCAGAATGGGTCGACCTTGCAGTACCAGTGAAATGCTTCTTTAACTAAACAAGGGAGTGATGTTGTTTATATAATAAACATCACCCTTGTTGCTTTGCAGAAGTCCCAGTTAAGGCTGCCAATATTGATTCTACCGTGGCAAAGCTGTGCCCAAGCGCACAATAATAACATCATTTGCACAGTGAACTTTAGCTTTCATACAGAAGGTTCAAGGCTTCTGATTATTTGCCTCGGAGGTGTACAAATGTAAGCAAAGTTCTTTCTTGGAACAGTATCCATGCAACCACAAAAGCAAAAGTGTGTCAAATGTCAACGTTGAAGAAAAGATGTCAAGTTTTAACGAGAGCGCGTAAAATGGTGGTGTTCCTGCCCCGGCCTAAATGTGAGCACATGACATGAAAGAAGACTGTCACGCATTATGGGCCGTAGCCTTGTGTGGTACTGGGTTGGGACCCCACATGCAGGAAGTGGCGATCGTGAATGCAGGCACCCATGTGCTGTGAGTTTAGGTGTCTCCGTATGCCATACGGGTCACCAGGACCATTAAGTATACTATGACCAGATCTACTGACTCCTGCCAGAAAAGTGAGGATACCATGGGATCATCTGTGTACAATCAACCAGGCGAGGGACCCAAGACAGGATTACGACCCCAAGTGAGAGACTCTGCACCTGCAGAGTGTAATTGCCTGGGCTGAGTGTGACCGATTCACCTGAACCTAGCTGTAACTGATGCGAGTGCCCACTTACAGGGCTCTTTCAGGCACTCCAGAAGCTTCCTGCCTTACCGTGCAGGTAAGACTGGTTTCAGGCTTGTCGGGCCTGCCATAATTTGTCTCCTCACTGCTTGGCACTAAGTGGGACAAGTGATTTGATTTACTGTCTCTGTAGCTTTCTGAACTATCACATCTTTGGGATACAGACATTAAAAAAAAAAATCCAAATCCTGGATTGGCAGAAAAAATGACCATTAGACCTGATCTGCAAAATATGCACATAAAAGTTGCAATTTGTTTTATCCCCAGGGTAAGTTACATTTAATGCAAAAGGGATTTTTTTTAAACCTGGATGAAAGGATTGCATTTATGGTGTGCACATTGCTTTAATTTGGAATATAATCTACATTGCATTCTGAGCACTGCTGTTGAATGGTATTCTAGGAAGTAAATTGTTAAATGTAGAACTAGGTGACCCAACTTATAATGCTCCCCTAATCACAATGTAATCCAGGGCGAGTCACTTCCCATAACAGCCAAAACTGTGAGAGCGCCGAAATTGACATACAGCTGATATTAAACTCTATATTAAAAGCTGGTCATGGATTAAAACCGTAGTATAGCAGTTTATAAATCTCACAACACCCCTTCTCCTACACTCACATACTCCCATCATCCTGAGTAGGTGCCCTTCTCATACTTTATTATTACATATGTGTGCAAGTAATGCTTGGCTCACCTTTACTATAGTTTCATTTTAACATGCGTGTTATTAACATATATAAATATTCTAGTCTTAGAAATAGAACACCCTTTTCACCTTATATCACCTTATATCATTCCATGGTATGAGGTCATTGCCATTTGTGTGAGCACTGGCACTAGAATAGCCTTGAATAATGCATGATTGACCTGTGAATGTTTTATAAAAAACAACTAGCAAGCCTTGCAGGATGAGGATTCTAAATAATTTAATTGTCTGTGTTTGCTGTATTCTAGGTCAGCAGTGCCGACGGTGGGTGAAGGTACAAGCCAAGATTCAAGTTATTTTCTACAGTGTCATTACCAATTAACATTAAAAAGGACCTGGGAGTCCTTCAGACCTGCCGTCTCCTGATTCAGTATATTTGTTTTTAATCCAAAATGAAAATGGGAATAAATTCTGAACAAATCTAAAATGGAAGAATTTTTGTATTGTGATGAAGACTTAATTCTTACAGGACCTCTTTGGGAAGGAAGCAAGTGCATTGAAAATGAGAAAACACATTTGTCTAGGTTTGACATCGCCCTACAATCCGGGTGGGTAGAGAAGATGAAGCTTGGTTTGTTTCGCTATAACTTGGGCAACTTAAAGACCCGGATCGTCCCTGGTGAGTTCCAGTTTGTTGCCCAGCTCAACATCGAGAGAGGACTGGAGAGGAGGAAACCTCAGGACATTCAAAGTGTCCAACAACGCTTTGACCCACAACAATTTAACTTTAATAAAATCAAACCAGAAGAAATTTTGTTTCAGATAAGAAAACAGTTTGTCCACAAGAAACCAGGTTTAAATGCAGAATTTCAAATCCAGAAATCTAAATTGGATATAAGATATCCAACAAAAAGCATCACTTCTTTGCAGAGCAGCTCCAATATCACCGAAAAGAACTGTGTGGCTACGAACAAAGACAAGCCAGTTTGCATCCTGGCAGTAATCAATGTGAGCCCCTTGGAGTTCGGACATGTTTTGTTCATCCCTGAACCAACCCTTTGTCTGCCCCAGATCTTAACAGCAGATCTCATACAGTTTGGTATAGAATCCATTTTCCTCAGTGCCCATCAAGGCTTCCGGGTTGGATTTAATAGCCTTGGAGGATTTGCCTCTGTCAACCACCTGCACTTGCACGGGTTTTATTTGAACCACAAACTCTTCATTGAAACTGCTTGTACTGAACCATTGTGTCCTGGAAAGGGCTTTCACATACTCTCAAATTTCCCTGCTCCAGGATTCCTCTTTTACACAGATGGAAAAGACTTGGAGGAGCTGGCACATAATATCCATAAGGTCACAAACTATCTGGTGGAACAAAACATTGCACACAATCTCTTTCTTACCCGGGGGGGTGAACCGGGAAATCCAGTTAATCCCGTGTCCGAGGTTGGAACCCGGATCATCATCTGGCCTCGGACGTCAGGATTTGGGGCCAAAGAAGAAACTGCTTTTAATGTTGCACTGTGCGAGTTGGCGGGCCACTTGCCCATTAAAAATTGGGACGATTTCAACAATATATCCGAAGCATCTGCAGTCACCATTATCCAAAAGTATCTGCTAGCTAAAGAGGAATTTTTGAAGCTCACATCAGAACTGGTACATCTTTTAACAGAATAATTATGTCGTATGTTTATACTTTCTCCCCATCATTTTTTCATTTTTGATTTTTCCCAACTAAGGATGCCTTCAGAAAAAAAGCATATGACGTCAGTGGCTCTGGGTATTTTGATTGCACTAAACCCAGCTCCCGGATAGTTGTCTTCATCAGATATTACAATATTTCAATGCAATTGCATGCTCATGATTTTCACAGTCCAACTCATACATGTTTACACACAAGAACGTGGTGTCTGTTACTTAAATATGTATTATCATATACAAGTGGCTAGAAATATTTACCAAAAGCCTTGCTTTGTCCATTCTGTTCCAACTTAGTAAATGTTATCCTAATGATCTTTTTGGATCACAATAAACAATCTGTGGCCTTTTAACACCTTTAGCCAAACTACAACACGCAATGCTGATTGAGGATTTGTTTTTGCCTTAATGTGGAACATGCAGTGAATGTATTGGATGAAGAATAAAAGACCATTGTGGAAGCCACTGTTATTAACTTCTTACTACAACAGGTACAGCCTTCGCAGCCCTGCAAGACAGGAGCAGAACATTTAAGATATACCAAGGAGGCACACATTTGAAAGATTTTTAAGGATTAAATGGTAGGTTGTGGTTAAGGCAAGCAAGCGATTGAGGCGGCAAAGACACAATTCTAACATCATCCAGAATTAACACTTTCAGTGATGCGGTTGTCCTTGTGGGTCCAAAAGCTGCTTGAGCCCATGGTGGGAAATGAACATGCTTATCTGACCGTTCTACCCCTGAAACACGTCTATAATTGGCATATTCCAAATCCACCACAGTTGGCTTTTTCAAGAAAGAGGCGACCGGAGTCTTTTTAATTAGAAAAAGGACTCTACCCACTAGAAGTCTCCAGTGGCATGCTTCATCATCGGGTCCTCACCCAGGCACCTACTGTGTCTGGGTGGCTCAACCTTCTAATCAAGGGTGCTTATCTATGGTTGTTGATGGTGGGCTCTAAAGAAATCTGATTAAAATTGTCTTGTGCTCCCAATTTAGTATGGTGCAGAGTGCCCGGGCAAGATTGAAATACATTGGTGATGTGCGTAGTAAAAAATGATGATCCTTTGCATCAAAAGTCGGTCTTCTTTTTTCAGCCCCCTTTCACGTGTGGCTTTACTCAGGACCAAAATGTCAGATCTCCTATTTCTTCTCAGAGTATTTCCCCTTCCTTATTAAGTACAATGTGGTGGACACCATCTACATTTATGCATGCCAAAGTTACAGTCCAACAGGGACCATTGGCCAATTCATAAGCTCTAAACCTTAGGCGCTCAATGCCTCATAAGGTGTTTAGAGGCAAGCTGACCCTTCACTCACTCACTCATTCATCAAGGGTCATTTTCCATCCCTTAACCTAATTGGTCCTCCAAGTTCACAGATGAACACTGACCCTTGATGATGACAACTCCTCTCTTGTAACCTCTACACTGAGGGGAAAGGGACTCCCACATTGGAGTGAGCTGAATTCAAGTTGTGGTACCACTCTAAATAACGTTCTGCCCAGGTTGTTTTACAGAGGTCTGCTGCCAGAGGTCAGGTAGGGGTTTGGAAGAGCTGAAAGCCTTAAAAGTGGCACCACAGTCAAGATGCATTTGAAATCATTGGGGTGTAGTACAATAGGAGATGATTCTCCACGGGTGCTAGAAAGCGTAATTAGAAAACCTAAGAGGGACCCAAGAACGGTCTGGGAAATTGCAAGGCACAGGACATTGGAAGTGATGAATAATGTCACATTAAGAATTAGTGAGAGGAGCCTATTAAGTGCAGAGGTTATGCAGAAATCCCTTGAGTGTCAAAGAAAACATGGACACTAAAATAAGCAGATGAGAGAGAGAGAGAGAGGAAGATATAAAAAGATGATATTGGAGAAAGAAAAATTTGTGACAACGCCACAGTTATTCTGCCTTCTGGAGCTCCACATTAGAAGCCACAAGTACAAGCAATAAATCAATCCAGGCATACTGTGGCACTTACAAGATTTTACATTAGTCGGATATTGTCCTCAAAATGTAGCAAGCAAGGCTTCCCTTGAGAAAAGTCTTCAAAAACCAGACAGTGGTCTTGTTTAAACATTTTAAATTCAATAGAATAGCTATGTGATCAAACCTGAGACTAGCTTACTTTAGATGCCTCAACTTGGAACTCCCCATTCAAATGAAATGTAAGGTCATTGGTGTGGCCTTTCATATCCGTGGCTCACTTACTGTTTAAGAAGGTGTTATTACTTCAAAACTCGTTCGTAGCCTTCGACAGAAGGAAACAGTGTACCAGCCCTGTTGGACATTTGACCTGTGCCGTTAAGGCTGCTTGTTGTTTGTAGAAGTAACCAGCTCACCCACGGAGGTATCCCCATGGCTGCTCAGTGTTTGCTCAATACAAACTTCCTTTTTTTTTTTTCTTTCTTTCTCTCATTTGCCTCAGACCTCAGTTGACGCAAGAGTAGGATGTCTACAGCCGTTTCTCGGTTTAGGGAGACGTAGGCTTCAAAATCGAATCGGGGAAGGCACCTACCGGCTACCAACAATCCCACCTGAGGTCACTGTATCCCCTTTAGAAAAAGGGGGATGGTCTCACTCTTTTCCAACACAGTCAAAGAGCATCCATGAGGCTTAATCATAGGATTCATAAGATTGTTATAGAAAGGAGGGAAAAAACACTTAGTGTGTCTAAGACCACTTTACCTAACATTCCCATATTACCTTTTTTTGGCTACTTTGTAGTCTAGCCAAATCAATCTTTGAGGTTTTGTATAAAGAAGACAACCGTTCTACGTGGGTGGGGGGCATGACCTCTACCCATTTCCAACAAATTTCCCTGCCCTACAATATTGCATAGAATAGAAAACCCCTAGAGGGGCCCTGTTATTTCGCTGTCTATACCAAAAATAACCAAAGGGAGAGAGATTTGAACAGGGAATCCTAGAATGTCTGTTATAATAGCACCCACTTTCCCCCAAAATTCATTTATCACTGGGCAGTCCTTGAACATGTGGATGTCTGAAGCATTCACCAATCCACATTTCTTGCAACTGACCTCAGGATCCTTAGCTATTTTTGATAGTCGTGCTGGGTATAAATAAGCTCTATGGGTAGTAAAATAATGATTCCTTTTGAGCCAGGCTGGTTTCACAGTCTTATACAGGATATTGAAGGAAGTTTGCCACAGATCTTCCAGTTGTATATTTGGCATATGGATTCCCCATTGTTCTTCGGATAGTTTGAAATCTCCATCAATAGTGCTTTCTATAGCCCAATAAAAAAAAAAAGAAACTTCCTTCCTTCCTGGTGTCCTAGAGACTAACTGTTCTTCTAAAGTATTTCCGATGCCTATTGGCTTTTTAAGACCCTGAGACCAACTCTGAAGCTGGAGATATTTCAAACTAGACAGGCCTCCTTCTAATGTGTTATGTAGTAATAGCCATGGTTTAAGAGAACCATCAAAGGACAGGTCCTTCCACATTTTCATTCCCGCGTTCTTTAATGGTATAGCCAATTTACCTTTCAGGCAAACCGGAGCCCCTGTAGAGTCCCAAAGAGGGGCCATACTCGAAAAGTAATTTAGGCCTGTACATTGTTTAATTCTAGTCCAAATACGAGCCATCCCCAATAGGACTTTCAACCTGATCTTCTTGAAGAATTTTTGATCCCCAAATTTGAACAGAAATCCCTCCTGAGAAAGGTCCCCTCCTTTTAACATAGCGGAGAACATGACCCCTATCCCTGGGTGGTCTGGTGTTTTTAATAGCATTCTTGAATGTGACATCTGGAAAGCCCAGGCATAATACTGTAGATCTGGTAATGTTAGGCCTCCCTTCTCCCTCCTACGCCTAAGCTTTCTCCAAGCTATCCTTGTAGCCTTGTAGGCCCATGCAAATGAATTTATTGCTTGCTGGAGTTTATCGATCTCTCTTTTATCGAAATGCAGGGGAATGGTGTCAAAAATAAAAGTTATTTTGGCAAGTATAACCATCTTAATTAAATTTATCCTACCTAAGATAGACAATGGAAGATGAGCCCATGACTTCATAAGCCGCTGGCATTCTTTAGATACCTTAACTAAGTTGGTCTCTGCTATCTTGTCAATGTTTTGAACAATCCTGACCCCCAAATATCTTATTTCACGCTTAATCGGGAGCTGACCATCTGGGAGGTTCCAAGCCATGATGTCTGTCTTGGTCGCATTGACCTCATAACCAGAAAGCTGTCCAAAAGTTTGTGCCAGCTTAATGATCGGGGGAAAAGACGTCTCCAGGTTGGGCGAAAGAATTATAACATCGTCCGAATAGAGAGCTATCTTCCTTTCCCGTTCTCCGAATCTAAAAGGTGGAATGCCTACACTATCTCAGACGTTGAGCAAAGGGTTCAATATATAAATCAAAAAGAAGCGGGGAAAGGGGACCGCCCTGCCTAGTTCCCCTAGTAATTTTAAAAGGGTTTGTCAATTTACCGTTGACTAAGAGTCTAGCCAAGGGGATCACAAATGAGCTGAGTGGCCCGACTGAACTTTGCTCCAAACCCGAACCTATTCAATACTGCGGCAAGATAGACCCAGTTTACTCTATCAAATGCCTTAGTGGCGTCGAGTGTTATGGCTGCCAGAGGTAGCGAGAAGGTTGAAGCCATATCAGTGGCGCCTATGAGGTCATATGTAAGACTTGAAAGATTCCAACCTTTCACAAAAGCCTTCTGGTCAGGATATCCACCAGCCACTGTTTCCAGCCTATCTGCTAAAATCCTTGTGAAGACTTTATAGTCTGTGTTTAAAAGTGAAATGGGTCTGTAAGATCCACATCTCACTGGATTTTTTCCTGGCTTCAGAATCAGTGAAATGGTGGCGTCTCCCCATGAAATGGGAAGCCTGGCACCTTCTGCGAGGATTTTATTAAAAAGCATTGTCATGATTGGAATAATTGCCTCTCCTAAAGATCTATATAATTCTGCGGGCAACCCATCAGGACCTGTGGCCTTCCCTCTCTTACATGCAGAAATCGCCTTACTAACCTCCAACTGTGTTATGTCTCGGTCTAAGTTCTCTCGTTGTAGGAGGCTTAAGGAGACAAGCTCACTTCCCATTAACCACTCATTAGCGCTAATAGTGTCAACTATATTATCCTCATTATAAAGGTCCTGAAAAAAGGCGTCCCCAATCTCTTCATCCGCGAAGACCGAAACACTACAATCTTCATTTTCTATCCGCTTTATTATATTACGCGCTCTATCGGCTTTAACTTTCTACGCTAGTAATTTACTGGCCCCTCACCATATTCAAAATGAGCAAGCTTACTAGCCTCCCATTTTTTGGTAAGCCTTGACTGAATTTTATTATCTAACTGATCTTTCAAGCTTGAAAGATTCGCTAAATGTTCTTGAAGGTTCAGAGTCAGTTTCATTGTTTAAGATCATCTCCACTGCCTTCATCTCAGACTCTATTTGCGTCACCTCTTCTCTATACTTCCTATTTTTGTAGCTAACCCTGCTCATAACTATGCCTCGTAAAAACGCCTTCCAGGCATCCCAGACTACAGAGATATCAGCTGAACCCACATTTGTGTTCAAGAAAAACTCTATTTCTTGAGATAAATACTCTACTTCAGGCTCATCTAGCAATAAGGAGCGATCAAAAGTCCATATCCTTGGGCATTCTCTCCCTTCTAGAACCAAACCCATGTATACAGCAGCATGATCGGACAAATGTGGTGTCAGGTAGCCTAGATCCTTGATTTTACCCCTCAGGTCATGGCCAACCAGTATGTAGTCTATTCTGGACTTATGATGATACTTATTGTTATAAAAAGAAACACCTAGCTGAGAGCCCGATCTCTCCCTCCACACATCGCATAATCCCATCTGCACCATCATTGTTTGTAAATATGCCCGGGATTTTGATGTTGTATTCGCTCTACTATTTGGAGATTTATCCAATAAAGGATTTAAAACAATATTAAAATCACCCGCCATGATAATAGGCTCTGGAAATTCTTAAAGATGTGAGAAAATAGTTGTTAACACAGAAGGATCATCCTGGTTCGGGCCATAATAGCCAGCTACTGTCGTCAGAAAGCCTTGGATAGATAGTCTGACAATAACCCACCTGCCACCTGGCTCTGTCAGGGATTTGAACACTCTAACCTTAGCTTGATTCTTTATTAAAATGGCTACGCCTCTAATATTAGTACTCTGATTTGAACAAATGAGATGTTCAATCCATTTAGCTTTCCTGAAGATTTCCAGCAATTCTTCCTTCGGAAGATGAGTCTCCTGCAGAATAATAATCTCAGCCGAGGAATCTTTCAAGTATTGTATGATTTTTGCCCTTCCTGACTTTACTCTCAAGCCGTTTACATTCCAGGATAAAAAATGTATGTTCTTCATGATGGTTTAAAGGCTAGGGGTTTTAAGATGATACATATCCTACCACTCTGCTCCCAAGATAAAAACAACCAATCTATCCTGCATGATAAATATAGATCATCAGACCATATGACAAATGAGGATTATTTTTTTCTTTCCCTCCCCCCTCCCCCCCCCCGCTCATGCTCCCCACCCCGTGCTCCTTCACAAGCCCTACGGGAACCCCTCCCCTGTTTCCCTCCCTGGAGAACCCTACCCTCATTTTACCTGGACTGATAGTCCAGATTCTGCTACCGGGGTACCCATAGAGTCCCTCTATACACGTGATGCTTCATGTATGTGATGTTGACAATATACGAATAACCCCATTTAAGGAACGCTTTCTCCAGTTTTCTTTTAAATGTTTTGGGTTTTTTGTTTCTTTCCCTTATCCCTTCTATTTTCCTACTTATCTATTCTTCTCTCTTCTTCTCCGTTCCTTCCCCCTTCCTTTTTTTTTTTTTTTTTTTTTTTTTTTAAGATTAAGCTTAAGATTGGGGTCTTGGGCTTGACTATAACTGTAGCTATTAATCAATCTAAAGTGAAGAAGAAAAATATTATTGTAATATTAAACTCACTACTGAAGTATTTCGCGGTTTTGCCTAAGCATTCCAAAAGTTCATCTGCCTCCTGAACTGACTTTAAACTATACATCTTATTGTTATACATGATCTTCAGGAGTGTAGGAAACTTTAGATGTACGGTTGCACCCAGCTTTTTAAATTTGTCCATTCTGCTCCCCAGCTCCCATTGTCTATCCAACGTGGCCCGAGACAAATCAGAGCAAATTTCGTAGGGAAAATCCCTGGATTTTAGTGATCTTTGCTCCAGGGCGTAATTTAAGATTTTTTCCTTTAAAGAGAATGTCAGAAAGTTTATGAGGACGATTTGGGTGTTTCCTGAAAGGATCTCTATGGATCCTCTGTATGTCTCTTTTTAAATCTTCCTCTGTTTCTTCTATCTGTATTGACTCCTTTATAAGGGTCACTATAAAGGACTTAATATCATCTCCTTCTCTACCTTCTGGAACATTTAGGAGACGGAGGTTGTTTCTTCGTGAGTTGTTCTCTAATAACTCGAGTCTGTCTCGTAACGATACCTCATCCTTCTTGAGTTGAGCAATTTCTGATTTGGCAGCTCCCAGGTCCTCTCTTATTTCCTCCACCGAGCTTTCTAAAACTACAGTTCTGGAATTTAAGAGATCGACCTTTTTCTCTAGTGATTCACAGAATTGCCGAATCTCTCCTTGATTTGCTTCGAAGACAGAAAACCCGTTCTTGATATCTACAGATAGAGAAGAGAGCCTCCATAGATGACACTGAGGGTCCTGCATTTACTTGCTCCTCAGAGGCTTCAGCTTCAATTTGCTCTTTGTCAACTCCTGTTCTGACTTGATCTACTTCTTGCCGGAGTTTAGACTCCGAACCTGTCAGAACTTTTTTGGGGGAAGCCTGCGACATAAGGTGAGAGCTGTCTAGTGCTTCCATTCTGTCTTGAGTGTCTTGAGTATGTGTTTGCTGCTTAGCACACTTTCTTAAATTCGCCCCCTGTTCAGCTGCGTTCAACACCAAAGGCTGAACTTTAAAATAGGACCGTAGCGATGGCGTGATTTTAGCCTTGATTTTGGAATCCAAGGAATGCCTTTTAGCTCTATCTAGCTTGATTCTTCTATCTTTCACCTCACGATATTGAAAGGTAGAAGAGCTAGTGGCAGTCAACTCAGTAGATTCACCAATCTTTTTCTCCTCCCCCTGATTTTGATTTTTACTTACTCTCTGACTCTCTTCTAGGCTAAACTTTGTTGTTTTATTGGCCTGTTTTGCTTTTGTTACCCTGCTGCCTCTCTTCTGCCCCTTTTTTCCTCCTGTTATTTGGGGTGCCATAGAGGCCGTATCAGTTCCTGCACTATTGGAGTTTGTGGAATTTTCTCCCCCTCTCCGTATCTCTTGTTCTGGACAGTCAGCCGTTTTTTGTGGCAATAACTGAGGTCGTGCAGGTGTAATTTCAAGTCTGCCCCCCTCCGCTGCCAAAATAGCACTTATCGTGCCTGCCGTCCCCCCTTCCTGCCCTTCCAGCACCTGATTTTGTTGTTGCTGAGGCTTCTGTTTCAGCAGCGACAAAGCTGTTTGCGGCAGGAGTTGGAATCCTTTGTCTTTTGGAAGCGCCCACAGCCATTTCAGGCAGTGGCGTAACGAAACTTGAGGGGGCCCCCCTGCAAAGTACATGGAGGGGGCCCCCCATTCTCCTCGCCAGTCAAGAGCCCTCAGGCCAGCGACCCGCCATACTGCAGGGGCTCACCCCAGCCATAAAAAAAGGATTCTGGTTCCTCTATTGGTCACATCCGCCCTCTCATCGAGCGATTTACATACATCAGTAAATGCTGCTGCGCCCTCCAGCAAAGTTACATAACACTGCCTCCAGCCGGCCCACCAAAGACATCCTCCTACTTGATGAGCCACCTTCAAGCGAAGCCCGCTCAGTTAACCACCTCCAAACTCAGATCACTGCCGTCGTGCCTGCTACTAACTCATCCATTACACTCTACCCTCACCCCTATGAAACCCGCAATTATGCTTTTCTGCCCACCTTTAAAACCACCCCTCGGATGTCACTGCAAACCTGTGACCGCCGCCTACTGCTCCCCTGTCCATCACCCACAGAAAGACTGATGACCGGTCACCATCTAACCACTGCCTACCAGTAAAGACAGAGCCTTTCAGCTGCTGGCCTCCCCAATGCCACTATGGAAGTTTTAAAAATGTTGAAAAATCTCTGCAACTGACCACCTCAAAACATTTCTTCCTGCTAGCCTATACGGCATCAAAGCCGTTCCTGCTACTTTTCATCCTCTGCATGATGCACACAATAATATCAAATGTACAAAGGGTCAGATTTTTGTTTCCTCACGCCAACATTAATGTACACTATGTACCCCACTAAACCATACCTGCTGTCAAAGGCAAACCAAATCCCATATGTAGCACCAGTCAACAAGTACCCCAAGGACAAACACCAGAGAGAATGAGCGATTCATGAATTAAACCTACAATGACAACGTAGCATTTCCCCACCAACTGTCAGCCCAGCGAAGTCTGCAACCGCACAGTAGCCATCAATACCAGCAACGTCTAAAGCGCATTTCCACTTCCTTTCTTTGGCAGCTCCTGATACATATACGTATGCCTTCTGGGCGCCATCTACCACAGACCACAGCATTCTTTGTGTCCCTAAGACTAACCGAATGCTGTCGGTGAACGCTTCTCTTCCCCCTTCCTTACTAATAACTAATGGAGGATAACGAAAAAAAATATAGTATTTTCTTATGCAAATAGCGTATCAAGCACTTGCTGCCCGCAGTCCTCGCCAGATCCACCCAAATCAATATTCTGCTATCGCACCATCCTGTCACCCCTATTATTATCTGAAGATATTTTTTTTATCCCTTCCTTGAACTTCCTTTGCTACTTACAGACTCGCAAAGCACTTCCTTGTTTTACTAACTGTTGTAAAGCAAACGGATAACTCATTCTAGGATTGGGATTATTGTTTAGAGGTGTGGAAGTTAATACTGAGACATAGGATGATTTTTTGCATACACTCGTTCTTCCCTGCATGCGCACACAAAGCAACATTACAATTTAGCTAAACAAATTGTTCAGAAATGTACCGGAAGGTAAAGAAACAGCCCAAATAATTTTTACAAAGAAAAATAGACAATCGTCAACTTTATACACCATGACATAAAAGCCTTAGCGTGCACAGCTTGCTCAAATCCACGCTACCTAATTCTACCAAACTCAGCACATTTGAACATCTCATAATTCCATGCCACACAATTCAACTATAAATAATTTAACCCTACATTCCATACCACATAATTACAATCCTAAAAATGAAAAAACATATATTTCTACTTCACTCCATACCACATAAGTCCACATCACATAATAACATTCCACACAACTTAATAGCACTCCAAACCACATAATTACACTCCACACAACAAAATTTAAGTATACATAATTCCACTTCAACCTATATAATTATACGTCAAACAACATATTTACACTCAACTTTAAAACCCAGAATTACCCTCCACAAAATACAACTCTGCAACATGCTACATAATTCCACTCCACACAATTATACACCACACCATGCCACATAATTCCACACGTCTCACAATTCCACAATTCATCCCCACACAATTCATCACACATAATTACTCCACATAATACCACTCAGCACCACATAATTAACCTCCACATAATTATGCTCTCATCCATAGTGCATAAATACACTCCACATAAATCTAGTCTATACCACGTAGCAACATTCCACATACACTCGTTCTTTCCTGCATACGCACAAAAAGAAACATCACAATTTAGCTTAACAAATTGTTCAGAAATGTACCGGAAGGTAAAGAAACAGCCCAAATTATTTTTACAAAGAAAAATAGACAATCGTCAACTTTATACCCCATGACATAAAAGCCTTAGCGTGCACAGCTTGCTCAAATCCACGCTACCTAATTCTACCAAACTCAGCACATTTGAACCTCTCATAATTCCATGCCACACTATTCAACTATAAATAATTTAACCCTACATTCCATACCACATAATTACAATCCTAAATATGAAAAAACATATATTTCTACTTCACTCCATACCTCATAATTCCACATCACATAATAACATTACACACAACTTAATAGCACTCCAAACCACATAATTACACTCCACACTACACAATTCAAGTACACATAATTCCACTTCAACCTATATAATTATACGTCACACAACATATTTACACGCAACTCTAAAACACAGAATTACCCTCCACAAAATACAACTCTGCAAAATGCTACATAATGCCACTCCGCACAATTATACACCACACCATGCCACATAATTCCACACGTCACAATTCCACAATTCATCCCCACACAATTCATCACACATAATTACTCCACATAATACCACTCAGCACCACATAATTAACCTCCACATAATTATGCTCTCATCCATATTGCATAAATACACTCCACATAAATCCAGTCTGTCACGTAGCAACATTCCACATAACTACACTTCACACCATGCCTCCTAATACCACTCAACATAATTTTCACCCAGCAGCGAACACTTCCACGTCACACATTTCAACTCTACACATTTCCATTCCACACCACATAATTCAACAACAAACTACATAATTCAAACCAACAACAGAATTACATAACACACCACATACATCCAATCTACACCACAAAATTCCACATCATGCTATAATATTTAACAGCACACCACGTAAGTAAACTCCACTACATACTACTCCACAACGCAAAATACCATTCCAGATAATCTCATTCCAAGACACACAATCCCACTCCATGACACACAATCCCACTCCACATAATTCCAGTACACTCAATACCACACAATTACTATCCACATAATTACATTATTTCGCTACACAGATCCAATCCACACAATACAATTCCACAGCTAACAATTCCAATCCAAACCCCATATGTCCACTTGACACCACACACATTCACTCCACTCCAAGCAGAAAACACATAGGTAAAATACACTGTCCTTTACAATGTCAATAGTTCTAACTCTCACAAATGCGAGACCAATTGCATTGCAAATGCTTGTTTACCTTCCAATGCGACCGAGCAGATCCTGTTCATTTTTTTTATTTTTATTTATTTTATGGAGTTTTATATAGCTCGAACTTGACCCGTATCGGGTATCATAGCGCTTTACATGAGCACCAGTTGCGTTACATGAGGACACATTCATATTTGTTAGGCACAGGTAGATTAAGTGATTTGCCCAGAATCACAGGGTGTTCAGCGTCATTGTTGAAACTCGAACCCAGTTCCCCAGATTCGAGGTCGACCGCCCTAGCCGTTAGGCCAACTCCTCTCCCAAGTATGAGTAAGAATAGGCATAAGAAGGGCTAAGCAGAAGAGCTGAAGTATTTAGATGTAAAAGTAGTGGAAGGTAGGTTCAAGTAGGAGTATGCAGGAGTAAGAGTGCAAGTAGGAGTAGGTAGGACTACGTTAATGGTAATAAGGGCATTGGTAAATACGGTAGCAAAAGTAAGAATAGCAGTTAGAAGACGTAATAGGAGTAAGAGGAGGAAATAGGCGTAATAAATTGTAAGTGGAAGCAAGAGTATGTTGGAATAATAAAACGTAAGAGTGGGAACAAATATGAGGTGTAAGAGAAAGGTAAAATTAAGAGGTTACGTAGCACAGTAAGAGGAAGTATGCAACATATGAGTAGAAACAAAAATAAGCAGTAGGAAAAGTTAGTAACTTAAGTGCAAGATTAATGAAAGTAAGATTGAAAGAGACCAAGATGAGAAAAGAAAGACGAAGACAGCAAATCCTTCCATATTCTTCTACGACTCCAGTGCTAACAAAGCATGACATGCTTTTCATTTTATGTACACATCAGATGAAGAGCAAGGACCTTCCATTAAGCGCTATTGTAACACGCTTCAGTTGGTAACTTGCGAGCAGCTGAAATAGGTACAATTTATGTGTTTTATAGCGCTCACAAACAGCATAAGCGTGTTTCTTGGCACTATTTCAACAAAAGTTAACACTATGCCACTGGCAGAGGTGCAATTTGTTTTATTAATGGGTTGCACACAGTCCGGTCTCTGTGACGTGCTGTTCAACGAAAAAGTGCAAGAAAAGACTTCTTAATACCACGTGAGCAGCACTTCAGAAGTGTTTGGATAAAGCTTAGCCGATGCCCGGGAGCCGAATAGTGATTTTTGTGTGTCTCTGGTGCCCAGTAGCAGTGCGTTTACCCCGAGGGCCACATTTGGCATGTTCTGATTTGAACTCACCATTATAGAGAGAATGTAATACTAGGTCATTTATTGTCACATGCAACAAGGATTGTCAATCCCGGCCACCTTTCTCTGTAGTCCCCGGCACCTGTTTAGAGGTGGACAGGAAGGAGCCCTCTCTCCTTCCAGCACAGCAAGCAATACCACAGAACAGCGCCAAGACCAACACAAATGTCTCCCGGTAGCTCAGCTCATGTGCCCCGGTAGATGTGAGGCTGTGAGCTGATGAGTAAGAGGTTTAGGAGCAGGGTGAGGAGCTGGCAGCCTACACCAGGGTGGAGCAACAGCACCGAGGCGTCTACAGCAACAGGGGACGGGTCTCCTCAGTTCCGAAGTGTGAGGCCAGCACGTGGGAGCCATGCAGCGGCAGCCAATGCTTGTGAAGCAAGTAATCAAGCATTGGCAAAGGTAAAATAAAACCAAGCTAGTGCCAACTAACACGAAGGGTGGGACGGGGAATGGTAAAATTGGGGGCAGGAGGCAGGCCCGGCTCCAGGAATTTTTATTTGGGTGGGCCAAGGGTACATTCGGGTGGGCCACTGCTGGCCCAATTTATCGCTTATATATCTAGCCAGGCCTGCTTCTGGGCCCTCCTTTATCTCTCCTTACTCTTACAAGGCACAGTAAAACACACTCTTTTCAAAGTCTCTTTCTAAATGTTATCACTCTCAAAAAGTGCTTTTCTTCCATGCAATGTCCCTTTGATGGGAAGAGGAAGTTTCTAAGGTGGGAGTATCTAGCAAGTGACTCTACTCGGGCTCCCTCTGTGCGAGCCTTCAGGAAGAAACCCTCTTCATTACTACCTCCACCTGACCTCTGACTCTGCAGGCTTGATTATCCACTTTTCTACCACCCTTCTCCATCACACCTTATCTCACACCTGACCTTGGGCCCTAGCCCCATATCAGCCACCATTCAGTTCCACTTTCACTATTCCCAGTAAAAAACAATAGTAAAATCACCTTCAAACTTGAAACATTGAATATAGCAGTAAAAATAATTAGCATGCATGTTAAAGTATGCTCCACAGTTGTCCTAATCACCTGACTGTTAATTAAATAAATGAAAACAGAAAGGCCATGACAGGGCCGGCTTTATTGCTGGTGCAAACGTCTTTTTGACCTCTTTTTTGACCTCTTTCTCTGTAGATAGCTTAACTACCACCCTCCAAAAGTACCCTTCATCTCGCCATAGCCACTCCCCCTCATGGCCTCCTCCTCAGACTCCCTAACTACCACCCTCCACCAGTGTCCCCCATCTTTCTGTAGCTCCCCCACACCCCATGACCTCCTCCTCAGATTCCCTCACTGCCACCCTCCACCAGCGCCCCTCATAGCTTCGTATTTCCCCCCACTCCATGACCTCCTCCTCGGATTCCCTGCCACCCTCCACCAGTGCCCCTCATCTCTCTCTAGTCCCCCCCCCATGACCCCCTCATCAGATTCCTTCACTGCCACCCTCCACTAGTGCCCCTCATCTCTCTATAGTTCCCCCACTCCATGACCTCCTCCTTGGCTTCCCTCACTGCCATCCTTCACTAGTGCCTCTCATTTCTCTGTAGCCCCCCCACCCCATGACCTCCTCCTCAGATTCCCTCACTGCTCCCTCAACCAGCGCCCCTCATCTCTCTGTAATTCCCCCCGAGCCCCATGACCTCCTCCTCGGATTACCTCACTGCCACCCTCCACCAGTGCCCCTCATCTCTCTGTAGTTCCCCCCCACTCCTGACCTCCTTCTCAGATTCCCTTACTGCCACCCTCCACCAGTGCCCCTCATTTCTCCATAATTCCCCCCACCCCCATAACCTCCTCCTCAGATTCCTTCACTGCCACCCTCCACCAGCACCCCTCATCTCTCCGTAGATCCCCCCACCCATGACCTCTTTGGATTCCCTCACTGCCACCCCCCACTAGTGCCCCTCAGCTCTCTGTAGTTCCCCCACCTCATGACCTCCTCCTCCGCTTCCCTCACTGCCAACCTCCACTAGTGCCCCTCATTTCTACATAGCCCCCCCACCCCATGACCTCCTCCTCAGATTCCCTCACTGCTCCCTCCACCAGCGCCCCTCATCTCTCTGTAGTTCCCCCCACCCCATGACCTCCTCCTCAGATTTCTTCACTGCCGCCCTCCACCAGTACCCCTCATCTCTCTGTAGTTCCCCTCCACCCTGTGACCTCCTCCTCGGATTCCCTCACTGCCACCCTCCACTAGTGCCCCTCATCTCTCTGCTGTTCCCCCCCACCCCGTGACCACCTCCTCTGACTCCCTCACTGCCACCCTCCACCAGTGCTCCTCATCTCACTGTAGCTCCCCACCCCATTACCTCTTCCTCGTTTTCCCTCAATGCCACCCTCCACTAGTGCCCCTCATCTTTCCGCAGCTCCACCCCCACTCCAGGACCTCCTCCTCGGCTTCCCTCACTGCCACTCTCCACTAGTGCCCCTCATCTCTCTGTAGTTCCACCCACCCCGTTGACCTCCTCCTCTGACTCCCCTCACTGCCACCCTCCACCAGCGCCCCTCATCTCTCCGTAGCTCCCCACCCCATGATCTCTTCCTCGGATTCCCTCACTGCCACCCTCCACTTGTGCCCCTCATCTCTCCATTGCCCCTCTCTCATATCCATTCCATTTGTTGTACAGCGCTACTCATATGAGTGTAGGGTGTCACAGTACTTTACATAACAGCACGCATTATACAGAGACAATAAATCAGTCTATGGGGAATGTCACATAAGCCAATGAGGATTACAAGGTGTAGAAATCACGTCATCCATACTGGTGGGCAATATATTTTACGGGGGTTTGGACTGGAGAAGCACAAACTCAGGATTTAAAGAGTACTCCAGTGGTTGGGGGTCAGCTTTACTGATTAAAATGTATAACTGCCCAAACAAACTCTTTTTGGCAACATTAGAATAATGAAGGAATGGAGAAGTTCTAACTATATCACAATACAAAAAAGCGAAGTTTGTATGCAGCTCTTTAAAGACAGTTCATAGGTCACTGTCCTATGTTAGGATAGTAACTTCTGAACTGCAAGTAACACAAGGATATCTGTGACAGAGGTAGTAACCCACTGAGCTATTCCCATAAAATTCAGTTTATCAGCACTTAAAAACTACCAACAGACAAATGGTTACTCTGCAGCAGGATCGTAAATCACCAGTTATCTGCACAGTTTTTATTGTAGTTGTACATCGGTGGCAGATTCACTGGGAGGGCCATGGCTCATGTTTGGGTGGGCCAGGCTCATGTTTGGGTGGGCCTGGCCCACCCGGCCCACCCCACCTTCTAGAACCGGGCTTGGCAGGAGGTAACATATCCTGCACTTGTTAGTGGTGTGAGACAAAGAAAAGGTCAGCGACAGGAGGATATTTACAGCTGGGACTAATTAAAGTCCCAGATAACCTATCTGTAGAAATATAAATGCTGCATTTTAAAACATATCAGGCATTTGTTATCAACCCACAACATAGCATGTTTTTTGAAGGAGCTCACAATGAAAACTCACAATTAAAACTGCTAGACTTACCGACAACGCTGCAGAATGTTATCTGTCCTGCTCTTTACAAGTCTAACCTCTCTCCCTGAAAGCCCCGGAGTTTCTGAAGAGTGCAGGGCCCTATCCCTTTTCCGGCCGGGCTCTGACTGAAGAGAAACAATGTAACTTGTTACTTTGTTTCTCTTCAGTCCTGCCCTGGGTCAGCGCGAGGAGCTCTGAGCAGGCTGCAGACTGCACCTGCTTTCTAGAGCAAGCATTTCTCTCCCAGCTCTTTACCGAAGAGCTGAGGGGGCCCCCTTCACCTACCGAAGACTGGGGGCCCCCCCGCACCGCGGGGGCGTTTGTTACGCCCCTGATTTCAGGGAATTCTCCTGCAACGCTGTCGAAAGGCGCACTGTGCTGCCTCTTCCTGTGTCAACCCGGAGGAGCCCGCGAGCCGCTGCTCTGCGGCTCCTCCTCAGCTCCAGGACTGCGGCAGACCAGCGCGGGAAATCCCAGAGCGGAGCAACGCACATCCCACTACACCACACAGTGGGAGAGAATTTCGGAAAGGAAAAGAAAAGGCAAAAAAACTGCAGCCGGACAAAAGAAGAAGCAAAAAGAAAACACCGCGGATCTCAAACGTCGCCTACATCCAGAAATCGGGACGGGAGTACTTTCGGTAGCAAGCGGTGCGCTCAGCTAGCGGCCACCTCCTTTCTGTCTGATTCTTGGTCTAAATACAAACTTCCTTATCCATTCCCACCAAACCCAAGTCCAATATGGTAGTCAGATTACTAACCCTGGGATCAGGAGCAATACCTTTCAGTAGAATTCCAGTATTATGTTCAGCAGCATAATCAAGACATGAACATGAGTACAGCAGTGCTTCCCAAACGTTTTATAACCACAACCCAATTTTTTCAATGCCAAACTTTTGCCATCCATCTTGTTTTGATAGACATGAGGTGGGTAATATTTTAATGTAACTAACTAAATTTGCAGACATACCATTTTACTGATAAAATTATATTGCACACATGACACTGTGTGTAAATCGGGGTGCAGTGAATGTTTATCATTTGTGCATCACCAATTAAATTGTCTTGATTTGTTTTGATCCTTTTAAAATCTTTTTTCTCTATCACAGTTCAGAATTACCAAAAATTTGCTTCATTTTTGCTTTCCTAACTGCTGAATGTGTGCAGTTAATTTACAGGTATTACCATTTTGTTGTGTGCTACAAAAATGTCATCCTACACCCTTTCCTTTCACATTTCCCATACTGAGCAAGATTTTCACTAAAAGTCACTTTTCCTTCTCTGACTGCAAAGTGAGAGGAGTTTGTAAACACCAATCCCCATGTTAAAAAACATAAGCAGTAATTTGTCAGAAGACACTGCCTGACATTTAACCTCTGTGGCAGCAAATGTGACCAGATAAATACAGAATTTAAAGGCGTCTTTGTTTATTGCTTGGACTTTCAGACCTGCCATAAATCGTCTCGGGTCACCACCCACAATTTGGAAAAGGCTGGGTTGCAGCCCTAACAAGTCATTTATCTTCATATTTTCTTTAGTGGTGCAGTTTATATAGAACCGCCGACCCCTCACCCACTAGCCACACATTAGAACCGTTATACATTTATTTTATTGTAGACATTGATTGCAAAAAGCCTTATATTCACCCAGTGTAATATTAATGTATCTCGACTGTCAAACAATAATGAAGCAGAGCTGATTAAATAATTCTAGGTGCTAAGTCTTGCTGCTGGAGGTGGTATCGCCAGACAAGGTGGATGAATTTTTCACACACACATGTCCACACTATACATTAACGCCAATATTCACGTTTTGTCTTGTTTAGACTCCGGTTTGCCTATGGGGTGCCAAAGAGGCAGTCTGAAGTCTACAAAGAAAAAGGCATGCAGCTTAGAAGTGTTCTAACTGTTGTCTGCACTGCAGCATCAGCATGGCTGTCTCTTCGCTTGATGGAAAACTGCTCTGACATAAATTATTTTTTCTGCATTACCAGAAACACTAATAAGTGCCCCTGAAATTAGTAACACAAAAAAACTCTGTATGAGCCACACATGAACCAGCTAGAAGGTGCATTCCTTCACTGTTTGATTCCAACTCTCAATACATTTCAAAGACAAACATTTGCACTTTAAAATAACAATAGAGTAATGGAACCCTTCCCATCAGGACGTACTGTCTCTTTTTAGGTCTCGCCTGACCCAGCGCATGCGCTGGTCTGGAGAGAATTTTTGTGAGGCCTCAAAAAAATGCTACCATGGCCAGTCTAGAGCTACAGTGCATGTGCGCGGGCGCGCGCTTAGGAGGAGAGGCTGACAAACCTCGTCATGCTCATTAAGCGCCCGTGATCAATTTCACTTTCGCCTGTGATCACTTTCGCGGCGCCCCTTTGCTGTTCTCGTTCAAAGAACATGAAACATCAAAGAACATGTTGTTGTGTTAATGCTTTGCTGCGCCCGTTTGACTTACAATGTGATTTCCCTTTCCACAAACTCGATGTTTGTGTTCCTTTATTTTGAGATGCTTTTAGTATTACTGTTTTGTGACTTAAAGAACATTAAGGAAATGTTACTGTGAAACTGGACAACGTTCACAGTGTTTATTTCTGATCGCAGCGGCAGCTTCATGTCCGTTGCACCATTCAGGGAGTCCTTTCGTTGGCGCTTTCATGAGGACATGATGAGGAAGTTGGAAGCTTTTGGCACTTTCTCTTTAAAAGCACAGCATGTTGGCGACTGGTTAATCGATTAGACCTATGTAGCGCTTTAGATCTCGAAGCACTATGGTGGGTGCAGCAGTTACAACTCATGAAATATGGGGTACAACTCACAAGGAGGAGGCAGGTTTGGGTGCACATTGGCTGCAATCAAACTCTTAAGATGATGGGCTGTGTGTATCCATTATCAGCACTCACTCTTCGCTAAGTGATCTTGTTTGTTTTGTTGTTGTGTTAATGCTTTGCTGCGCCTGTTTGTCTTACAACGTGCTTTCTCTTTCCACAAACTCGATGTTTGTGTTCTTTTATTTTGAGATGCTTTTAGTATTACTGTCACACACACACAACCACACACACAACCACACGCACAACCACACATACAACCACAACCACACCCACACACAACCACACACACTACCACACACAACCACACACACACAACCACACACAACCACACACAACCACACACACAACCACTCACAAACACACACAACCACACACACCCACACACAAACAACCACACAAACAACCACACACAACCACACACACAACCATACACACAACCACACACACAACACACAACCGCACACACAACCAAACACAACCACACTCACACAACTACACACAACCACACACACACAGCCACACACACAACCACATGCACAACTATACAACCACACCCACACACACAACCACACCCAACCACACCCACAACCACACCCACAACCACACACACAAACACACACACAAACACACACACACAACCACACATACAACCACAACCACACCCACACACAACCACACCCACTACCACACACAACCACACACACACAACCACACACAACCCCACACACAACCACACACAACCACACACACAACCACTCACAAACACACACAACCACACACACCCGCACACAAACAACCACACAAACAACCACACAAACAACCACACACAACCACACACACAACCATACACACAACCACACACACGACACACAACCGCACACACAACCAAACACAACCACACTCACACAACTACACACAACCACACACACACAGCCACACACACAACCACATGCACAACTACACAACCACACCCACACACACAACCACACCCAACCACAACCACACCCACAACCACACCCACAAACACACACACACAACCACACACACACAACCACACCCACAACCACACACACCCACAACCACACACACAACCACACACACACACACATACAACCACACATATACACAACCACACACACAACCACACACCCCACACACAACCACATGCTCAACCACACCCACAACCCCACACACAACCACACACACACAATCACACACCCAACCACACCCAAACACACAACCACACAAACAACCACACAAACAACCACACACACAACCACACACACAACCACACACACAACCACACACAACCACACCTACAACCACACCTACAAACACAACCACAAACACACACAACCCCACACAACCATACACACAACCACACAAACAACCACACGCCCAACCACACCCAACCACACCCACAACCACACACACACAACCACACACACACAACCACACACACAACCACACCCACACCCAACCACACCTACACCCAACCACTCCCACAACCACACAACCAACCACACCCATAACCACACATACACAACCACACACACACAACCACACACACACAACCACACACCCACAACCACACACAACCACACACCCACAACCACACACACAACCACACACACACACCCAACCACACATGCAACCACACCCACCACACACACACAACCACACACAGCCACAAACACACACAACCACACCCACAAACACACACAACCACACACACACACAACCACACACACACAATCACAAACCCAAATGCACACAACCACACACACACAACCACCACACACCCAACCACAACCATACCCAACCACACCCACACACAACCACAACCACACACACACACAACCACACACACAACCACAGCCACACACAACCACACACAGCCACACACACAGAACCACACACACACACAATCACACCCACAACCACACACAAAACCACCTAACCACACAACCACACACTCAAGCACACACACAATCTCACACACAAGCACACACACAGCCACACACAAACGCAACCATACACACAACCACACCAAACCGCAGACACACAACCACACACACAACCAACCACACACACACAACCACACACACAACCACACACACACAACACCACACACACACAACACCACACGCATAACCACACACACAACCACACCCAACCACACATCCACACACAACCACACCCGCACCCACAACTGCACCCACTCACAACCACACACACAACCCCACATACAACCACACACACAACCACAACCATGTACATAACCACACACACACCACCACACCCAACCACACACATGCAACCACACCCCCACACACAACCACACCCCCACACACAACCACACCCACACACAACCACACACACAACCACACATACACTCACACACAACCACACACACAACCACACCAAGCATTGGCATAGCCAATAGGTCTCGCCTTTGGGACCTTAAAAGTGTTTAGCCATGCAACAGTTGATGTGGTTGCACCAAAGATATTGTGCTGCATAACTAAATACTTAGAAGGTCCCAAAAGCGAGACCAATTGGCTATGCCAATGCTGTTTTAATGGATGGACACAAACTACACTCAAACACAGGGACATACAACAAGAACATAAAGGACCCAGAATATCAATAATGCTGGAGCAGGGGCCTCAGGGAAGTTCACACGTTATAACTATAAACAGCTTGTTCTCCAAAGAACACAAAATCATTTTATTTAGCAGAAGTGATTGATACAAAAGTACCAGTATGCCTCTTTTCAGCTGACTACTCCAACACACCCTTACTGTGTCTCTCGTGACTGTCGCATTCCTCCTCACCATTGACCTGTGTGGCTTTAATCACTCATCCACCGCTGCCTTATTTACAGTTGAATAACATTACTTCTTGCATCTTTCACAAACAGCTTTTGACCTTACTTCAGACATTTCTTTTTTTTTTTATCCCACCTGATAATGCAAACTTAATACATTTCCCTTCCATATGGTACACACCTGCACACATTTCAACCACCATATCTCATTAAGCAACCGCCTGAGAAGACTTTACATAATGTGTATTTGTAATATACTTTTGTATTCATAAAGCACAAATACCCCTTTTGGGCATCTTTGTACTGCATAAGAGATGTTGACTGTTAATAAACTCAGTGGTACTCCTTTTATCAACTTCAAAAGAGTGAAAAGCTGAGTGAACCCGTCAGAATTAGAACATGTGATCATGAGGTCAAACAGATTCCTGGAGTGAGCTGCCTGATGTAGCTTGTCCTTTATTTACCATCTCTTGGAGTCATTCATATTCTCTATCTTCTATCTACTAAACCATCAAGCACTTAAAGGGGACTGGCTTCCGCTCTGCGCTCTGAATGGTGTTGCATCTCTGAAGTTGTGAGAATTGTTCTTGTACAGCAGTATCTCACATGGCATCCTGCAAAAGGACACCACTGGCTACTGCACACCTAACGATATCGCCAACCAACCTAATTTGATAGTCCTTTCTGCTTTAATATTCCCCTGGGTGTCATACAGACTAAGGGCCAGATGTATCGGGTAACTTTTGCAATTGCATATTTGCCAACCCTTGCTATTCGCAATAAGGAAGTAGCAAAATGGCATTATGAAAGTGTGTTGAACACTCTCTGCGATTCCTAGGGGGTCGTAAATGACCTACTTCATCAATATTAAATGAGGTAGGTCCCAATTTGTGGCCCCCTAGGAATCGCTAATATCACGGGGATGGTGCCTGCTAGGGTCAGCAGACCACCATGTCCATGATTGCTTTTAAGTAAAGCAATTTTTTTATGAAATGTAGCTGTTGTCCTTAAAGAAAAACGGGTTGCATTTAAAAAAAGAATGAAAAGTTTTTTCCTTTTTTAAGAGCAGGTAGTGGTCTGTGGGACCACTGCCTGCTCTGAAAAAACGTTTCCGCTGCCATTCCCGAAGGGGAAGGGGTCCCTTGGGAACCCCTTCCCATTTGCAAATTGGTTACCACCTACTTGAAGTAGGTGGTAAAATGCTAATGTTTTGCAACCTCATTCACAGTCACAAAACATTCATACATACCGTTGCGATTCGGTATTTGGAAGGGATGCCCTAAACATGCCCCTTCCAAATACAGAGTCACAAACCCATTTTGTGATTCGGTAACAGGTTACCAAATCACAAAATAGGGTTTGATACATGTCAAAAGCACGTTGCTGAGAATCGGCCTGTTTGTGAATGCAAAAACTCTTGATAGATGTGACCCTTAACCTTTTGTATTTCATTCCAGGATGCTTCAAACGTTTTTGTACTAAGTCCTTTGGGTAACCTCATGAAACAATATCCATTAATACATAATCCAGCAGTTTAAGTTATCAGAACTTTACACAAAGCACTTCTCAACCTATTTGGAACAGTGATCAACCAATTTAACAGCAAATTTGCTTTGAACAGGTAGCTCCTGGTCGGACCAAGAAAATCAATTCCTAATCTTTGCCACATTTTTTCTGAAAAATATCCAAACTCCTGCAAAGGCAGTATACCTGGGATATATCAATGCAACAATGAGGCTCTGATCACATTCTTTTTAATGGTTTGTAAACATATTCTTATCTTTATCTTATTCAAATGTTGTACCTTCTTATAAAGTATGTTCATTGGCTCTGCTTTTGAAGTAACCCATTTGCTAAACTGGGAAAATGTTTCAAATCCCCATGAAGGACAATAATTGTTCCCTTCCTGGTGTATGTAACTCTTCAGTTTCCTTTAAAAGACCTGGCCTTGATCTTATAACATCACCTGATACAACATACCCCAAGTATTCAATATCAGATTTGTTGTACCCACATTGTTCCTTCCTTAGCATGCAGCATCTTTACTCATGTACAGTGAATATAACGCCAAGGCTCATGTCAAGTTCTAGCTTGTTTGCCTTCTCACTAAACGCCAGGACACCACCCAAATCTTTGAATGTGTTAAGTACTTTGTTGGCTGCCTGCTGCTGTAAACGCTAGACTAAACAACATGCTTATGAACTAGAAAACACCATCTGGTGTGACAAATGTGGTTAGGTTTTTTGCCTATTTGGCCAAGATATTCTGGCATTAAATTTAGTTCAGAAGGAGAGCTTGTTCAGCCTAGCATACGTACCTTCTCATGTGTTCTTAACAAAGGTGGTAGGTCTATTTGCATTGTTTCATCTACATTCCTCAAGTCAATGCATACATGCATTTCATTGTTCTGTGTATGTACCACAACTATTGGGAGTAACCATATAGATCACTAATGTCGTGATCAGATTGTTTGCACATACTTTACAAAACTTGCTCCTTCCTGATAATCAGTTGGACACCTCAATTTGTGTTGAATTGATATAGTACCCTTATTTACATGTGTAATGCAGTTAAAGCACCTGAGTTTACAAAGGACATCTTCACAACGTTAGCATGACATCATAGATCATTTTCCGCTTGTCCTATGTCGGGTCATTTCCGTATAGACTCCTATCTGATGGTTCTAGCTCTCCAAAGCCTCAAACCATGAAGCAGTTTTTTTTGACAGATGACATTTATTCTTGATTCCAAGTCTATCAATATTGGAAGAATAATGCCATGAATGACTAAATCATCAATGGCTACATGGACAGCACGGTACACTGTGTGTAAGGTGCACTAAGTTATCTTATCCTTGTGCATGTGAGCAGGAAGAACCATATTGTCCACGTTTGAGTAACCCTGCGCCTTCAGTCACTGCATTCACTTCTTCTTTAATCGTATATTTTTTACGTACTCGGGCAGAATGGCCTAGGACTCCACACTTTCTGCATTCCCATTTCAGTTCAGGACATTGCTTATGTAGCCCAAAGCAATTTAGAACCACATTTAACACAAGTCTCCTGTATTTTGTGTTTGAACAAATTTCATTTTGTCTCTTTCGTCATTTAAAAAGAATAATGTAAAGGGTGTAGCCACATATCGATGTGTCATTAGTCTTATTCATGACCTTTGTTGATTTATGTAACCTTGTGTATGTTACTGGTGACAGTAACTTTATCTAATGAGTGGAGATTTTTGTAAGCCAGAAGCCTTTCTTGTATCTTTTTTTAGTTTGCAAAACTACAAATATTTGGTTTCTAATGAGACGTTCGATGAAAATTCCTAACTACCATGTGGCAGAGAGTAATAGCAGAGATCCAACATAAATATTGATATATTATTTTGCCTGTGTTCACCCGAAACAGTGGTATTTCATTTCACTACCAGAACAGATTGTACACCTGGTTACAGCTTCCTAATTAATTTTGCACAACCTGATTGGTTGTATATGGCCTGATATACCCAGATATTCTGTCCCCCCCATACTCTGAATGCTCCATAACGATATTTTTCTCTCTGGTTTAAACATACGGCTGTTAAGAGAACCTAAATAACTTCAGGTTCATTAATGTATTGCATATTCGATCAAATGTATCACAATGTGTACAAAATAAAATGGACATTGCAACATTAAAATATACAGCAAGTAGAGTTGATAAGTACATTAACAATGGCAGTTTTATATAATTTCATTTAAATGATCTATTACTACAAGAATTCGAAATATACGATCACAAATTAAAAACACCGCAATGCAAGCACAGTCCTAATTGTTGTTGCTGTATAGTACATACCTAATAATCATTTAAAACATTGTTTTTTACCGACCCACACGCCACATTAGGACCTTTCACCTGCACTCCATGCCACTTCACCTGGCACAGCACGCGCACCATCCCACTGACCAGCTCCACCCTGAAAACATCACAGACACCACCTGAACAAAAAACACCCACTTGCATGCGCCCTTCCCAATATATGCTCACTATACAAGCATTTCACCGAATTATTGGACCTCATCGCCATCCTTGCACCCAACATGGTCTTCCTCACGAGACCTGGCTTAACCCCACATCAGCCGCAGACATTGCCACAGCGATCCCTCACAAATGTAAAACTACTCACCAAGACCGCACCAACAAGCCAGGAGGAGCAACAGGTATTATCCATGCCTGCACCACCTATTTTGCCAACAGCATCGTCCCCATCAAGAGCAACATCCTGCGAAAATCCACCAATAAGTGTAGCAGGTATACCCAAGAATTCAGAACAGCAAAACGAGACAACAAACAGCTGGAGAGGAGATGGTGCACCAACAAAGACCCCTCCAACATGGTATCCTTCAAGACTTCTCTCAACCTCTACCAACATTTACATTTACTCCCTGCACCAAAGCAGAAGTGGAGGACATGCCTTCTCCCACATCGCAGCAAAGACCTGGAACAGCCTCACCATGCAACTCCAGACCAGACCATTCCTCACTTCCGGAATTGCAAAGAGCCCTCAAGACCTGGCTGTTCGAATAAGCCTCTGGGCCCTGCAGCAACTGGATACCCTATTGGGTGATTAGCCACAATTTAAAAATCCTGACTGATTGATAGTAATGTATATGAAAACAATCATTGACAAGCAAAATGCATTTCAGACTGACAATGCAACGTTAAGTATAACATTGAATTCATTAACTATAACAAAGATATAATAATTTAACTTGCCCATTGCAGTATGATGTCAAAATATTAAATAACCTAGTTAAAATACCACAAGCCTACTACAGTACTTTTTAGAAAGAGTTAAAATGTGCTGTCTCAATAGTACATATTGAGTAATGATCAAAACATACATTTTGAATAATATTTTCTATATTCGATCAATGCAGGGCAAATGCAATGAAAGTGGACAAAGGATTCGGGTCCCTGACTTCAAGAACGGCATTAACTTTTACAGTAACAAGGCTAGCTCCAGGAACCTGCGAGGCTGGGGTCTGAATAGTGGAAAGGGTACCGTAAATACATGGAAACGCACTTTCTGTGACGTGGGTATGGTGAGATAATAAGTGTTGAATGCTCCCAACCACTATTTACATTTGATGGACGATTCTCCTGGAAGTTGGGATTTCCGGGATGAAATTGTCATCCAACTATCACTCTTTTTTCAGACAGCACTGCTATAGAAGCAGGGTAGAGGAATCGACCTGTCTGCAACAACAAGGATGGACCAGTGAAATTTGGCTTACAGATCCTCGACTTGACATGAAAACCACATTTGCTTGGGCAAGGAAGCCTAACAACAATGGTCCATCAGATATACCACCGCTGCAGTAAAACTGAATATAGTGACCAATTTACAAAGGCTGCCTTCCTCCTGAAATTCTGCACTTTTATAGATTGCAAAACAAAATTAGAAGTATGTGGAGGTCAGGCCGTGCAGTGCTGTACTCTTTCTAGATATATTCTGCAACAACAAGGGAACCCAAGAGAAGTCGACCAGGGACCTTGGGAGACAATTGTTTTCAACAACAGTGGTCCCCAGAAAGTGAAATGGAAACCAAAGGAATTAATTTAGACTCAATCGTATCCATATTTAGTGGACTTGTCCAGCCGGACAGAGGTCTGATATTTACTTGTAGGTTTAGGATATAATCATACAAAACAATACATAAAATGGGACACAATCCTGTGTACTACTTCGCCAGTAGAGTACATAAACAAGGGAAAAAACGAACAACAGGGGGCTCCGGCAAAGCTTTTCCGGTTTGTTACACAAGGAGGATATACAGTGTTACAAGAACAAATCACTACAAAACACCTTTACAGCGGAATGAACTAAAGGTTTTTTGCGTATAAGGTGTTTTAGGGTGTCGACGGCGTTTCGATCCATTTGAAGGATGAGCGGATCATCATCAGGACTTGAAAACAGTACTCTTTCTAGAGATACGGCATCACAGATCCAGCTTTTGGCCTTTCCCTGACCAACTAAAGATTAATAAGGAATCAGTATGTCTCGCTTTCCACCACCAAGGATCCTTTGACACATCTTTTGCCAGACTGCGACATCTAGTGGAGAGTACAACATTTTCCAGCTATCGAGACAAGAATTTTTGATTCTATTGAGGACACGGAGGCGAGGATTATGCTGTGTCAATTTCTTTACTGACTCACAGCAGCCAATGAAAAAACAGTAACATTAGTAAAAAACGTAATTTCCCATGAGGCTTTGAACCACGCCTCCAGTAACAACCAATAATCACACATTACATTCTACAAAATAGTGAGGCACCATCTTGGCTTCCTCTTTCTTTGCAAACCAGTCTTTAAATGTCCGAAAACCAAATAACAGTCCAGACTCTCAACGAAGAGTAGTAACACCAGGGTTCGTTCTCAACGGAGAACACGATCCAGGATCCTGGAAACAGAAGACATCATCTGACAACATGTCCGGAAAGCACAGGATATTAAGCTTGTTTAGGATTGGTTCCTGAAAACAGAAACAGCCATAAACATTTGGAACCCATAAAAGGTTCAACATGACAGGGAGGGCAAACATGTTCAATTATATGTCATGCATTATGACAATTTACATCATACATGTCCCATCGGGTGGGATAATCCTCGCCTCCGTGTCCTTAATAGAATCAAAAATTCTTGTCGTGATAGCTGGAAAATTTTGTATTCTACAGCAGGACCGGAGGCTTCAGATTATGCTGGTTCAAAGCTCACCAACAGCAACTGAAGAAACATGCGAAATAGGTTTGTAATAAAACATTTTAAACATAGAATCTGAAGACCAATCCACTGCCTTAAGGATGTCTTCCAATCTAGATCCCAAAATATAAGCTTTAGAGGCCATAGCACCTCTGGCTGAATGAGCACCATACACCGAAACATCAATGCCAGATTCAGCCATAACCCATCTTACCCAGCGTGCTAACGTGGCTGTGGAAACAGGTCGGAATGGTTTCTGTATCGCTAACAATAATTGACCCAATGGGTCAGTTTTATGGGCTATAGTACGCTCTTCATAAGTCTTTAAACATTGTAAAACATAATTTAGCATTGTGTGTAAAAGCCGGATACTCAACCGAACATGACATTGTCTTTATACATCTCGAGATGAGGAAAGAGACACCCTGTGGGGAAAAAATTCTTCCAGCCAGATCTAGTGCATGCACATCTGAAACCCTGCGACAGGAGATCAGACACAAGAGCATTGTGAGCTTGGCCGATAATTGTTTTAAAGATAATTCCTTATTATCAGGCCAAGATTCCAACAACGATAACACCTTAGAAACATCCCACAACGTGGTATAGTGAGGTAGTGGCGGTCTAGCCACTCTAATGCCTTTGAGTAACTTACACACTAGACGGTGCATCCCCACTGGCTTACCGTCAATATGATTTATGTCTAGCTAAAAGGGCAGACCTAAAATTATTCACAGACCTGTAGGACAGACCAGATTCCGCACATTCTGACAAAAAATTTAATACTTCCTTAATGTCTGATCCCACGGGATCCACCTGCCGTTGAAGGCACCAACCAATCCATTGTTTCCATGAAGCTGAATACCGCTTGCGGGTGGATGGAGTCCAAGCTTGGTGCATAAACTTGGCAGTCGCCGTTGAAAGGCCCTCAATTCGCTCGTGTCGCCTGAGAGCGTCCAGACCATGAGGGACAGCTGGTTCTGCAAGACCAGCGGATGAGGAGCTGAAACAGTAAATTCACCGATAACTCCAATAGTGTCGGAAACCAAGACTGAGTCTTCCACAAGGGTGTAATCAACACTACTGACGCTACCTGTCGGCGAAAGTGCTCCGCCACTCTTGGGATCAGAGCAAATGGTGGAAAGGCATAATTCCTCTGCGGTCCGCAATGTTGAAGGAACGCATCCGTTCCTCTCGGCATCGGGTCCAGTCTCCAACTGAAGAAGATGGGCAGTTGGGTGTTGAGGCAAGATGCAAATAGGTCTTTCAGACACGGGCCTCGCATTACCATGATCTCTGCAAACAAGGAGGGGTGAAGCCTCCAATCGCTGTAGTCTCTCAGGAACCTGGAGTTCCAATCCGCTACCTGGTTGAGTTTGCCTGGCAAATACTCCGCCACCACACTGATCTTGTGATCCAGGCAAAAATGCCAAAATTCTTTCACAATGTTGGCTAACATTCGGGATTTTGTCCCGCCAAGTCGGTTGATGTATCTCACCGCCGACACATTGTCCATCCGAAGGAGGATACAGCAATCGCTTTTCATTGGGGAAATCGACTTTATGGCGAATGAGCCCGCCAGTAACTCTAGGCAGTTGATGTGCAACTTTAACTTATTGGCAGACCAACGTCCGCCGGTGGCAAAGTCCCCACATCAAGCGCCCCAACCCCATCCGCTGGCATCGGACTCTATTATGACATCCGGAGAGGTGCCAAAAAGAGCTCTTCCGTTCCACGCCGTCATGTGTTCCAACCTCCACTGAAGCTCTTCTCGAGCGTCTGGTGTCAGTGGAATCAGATGATCGTAAGAAAACCTTTTTTGCAGATAATAGATCTTTAGTCGTTGCAGGGCCCTGTAATAGAGGGGGCCTGGAAAGATGGCTTGGATAGATGACGCCAGAAGGCCCACAATCCTCGCCAGTGCTCTCAACGAGATCATCTATTTGGATAGAGTTGAAGTTATCTCTCTCTTGATAGACCTGATCTTTGTCATGGGCAGAAGAGGCTGAGCTGAGATCGAATTTATTTGAAACCCCTAGAATTCTATCTGCTGATTCGGGATAATCATTGACTTTTTCAGATTTATCACAAAACCTATTTCTTGCAGCAAGGACATTGTCCACTCCAAGTGGAGGAGGAGAAGGTCCTGATCCTGGGCCAGTATCAACATATCGTCTAGATAGACTATCAACCTTACTCCCATCTCTCGCAAGCGCGTTGCCACTGGTTTCAGCAGTTTGGTGAACACCCAAGGTGCTGAGGACAGGCTGAAGGGAAGTGAGCGATAATGGTACCACTGCCCTTTCCAGGAGAATTGAAGGAATTTCTGATGGGAAGGGCAGATGGGAACCATGAGGTAGGCGTCTTTCAGGTCTAATCTGACCATCCAATCCTGTTCCAACAGAAGAGCTCTCAACAGATGGATCCCTTCCATCTTGAAATGCCTGCATACTACACAGGGGTTAAACTATCTAAGATTTAACACCAATCTCTGACCTCTTCCCTTCTTTTGTACCAGGAAAATGTTGCTGCAGAAACCTCCGGGAAAGAAGGGTCCTACGGCAATGGCTTGCTTGATCAAAAGCTCTTTCAGCTCGGCATCTATAAAAGCTTGCTCTCGTAGGGAAAAAAGGAGAGGGCGAGGAGGGGTCATCTGACACGGGAAGTCTAAGAGTTCTATCTGATAGCCCTGAACTGTGTGAAGAACCTACGCATCTGAGGTCAGACGTGTCCAATTCACTAGAAAATGAAACAATCTGCCCCCGAGGGGAATCATTGGCAACAATTGGGGACTTTCCAGATGACTGGGCATCGACATTTTTGTAGCCTCTGTTGACACCTCTGTTAAAGAGTCCCCGGAATCCATGGGATCTCGATGGGTAGAAGCCTGCCTGATCAGGCTCTTGTGTGTACCCTCTGTGTCGAGGGGCGAAACCTCGTTGAGGACTGGGATTGACGTAGCGGCCGGTCGAGCATCCTCTGCCACGCCCGGCCCTACCAGAGACCTGATGGAACACCTTCTTAAGAGAAGATTGGGATTTATCCAGAGAGGCAAAAGTACTCACAAACTTGGCAATGTCCTTGACGAATCGTTCGCCAAACAGCTGCCCTTCAGCTAACGGACCCGGCTCAGCCGTCGCCAACTCTACAAGCTGTGGATCAATGCACAACAGGACGGATTTACGTCGCTCAGAAGCGAGGGCGCAGTTGGCATTACCAAGGAGGCAAATAGTTCTCTGGGTCCACCGTGCTAGGACCTCTGGGTGAATGGCTGCACCCGTTTCTTGAGCCTGCAATGCCAATTCAAGGATCTTTGCAAGAAGACCTGTGATATCCAATACCTTGTCCTGGCATGCCCGAAGGGCACGGTCTATACCTTTCTTGGGATCTTTTTTGTATTTTTTCAAAAAAGTGGTCATTGAGGAATCTATGTCGGGGGTAACCGCCGCTTTATGCACCAGGTCTGGACGGGGACATTCCAATTTCAATTGGGCCCTACCATCCTTCTCAAAACTTTTCCTAAGGTGAGTTTACATGTACTCTGCCACAGCCGGGGGCGGAATCCAGTCTGCAGAGGGGGGGTGGACTATGTCAGAAGGGTCAAAGGAAAAGGAGGAGGGATGGGTGGGCTAGGAAGCGTGTTTGCGCTTCTTGGCGCGCTTACGAGGCTTGTAGTCCTGAGAGGAGTCAGTGTCTGTGCTGGCGTCAGTGGTGGTGTCAGGAATAGTGCTGGGGGGGCAAGGGGGGTATCAGGGTATCATCCGTGTCCTGTTCTTTGGACTTACAGAGAGAGGTATACATTTGATGTGAGGCCAGGGCCGTCCGGCTGGTTCTGGAGTTGGGAGGGGGGCAGGAGTGGGGCTACCAGAGGGGGTAGGTTTACCTGTAACCAGTTGCTCTAAACGTTGGTTTATAGGTAAGAGGGCAGTGGATAGGACCTTGTCCAGTTTAGCGTCCAGCTTTTTATCAATAATCTCCTCCATAGGCTCATCATAGTAATACCCTGCCTCATCAGGGTCATCAAACGCGAGCACCTCCTCTTCATAGACTTCACAGTCCGACATATCAGCTCTTTAGAAAAAAGAGATTTCAGGTCCCCAGAGGGAAGCTTAATTGTACAGCACAGCCAGTTCAAAAGACCAGGGGCGTCAGGTGGGAGCAAAGCTGGAGCAGAGGGGGCCAAAAAAGGGTACCAAATAAGCTCCTGGCCAATAGGACTAATGGAGGGTGTGGACCCTGCTGCCTAGTCGGACTCAGGGCCTCCAAAAATTATTATATGCCACTCCTGGGCCTTTAAGGGTTAATCTCCAATCGTGCACACGAGTGCGATGGAAGAGCTACCAAAATCGGCCCGGTTCCGGCACCACCTTCTGCTATGCATGTGAAAATCCCAAATAGCCCGGGAGAAGGCGTCTCGACCAGCTTGTAGGATCGGGTTTCATATATGTCGGTATCTACGCTGCTTATAATGAAGCATGGAAGGTCACCCAAGCAGAGACTGCAGAACAAATACGAGAAATTGATCGTATTAATTTAGAGAAAGCTCTCTCTGTAGTAGACAATGGGTTAACGACTCTGTCGTCCAGGATATATTCCTTGGACAGCATTTTATCCTCTGTAGTAGACATCATGGAACAAGACTTGGTCATGTTGCATCATGGTCAGTCACAGCTACGTTCTATCATGCTATTAGGCGGGCCGCTTCAAAACCTGCGTTCTGGCTATGTGCCTTGGCGTTTAATCAATACTACATCACTGTTTGCAGAATTCAATCTCACTGATAGACAGATCAAACTGGCACAAAGGGGAGCAGACTATACGGTGCTGAGCATTAAAAGTGGCAGAGCATTAGAAGTGGCAGAAAAACAGCTACTGAGTGGATCATACATGGTAAGATTAATCTGCCTGTTACCACTTTCCATTTTCAGTATTGCCTGAAAAATATACCAGCAGGCAAATATTAAAGGTTGGGTAAAGAATACATCAAGACATCCTGGGATTTACCTTACACACATAGATGTTGGAGTGGAGGACGTGAAGTGTTTCTTAGCGGTGAAAACTGTGAACACGCACTAAGCGGTTCTCTCCTTTGTCAGGGTATTAACTTACACGGGGCCTGTGACGGTTCCACCGGCAGCAGTGATTAATCCAATCTTAGGTCAACTTTCAAATGGGAGTTACATTATGTTGAATGATCACAGCCGCTGTGGCATGCTGCCAGGTATCCCATATCTAGTAACGGTTACATCCAGGGTCACTTGCTGTATGCAAATCTTTTTTCCCCAAATAGACATAGTCAGGGAGTCGCCTTTATGGCCTTCACTGAATATCTCTGCTATACGAATTGATACTCTAAGCAGAATGAAAGCCATTCTTTTACAAAAAATTGTGCCTTTGACCTCTGCGAAAGAAACCTATGATCTCCAAGTTGCAAGGACTTCTGCGGAGATACATACCCTTTTGTATACAAACTGCCCTGTGCATTTCTCAGAAATGTTAGGTTGTATCTTAAACATGTCTGATACGAGCTGTATTGTACATGTATTTAAGAATGTGTGTGCAGGACTGTTAGCACCTTTTCAAGCAGTCCTCAGAATTTTTCCAAACTTCGTGCACTCTGTGTTTGGCGGACTACTGCTCCTTTTAGCACTCGATGCAGGCATACGATTTTTTGCTCCTACTGCTACGATATGGCAAGCCAAATCACCAGCGACACCCAGTTGACCATGGAAAGAACTCTATTGGAGATGAAGTGTCATGAGCGCATCGTCCAAATTCTGGGTTTACCTCGTCTGCGAGAATTAAACACCACTTGGTTTCTGTCATTCAGACCAATCTGGCAAGATTTCATCTTACCTGTTCTACGCTGCCTGCTATGCAGTGAAGAATGCGTGCTGAACATTTGCCTGACCCTCCCATCAGTCATGCCTATGGATATCGATAATCTGCTGGACCAGATAACGGCCCATGCTATGTGTTGTCCCCAGCGGCTACCAATCCTGATGGCGGCATTCATTGAGATCTCACAGACGCAACATTCTACTTCTGAGGTACGAGAGGAAACACCAGCCACACAGGTAACATCCAATCTGGACATTGCTGATGTTCCCCATGCTGAAGGCGATAGTTCGCATCTATGTGCTGTTGATCTTCTACACGAGGTATTCCAACTCTCACCCACAACGGTAGACTACTTGTTGTCTACAGGATTAGAAAATGTTATGTTTTCTTCATCCCCACACACTGACTTTTGATTCAAGCACACAGTGTCCTTCATTCTTTTTCAAACGTAATAGTGACTTTGGAAATTTTTCTATGATTATATTATTTTTCTCTCTCTTCCCTGTCCCAAAATTTTATTTTTCATTTTTTGGCACAGTAATCTGCTTATAATAGAACTATTCATAGAGAACAGAATTCTTTGATAACACTTCCAGGGACAGTATGTCACCTTGTCATGAATAACACTTTGACTTGTATAACCTGATATGAAATGGTTTCGGCCCCTTTTTCTTCTATATTTACGAGCCATTTCATCACATGTATATATTTTGGTTCATTTATTTAGCATTCCAGTGTGATCCTATGCTTAGAATGGAACATTGCCTTTAATATGTACAACACTTTATGCATAGCAATGGTTTTGTAATGTATTTTTAGAACATGTGTTCTAGATATGTTTTAGCTTATTTTAGCAAACCCATGTGATACTCTGTTTTAAGATATGTTTAGAACGTTTAGGATTTAGTAACGTCGTTCATACGAAACTGGAGTGGGTGTTGTGTGCAGATTTAGATTCCGTATATAGGTTTCCCGATTTATTCCCTTATATAGGTACAATTCACATTGCCCTTATTTGGACATAGTAATCCGGCCCTTATTTAGACATTGTCCGTACAAACCAAATATAGGCATGGCCACCTACATCCGTCCATCCACGTCACTACAAATTCTTGGAAAACCAGACCCTTAAGCCTTTAGGAATTTCCCTCAGCTTGAATATTGATTTCTCCAAGCACTCATTAAGTATGCATGGACATCAATTCCTTAGGGGTTCATTCATGATGTTCCTCTGCCCGACTTTTTTGTCAATACTGGCATTCCTAGACACCTTCAAGGAATAAATATACCAGCACTTGCCCTAGCAAATTGCGGTTCCCGGAGGATTCGATCCAACCCAGACCACGCGGTTCGCCACGGCAAGTTCGAAAGGAGATCGAGTTCCAGCCTGATGCACTGACCTGACGCTGCCATCCTCCTTGCAGAGAATCCAGCTCCAGTGCTCTCTGATTTCCCTTGCGGGGGGTTAGACTATCGAGTCCAGAAAAGAGATTCCAACCTCTCTCATTCTAAGGTATGGAGCTGACTAGAACTTAGAGAAACGTTTGGCAACTCTTGGCTAAACTAAAATATAGCTAGCTATACTTTAGAAATGGCATCTACTTCAAACCTCGTACTGCACTTAGGTTAGGTACACTGGGGTAGAAAAATAGGTACACTGGGGTAGAACAATTTAGAAGCATCAGATGAGTATAACATTTTAGCTTATGTTATTTATGTATGTATTTTGATTAATATATGTCGTAGCTACAAACCATGCTATTGCAGTATTATTTTATCTTACTGCTAACCTCGTACATATTGTACTTCGCAGTCTTTCTTATGATTGTAGCAATTCATATCTCTTGCATGAGAAATAAGACTGTTCAATAAACCCTTTTATTGAAACGCCCGTCTCTCTATTTCTGTGCAACTCTGTAGAAACGAAGCATGCACGATTGACTGAGTGAAACTGTTATTTATTGTTTCCACAATTCTGAGACTGTTCCAATTCTAAAAGGAAACCAAGTTGTCATGTTTATGCGGTTGTCAGAGACTAATCCCTTCTTGTATATTCAAGAAGTTTCTAGTGACCTCTGAGTTAGCTGGCACACACAAGTAATTAAGTTTAATATACTCGATAGAGACATACTCCATAGTCCTATGTCAAATCTATAGTGTATGTTATTCCAATGCGCAGAGCCTATCGGGGATATAGGAACTACACTACACTGGTCTTGGTGGACCATGCCACCCAGAGGCAATCCCTCTCAGGACAACGACGGCGCCAGTGGTGGCCCGGGCATTAATGGGGATCTTTTCTAGCGTGGGGTTCCCCAGAGAGATAGTTTCTGACAGAGGCACCAATTTCATATCCAAGTATATGACATCCCTGTAGAGGGAGTGTGGTGTAACCTACAAGTTCACCACTCCTTACCACCCACAAGGTAACGGTCTGGTGGGAAGATTCAACCAGACCTTAAAGGGTATGATTAAGGGTCTAACAGAACCCATGAGGTGTAAGTGGGACGTCCTCTTGCCATGCCTTCTCTTTGCGTGCAGGGAGGTACCACAGAAGTCTCTTGGATTCAGTCCCTTTGAGCTTCTGTATGGTCATCCTGCGAGAGGACCTCTGAGTCTGGTGAAGGAAAGCTGGGAGGCAGCTCCCAGGAAGACTCCCCAGGATGTGTTTAGTTACATGCTGGCCTTCAGGAACCAAACTGCCCGCTTCAGGAAACTCGCTCAGGCAAACCTAGACGCAGCCCAGGAAGAAATGAAGAGGTGATGTGACCAGAATGCCACTCTGGTCGAATTATAACCTGGTCAAAAAGTGTGGGTCATGGCCCCAGTGGAACCTTGGGCGTTGAAAGACAAGTGGACTGGGCCGTTTGAGATGGTGGAGCGCAAAAGTGATGTCACCTACCTGGTGGATTTGCTGGCTCCAAGGAACCCTTTGAGGGTCCTACACGTGAACCGCCTCAAGCCCCACTTTGAGAGGTCCGAAGTGAGCATGCTTTTGGCGACAGATGATGGGGTGGAAGAGGAGACTGAACCTCTCCCAGACCTCCTGTCTACCAAGGAGCACAATGGGTCAGTGGAAGTGGTGATGCTCTCCCCTACACTGACCCCAGAGCAGCAGAGTGACTGTCACCAGTTGTTGGGACAGTTTGCCCCACTGTTTTCTCTAACCCCAGGTGTTACTCACTGGTGTACCCATGACGTGGACACCGGTGACAGCCCTTCTGTGAAGCACAAGATTTACAGGTTGACTGACCGGGTCAGGCCCAGCATCAAAGAGGCGGTCTCTAAGATGTTGGTGTTGGGGGTGATCGAGCCCTCCAACAGTCCTTGGGCCAACCCAGTGTTCTTGGTCCCAAAGGCTGCTGTACCCGGTGCCACTCCAGAACTGCAGTTTTCTGTGGACTACCGTGGGCTCAATGCCGTCACAAGGACAGACATGCACCCCATCCCCAGAGCTGATGAGCTCACTGATCGGTTGGGAGCTGCCAAGTTCCGCAGCAGGTTTGATTTAACATCTGGGTACTGGTAGATTGCCTTAAGTGATGGGACCAAGGAGAGGTCAGCATTCTCAACCCCAGAAGGACATTACCAGTTCTGGGTGATGCCCTTTGGGTTGAAGAATGCCCCTGTCACCTTTCAGGGGTTGGTCAACCAGGTGTTGGCTCGACTATAGGATTTCAGTGCCGCCTACCTGAATGACATCGCAGAGTTCAGTTCCAGCTGGGAAGAACACTTGCAGCACCTCGGGGAAGTGTTGAGGGTGCTGCAGAGGGCAGGCCTCACGATCAAGGCCAGTAAGTGCCAGATTGGGCAGGGTTCTGTGGCGCCCCTACAACCCAAGATTGACACCATTCTTGCTTGGGAGCCCCCAAGACCCAGACAGAGGTGAGAGCCTTTTTAGGTCTCAACCGGGTACTACAGGAGGTTTGTTAAGAGGCATGGCACCATTGTTGCCCCCTTAACAGAGCTGACTTCCAGGAAGCTGCCCAAGAAGGTGATCTGGACTGAGTCCTGCCAGAAGGCTATTGATGCCCTGAAGGCTGCCATGTGCACGGCGCCCGTGCTCAAGGCACCCGACTTCTCCAAGGAAATTGTCGTCCAGACTGACGCTTCAGAGCATGGTGTGGGAGCAGTGCTCTCACAACTGAACGAAGAGGGCCTAGACCAGCCTGTAGTCTTCCTTAGCATGAGACTACTCCGGAGGGAACAGAAGTGGAGTGCCATAGAAAGGGAAGCTTTTGCTGTGGTCTGGGCACTGAAGAAGCTGTGGCCCTACCTGTTTGGCACTCACTTCCGGGTTCAGACAGACCACAGGCCCCTCAGATGGTTGATGCAAATGAGGGGCGAGAATCCAAAACTGCTGAGGTGGTCCATCTTCCCACAGGGAATGGACTTTACAGTGGAACACCGCTCTAGCACAGAACACGACAATGCAGATGGTCTGTCCAGGTTCTTCCGCCTCAGTGAAGAGAACCCTAGGAGGTTAAGAAGTTCTCCCTACTTTCAGCTGGAGGGGACATGTTGTTAGACTTGGCATGTTTTGGCGTGTTTCCCCTGAGTTTTTGCATTCTGACCTCCCGATTTTGACTCTGTTTGTGCTGGCTTAGTCTTTCTGCACACTTTTCTTACTGCTGATCAGTGGTAAAGTGCAAGTGCTCCTGCTGTAAACTGTATTATGGATAGGTGTTTCCATGATTGGCATATTTGATTTACCTGTCAGTCCCTAGTAAAGTGCACTGAGTGTGCCAGGGCCTGTAAGTCAAATGCTGTTAGTGGGCTGCAGCACTGGATTGTGCCACCCAGGCAAACGGCCTGTAAATGTAACTCTGGCCTGCCAATGCATAGCCTGTGAACAGTCTGGGACTGCCATGCCGAGAGAGGGCAGAACTGGTTCTGTCTGGGCACAGACACTCTCTGCTTGAGAGGACAAAGGATTTTGGGCTATAAACAGTGGGGCCCAAACCCCTGAACTTTAGAACTCTTTTGTACCAAGAAGACTGCCAAGAAAAAGAGCTGGAGAAGCGGTGCGGAGGAGCTACCACTTTGCTGTGTGCTTTGCTGTATTTCCCTGCAGTGGCTGCTTCTGTTTTGGGAAGTGAGAGGACTGGACTGAACTTTCTGCATCTACTTTTGTGAGTTTCTCCAAGGGCTGGAGGTAGAGCTTGCCCCCTGTTCAAGAAGTCTCAGGAACAGCAAAGACTTCAAGCTCTAATGCCCTTAGCACAGGGAACTGTGTGTTTTGTGCTGCAACAGGAGAAAAAGCAACCTGACGCTTCCGACTCCGTGTCCTGAAGGCACTGCAGAGGGCACCGCCGCAGCGCCGCACCACGACCCTGGTATCATCGACGATGCCTGCTGATGCTGCCACTGAGCCGCTGATCTCACCGCAACTTGTGGGCAGCGCACTCTGCACTGCCTCGCTTCACGACGACGCCTTGGTATCCCCGACAATACCGCTCCACGCCGCTGCTTGCACCGTGGTTCAAGGGCACCGCTCGTAAGGTTACATGACGCACCGCCCTCATTCCACACCACAGCCTTGGCCTACCGACGCCGGCTCCATCGACTCCAGTTCGTCAGCCGACGACAGCGTTTCAGGAATGACGACGACGCTGTCAAAGGCTTTATGCACACTCACTTCAATTTCCGGTACTCTCGGGAGTAAAATGTTGTGAATTCTCAATTCTCCCTACAGGTCTTCCCACGAACCCCAGTTAAGCAGGCGGTCAAATGAACCCTGCCAGGTGAAAGGGGTTGGGGACAAAGAAGAGACTGCCTCGCTTTTCTTCGGTTCTCCACTCTTACTTCTTTTCTCAGTTATTCTCTTCTGGGTGGTGAACTGTAAACAAAGATATAACATTAAAACTCCCTAACTCCTCTCTTCTAACTCTCTTTTTGTACGTTATTCTAAACTCTCCTTACCCTCAAAGCCTACAGCGTTCGCTCCTCTTCACGTGTTCTAGAATAACTAGTTTGTAGGACTGCACTAATTATTCTCTTTTTTATTTACAGGTATCCAAAAACAGAAGAGTGGAAATAGCCTCACGTTAAGTATATGGCCAAATAACTGTTGCTTTCACTTATTCAAATAATGACTTTTCCTAGAAGTAAATAGCCAAAGAGTAATATTTATCCTTTTCTCCTACTGGAGGATACTTGCGGTTTGTAGACTTCAGCCCGGGAGAAGACTGGCTTCCCAGGACTCAGCCGAACCAGTGGAGAAAGCCTGTCTGTTCTGAGCCACTCGGAACCTTCGGTAAGTATGCTTCAAACATGCAAGTATTTTCTTAGACCTTTAGATTGCCTGACTAACTGACGACGGAGAAATGCAACGGTAAACTACACTATGCCTAAGACTGGCGAGAATACTCTAATCTTAATTCTGACTGACTGACAGCTACGCGCACAGGTCCTTTCACACCGAAGAAGCTGGTGAATTGCGCGGCTTAGAACGCTGCCGCCGCACCTTACAGCTGCGTCTGTTCACGAGCTCGCAACCAGCAATAGAGACTAGAGCAGCGATTGCACTGGCATGCCTCCATCTTTGGCATGCACGTCCAATCGCTCGGCATCTGGTGACAATTACCTGTGGTCTCCGGTAGGTTAACACGGAGCTCAGGATTTGTTTTAAAGGAGTTTCGCTGGTGCGGGGAAGCGCATGGTTTCTTACAATCCAAGCCCTGACAGTACCCTCCTTCAATGTTAAACCTCCGGGCTGGGGTTTGTGTGGGTATTGCAGATGAAAGGCCTTAATCAATCGTGGAGCATGAACATCTGATTGTACCTCCCAAGACCTCTCCTCTGGACCATAACCTTTCCAATCCACGAGGTAGAAAATTTTACCTTGAACTAATTTGGAGACTAAAATCCTTTTGACCTCAAATTCTTCTTGCCCATCTACAACTAGAGGTTTAGGTTTTCTTGGCTCTTTAAAGTTTGGAGATACCTTTTTTTTAACTGAAATATTATGAAACACTGGATGTATCGTCAACTGTGTATTAAGACTTAACTTATAGGTTACGGAATTCAAAACCTGTTCTACTGGGTAAGGACCTACAAAACATGACTGGAATTTTCTATTTCCCTTGAGTCAGAGATGTTTAGTATTCAGCCAAACTATATCTCCTATCTGAAGAACTATCTACTGTCTTCTCTTTTTATCAGCATGCTTCTTATAGCGTTCCTTAGCTAACGCTAGATTCTTGGTTTCAGACTCCTGTACCTCACTAAGGTGTAGGACTAGTTTTTGAGCTGCGGGCACCGAGACCTCTTGAGTAGAAACTGCAGTATTTGGGTGCCTCCCGTAATTCAAGTAAAAAGGGGAATATCCTGTAGAGGCATTCTTTGCATTATTATGTGCGAACCCTGCGGTCCAAAGAAGATTAGGCCATTCTCCTTCTTGATCTAGAAGGAACGGTCTAAGGTACTTTTCTAGTTCCTGATTGGTTCTTTCAATCTGACCATATGTTTTCCTGCCAGGATCAACAAATATCTTAATACGGATACTGCGAAATATCCACGTTGTAACTTGGAAGGGGCGGAGTTCAGTCATATGATGTGGGCCTGTCCGCAATTAGGAACGTACTGGGAGGATGTAGTTGCGTTGCTCTGTGAGATCACAGAACGACAGATCACGCCTGACATGGGCACCTGTTTGCTTAACTGGTTCCCCCACATGCCCAAGTCGAGAGTTACGAGCAAGTTTCTGGATTTGGGACTATTGTTTGCCAAGAGAGACATTACGGCACACTGGAAGACCGCACGAGGCCCCAGTGTCCAGAGATGGAAAATGGAATTGCTCAAATGGGCAATGAGCGAAAGTACAGTCAGGTTTCAGCTTGCTAGACGAGCACAGGGGGATAAAGCCATGGAGGCCGCGAGGGCCTGGGTGGCACTAGTGGTTTTACTGCAAGCACCAGAAATAGACCCGGATGAAAACTTGACACCGGACACACAAGTGGTTTCACCTTGAGTGCTGTGCGCATTACTGGACTGTATGTGATTAACGTAGTATTGATAATGTCGTTGAGTGGGGGAGCGATGGTCTACACTGGTCCTAATATGTTAATGTGCTATAATGCTGATTCCTATGTTGCACAGAATTTTATTGAATTGCTGCAGTACAGGACACACCGGGGGCACGGGTGAGATAGGAGAGTGGCGGGGGTGGTTTTGTTCCTTTTATTATGAGTTGCTTCAGTGTCACAGACAGGTCTTTTGGACATTAATTAGTAATGAATCCTTACTTGGTTCTGAGACCCACGGTCCGAAATCAAGACCTTTGGAATTCCATGAATCTTAATCAAATTTTGATTCAGCTGTGTGGCAATTTGTTTTGCTGATGGGTTTCCCTTCAAGGCAATGAAAGGCACCATTTTGGAGAAGGTGTCCACCATCACCAAAATTGAGCTAAATCCCTGACTAGAAGGTAATTCCACAAGCAGGTCCAGAGTGACTGTGTGCCGGGGGTATGTGGGAGTGGGTAAAGGTCTCAACAAACCTTGAGGGGCCCGCCTATCCATCTTTCCCATTGCACAAGTCCCACAGCCTTCTACATAATCTCGAACATCCTTGGATAGCCCTGGCCACCAGAACTGTCTCTTCAGCAACTATTCAGTACTATGGATTCTGGGATGGCTGACCAGAGGATTGTCATGACAATCTTCCAACGCTTGTCGTTGGAGTTATTGAGTAGGTAGGAACATGGTTTTGGCCTGGAACGGCAACTCATTGAGAACTTCTCGAGCCCTATCTTCCTGAGCCTAGTTCTACATTTCCTCTTGAGTCATAGGTTCTTTGATCTTTTTTCCAGAATTAATTTTTGCTCACAAATAAGATTCTTCTTTCCATCAGTGTCTATTTGTGACAATGCATCCGCCTTTCCGTTATTCCTCCCTGGCCGATAAGTTATTACGAAAGCGTAATCGGCGAAGTACATCGATCACCTCAGTTGACGTGGCGTGAGTGTTCTTGCTGATTTTAAGAATTGAAGATTTCTGTGATTGTTGAATACAGTGACCAAGTGCCTAGCTCCAAGAAGATAGTGTTGCCACTCCTGGAATGCATCTTTAAGGCGAAGAGCTCCTTATGAGAAATGGTATAATATATCACAGCCGGTTGCAGCTTACTGGAATGGTACGCGACCGGGTGCAACTGCCCAGTTTCTTTATGCCTCTGCGATAGCACACCTCCGATTTCCTGCTCAGAAGCGTCGGTCTCAAGATAAAATAGTTGAGTTGGATCGGCATGCAGCAGAATGGGTGCGTTGGTAAAGCGTTTCTTCAGAAACTGGAAGGCATCTTCAGCCTCTGTAGTCCATTGAAAAGGAACTCCTTTTCGTAATAGCCTAGTGATGGGTGCGACCTTTAAGGAGAAATCTCAAATGAATCTACGATAGAAATTCGCAAACCCAATGAAACTCTGTATTTCTTTCACAGAAGTTGGTGGGGGGCAATTAAGCACTGCCTCAATCTTCTTGACCTCCATGGTTAGGCCTTCTGGAGTGATAACAAATCACAAGAAATCTACAGATTATACTCCAAATGCACACTTCTTCAATGTAACGTATAGGTAATTTTCTTTTAGACAGCTTAAAACCTTTTTGATTGGTGCTGATGTTCTTCCTCGGAAGAAGAGTAAATCAAGATTTTGTCGATATAGACGATAACGCATTGGTCAATAAACACCTTCAAGACATCATTTATGAAGTATTGAAATGCAGCGTGGCGTTACACAAGCTGCAAGGCATGACTTGGTACTCAAATAATCAGTACATGGTTCTAAAAGTGGTTTTCCATTCATCGCCACTACGCACACTGATTAGATGTTAAGCCTCCTGCAAGTCTAACTTCGTGAAGATTTTTGTGTCTTTTAGTTGACCCAGGAGGACGGAAATCAAGGGTAACCAGTAACGGTTCCTTGATAGTAATCTTGTTCGAGGTGCAATAGTCTATACACATCCTCAGATCTCCATCCCGTTTTGGGATGAAAAATAGTGGAGAGGAGACTGGGGACTGAGATGGTCGAATGAAACCCTTTTCCAAGTATTTTTGTATGTAATCCTTCAAGTGTTGGTTCTCTGCTTCAGTCAGCACGTAGATCCGGCTACAAGGAAGATTGGCCCCAGGCTCTAGATCGATCTTACAATCATATGATCGATGAGGGGGGAGCTTCTTTGATGCAGATTCACTGAACACCTCAGCAAACTCCTGGTATTTGACTGGTAGGCTCTCAGTTTACACAGCACACACCATCATCTTATTTTCGCATAACAAGGCTGCTGGGTTACTCTCTAGTCTCCCCAACTTTTCACAGTAGCAATGTTCCAAACAGTAGCTGGAGTTTAACTTCACCGTCCTCTCGCTCCAGTTTATCATTGGGTTGTGTTCCGTCAGTCATTGTAAACCCAAAATGATCCCAAACTGCGGGGCATCAATCAGATTGAATTGAATTTCCTCTCTATGACATTCATTAGAAATGAGTTCCACTACCTCCGTATGACTGGTGATGGGACCTGATGATAAATTTGTACCATCTACAGGCCTCACCGCTTCGCTACTCTCCTTAGGTAAGTCCTTCAATCCAACCCTTGAGGCATATTTGAGGTCGCAAAAGGTCCCTGTAGCACCAGAGTCCAGCATCACAGCTACTCCAGGAAGACTGTGCTCTCAGAATTTCAGAGTCATAGTTAAAATGAGGTGCGGGGCAGAAGACTGCAAGGTGTTAGCAACTTGGTGATGAATTGGAGTTGTATCTTCGTTAGTAACCACCAGCCCAACTCCCTCTACTGGTGGTGCTGCGAGTTTTCCTTCTTGAAAGTTTTGGGTCTCTTGGGACACCCTTTCACAAAATATCCGCTGGTTCCACAATAAAGGCATGGATTATTTAGTCTTCGCTTTTCTTTCTCTTCTTTGGTAAATGGGCCTCTAATGGTTCCTATTTTCATAGGCTCTACACCTTGCTCTTTCTCAACAGATCTAGTCACTTCAGATCTTGCCCTGTCAAAGCGTGGGACACTCGGTTGAAATTCTCATCTTCTTTCACCTCTTCTTTCGGTTTGTCTATAGTCGATTTCCAAGACCAGGTCAATCAAGGCCGATATCTCTGTGGGGCGATTTGGAATCTGCGACAAGGCATCTTTCAAGTTGTCTTTTAAACCACAATAGAACAAGGCGGCTCTCTTGGACTCCGGCCATTCAGTTTTGACAACAAGCTTGCTGAATTGTGCAAGGTATGTTACTAGTTGTCGATTCCCGGGCCTTAACTTCAACAATTCATTATCAGTAGCCTGCGCTACCTTCCTACGATCATAAATGCGCAGAAATTCTTTCTTGAATTCTTCGAAATTATACAAGATTGATGCGTCCTGAGTGACCAAGGGCATTGACCACGCCACTGCGTCTCCATTGAAGTAAGATAGAATAAAAGCAATTTGAGACTGCGCATTTGGGAAGACGGTAGGTCGACACATGAAATATAAGGAGCATTGTGTCAGGAAGATTTGGGCTTTTTGGGGGTTCCCACTAAAGCGTTCAGGTGGTGCTAATGTAATAACAGGGGCCAATGAATGTACTACTTGAGTGGTGGACACAGAGGTGGCAACTGAACTAGGATTAAATATATTTGCTCCTGAAGGGGGGGAATGAAGCCTATTCCCTGAACCTTCCCTCTTAACCTGAGCTACCCTTTCTTTAGTCTCTAGTCTTGTTGCCGCCATCTCAGACTTGATAGCCTTATTCTCTTCCCTAACCGCCATTAGTTCTTGCTGAATTACCTCCAGGACATTCCCTAGATTCTTCAAGTCGAACCCTTCAGCCATTCTGCTTGGGTGAGTTGGAATTCGTGGGCACTTTAATTTCCGGTACTCTCGGGAGTAGAATGTCGTGAATTCCCAATTCTCCCTACAGGCCTTCCCACGAACCCCAATTAAACAGGCGGTCACATGAACCCTGCCGGGGTAAAGGGGTTGGGGACAAAGAAGAGACTGACTCGCTTTTCTTCGGTTCTCCACTCTTACTTCTTTTTTCAGTTATTCTCTTCTGGGTGGTGAACTGTAAAACAAGATACAACATTAAAACTCCCTAACTCCTCTCTTCCAACTTTCCTTTTGTACATTATTCTAAACTCTCCTTACCCTTAAAGCCTAAGGTGTTAGCTCCTCTTCAAGTGTTCTAGAATAACTAGTTTGTAGGTCTCCACTAATTATTCTCTTTTTTATTTACAGGTATCCAAAAACAGAAGATTGGATATAGCCTCAATGTAAGTATATGGCCAGAAAACTGTTGCTTTGATTATTCAAATAATGACTTTTCCTAGAAATAAATAGCCAAACAGTAATATTTATCCTCTTCTCCTACAGGAGTATACTTGCGGTTTATAGACTTCCTATTACTCAGCCGAACCCGCGGAGAAAGCCTGACTCCTCTGAGCCACTCGGAACCTTCAGTAAGTATGCTTCAAATATATGAGTATTTTCTTAGACCTTTAGATTGCCTGACTAACTGACCGATAAGGAAACGCAAGGGTAAACTACCCTATGCCTAAAACTGGCGAGAATAGTCTAATCCTAATTCTGACTGACTGGCAGCTACGCGCACAAGTCCTTTCATACCGAAGAAGCTGGTGAAGTGCGCAGCTTAGAACGCTGCCGCCACACCAGATGCTAGAGACTACAGCAGCGATTGCACTGGCATGCCTCCATCTTTGGCCTGCCCGTCCAATCACTCGGCATCTGGTGACAATTATCATCATCTCCGGTAGATTGACACAGAGCCCGGGATATGTTTCAAAGGAGTTTTACTTGTGCAGGGAAGCACACAGGTTCTTACAACCCGAGCCCTGACAGCCGCTGCTTGCACTGTGAACTGCCAGCACTGCGACGAGCACCGCATTCACATTGCACCATGACCCTGGTTTCACCAATGACACCATCTGACGTCGCCACTGAGCCGCTGCTTGCACCACGACCTGAGGGCACTCCAGGCTGCACCGCTGCACTTCGCACCGCAGCACCTGACGCCTGCCAACGCCAGCGCTCCTGACTCCAACCGCGAGAAGTTCGATCTGCAACGCGTGTGACTTCATGGGCCCGACGACTCCTGCACAGACTTCCGGATCCAACGCCTGCGGACTGCGTGCTTTTGGGAGCTCAACAAGAGGTTGCTGACGCCCTGCATCTATGAGGGACTGTTTTGCGGGTCCTCCGGACACTGTAGCTGGCCCGCGATGCCGGGGTCAGCCAGAACTGTTTGGATTTGTTTTTTTGTTTTTTTTTTGTTTTTTTTTTAAACCGTTTATTGCAATCTCAAATATATACAAGTATGGGCCTACAACCTTCCGGCCGGCCGCTAAAGTGACAAAAGCACATGACATACATACTAATAAGGCACTTGGCTTTGCATAGACGATAAAACAGGAGGTATCAACAACCAACAACGTGGGCCACATAACTCTGAACCCACAATACGGTTTCGTTTTCTACAACACAACAACATAAAACCACACCCGCAAGGCAACCCACGATCAAAAATGACGACATGTGCTCCTCAAGTGGGGAACCCCAACCATCTAAAGAAAGCCAGAGGGGGGAGGGAAACTGATCCAGGACTGGGAGAACAATGTGCCCAGGGCTGAGGGAGGGGGTCAACTATGGGGATGGAGCTGGTGACGCAGGAGGCAACAACGGCGGCTCGCAAATACTCCCGCGGTAAGCGTTCCAGGGGCCCCATATCTTCACCCATGCCCCAGGCTTACCCCGCGCCACATATACCACCTTTTCTCGGAACATGCACCAATCCATATGTTCTTTCCAAGCCGACACCGCCGGGGGCCTCTGAGATCCCCACAGCTGAGCAATGTCACGTTTAGCTATCATATATCCCAGAGTCACCCATCGCGTCTGCGGAACCGAGTAATCAGTCGGTTCCCACACATTCAGCAGGCATCTCCTCGCTTCAGGCAACAGCGCGACATGTGTAACCGCTCGCAGGACCTCATGCACACCACGCCAGAAGCGCTCCACCCTCGGACACTCCCACAGAATATGTAAAAAAGTCGCCAAAGCACCACACCCACGCTTACACAATCCATCCTCGGCATAGCCCATACGCTGAAGCCTTGGCCCCGTCATATACACCCGGTGGAGTATCTTAAGCTGGACGAAGCGAAGGCGAGCCGGGATGGCCACCTCCTTCGGAGAGGCCACCGCGGAAATCCAGTCCTCGTCGTCCAACTCCAGCCCATCGGCAACCCAAGCCTCGCGGAGGCCAGTCAGTAAGCCCGAGCGGTCATTTATCAATTTCTTATAAATGAGGGAGATCGTGCTGTCCGGAACGTGGCCATCTAGCACTCTATCCTCCAGGGGGGAGGACTCCGGGATGGAGGCCACGTCTGGGAAGACGGAACCCAGTGCGTGACGGACCTGCAGGTAGCGAAAGTATTCACTGCCCTGCAGCTGAAACTCCGCCTGCAGCGTCTCGAATGTCTTGAATCCTCCCCTCGTCCAGAGATCTCCCACTGTACTGATGCCTATCATGTCCCACCTCTCGAAGCCCTTCGAGGTCCACAAAGAGCCAAGCCTCTCCGACGCATACAACGGTGACGCCCGGGTCAAACGGTCCTTCCATCCCATAGCTGCATTAGCCGCGTGCCATACTCGCACCATGACACGCGTGGGTCCCGTCAAGCGGGAATCGGGCACGCTAGTGTAGAGCGCTCGATTGTAGTCGCCACCGGGCAGGAGCATTTTGTCCATTTCAAATGCCGGGTTTAGGGCGGGCCCATAGAAGCCGTGATTAATTGCAGCTAACTGGGAGGCCCAGTAATACCGCTTAATATCCGGGAGGGCAATCCCTCCGTCGTACCACGGGAGCGTCAATTTTGCCAGGGCTATACGCGGCCTCCCGTCCCAAAACAGACGGCGCTGTAAGCTTTCCACCTCACGGAAGTAGCGCGCCGGGACCAAGTCCATAGTGTTCTGGAGAGCGTACAAAAAGCGCGGCAATGACATCATCTTGAACAATGCCGCCCGGCCGAGCGGCGAAAGCGGCAAGCGCCGCCAGCGCGCGACGTCCTCCTTCAAGCGCTGGAGGGGGGGAAGCAAGTTTCGCTCGTAGCGGGCCACCGGGTCCAGCGTGATATAGACCCCCAGGTATCGAAATCCCTGCGAGGCAATCTGGATCGGACAGCCCCGAGGGAGGACAGGAGCCTCCCCGGAAAGCACATAGACACAGGATTTAGCCCAGTTGATGACAAGGCCAGAATTTCGGCCAAAGGAGCGCAGAACATCGACCAGGACAATCAGTGATTTGCGCGGGGAGGCTAGGTACAAAAGGATATCGTCAGCGTAGAGGGACACGCGGTCCTCATACTCGGGGGTCCAACGGAGACCTCGGATAGAAGGGTGCCACCGCAGCCACTCCGCCAGGGGTTCCAGGGCCAATGCAAAAAGGAGCGGCGACAGGGGACAACCCTGTCGTGTGCCCCGTCCCAACACGAATGGGGCCGAGACTCGACCATTCACCACCACCTGTGCCAATGGGTCCGAGTACAACATTTTGACCCAACTGATGAATCCTGGGCCAAATCCGAATTTCGCCAACATCGCCCAGATGTAGGGCCACTCGAGCGTGTCGAACGCCATGGTGGCGTCCAGGGATGCCAAGATGGCCGGCTCCCGCACGAACGGAACACGCGCGAGCACCCCGTGCAAGCGCCGCAGATTAAGGGCCGTATTGCGATGGGGAATGAAGCCGGACTGGTCTTGGTGGACCAAATCTCCCACCACGCCGACCAGCCGGTTAGCGAGCACCTTGGCGAGGATTTTAGGCTCCGCGTTTAAAAGCGAGATAGGCCGGTAGGACGTAACCCGGTCCCGCGGTCTACCCTCCTTGTGGAGAACCACGATGGTAGCCAGACGCTGGTCCGGTGGGAGGGAGCCCCGCGAGTGAGCCGCAAGGAACATAGCGCGGAGGTGAGGTGCCAGTACGTCCGGTCGCAATTTATACAGCTCGATAGGAATGCCGTTCGGGCCCATGGCCTTGCCAGAAGCGACCGAGCGGATGGCGAGGGCAATTTCGTCCGAGGTGGGGGCGGCATCCATCAATTCCCTGTCCTCCATTGAGAGGGAGGGCAGCGCGATGTCACGCAGCAGGGCATGGGAATCCTCCTCCGGGCAGGGAGAAACCGGGGAATATACCTCGCGGAAATAATCCGCGAAGCAGGAGACAATGCCTTCCGGCTCAGTGACACGTACACCATCCATTCTTTCAATCAGCGGGACCACACGACTAGCTCTCTCCCTCTTATCCAACCACGCAATCAACTTACCAGCCTTATCACCCACATCATACAATCGCCCCTGTTGCTCTCTGCTGAGGCCCCTGGCCGCCTCCGTGACGAGGGACCTATAGGCCGCCTGCTTAAGGTGTAAAACGTGTAGCGCAGCGTCAGTCACCCCACTCCCCAGACCACCCTCCAGTTCAGTGATTTCGGCCTCCACTCGGGTCACCTCCTCCTGTGCGCGCCTCCGGGCATGGGAAATAAGGGAGAGGGCCTCCCCTCTAAGCACAGTCTTGAAAGCCTCCCACAGGGAAATGGCAGACGGGACAGACCCCACATTCTCCTCAAAGTACCGTTGCAAGGAGTTAATCAAATCAGCACGAATAGTGGGATCGCGCAGGTACCAGGCATTGATTGGAGCTACCCTGCCCTCCCCCCTCGGGAAGACATCAAAGTGCAACAGGAGTGGGGAATGATCTGAAATACCCCGCGCCAGGTGGCGCACCTCCCCCACTCTCCCGGCATAGGCCGCAGGAACAAGGACATAATCAAGCCGCGAAAGGCTACCATGGGCCCCCGAATGGAAGGTGTACTGCAGCTGAGCGGGGTGCTTTAGACGCCAGCAGTCCACCAATCCCAGCGTGTCCAAAAGGCCAGACAGCCACGCTTGTGCCCGGGGGAGGTCCCTAGGGGGATAACGATCCAGAGTCCCAGAAGCCACCGCATTGAAGTCCCCCCCAACCACCAGAAGCCCCCCCGGAAGGTCAAGCAGGAGGCGTCCCAGGTCCGCAAAGGTGGTGGACTGTAACCCCGGTGGGACGTACACTGAGACAAAGACGACTACCCTGCCCTCCATTCTCCCCACCAAGACAGTGTAGCGTCCCCTCTCATCATGGCGCACCTCGTCTATTTCTAGCGGGAGCGAGGTCTTGACCATAATGCCCACCCCTCGCGAGCCCGATGTGAAGCCCGAGTGGGCCACCAAACGATAACCACGTCTATTCATGGCACAATAGGAGTTACCAATGAGGTGTGTCTCCTGCAAAAAGACCACATCAGGCGAAATCCGTTTCAGATATTGCAGGACCACACCCCGCTTAATCCTATCACCCAGTCCGTTAACGTTCCAAGACAGCAAAGTCAGGTCCCTACCCCCCATCACGTACAGAAGCCATCATTAGTCCCCCCGAGAGCATCTCAAAAAAACCAATACAATAAAGGGTTTGCCTTGCGGTAGAAACGAACCACACCCACCCCCAACCCACCCATCCCAACAGAACTCCCCCCACCCTGCACCCCTGCATGAGCCCAAACAGCCCCCCCAAAGTGCAGTATGCCTGTCGCCCCATGGAAAGAAAACTAACTAGTCCCCCAGAGGAGGAGGGAGATCCCCCAAGAGACTCCACACGACCTCCGCAGGAGGGGAACTTACCCTAACAGTCAATGGTGACAACAACACAGTCCAGAGCAAGGCCTACCATTAGTCCCTCAGTCCTGATCCGGCGGGCCCTCCCCACCAACCGCTCCCCCCCCACCTCCCCGGCCCCGATCTCCGGGCAGAGTGTCCAGCCAGTCCCCGGCCGCCTCGGGACGATCAAAAAAGTGCGTGCGGCCATCCACCTCCACCCTCAGCTTAGCCGGAAAAAGCATCGCATATTTGATATTCAGGTCCCGTAGGCGACGTTTGACACCGAGAAAACTCAGTCGCTGCTTTTGGACCGCCGGAGTAAAGTCAGGATAGAAATTGATATCCATATTGTCCAGTCTGACCGGCCCTTGTAGCCTGGAGGTCTGCAGGATAGCGTCCCTGTCCCGAAAATTGAAAATCCGGGCGATGAGAGGCCTCGGAGGGGCTCCGACCTTAGGCCTACCCCCGGGGACCCTGTGGGCACGTTCCACTGCAAAAATTTACTCAGCCCCCGAGGCTGGAGATGGGTGAGGACCAATTCCTCCACGAACAGATCCGCTGCCTCTGCCTCGCGTCCCTCCGGCACCCCGATAATGCGGACATTATTCCTCCGGGCCCGACCCTCAGAATCCTCCAGTCTACGATGCACCATGGCGCTCGCCTGGCCAAGCCTGCGCACCTCCTGTTGGAGGGCCGCCACGTCGAATGTGAGGCCCGAAGTAGAGTGGGCCAAAGAATCGACCCGGTCATTTGTTTTGGAGAGATCGGCTCTCACGAGGCCCACGTCCACGAGGACCGAGTCGATCTTCTGCGCCAGAGTGTCAAAGCGCTGGTCCACCGAGGCCTTCATCTCGGCGATGGCGCCCATGACATCTCGGAGGGTCAGGTCCGTGGGTAGAGCAGGAGCGTCAGTCGGGCCCGTAGGGGATCTACGCAGCGCCTCTGGAGATCCCTTCTGGAGGGTGTAGCGGTCCATATTGTTGGATTGATGGGCCGCGCCACGACGGGTCGACTTCACCTTAGCCCGGTCGCCATCTTGTTTTGTGGCCATGGTCGCGGTCCCAAATCGAGCCAAGCTCCTCAAGAAGGGGGTAGACAATCCCGTTCAAGGGCTCCGGGGGGGGGGCGACCACCGCTCCACAGGACGGACCGCAGCCGGCGGGCCGGCAGGGCACCCCAACCAGGCCACACCACCGCACACCGCCTCGCGACCCTACCTCGCCTGGCAGCAAGGAGGGTGCAAAAGCGAAAGTGAAAGTGCGGGGTGCGCGAGTCGCCCAGCCTTGCCCGCCGCTGTTATTCACTTTGTCGCCGGATCGCCCCACAACTCCAGTACGGGGGGCCGGCGTGGAGAAGGCCGCAAACCTTAATCAGTGCTCCCGCCGGTGTCCGAGGTCCGAATTGAAAACGGAAAACGGGCGTCACCTCAGCTCGAGTTCAGAAACACAGTCCCCTCATCTAGGACAGGATTCGGTCAGGATTTATGCAGGAGGTCGCGGAGGTCCTCGGGAGCCTCGCACCTACGCGGCCATCTTGGGTGCGCGCTAGGCTCCTCCTCCTCTGTTTGGATTTGTTTGTTCACAACACCGTGATAGTCCCAGAGGGAGCTATCGACTTCAAGGAACTGTTTTTCAAGGTTATTGTGATAACTGAAGATTTCTAAGTACGGTATGGTGGATTTTTACCGTTTTTGGTCTTGCCTTAAGTATATAAAAATTTTGGATATTTTTCTAAACTGTCATTTTGTAGTGCTTACACTGTATTACTGTTGGTTATGTGCAAATGCTTTACACACTGCCTCTAAGATACGCCTGACTGCTCGTTCCAAGCTACCAAGGGGGTATGCAGGGGTTATTTTAGGAGTGTAACTCCCTTATCCTGACTAGGAAGAGGGGTCCCTATTTGGACAAAGGTACCTACCTCTGCCAACTAGAGACCCCATTTCTAACAGGGATGAAGAGCAAATGTTCTCTTATTTGAAGGATGTGCAGTCCGGACAGTGCATTTTAGAGCACATCAGTGCAAGGAGTGGAGATAAATATTCTAAAAAACATGGACGAAGGCCAGCCTAAGAAAGTTGAACAGCAGCTTGGGTCATTCTAAAACTCTTGTGGGCAGTGGTGTGCATACAGTGAAAGACCGTGTGCATGAAAACTTGAAGTTATGGCTGGGCCCGCCCCTTGTTCAAACCACTGTGAAATTCGACTCTGGCTCGTCATGCTAAACAGTTTGTTGTTGTCTAGTTTTTTCCAACCATTTGCATGCAATTGGGGATGGTGAGCACAGAGGACAATGAGTACAGAAGAGTGTATTACCCTTGCACTGGTGCCATTGGCTAAATCCAGTTTGATTGCTGCCATCCAGATAATTTTGACAGTTTTAATGTTAAGTAGTGGATTCAATGGATTCAGGCTGGCGATTACTGTCTGCCGGCAGGTACGCACTCTGAGCCGAATAAGGTAGGCACGGAGAAGAGTTCTCCTTTGTTGCAGTAATTGTGGGAAAATACATAAAACATGAATTGGGGTTTATTTTTGTTGTCTGCATAAGCAGCAGCTTATGTGACTGGCCAGCACCAGGACGGAAGGTGAGCGCAAAAGTTATACTTGCCCAGTCTTAGAGCCACAAGCCAAGCTTTAATCCCTATAGGGCAAACCTTGGTAACCCAGTCTTCAATGTGATCTCAGAAAATAGGTAAACAAGAGCAGGATCAGATAGGAGAGGTGTGCGACCATGGAGAGTATGCATATTTCAGTAAATTTTCCTTAATACAACTTGTATCTTCATATGGGGGGGGCTTAAGAACTAGCAAATCCTTCTTATATTCCTTCCTGTGTAGAGGGAACAGATTGTCTATAGATGCAAAAGAGTTAGAGGCGTTGGTCTGGTTGGGGTTTCATTGTGAGTGTGGGGAGGGGAGGGAAGTGTTGGATTGCCGCTAGCTTTGGGTAAGGTTTTTAAGGGTTGGAGATGCACTTGGATTAATACAGCTAAAAAGTAGAGCTGAGCCATCATCCTGTGCATCGGAGTTTATTCCAATTTATTAATAAAAAATAGTAGTTGTGGTCGTAACCAGGAGTCACAGATCCTAAGTTGGAATATCAATGGTATGCACTCAAGCGCCAAAGTTAGACATCCAAGGGAAGTACCTTTTACAGTTAACCCTAATCTTGGTTGTATTCTGGAGACCTATCTTACCATTGGGGTACTATCTAAGTTGAGTGGTTTCAGATACCATACCCTTGCCACTGCTGTAATTGATGCTACGAAGTGATGGGTAGCCCTACTCTCTAAAGGGAGATCATGGTCTACATGGCAGGTTAAACTTGAAAGGCCCAGAAGATGGCTAATAGAACATATAGGTAATGTGAGTATATCACGAACTGATTTGTGGTGTATGCTTCAAAAACACAGATCATCCTTCTTTGTTCAATTGCTTATTAGGTGAGCTCAGCATATGATCTGATCCGATTGTTATGTGTGGGGATTTTTATCCATTTATGGGGCAGGGGGTGAACTCAACAACTTCTCTGCTAGCTGTGCATGGGGGAGTGCCTTAGTCCTGTGCAGCAATTAAACAAATTAGCACCACACTTGCCCTGTGTGATGTTTGGTGTGCATATAGGGGGCATGAGCCGGGTTATACGTTTCACTCAATCCCGCATATCGCATCTTCCCGGTTGGATATGTTTTTTGTTAGTCATAGCTGCATGCCAGCGGTGATTATTAAATTAAACCCAAGGATTGTACCAGACCATAATCCACTCTCATTCTTTGTTAAATATAGTTCTGCCAGATTCTATGCTTCTGCGTAGGTAGACCTTCGATCGCATGGGTTTTGATGGTTTTTATTGGACCCCTAAAATATTTACTGTATGGGCTCTGATTTGAGTAAATTCATTCGTATTAATATGAGGTCAACCTATTTAACAATTGTCTTTGATGTCAGAAAAGCTTTTATTTGGGGTCAGATCACTAGCTATACTATTCATAAAGGAAAAGAGGAGCGGGCTATAGAGGCCAGCTTATAGAAAAAGCTTCTTCAACTTGACCTGGAATATTCATCTTGCCAAAGATGCTCCAATTGTCCAGAGGGCATTTCAAAGGCCTTTCAGCAATTCACCGTGCTGCAGATGCAGCTAAAAAAATGGATTTGGGATAGGGCCTGACACAAATATCGAGCAAAGCGTTTATTGATAGGGCAGGCACTGGCCTTTCAACTGAAGGAAAAGAACAATAACAATCTAATCCGTGGCGTTAGATATTCGCCTGATAAATTGGTTACAAGTGGCCAGGAGATATTATCAGTTTTCAATCAGTTTTTTTTCTCAGACTTAAATAAGGAAGAATATGTTGCTACTCAGGACAGGTTTGACTCTTATGTGCAGATCCCAAAAGTGAACCAGCTTACAAGGTACAAAAAACAGAGCTGGACGGTATAATCACTAGGGAAGAGATGGAGATGGCCAATATGCAATTTGCGAGTAGTAAAGTAGAGTGCCTGACTCTATTCCTACTGGATTTTATAAACAATTTAAGAATTTTCTGACTCCTTTTTTTACGGCGTTATGATACTCGTCAGCTTTTTTAACATCAATCCCTCCGTCCTAGGCGCAAATGCATATTTCCATATTTGTGAAAAAGAATAAGGACCTGCCAAATTGTAGAGCATATCACCCTAGTGCTTTGATAAATTGTGATTCTAAAATTTAAACCCGGGTTCTGTCAAATTGCCTCGCATCTGTGATCACCTCATTAATAGATCCAACGCAGCATGGATTTGTTCCTTCGCTGGACACTACCGCCCACGTTAATCTTTCCATATTGCTTTGGATGTAGCGACGGAATTAAATGGGTCCGCTGGGATGATCCTGTTGGATGCTGAAAAAGCATTCGACAAAGTCTCCTGGCAGTACCTCTGGACGATTATGTTAGAGATGGCACTGGGCTTGGGCTTTGTAACAAGGAGCAGGTCATTATATTCATCTTTGACATCCAGGGTATCAAACATGGGAATGCTCTCATAGTCCATTGAGATAGGTCAGGGAACGAGGCACGGTTGTCCTCTTTCCCCACTGTTATTTGCCCTATAGTTGGAACACTATATTCGGGTATCAAAGATGACAACCTCAATTCTACCGCCGAGGTTGCACAACTGGGAGGCCAAGATCCTAACTTATGCCAGTGATATTTCTCTGCTTACATCATCTTCGGTAACAGCCGCCGGAAATAGAGGACACAGATATAGCATTTTGGCAAGTCTCAGGCTACAAATTACCTTTTGATACAACGGTGGTCATCATTAATAAGGAATCTAATAAGGAGGACCCTCAATATGTAACTTCGGCCAAGTATTTGCGCAGTCAAATATCATTTGATATGGGAATGATTATAGCCTCGAAATATGAAACACTTTATACGAAATCTATTTAGAAAATGGGATAGGCTTCGTCTTGGTCAGATTGGGAGATGTAACATCCTTAAGATTATTATATTGCAAAGTTATTTATATTTAGGTCTATTCCTTTATATGTTTATAAGAGTTGTTTTAACAAAGTAGCTGGAAAAAATTAATCTGGGCCTATAAAAAGCCTTGTTGTGCCATGCTCTATCTTCAACTTTCCCGTAGGGAGGGGGGTTTGCACTCACCTCTTATGGAATTATTATTTAGCTGTTTTTATGTTTCGTCTCTCTACAGTGGTGGGACTTGGTGTATGGGATCTGGCAGGTTAATTTCCCGAGTACCGGACCTTTTAAGCATACACGGTTTAAGACGTTATCAGTCTATCATAAAGTTTGGCGGCTATACAATGGGCCGGTCATGTATTCCGGGATCAACTAGATATCCTGTTTGGTAATAACCCTAACCTTCCACCCTCTTTCCAAGACAGATTTTCTAAATGTTGGTGTAAAGCTAACATCCAATGTTTGGGTCAATTCTTTTGGAACTGAACCCTCCTATCTTTTCAGGATATGAAAAGGGACACCACTCAAGCTGTTTAAGTGGAGTCTGAGGGACACGTCGGTCTGTTTTCGGTGTGACGAACCTGGAGCAACATGTAATATGATTATACAGTTTTGGCACAAATCATTTTTTATTCATAAATCAACTTTGTAAGACGAATACAATCCCAGATACTTAAACTGATGTCCCTGTGAAGGTTGCGGTGTCTTTTATGTTGCAGTGACTATTGTTAGACAAAACGATTGCTCGTGCCTGGCTGCAAAAAGAGGCCCCGGATTCTTTATCTTAGTTGCAGGAGTTTACTTTTATATGTGAGCTGGAGCTTGCAATAATTGAAATTCATCCCTGTCGTCATAAACTAAGGATAATATGGAACCCAATTAAGAGGGGTTTATTGGATCTTTTACCTGGTTGCGACATCGCAATATGAAACAATGGCATAGTTGTTTTATTTGTTTCCCTTTTGCTTTGGTAATTCTGTTTCTGATTTACTGTACTGATTTATTTTACATATGTATGTTTGGTGGTTCTTTTTAATTAATATAGTTTTCTTCTGATTTGATATTATGCCACTCCCGTATGCGTAATATTAATGTGAGACTTTGATGAACTATATCTGCTCAAAAAAATAAAACAAAACTAAGACGGGCCTTTCAGATCTAAGCCTTCAGACCTTTTATTTTCGTGATGCTAACTCCTGCCGAGTAACCTGAAGTTTGGTGTTCTTCACACTCGTCAAAAGCGTCACACAAAAGTAGGCAGAGAGAAAACGGCACCAAAATTTCCAGCAGCACCATGCCAGAAGTTGCCCCAACTATGCTGATCATTCCCTATCATATCCTTGGGGTCAAGTTTAGGGTAGGTTCAAGGAGTTTATTGGAGGATGGTTAGACTGATTATCTTACTGCTTGCATGCTAAACATAGTGTGACAAGCTACACAACAGACTGTTCCCCTGAGCCCATCTAAGTCAAGGACCTTGATGTATCCATTACTCAAGAACTATTGGATGAAACTACATCCGCAGTGGAGGGTTCAGGATCCAATTCAGAGCAAGCAATTGCTTCAAGAGAACAGGTGATGGCACTCCATCCAACACTCCTTTTGGTCATCATATATATGGACCTCGTACTGTATTAGATTTGTCACTTCTATAGAGATGGATGAAATCCATTCAAGTTAGAAACGTAAGAAATGATGATGCCCTTGATCCTGACAAGGAGATAACTTTTTATTATTCATAGAATGTCAAGATGCTCACTTCAAAGCCCTTTTTCTACAGAAGCATCCTATATGTCCAAACCACCATGTTCATAGTTTTTGCAAATGTTCTTACGGTCATCTTCATTTGATCAACATGTGAATTAATTTATTCCTTTAGAGGTAGCCTTGACTTGCCACTTTGTCACCAAGGAATGCTTGATACGAAGGGCCTGGTTGTCCCCAGCAGGATCATGGGTAAAACGTTAATGTAAACAAAATTTACAAAAGCAAATTTGTGTTAAGAAAAGTTGATGGGGGGGTGCGTGGCCAACTGCGCAGGGAAATGGCCGCACGGTAGCTTCACTCTGTCGCGTCACTCCCGATATATCCGTCAGCATATCCTGAGACGCGGGCTCATGCCTTCTGTGCGAGCCGCAAAGACGTGTGATGCGCCCTCCTGCCCTGCGTATCGTCTTGGTCCCATCTCTGCATCGGGGCACATCAGAGAACCTGGGCAAACCAATCTGCGGCGACGGGCCCTGCTCCTCCGGCCCCCTTGGTGCCTACTGGTGAGGCCCTGTGCACCGCAGCTGCGGGGGACCTGAGTGCGCCCTTTTAACTAGTGCCAGGGCCGCCGATCCAACTGGGCTCTGCTTAAAGAATTCGAGGCCATCACTGGGAGCTCCGGTCCTGGAGAGCAGCATTACAGTGGCGTGGGGCGGGCCGTGACATACACCGCATTAGCATCCGTAGTTGACGCCGCCTAAGGAGCCCGCGCCACCGGACACAGCACATTGCAGGAGCGGCGACCGTGGCAGGTCCTGACTGGCCTTAAGAAGCTGTCTGTTTAAGCTACAGACGCACCACCCCATTGCGAGCGAAGGGGAACTGGACAGCATTAATCCTATACTGGGCCCGCTACTCGATGGCCAGTTCAGTGCGGACACAGCGTCAAGTGCTTGACAGGCTGGTGCGGCCCCTAGCGAGATAGTCACACTCTTTCCCCCTCTTGCCGGTGTGCGTATCCATTGGAACTGCCGCACCCTAGGGTCTGGGGCTGGCTGGTGGAAACCGACAGGGTGTTGTGGGCTGGTCTCACAAGCAGGTGGCGGTGAGTAGCCGGTTTAGCCCCAGCCCCCATCTTCGGCCCTTCACACCCTACTGCGCCATCATGGCAAGCGAACGTGGAGCGCTCCAGGCCAAACTCAAAAAATACGCGTGGCAGAAGGGCCAGGATGAGAAGAAACCTGGGCCCGAATCTAGCGGAAAGCAACCAGACCCCACGCTGCAGGACATCCTTGCCGCTATAACGTCGATGCGTACCTCCCTGGAAAGCCATATAGACACCGTCGCCTCGGAGGTCTTGCTGATTAGAGCGGACATGAAGAAAGTGGCGGAACGAGTACGTGAAGTAGAAAGTGCAACAAAGGACCTGTCAACAGACACCGACCTTCTCAAGCGCCAGGTGGCCGACCTCCAGACTACCATGGCACTGTAACTCTATGACTACAAAGGCCGCATGCGGAGCAATAACATCCGTGTTTTGGGAGTGCCAGAACGGGCCGAAGGGCCTGCAGCGGATCTCTTTGTCGTAGACCTAATCCTCAAACATCTGCAGCCCAAGGGACTATCCCAACACTTCTCCATTGAGCGCGCACGCCGAGTGCCAGGGGAAAGAGCCAGCACTGGCGCGCCGCCCGAACGCTTTTGGCAAGAGTCTTCAACTTTCGCGACAGAGATGTTAACCTGCAAACGGCACGAATGGCCCCACCGCTGTCCGTAGACAATAGCAAGGTCACCAACTTTCCAGACTTTACTCTATGGGTCCAGAAACAACGTTGCAGCTTCTTGGACGTGAAGCGTGCGCTGCGGGACCAAAGCATCCAATACGCCATGCTCTTCCCTGCCAAGCTGCTTATGAAATCGGAGGGGAAGGTGTGGTTCTTTGCTAGGCCTGAGGATGCTTGGGACTGGCTTGAGGGTTGGAGAACAGTTGACAAACACCATCGTAAGGGAACTGGTGACAGATGCAGCGGCAACAGGTCGTGCCCACGGACTGGGTCCCCACCGGGTGGTGCTTCAGCAACGCAGAGCCCAACAGGGTAAGGTTTGGAGGCTTGACATTGGTGTGGCTGGCCTTTGATCACTGGGACTTGCCGAGTTGAGTCTCGACGGACACACTGTGCCTTGTTGACAATCCACCACGTACTATATCTCCAGTGCTGTACAAGGTTTTATATAGTTCAATTTTGCATTTATGCCGGCCTCCGACGGGGAGGTGCCGTTGCACTTGTTTTCTGGCAAAAAACCTTTCTTCTTTTTGTCCCACAGACGAGATCGGTGGTTTGAGGGTGTAATAAGCTGTTCCTTGGTCAACTTGACTTCTTGAACAAAGACCTGAGAGGCGCAGATTGGTCTGGCAACGACCCCCCTTCACTTGACCTCTAGCATAATTCAGATTCTAAATGTCTAGCTTGACGCTGTTGTTTGTTCCAGTGGTGCTGGCATTGTTGTTTTTTGTATTGCTATTTGACTACAGTTTACCATATCAGATTTGCACACTGTGGGGTCGCATGCTGGGGATGCAAATGCTCTCACGAGTTGATGCTCCAGGGAGTGGGGTTGGATCACGTCCCCAATACTGTTGAGGGTGGGCGACAGGCACTCTGCAAGTTTGGGATGGCAGGTGGTTTTATGCCTGCTGTGCAGGGAGGTAGGGTGGGGGGTGGGTGTTGGGGGAACAGGGGGGGTATGTTTCAGCTGCTTTTACTTTTGTCCCTTTATGATGATTCCTTTTGTTTCCTTTTTATTGTTGGGTCCTGTTATTTTCTGCAGTAATTTTCTGTATCTACTGTACCGTATGTCCACAACCATGTTCCTATTGCGTCACCATGGGGAGCACAGGAAGTCAGTAGGGCTACAAGCAGTAGATCACCCACAAAGTTTATGAGCACATGGTCCACCATGCGGCCACACAGAGGGCTCCCATACGTGTCCCACCCTCAATGTACGAACACTGACATGTCCTGTGTTTCTCGGCTCTACACTGTTCATCTATCTATTCATACATGGGGCCACACTTAGCACACAAGTTCCTTACATGGAATGTTAATGGCTTGGGAGATAAAATCAAGCGGGGCGTAGTCCTCCAATACCTGAAGCGGCAGGGGCCAGACATTGTTCTTCTCCAGGAGACACATTTAATTGGTAACTCCTGCGGTGCACTGAATAGATGGGGATACCGCCTGGCATCCCACTAGGGGTTTACGTCGGGTTCTCGTGGGGCTGGGGTGCTCCTACGCAGAGAATGTCCATATATCTAATAAACAGGGTCTCGTCGGATGAGCAGGGTCGATATGGGGCGCTCTCTGGTACCTGGGAGGGACAGGCTATCAATGTTATATCCCCGTATATCCCACCTGGGCTGCAACGTCCTACACTGCAAGACCTTGGAATGCTCTACCTTGACTTACCCCTGGGGCTGCTGGTGCTGGGGGGACTTTAATCTGGCTGTAGATGGCACCATGCATCGCCTCCCGCCCCGTAGGGACCCCCCAGGGGGATCTCCATTGGCAGAGTTCTTGTCCGATATGGGCCTGGTTGATATCTGGCAGTGACTAAACCCGACCGCCGTGCAGTTTACATTTAATTCTGAAGCCCATAACAGTCAATCGCGTATCGATCACATGTTCACTCATGCTCAGGATATACATGTGTTTACTGAATCCAGGTGCCTAGCGCGCGGAGTCTCTGATCATTCCCCCGTCCTCACAACACTTACGCTCAACCTGCCCAGGCGATGCGCCCCCCTTACTATAAATCCCTGGGCGCTCAAGGTACCCCACATTAAGGAAACACTACTTAGAGAAGCAGACTGCTATTTTAAAGAAAACGTGGGGTCAGTCACCTCAGCCCGCGTCCTGTGGGGAGCGTTCGGTGCTGTTATGAAAGGCAGTTATGAAAGGCAGAGCCTTATCGTTGATAGTCGGCCATAAAAGAGAACTCAGCAAGCGCATCACAGAAGGAGGATATCCTAGCCAGGAAAAAAGCCCTGGCACTCACCGCTGATCCTGAGATGCAGCACTCGCTCGCAATGGTGCGTCTCGACTACCAACAGCTTCTGACGGAAGCGGCCAAAGCATGGTATACCTCCACACGCCACAAGATATATGAACATGGGGAACGGATGGGTAAACTCCTTGCCTGGTTGGAGAAAAAAGAACAACTGTCAAGGCGGGTTCACTCTGTGCACGGGGCCAATGGGGATAAAATCATCGATCCCTAACAGATCGCTAATACGTTCGCTTCTTACTTCTCGTCGGTTAACACGTCCTCTGGGACGTCCCAACCATCCGCAGCTGCGGACCTTCTTTCGACCATTAAAGTTGCATGTCTGTCCACGCTGGGCCGGGACTCCCTGGAGGGCGCGATCACAGAGGCTGAAATCCAGAAAGCGATACAAGATTTCCGCTCGGGTAAAGCCATGGGACTCAACGGGCTCCCGATTGAATTCCTGAAGCCACTGGCTTCCAAACGTTCTCCCCACTTGCTCCAAATGTACACCGAAAGTCTTGATGAAGGGGCGCTACCTGCTGATGGTCGAACGGCCTCCATTGTGGTCATTCACAAACAGGGCAAACCGCCAGATGACTGTACGGCCTATCGCCCAATCTCACTCCATAAAGTTGAGGCGAAAATCTTAGCTAAACTGTTGGCCAACAGACATATCCCCTGCATTACAGAGCTCGTGCACCCTGATCAATCCGGGTTTATGCCAGGGAGAAATACAGCTTTAAACCTGAGGCGACTCCATGGGGTCCTGCGTAGATGTGATACGATCAGGGAGGATGCAGCTTTACTATCATTGGATGCATCTATGGCATTCGATACTATCGAGTGGGACTTCCTATTCGCAGTCTTAGATAAGATGGGTTTTGGCCCAAACTTTATAAAGTGGATCCAATTGCTCTATGCCCACCCAACCACACATGTGACAGTCAACAACCACGTCTCGAGACAATTCCCACTGGGGATGGGTACTAGACAGGGGTCCCCTCTGTCACCCTTGTTATTTGCCCTAGTGTTGGAGCCACTGGCAGTCTGGATCAGGGGAGACCCATTGAATAGGGGACTGAAGAGGACGGAGGACCACGAAGACCGTATCTCCCTATATGCGGATGATATCCTCCTATATTTGGCCTGGCCCTCACGGTCTCTCCGCCGGGTTCTCCATATATTCCATATCTTTGGCGCCCACTCGGGCTATACTATCAACTGGACTAAGTCCCAGCTTTACGCGCTGTGGGGTGCGCCGCCGTGCAACCCCAGAGGGTATGACATACCGGTGGCAACGAAGGGCTTCAAGTATCTCGGTATTTATATTACACCAGACGTGAATTTATTCTATGAGTCCAACCTGCTCGCACCCCTAACTCGCCTTCGGTCCGACACTAAATATTGGCGATCCCTTCACCTTACTCTCCTGGGACGTGCATCCCTCTAAGATGCTAGCGAGCTGCGGTTTCTCTATACATTGCAAAACACCCCAATACGATTCCTGACAACTACTTCGCTAGCATCAACTGCGTTGTGCACGGGCTACTGTGGGACGGATGGGCCTCACGAATAGCTATGAAAAAGTTGACGATGAGGTGGTATGATGGGGATATAGCACTACCCGACATGAGGCTCTATTATCAAGCGTCCCAGCTGGTTCCAATCAACAAATGGGTGCATGGGGAATATAATGATCCAAATTTTCATACGGACTGGTAGCTCCTGGGACAGGGGGGGTTACACTAGAGCACTCTACACAAACCCTCGCAAGCTCAACCTCACAGGACCCACAGCACGCACAGTGGAGGTCTGGTATGAGGTGAATAGTAAATGGGGGTGGCATAACAAACTCACAAAGGCCAAACCACTTTGGGAACCAGATCTGTTGGGGCAGCTCAGCAAATGCCCTGGCTTCGACAAGTGGGATATGATGGGTATCTCGACAGTGGGTGACATGTGGATGGGGGAAAATTAGCCACATTTGCAGACCTACTGACCAAATACCAACTGGCATAGACCGAGACATACCGATACCTGCAAATAAGCCACACAGTCAAAGCAGTTTTGCCCAAGGACGCCCCTCTACCCGAGGCCTCTCCATTGGAGGACTGTTGGAAAACCACTCCCACACTAGAAGGGGTGGTGGTGGTCTTCCTGACACACTGTGGTAGCTTGGCTCGAGTGGTCAGGAAACAGGCGCAGTGCTAAGCATACAATATACCCATACAATAACCATGCGTGCATCCGTTCCAAAAACGACTCTACACCGTAAAAATTATGAAAATATTCTTCTTTATCTTTTTCTCTTAGTTGCTGATTGGGAAAATGAATAACAATCACAATATACAAATTCTTAAATAGAGCAGGTCAAATAAATATTTGCTGTTTGCTGAAATAAATAGGGATGATCATAAATAACAGGGCATAAATACAAGTGCAATATATACAGACAATTAAATACTTTGAGGTAATAAATACTGTACCAATAAATACTGTACCAATAAATACTGTACCCCAACAAGTCCTGTGGACCTATAAATACAGTGCAGCAATAAATAGATAAGAACTTAATAAATACAGTATCCCCAATAAATAATTAACAGTATACAGCAACACTCATGAAGCAGATGACACTTCAATTCTGAAGGGCTGATTTGGCCCAGGCACAGCTTGTAGGGTTGTGGTAGGCCTGAGGGGGTACTACTCCCTGGCTGAGGCAAAGGCTGAGGCCTAAACTGAGGTAGATCAAAAGGGGGGGAAATTCCAATGCCCTGGCTTCCCTCTCCACACAACCTCTCTAGGTTAGTCCCAGTTCACCCCAGGCACAGTCAGGTGGAATTCAGCACCTCCCTAGCCCCTTAGAGTAGTCTCTCAGGTCTCCACAGGGCCTAAGGCGCCCTCTACTCCACTTACTGCCCTTTTCTGATGTTCCGACGCCGCTGGAGTCGTGTCGACGCCGTGAGGTGGTTCCGGTTCGGTCTCGGCGGCCTCGGCACAATGTCAGTTCTTTGACGACGCCGGCAGGCGGTTCCGGTCCGATGTCGGTGGCCTCGGTTCGACCTCTACCTTCGATTCGACGGCGTCGGGCAGTCTCCACACGATGTCGACTTCGGGCGGCTCCGGTCCGATGGCGCTCTCGGCTCCGATGACGTCGGCCGGCCTGGCCTCGCTGTCGACTTCCGGCGACTCCGGGGTGCGATCCTCACCCCCGACCTCCGGTGCTCCTCCTCACAGGTTCCGGGCGACTCCGGAGTGCGATCCTCACTCCCGACCTCCGGTGCTCCTCTACCTCGGTCTCCGACGACTCCGGAGGGCGGACTTCACCCTCCCGATGACGCCGCTCACTCGACCTCGGTTCACTTCCTTCTCGACCCTTGGTATTCCTCTCGACCTCCGCCGGCGCCCTCTTACGACCTCAGGCGGCTCCGGGTACGACGTCTGCTACCTCAGTCAGCGCCGCTTCTCCACCTCGGGCTCCAGGTCTTCGGCTACTCGACGCCAGGCTCCAGGGAAACCAGTTCTCAGGTCAGAATCTTGCTGCTTTCTTGGTTCTAAGGCCTGTTCCTGCTGTCCAGGTCCTTAGGATGGTTTTCTTCTGACTTCTTCCCACACAGGGCTATAGGCTGGGATCCATCAGTAGGGACCAGTATCAAGGGTGGGTTTATGGACCCCACTCCAGGCACAAGTTTCCACCCCTGCTGCTTCACTCCTTCCTCCTTCACTGTTGTGCTCCTCTCTCTTCACCAGTCAGGTGCCAACTGCCAGCTCCAACTGCCAACTGCCTCTCTTATCCTCCCAACATTCTAAACGGTTTCCAACTGTCACACAGTTCTGGAATCTCCTGGAAGGTTCTGGAAAGTGCTGGTAGGTTCCAGTGGATGCTGGTGATGTCACAGGAGGCCACCATTTTGTGCTTCAGGCCCTCAGACAGAAGTTTCAGGGGTAGCTAAAATGGCTCCCTGAATCTGTAGCAACACGAAAAAGTCTGGTGGTTCCCAAAAAGGAAAAATTCAAACAGGGTTTGAGGCAAAAGTGGGACAAAATAAATAATGATGAGGAGGGACCACCCAAAGGGCTGACAGGTCTAACACGCGTCCCCCCCAGCTGAAAGTGGGGAGAGCTACCCAACCCCTTGGGAGTTCTCATCACTAAGGCGGAAATACCTTGAGAGACCGTCTGCATTGGCGTGGTCCACTCCAGGCCGATGTTCCACCTGAAAGTCCATCCCCTGTAGGGAAATAGACCACCTCAACAACTTGGGATTCTCCCCCTTCATTTGCATCAGCCAACGAAGGGGTCTGTGGTCGGTCTGAACCAGGAAGTGCGAGCCAAACAGGTATGGCCGCAACTTCTTCAGAGCCCATACCACTGCAAAGGCTTCACGCTCTATTGCACTCCACTTCTGTTCCCTGGGAAGTAGTCTCCGGGATAGGAAGACCACGGGTTGATCCAGACCCTCTTCGTTGAGTTGCGATAACACTGCCCCAATGCCATGTTCTGATGCATCTGTCTGGACAATGAACTCCTTGGAAAAGTCTGGGGCCCTTAAGACCGGGGCCTCGCACATGGCTTTCTTCAATTTCTCAAAGGCTTGCTGACAAGCCTCCGTCCAGACTACCCGTCGAGGTTGTTTCTTGGACGTGAGCTCCGTGAGAGGGGCTACGATGGTACCGTACCCCTTCACGAAGCGGCGATAGTATCCCGTGAGGCCCAAAAATGCTCGGACCTCAGTCTGTGTCTTGGGGGGTTCCCAGGCCATGATGGCCTCGATCTTCGCCTGGAGGGGTTGCACCGTTCCCCTACCCACCAAGTGTCCAAGGTACACTACCGACCCCTGCCCGATCTGGCACTTGCTGGCCTTGATCGTCAATCCAGCTTGTCTCAGGGCCTGGAGAACAGCCTGCAGGTGACGCAAGTGATCCTCCCAGCTGTTACTGAAGACGGCTATGTCATCCAGATAAGCAGCAGAGAAACTCTCCATTCCGGTGAGGATCTGGTTTACCAGGCGCTGAAACGTGGCAGGTGCGTTCTTGAGCCCAAAGGGCATCACACAGAACTGGTAGTGGCCATTGGGCGTGGAGAAGGCTGACCTTTCCCTTGCTCCATCAGTCAAAGAGATCTGCCAGTACCCAGAAGTAAGGTCAAAGGTACTTAGATATTGGGCAGCTCCCAGCCGGTCAATCAATTCATCCGCCCTAGGGATCGGATGAGCATCAGTTTTGGTCACTGAATTCAGTCCCCGGTAGTCCACACAGAACCTCAGTTCTGGTTGGGCACCCGGTGGTGCAGCTTTTGGTACTAACACCACCGGACTGGACCAGGGGCTGCTAGAAGGTTCGATCACTCCTAGCTCCAGCATCTTAGTGACTTCACTATGAATGCTGGCCTTCACCTTGTCTGACATCCGGTAGATCTTGGACTTCACAGGTGGGCTGTCTCCTGTGTCCACGTCATGGACGCACAGGTGAGTCCTACCCGGGACAAGGGAGAACAACGAGGAGTACTGCCCCAGGACCTGGCGACAGTCCTCCTGCTGTTCAGGAGTTAGAGATGGGGAGAGAATCACTCCCTCCACCGACCCATCCTTCTCTTGAGACGCAAACAGATCAGGGAGAGGCTCGCTTTCCACGTCCTCTCCTCCGTCAGTCACCATCATCAAGATGACTTCGGGCCTCTCGTGGTGGGGTTTGAGGCGGTTGGCATGCAGCACCCGCAGGGGCTGACGAGGGGTCTTCAGGTCCACCAAGTAGGTAGCCTTACCCTTCTTCTCCAACACCTCAAAGGGTCCTGACCAGCGATCCTGGAGGGCGCTAAGCTCTCCTGGTTCGATCACCCACACCTTCTGGCCAGGCTCCAACTCCACCGGGTGAGCATTGTGGTCATACCACGCCTTCATCACTGCTTGGCTGGCTTCCAAGTTGTCAGAAGCTTGCTTCCACAACTTAGCCATTTGGCTCCGGAAGGCCAGCATGTAGCTCACCACATCCTGGGGAAGCTTTCTGGGAGTTCTTTCCCATCCGTCTCTCACCAGGTTGAGAGGTCCACGTACAGGGTGCCCATACAGAAGCTCGAAGGGGCTGAAGCCCACTCCCTTCTGTGGCACTTCCCTGTATGAAAAAAGTAAACAGGGTAGGAGGACGTCCCATTTCCTCCGCAGGCTTTCAGGCAGACTTCTGATCATGCCTTTCAAGGTTTTATTAAACCTCTCCACCAGACCATTGGTCTGGGGGTGGTAAGGAGTCGTGAACCGGTAGGTCACTCCACACTCCTTCCACATTGCCCGCATATACGCTGACATGAAGTTGGTCCCCCTGTCGGACACAACTTCCTTGGGAAAACCCACTCGGGTAAAGATTCCCATCAGGGCCCTAGCCACAACAGGTGCTGTTATGGTCCTCAGAGGTATTGCCTCTGGGTACCGTGTGGCATGATCCACCAGAACCAGGATAAACCTGTGACCAGCTGTAGTTGGTGGATCTAATGGACCCACAATGTCGATGCCCACCCTTTCAAAGGGGATGCTAACGACAGGGAGTGGTTCCAGGGGAGCTTTCAGCTTCACCCCTGTTTTCCCACTGGCTTGGCAAGACACACATGTCCGGCAGTAGGTATCGGACGACACTTTCATCTGAGGCCAATAAAAGTGTGGGACAAGACGGGCGAAGGTCTTGTCTTGCCCCAGGTGTCCTGCCAATGGTATCTCGTGAGCCAACTCTAAAAGGAAGGCTCGATAACGTTGAGGAACTACCAAGGCTCGTGACGTTCCATGTAGGGGTGCCTTGGGTTCACTGTAGAGGAGGCCATCCTCCCAGTAAACACTGTAGTTCCCTTCAACGTTCCCTGCTGCCTGGGCTTCGGCCTGTCGCCTCAGCCCCTCAAGGGTGGGGCACTCCCTCTGGCCCTGGCAGAATTCCTCCCTGGACGGGCCTCCCTCCACGTGCCACTCGGCCGGGATGGGTAGGTCCTCCAGGTTGGTAACGTCCCCCTCCGCAGACTCCTGGTCCACCACCTCCGGTGGCCTATCCGTCCTACGGGGTGGAGACGCCGAGGCAGGCTCCTCCTGTCCTCGGTTCTTCCCTTGACTGGCAGCTGGCTGGGCCTTTGTTCCAGGCTCCAGCCGGAATGAACTCCCTCTTCGGGTAGTCGCGGACCTTGTGCTAACACAGGCCCAGTCAGGTGTACCCAGCATCTCGGTGTGAGTCCGGTATTCCACCTCCTTCCAAGCGTTGTGCTCCATGTCATTGCCCAGCAGACAATCGACTGGCACGGCAGGGCTTACGGCAACTCGAAGTGAACCTGCAACCCCCCCCCATTCAAAGGGAACCTCGGCCACTGGATAGTGACCTGTTCTGCCGTCAGCCATCGCGGCTGGGTGGAGTACATCGGGAATTACCTGCTCTGGAGACACCAGTTGGCTACGCACCATAGTCATACTGGCTCCTGTGTCTCTCAGAGCCTCCCCTCTTTGGCCGTTGATGGTGATCCACTGCCCATACTTTGCGGTATTTGCGGGCACCTGGATCTTAGGAACCATCTCCCGTTCTCCCAGGGACACTAAAGTGACACCCGCCCACTCCCTTCCCTTAGTTAAGGGCATCTCCTCCCCGAGCACTACACTAGCTACTCCGGGGGGCTTTCCTCCAGTGGGAGGGGGTGATCGTTTCTGACACTTCGGATCTCCTTTATAGTGTCCAACGCCACCGCACTCGTAGCAATGGACAACCCTTGGCTGCTGACTCTGGCCAGGATTAGGGTTTCTGGGAGGGTTAGCCTTAGAGGTGAATCCTGTTCCCTTCCCTTGGAAGTTATTTTGGGGGCCTTTGGAGAACTCCTTTTTCTTTTCCCCTCCTTCTTTCTTCTGGGGGGCGCCCTGTCCGGCCTTTTGAGTATCCCCTCCAGTCCCCCTTGTGGACACCCGGGTACTAGCCCAAATGTCCGCCTCCTCAGCAAGCTTCCGGGGACTGGTCAGCTTGCTATCCACCAGGTGTTGCCGCAGTTCAGGGAAACATTTCTCGAGTAGGTGTTCCTTCAGTACTAGGTCAAACAGCTCCTCGTAGTTCCTTACTTCACTGCCCTGAATCCAACCTTCCAGTGCCTTCTTTGCATAGTCCAGGAAGTCCACCCAATTCTGTGTGCCCAGTTTGTGACTACCCCTGAACTTCTGTCTGTACTTTTCCGGAGTTAGTCCAAACTTTCTGATGAGCGCCAGTTTCATGGTGGGGTAGTGGGTTTGCTCCTCCTCTTCGAGGGCCAATAAAGCATCCCTACCAGCTGGAGGCATGTACTTATACAATCCCCCTCCCCAATACTTCACTGGAACCCCATGGGCCCTCAATGAGACCTCATAGGCTGCTAGCCACTTGGCGATGTCGTCACCCGCCCCATAGCTCGCTACAATGTCCTTTGGCAGGTAAGGTTTGGATTCCCTGGTGGACTCTTGGTTTTGGCTGCCACCATTAGGAACAGGTTGTGCCCCGATTCTCAAAATCTGAAGATCTATTTCTTTCAGTCGCAATTCATGGGCCATCCTCTGCTCCTCTTTCTCCTTTTCCAGCCTTGCTAAGTCCCATGTGAGCTGTCTCTTCTCTCTCCGGTCTGTTAACTCCACTTCGGATAAGCCCCCACTAGAGACAGTGCTGCCCTTCCTAGAAAGTGTCCTGGGCCCTGCGGACAGGTTCCCCACCTCAGGTTGGTACATCTCAGCCCCCTCAGGGTCAGGCTCTCCATCCCTGTCTTCCTCCTCAGCCTTGCTTTCCCTGCGTGCCTCCCCCCAAGCCCTTAAGCTGGTTTGAAGTGCACCCTTCTTTGCTCCTGGGGGACAATACACCCCCTCTCGCTGGCAAAACTCCCTGAGTTGGGCCACAGTGTATGTGTCTAGATTTTCAAGAACAAACTCCATCTTGCCCACTCAGGTTAGAGGACAGGTTTTGTGCAGTAACAATGCAGGGGGGTACCTTTAATAATACCTCCTCCCACCACCAGAGTAAATTTGGAAAAAACAAAAACCCACAATTAGGAAGGCCGCTGTGAGAAAACTCCCGGTGTAGGCCTATGGACTACCCACAGTTATTGTTGAGTATATGTAGGCACAGCTCTATCCCACCACTGAACACCAATTTATGTTGGAAAACCACTCCCACACTAGAAGGGGTGGTGGTGGTCTTCCTGACACACTGTGGTAGCTTGGCTCGAGTGGTCAGGAAACAGGCGCAGTGCTAAGCATACAATATACCCATACAATAACCATGCGTGCATCCGTTCCAAAAACGACTCTACACCGTAAAAATTATGAAAATATTCTTCTTTATCTTTTTCTCTTAGTTGCTGATTGGGAAAATGAATAACAATCACAATATACAAATTCTTAAATAGAGCAGGTCAAATAAATATTTGCTGTTTGCTGAAATAAATAGGGATGATCATAAATAACAGGGCATAAATACAAGTGCAATATATACAGACAATTAAATACTTTGAGGTAATAAATACTGTACCAATAAATACTGTACCAATAAATACTGTACCCCAACAAGTCCTGTGGACCTATAAATACAGTGCAGCAATAAATAGATAAGAACTTAATAAATACAGTATCCCCAATAAATAATTAACAGTATACAGCAACACTCATGAAGCAGATGACACTTCAATTCTGAAGGGCTGATTTGGCCCAGGCACAGCTTGTAGGGTTGTGGTAGGCCTGAGGGGTACTACTCCCTGGCTGAGGCAAAGGCTGAGGCCTAAACTGAGGTAGATCAAAAGGGGGGGAAATTCCAATGCCCTGGCTTCCCTCTCCACACAACCTCTCTAGGTTAGTCCCAGTTCACCCCAGGCACAGTCAGGTGGAATTCAGCACCTCCCTAGCCCCTTAGAGTAGTCTCTCAGGTCTCCACAGGGCCTAAGGCGCCCTCTACTCCACTTACTGCCCTTTTCTGATGTTCCGACGCCGCTGGAGTCGTGTCGACGCCGTGAGGCGGTTCCGGTTCGGTCTCGGCGGCCTCGGCACAATGTCAGTTCTTTGACGACGCCGGCAGGCGGTTCCGGTCCGATGTCGGTGGCCTCGGTTCGACCTCTACCTTCGATTCGACGGCGTCGGGCAGTCTCCACACGATGTCGACTTCGGGCGGCTCCGGTCCGATGGCGCTCTCGGCTCCGATGACGTCGGCCGGCCTGGCCTCGCTGTCGACTTCCGGCGACTCCGGGGTGCGATCCTCACCCCCGACCTCCGGTGCTCCTCCTCACAGGTTCCGGGCGACTCCGGAGTGCGATCCTCACTCCCGACCTCCGGTGCTCCTCTACCTCGGTCTCCGACGACTCCGGAGGGCGGACTTCACCCTCCCGATGACGCCGCTCACTCGACCTCGGTTCACTTCCTTCTCGACCCTTGGTATTCCTCTCGACCTCCGCCGGCGCCCTCTTACGACCTCAGGCGGCTCCGGGTACGACGTCTGCTACCTCAGTCAGCGCCGCTTCTCCACCTCGGGCTCCAGGTCTTCGGCTACTCGACGCCAGGCTCCAGGGAAACCAGTTCTCAGGTCAGAATCTTGCTGCTTTCTTGGTTCTAAGGCCTGTTCCTGCTGTCCAGGTCCTTAGGATGGTTTTCTTCTGACTTCTTCCCACACAGGGCTATAGGCTGGGATCCATCAGTAGGGACCAGTATCAAGGGTGGGTTTATGGACCCCACTCCAGGCACAAGTTTCCACCCCTGCTGCTTCACTCCTTCCTCCTTCACTGTTGTGCTCCTCTCTCTTCACCAGTCAGGTGCCAACTGCCAGCTCCAACTGCCAACTGCCTCTCTTATCCTCCCAACATTCTAAACGGTTTCCAACTGTCACACAGTTCTGGAATCTCCTGGAAGGTTCTGGAAAGTGCTGGTAGGTTCCAGTGGATGCTGGTGATGTCACAGGAGGCCACCATTTTGTGCTTCAGGCCCTCAGACAGAAGTTTCAGGGGTAGCTAAAATGGCTCCCTGAATCTGTAGCAACACGAAAAAGTCTGGTGGTTCCCAAAAAGGAAAAATTCAAACAGGGTTTGAGGCAAAAGTGGGACAAAATAAATAATGATGAGGAGGGACCACCCAAAGGGCTGACAGGTCTAACAAGGACCGACTGATACTTGACCCCATGCACAAAAAGGCCATATCTCTCACATACAAAAAGCTAGTAAACAATCGTCCAGACCCCTTAATGCGCCTGCAACAACTCTGGGAGGCAGACCTGGGAGACTTCGAGGATGAGGATTGGCGTCATGCTCTGGCCTCCCCCAGAGAAGTGGCTATCCCAATGAGATTGCGCCTGGTCCAACTGAAGATCCTGCATTGCGTGTACTTAATGCCGGGATCTTGGTCAAGATAGGAAGGAGGACTGACCCCCTGTGCCTTCGGCAATGCCACCAACCGGGAACCTTCTTTCATGTCCTTTGGGATTGCTCTGTGGTGCAACAATACTGGAGCAAGGTCACAAAACAAATGGAGAGGGCAGGTGGTAAGACTCTGAAGGCCTTCCCCCAACTATGCCTTCTAAATATCTGGGAAGCCACTGACCTAACACAAATAGAGCAAACATGGGCCTCACTCGGGTGGGCCATCGCAAAATACAATATTGCCCCGAAATGGAGGGTGGGGGCAGTCCCGACCCTACGCGACTGGGCAGTTGACATGGACAGGGCAATGACTACCGAGGAAGATGTCTTCAAACACAGGGGCTGCCCTAAGAAATCAGACTACAAATAGGGGAGGTGGAATAGATACAGCGTACTATTTGCTTGTCCCCTACTGTGGGCCTGCAACGTGAACGGGATAGACTACTGGATAGTTCTAGTATGGATGATGTGCCCCCACCTAGTACTGAATAAGGCGGTCACTTGCACGCCAAGTGCCAAATGGTGTGCATCTTTGTTTTGCAAATTGGTCCTACTATGCGTGAATTACTTTATGTATATGCCGGAAAGTATTACTATGATGGAATGGAAGAGTCCATACTCTGTCTCCCAGGTTCCAACTGTATTGAAAAGTGTACATTTATGCTGTGGACCCATATGCTGTCTTATTGCTGCTTTACGTTTTTCCTTTTCTTTCACCAATAAAAAATTTAAAAAGAAAAGAAAAGTTGATGTGGCAACTATTTGATAAGAACTAGTTATAAGCATCTACTTAAAATGGTCCTGCATTACATAGCACTATGGGTGCAGTCAGCTCAGCCCACTAACTAAGCCTCACAAATTGTCACCGATAGGTGTTACTGATAGAAAGCCCCTACAACATATGCATTCAATTCATTCCATACAAAGGGAAAAAACACTAAGCATACAGGTTACTAGGATATAAGACACCTACCTTTCCTTTACAAGAACCAAAGGAGACCAAACATGAAACCAAACAAAACAATCTGCATGCCAGGTAAGCACAAACTATGTTCTGAATCTTCACTCTCTGCTGTAGGTGTCAATTACTGCAGTTAAACCTATCAACTAATCGTTAATGTAAACACAAAGAAGAACAATGAAGTCACAGGAAAACTCCTAATGCAACAGGCAAATTACTGCAGGCCCTGCAGTTCACTCCAGCACAGGGCTAGTCCCAAAGCTGCACACACACAAAAGGAACATGTGTGCTCTAATTCAGTAGCAGGTTTAGTCCAGCTTGTCCAGTAGCCTCCTCCAACACTTTGACTGATCCAATGCCTGCACACACAAACATAACTATTCAATGAGTCACAGGATCTCTACTCATGAAGTGGGCCTATGTCCACATGCGATGCAGCCCTTTCCACCAGAATAACTCCTCTGTGCATCACATGCCGCCATGCATCATCAAAAACAGATTGGATCCATAACCCCTGAATGCATACCAATTTCATGTGAGCACCAACCAACTGCATAAACCTAGCCATAGCACAAAATCTCACAATCAGTGCCCATGGGAAACTATGATTTTAGGTTAAACCTTGACATCCACACACTACAATACCACACAGAACAACTTGCAGTGGTATTCAAAACTACAATACTTCAGCTGCATACATTATGCACAGCTTACCAGAACCAAAATACTCCAATACCCCCTGCACAGGATTGGATGCCTGAGCAAAATAACCTTTATGCAAAAACACAAATATTCTACGTTATTTCTGTTTTCAGTACAACTAAGCTAAGGCCAAAGCCTCTATGTGGCCTACCACTTAGATATAAAATGACCACTGTTTCAGCACTTGCTTTTATTTTATTTCACTTTAGCAGTACATTTCAGTCCAGTTGCATTTAGAACAAGAATGATTCCATTACCTTATTTTCCCTTTTGCAGGACACTTCAATCCAGTATATTGCCCTCACGGATTCCTCCACTAACCCCTCGTCCCCGAGACCCACAACAGTGTGTACACTTTTCAAAAGACTGAATAGGAATTAACACAATCTTAGCAGATACCATAAATCACTGCTATTGTTAGATCTGGCATTCTTGGCGTGGTTTACCCTGACATTTTGCTTTCAGACCTCCTGGTTTTGCTGATTTAGTTTTTGCTGGCTTTAGGACTCTGGTGATGTTACCACTTCTAACCAGTGGCAACGTGTATGTGCTCTCTGCTTAGAACATGGTAACATTGGCTTATTCACAATTTGCATATTTAATTTACTTATAAGTCCCTAGTAAAGTGCACTACCTGTGCCCAGGGCCTGTAAATTAAGTGCTACTAGTGGGCCTGCTGCACTGATTGTGCTACCCACTTCTGTAGCCATTTAAACATGTCTCAGTCCTGCCACTTCAGAGCCTGTGTGTTTTGTTTTTAAACTGCCATGTCGACCTTGCAAGTTAACCCTCTTGCCTTGCCCAAACCTACTTCTTTAATACATATAAGTGACCCTAAGGTAGGCCCTACACAGCCCAAAGGTAAGGAGCAGTGTATTTAAAAAGAAGGACATGTACTTTCAATTTTTACATGTCCTAGTATTAAAAAACCTCTTATATTTGTTTCTCACTACTTATTGAAAGGCCTGTCTCTCCCATAGATTAACACTGGGATTACCTTATTACATTTTATACGTGTATTTCCAATTGGGAAGAGATGGAATCCCCAAGTTTGGTGTCTCTGGAATCAAACTTTAAAATCCTAACTTATGGTGTGGTTAGAATTTAAATTGTAATTCTGAAAAAGCCACTTTTACGAAGTTGGCATTTTCTTCCTTTAACCATTTGGTGCCTTCTGCCTTTCTCTGAATATACGTCTGGGGTTGGTGACAGCTGGGCTTGGTGCATTCCCTCTAGGCAGCCACCCACAAAGGAGCTTAGGTGTGACTAATGGGCCATCCACATCCTGATGGACCATTCCTGGGCAGGATGGGAGGGAGGAGCTGACACTTACACCTAAATAGGCTGTGTCCTGTCCCCATACAAAGGGCTGCATACCCCCCTGTAGTGAGTCTGGAATAAGGACACGAAGAGCAGGGACTCTGTGCAGTTCAAAGGACTCTCTTTGAAGTCCCCCCCCCTTCAAACGCACAATTGGGTAGAAGTACTAGACCCCTTCAACCACCAACTCAGTACACTTCTGGACCTATGGATACTCTGCCAGGAAGAAGGACTGCTGTACAGCTGAAAGGACTGCCAGTCTGCTGGACTTCTGCTATGCGGTGCTGACGTGCTACCCTCTTGCCTGGGAGTGAGAAGGACTGAACCTGCACCGCTCCAACTCAGAAACAAAGTGACTCAAAGGGGTTGTCTGCTTGCCTCCTGTTTTGAAGTCAGGGACATCAAAGACTTCCAACCATCCACCTACAGCACCTGGACTCTGACATCTGAGAGTCTTGCCCTGCCAAGTGGTGTCAATCCAGTCCTGGACCCTTGAAAGTGGGTATGGAGTGCTGCTCCAGGAAAAACCCATGCATCACCGTCATTGCGCGGCTCGGACCCGGCACATCCTCCCAGAACCATCACCACTGCCTCAAGGACCGAAGATAGCTCATCGCCGACTGCACAGCACATCGCCTCCAGTTTCTGATGCATCCTCGACTTGTGTGGCTTGATGATGATGCATCACCTACATTTTGTGGTTCAACGACGACGCATCTCCAACTTACACAGATAGGAACTGGCGGTTTGCCCACATCCGAGGGGATTGACGACAATGCATACCCTCCGCTGCTCCTTGCATCTCGTCCTCGACGCAACTGCAAACCAAGGTACTGCTTCATCTGGACAAGGCTGGTCCCTGTGTCCGACCCTTGCCCCATCTTGGTCGACCTGAACTTTTAGATTTGACCCAGTCTAGCACAACCAGATAACCCTGGTTGGAGCTTTATGCTTTTGAGTACTACGTTTCAGTTTATTCTTTGAAAATTCATAACTATGGTTATACTTGTTGCTGTTTTTGTCTTGCTTTGTTCAATAAATGACGCTTCATTTTTCTAACTAGGTGTGGTATCTTTTTGTGTGTTTTTTTCCCCACTGTTTTCTTTTTGAAGTGTTGCACAAATACTTTACACATTGCCTCTTAAGTTAAGCCTGACTGCTTTGTACCAAGCTACCAGAGGTTGAGCATAGGTTAATTTAGGGTGTGTATCTAATTTACTGTGATTAGGATTGTGGTTCCTGCTTGGACAAGGCGCATACCGCTGCCAACCAGAAACCACATTTCTAACAGCTATCATACCCAGAGCATGGTAATGCCACCTTGAAAGTTTGCAACAATATTGAAGCAATGCCCAAAATGTCAAAGCAACATGAAAAGATGATGTGACAGATCAAGAGCTAAGCACGTTTTCCTGCTTCCCTGAAGCTCTGATGGCATAGTCAGCCAACTGCACATATGCACTGATGTCATCTGACCTACTGCCAGCATTTGACACCATAGACCCTACAATTATGATTAACCAACTAACTTCTATTGGCATACAAAGTATGGTTCTCAACTGGGTTTCTATCTTTTTGCTTTATCATACTTGAAAAGGTAAATTTGGCCGCATTTAGTCCAAATCATTCTTTCCTAAATTTAGTGTTCCACAGGGATTGGCATTATCACTGTATCAGTTTAATATATATGTTCAACCACTTGCTAACGTAGTACAATCACATGGTATAAACGTATACACATACGTCAGTGACATGCAAGTTTTGTTTAGGTTGGATTGCATGGAAAGCTAGGACCGGCTGGTCGATCTCAACATGTGGATGAATGATAAGTGGCTAAAGGTGAAGCCAGATAAGTCTGAGGTTTTAATAATGGGCAACAACCACTATTAATGGAATTACTTCATCTGGCTTTCCATCCTGGGCAGCTGCCCATCTACAAACAAGCATTGGCATAGCCAATAGGTCTTGCTTTTGGGACCTTACAAGTATTTAGTTACGCAGCACAATATCCTTGGTGCAACAACATCAACTGTTGCATGGCTAAACACTTATAAGGTCACAAAGGTGAGACCTATTGGCTATGCCAATGCCTGTTCTTCCATTCCGCCAACTGGAATTTGGATGTTCCTCCCACAGTTGGCTCGACGGAAAGGCACTTCATAATCTGGATGCTATTTTCGAAAGATCAAACGGCAGACCAAGGCCAAGCACATCCAGTCCATATGTACTATCAATTTGTATATTGGTGCAGTCTCTTCCAACACCCGCCGTCCAAGGGTGTCAAACAGAAGCCAAATTTGAAAGGAAGAATGGAAGGTGCACTCGATCCAAAGTCAATAAGATAACGTCATCAATTATTCCATGTTTAGATCCTTTTATTCTGTAAATTTCTTAAAACTGGCACACAGCCAACGCGTTTTGTTCCCGATTCTTTGCCAGAGGGAACTTCGTCAGGGCTGTAACATTATAGACAGGGCAAAACATCAATATAACATAACAAATGACAAAATAAACATATATATATGTACAAAACCAAAAAGAGATTATTTACAACATGAACATATATATATATATATAATTTTTAGTAATACCAGATGGCCCAAAACTTCTAAAATAACAAGAAACAGAAAAGAAAAAAAGGTAAATAGCAAAGGATTTATAGGGGCAGAAAGTTAACACATGAATAATATAGACCAAATATAAGAAAATCCAGACACTTCGCAAGACAATGCTTCATATGAATTCTATATATCACTTAATAGGGAAAGATACTATATGTTTATCACATGAAACGTATAAAAAACATTAAAAACAGTTAAGAAAATATTTATATGTATGACAACAAGTATATAATCAATCCTTGAGAATTGCAAGGTTGCAACCAATTTATTGTCATTTACCGGTTTGCATGTTGTCAAAAGCACCTCAGTACCTACAACTGTACGTTTGAAGACTAATTTATGTATGAACAATAGTGCTTTTACAAAGAAGGAAATTTACCAGTATTCTCAAATGCATATCAAATATATATCAAAAAGTACATAGGTCTTTCACCTCCTATTTAACAAGAAATATTTACCATTATTGTCAAATGCATATCAACTATATATCAAAAAGTGCGTCAGTCTCTCACCTCCTATTTGACAAAGAATATAATATATAGAGCATAGACAAAGCCTCAAAATATAAGATATTTCATAAACTATCTAAAAAGTAAAAGCAAGACAAAGGGGAAAAAACTTAATCATCAAGAGAAAACCTAATCATGTATTCCCTAGATAGAAAGTCAAAAAGAGTGCAACAAGACTCAATCCAAGGGACCATATTGAAATTTATAAATGATACAAAACTCACCTCAAGAATCACATGTGTTAATCATACGCTCTATATAGCATTGCGCAAAAACCTCCCGCTCTGTATAATAAACAGAGTTTCTAAAGAAAAAGAAAAAGGGCAAAAAAACAAAAATAAAAATAAATACAAAGAGAAAACAGTAATTTAACGATGAAAAGAATCCTAAGTACACACTCAGGATTCGCACAAATAATAATGCAATATGCACTCACCTTATTATTCCAGATAAGGCGTGCAATAAGAAATTCCAAAAAATTAATTAAATGGTATCCAAGGTCAAACGTTATTAATCCATCAGCAGTACAGTGGCATATTGTAATAGAAACTATGTGAAAAAATATATATTTATTTGATTCGTATCGATGCGAAAAGGAAACCTATTTCGTATATATATATATATATATAAGTGGTATAAGTCTATAAACAATAATAATCCTGTATTAATGCTCATCCTATAATAAACCGGTTGATACGATTGTCAATAACATGTATATTGTTCAATAACATGTATATTGTTCGCCGTGATAAAAACCAACTGATTGAGTCATACCTCGACACCAATGTATATAATAACAACCATTTAAAATAAAATCACATACTAAAACAAGGAAAGTTACAGATAAATAACAGCTGTCCAGGGTCAACTTTACAAGTAGGGTAAAGTCTACCCTCTACGAGAGTCAAATGATCATTAGTTAGCCACTGAATCTACACAATTAAATAACGAACTTGAAAGTGAGACATATTAGAAACAAAAGAATCGTAAGCAATACCGCTCGATCACAGAATACCATGAATAAAGGTTGCCGGTAACCGGGAACCAAGAAAAGGGTTGGTCCCGATTTTAAAACCGGTAATCAGATGGGTGAAACACAACCTGCAACGAAGACCAATAATTGCAAGTAACCAGGATAAGCAAATACAACTGTTCCCGATCGCAAATCTAATCATGGCCACAAAAGCCCAAAAAGTATTTGAGACAAAACGCATGTATCTTACCTTCAAGACAGGAGGATAAACATCCAATGGCATGATAACCAGCAACAAGAAGTCAATCGACACCGCGCCATTATTTAAAGGTCGGGGACGAGTGTAATGAAGGCAAAGCCTTCCGGTCACGTGATCAATAATATAACCAATCGATAAACGTGCCTTCCGGTCACATGATGAATAGTGTGACTAATAGAAAAAGGCGCTGTAGGAATGATCGTGACCGTAATCTGTTGGCCATCTTATAATGGTAAAGATACCAATATACTGAATAGTAGTCATCACTAGAAAGAAAAAAATATAATGAAAAGAATATAAAATAAAGAAACCGAAATATAAATATTAAAAAATAAACGCGCATCCACCAGACAGGCCGCAAATCACTAGTCGCTCATATAGTTAATCTAAGAGCAATCCTAAAAAGGTAATGAACCTCTTCAGGTAAAAGTATATTCGAAACTTGGGTATCCTTAGGGGCCTAAATTAGGAACAATACCAAAAGAGCCTGAAATAAAAATAAAAACAAATATAATAATAGTACCCTCCAGACGAATAATAAATAGATCAACCACCGAAAACGTATTGACAGCGCTCGTTATTGGAAGCGGCCATCTTAGTATGGTTAGTGAAAGAAACATTTTGAAAACTCAAGATTGGTTAAAAAGTATTGACATCAGAGCTTTCTTAAGAAAGGTTTATATTAACCATTAGTCTCCCCGCCCTACAAAATAGGATAGAACCAGAAGACTCAAAAACGCATAATATATAAATGACACAAGGAGCATGGTCAACAGTATTCATAAGTAAAAAATGGCCATATTAACATAGCACAGGCAATATGAGCATAGTAAAGTCGTGGTGACAAGGATATTGATGTTTCATGAAAGGATGGACTCTCAGACATTAAAAACCCTATTAGTCAAAAAGTGGAGCGAAATCTCAGTTTTGCTTACAAAGAACCTCTCGATTCAATCATCTCAGTTTTAGTCAAGGAAATAATGTAACTCATTATCGGTATTGTGTCCCATGACTGTAGCTCGAAGACGGCAAATCCATTTAGTCTCTCTCTGTTTGACCATGAGTTCCCGGTTACCACCTCTCTTTCCTATTATAACATGATCAATGCCATGAAACCAAAAAGTATTATTATTGGGATGTTTTTCTTTATAATGGTTGCTGAGGGGGTAACGGCTGTCATGGTTAAGTAATGCCCTGCGATGTTCTTGGATACGTACTTTCAAAGGGCGCACAGTGCTGCCTACATAAATGATACCACATTCGCAACCCAATACATAGATTACGTGAGTGGTATTGCAATTTATAAAATGTGTAATGTCATAAGACCCAGAATTGTTGTAAGCAAAATTGGTGGTCTAAGAACAAACATTACAAGAGCAACATGTATAAAAACCTAATGGCTTCGGTGGAAGCCAAGTCTCCTGTCTTTGTCTATCCGTAACATAACTTGGACACAGGGCATCGCGTAATGTCTTGCCTCTACGGTAAGTGAATGTGGGCACATTAGAAATACAGTTCTTCAAGCGAGGCACATCTAGCAGCAAGCCCCAATTCTTTTTAACAATGTTCCAAATTTTGTGACTATTGATGTTTTAAATTGTGTGACAAGGCTAATTGTTCTCTTATTAACCATATTTTTCTGTTTTATGGGGATATCACGAAGTGTATGCTCCCTTGTCATATACTTTGCTTTATCAATCGCCTTCTTGACAATATCCTTTTTGTATCCCCTTTTCAGGAATCTCTTTTCACAATCCTGTACATATTTTAAAAAGGTTTCCTCTTCACTGCAGTTTCTACGGATGCGCGTTATCTCCCCGAAGGGAATATTATTAATAACAGATTGGGAATGGGCGCACTCAGCATGGAGTACTCCATTACAAGCTGTAGCTTTCCTATATAACGTGCTTTCGATCACCTGATCCTTAATGTAGAAATGTATGTCTAAGAAATCAATCTTCTCCTTGTCACTCTTCATAGTGAACCTCACATTGTACTCATTTGCGTTCAAATAACACAGATATTCATGTAATTGTTCATTTGAGCCTGCCCAAAGACAAATAATATCGTCAATGTACCTCCCCCAGAAAACAATATGTTCCATCCAGGGGGAGGCACGTCGGGCCCAGGCATGCTCCTTCTCAAACCAGCCCAAAAAAAGGCAGGCATAAGAGGGAGCAAACCTGGAACCCATAGCAGTCCTGAGTATTTGCTGTAACCAGCATTTGTTATGGAGGAAGAAATTATTGCCCAAGATGAGATTCATCATTTCCATGATCATCTCATTGTACTCATACATATTGGCATTGTCTGTGTCCAGGAATGTTCTTACTGCCAAGGTTCCAAAATCCTTTAAGATACACGTAGACAAGTCCACCACATCTAGAGTGACAAAAGTAAGTTCATCCGACCATTGAAAGCTGTCAAGTTTGACAAGTATGTCCTTACTGTCTCTGATGAACGAGGGAAGGCTTGCAACGTGTCTCTGAAGATGAATATCAACAAATTCTGACATTTTCTCGGTGGGTGAACATGGAATAATTGATTACGTTATCTTATTGACTTTGGATCGAGTGCACCTTGCATTCTTCCTTTCATAATCTGGATGGCAGGAATCTTGGCAGGACTCCCTCCAACAGCAGCTTCAGGTCGTAGGAGAAAGATTCAGGCAGAGGCGACGGACTTACATCCAGTGTCCAGCCAAAATCTAAATCGAGCGGGCAGACGAACAAGGCGGCGGGCGGGAAGACTGCCGAAAAAGCGACAGCTAGACCAGATTTAAATCAGGTCCTAAGTCACATTTAGTCTTGTGATTTGCTATTGGGACTAAAACATCAAAAATTATCAGAACACTGAAGAAGTGGAATATTAGAGAAGCAACTGCTTTACATACTCAGAACAATAACTGTCCATTCTGCATTATTACATGGTACCCAGGTTGACAGGTAGCAAAAGAAAAACAACACAAGAAAAGCTACGCTCTAGTATGGGGAAGAAAGCAGTCATTTAAAGATGGTGAGGTCTAGCAGCTGTCTGGGTCCAACAGATGCAGAGAACACCACAGCACTCCAAACCCATGCACTGAAAGTGCTACCAGGCACTGCAAATTGGAGGACCCTGAAGCTGGGATGAAGAAATGTAGGGCTTCATCAGCGATTCTTTAGAATAAAACGAGAAGCTGGTGCCCAACAGAGCTCCCGAGCACCTTGTGAGAACGCGAAGATGCAATGCACAATGACCGTAACAGAGCAGATGGCGATGGCCTGCTGAGAGCTGACAGGGGTCAGAAACACAAAGTGAACAGGAAAATAAAATCCCTACTGACAAGTGTAAACCACATCGAAAGTCCACACAAGGCTTGAGCAGTAACTCACAAAAAACGAACTGCAGGCAAGGATTTTTGCAGCGAGTTGTTTATAGGAAAAAGGTTTCGACCTGTGTGACTTTTCCAAACATCTAGTTCAACTAATTCTGATTAGAGGCTGCGCCTTCCCTCACAGTTTCATGTGAATGTCCGAGCCTGAGGTTTGACCGATTTTGCATATAGTCCACTCAGAGCATGTGCAGTTATTTGCTATTTTTTTGACTTCCACAATATGGAAACCTGGTTTGCTTGACACGGTGTCAACGTTTCCCAAGAGCTACTAATCTGTGGGAAGACTGGCGTGTAATGGAATAATTAATTACATTTTCAGTTTGGTTTTCCCTTTCGAATGGGGACTCATCTTTCATTATGGGGAGTAAACCCGTTACCCCGTGTCTGTCAGTGGCATGCCTGAGGAGGCCCGCACTCTTTTCTAATGCACATTTTATCCCTTTGATAATGAAGATTTCTGAAGGCCAGCGACATTGCAATTGAGGGCAGAGCGCCTCAGATCTTGATGTGACATACAGCATGGACAGTGCCTAATCCCTTTCTCCCAGCCAGCTCCCGAAGAGTAATCCCATCTAAAATGACAATAGCCTCTGAAGCCTCCTCAAACAGCAGCCACAACAACCTAACTGATTTGTGAAAAGATGGCAAAGGAGGAGGGGAGGGACAGGCAACAGGGAGGTCATTCCGAAGCACTTTTAACGTGACAGCCTTGTTAAACCAGACCGCAGCCACCAGTGACAAAGAGACGAAAAAAAGCCTGATAACTTTCGAATAACATAGGGTAATTTAGACAAAACAAGATATTGGTGCATGTTTAAATTGCATTCGAAAAACGTGACTCCAGATTACGTGATGAGAACTACTCTTCCTCGTCGCCGGGCGGTCGGAGTGGGGGGGACCGTGCGGCCAGGATTGCGGGAGGGAGGACGGGTCGGAGGGTCTAGCAGCAGCCGCAGGACAGGGCACCGTGCGGGGTAACATGGCGGCGACCGCAAACACTTCACGGGGGCTGCCAGCGCGTTACCCCTGCGGGCCCGGAAAGCAGAAGAATGCGAGCACAGGCTCCAGGGGCCAGGAGCGCCGCGTCCGAAGAGGGTTTTCATTCAGTGCATCGCCTCACCAGCAGAACGTTACAGCGATGTCTCAAAGAACTGCCACAGAAAGGACACTGGTGGTTACAGAACCGGGCACGTTCTAGAAAAAAAAGAAGAAAAAACAAGCGCGTGCGCCTCGTGCTAACGAGGAGAGGAGGAGGCAGCAGGGGAAGGGGTGAGAGGAGGGGGCCTGTGCCGGTTTCCCTTGCGGGAGCGAGCAGGAACCATATTTTAATTAAAACCAATTGGTTTCAAAGCTCGCTCCCGCAAGGGAATCACCAAATGTGCACGCGTTGCCATTGAAAGCAATGCAACGCGTGTACGTTTTTGGGGCCAAAACTGAATCCATTACTAAAGGTCTTTTTCCTATGCAGCGCATGCGCGCTGCGTAGGCAAGACCTAAAAAGAGGTTGAAAGCCTTGAAACGAAAACTGATGACAATTTGCAAACACCATCTCAAGTGCTATCTGTGTTATCATCATGAATGTATCAACTACACTGTTTTAGGCGCATATAACTACATTTGTACCTGTGGACTCGCATAAGCTGGCGGCGGCTATGATAGGATCCAGTTTAAACTACTGCACTGCAGTTTATTTAGGGATGAAAAAGTCCTTTAAGCTATTCCAGAATCAGACTGTATGCCACGCCTTAGATTCTCCTTACTGAAGCCATTTGCAGACGTTATTTCAATCTCTACATTGGCTCCTATTATGCAAGCAAACTTCTTCCAAAATGCTATCTTTTTCATAAATAGCTCTATGGCAAACTATCACTTTTCATGTGTAGGATATTTACCAACTATTGCTCTCAATGTACCCTACATTCTTCCAACAAATTGCTTCCAACTGCCTCTCTCTTTAGATGAACTAGACCTGGGGGTTGATATTTGCACCTCCAATATGGAATGCCCTCTTGCTAGAATTGCGCACAACACCTGATCATCAGGCTTCTCGAAACAAAACGAAAACTGTCAGTAGCCCTTCTCTCTCTATCAGTCATACTTTCATTTCAGAATCAGAAACTTCTAGAGGTGGATCCCTAATAACATAACCAGGGCACAAGTCCTGACAAAAGAAGTGGGGGGAACTAACCTAGTTAGACATCACGGCGCGCGACATCACGGTGCACGACATCACAGTGCATGACATTAAGCATTTCATCACAGGAATTGACATCATAGAAAGTGGCATCACAAGCCACAACTGTACAGGAAGTGGCATCACAAGAAGTGACATCAGATCTAAAGCTCTTACATATATGTTTAGCAGGTCTTTCACATGTACATTTGAGCGCATTGTGAGGATAATAGCATAGTGAGCTATGGAAGATGACATGTGACTTCTACACCCTGCAATTTTCCAGTTTTATGTAACACATCCTGTACATGTATTTACAAACTTATATATTGTATTGTACATGTAATATGTGAGTGTTGATGTAAAGTGCTCTGACACCCTGCATTGGGATGAGTAGGGCTATAAAAGAAAAAATAGGGGTACTTAAATTATTTCAAAGCCTCCTCAGGTGTAGTAAGCTCTATATAAATGCAATTTGCTGTGTGTAAATACTGGGAAAGACCAACACATCTGATATTCTTACAGTGCATGCATATCTCCTAAACAGGGACTGAACAAAGTGAAAAGCTGCCTTTCTTAAGTATGTGTGAAGTGCTAACCTTTGTTTCCCCTCCGCTTCATTTGCATCTAGGAGTGAGGCTCCTGACTGCTCCCAGCCAAGAGACTCACAAAAGGAGGTCTGATGACCCCTCAAATTCGACCTTTGTTATGGGCCCAGAAGGATTCTTAAATAAGAAAACCCCTCCCCGCATGCATGTTGTTGCTTGTTGCAGATGGAAACCAGACAACGTGCAGGCGCTGCTGAAAGTGTCCCGGTGTTTGGAAATTACACCGGGAGGAGTTCAGTACATTATTCAGTGGGGCCCAAGTTCTGGGCAGGGTGGACGGTCTTCACCCTGTCAAAATAGTGGGTGGACGCCGTCCACCCGCGTGTACCCCCAACTTGTGCCCTGAACATAACGTAAGCATAGTGGTGAACATGCAGCAAATAGTGCAGAACTGCCACCACCTTTGAGCATCTACACACAACGGGAACTGCTACCATGCAAGAATAAAACAGTGGAGAGAGCAGCCATGCATCACAGCTCTGCATGCCTCAGAGTAGCCTTTGACTTTAGATGCAGCAGGCAAGTGCAGCTGTTCAAAAATGAACACGTGCTGCATTTATGTACACACCAACACAAGCTCATGTGCATGACTAAGAAAATCTGGCTGATTTGGGTGCATGCGCTGTCCTTAGCAGCAGGGGCATAACAGGCCCCCACGGCCCCAGAAGTCTAGGGGTCCCCTCAGCACAATGCAGACTGGTTTGACTCTGGGACCAAAATTTCTTAAATATTAACTCGCAGTCAGTGTCACGGCACGGTTGGGCTGGGCAGAGTCTCCGAGGCAGAGTAGCATTGTAATACTGATAATGGCCTGCCCCCTATGCACTGCAAAGTCTGGCTCTGTGCACGGGTAGCATTATTAAAACGGCCTCAGGCACAGAGGCTGGGCTCACGCATCCACAGAGCCGCACGTTCACATTTAGTGCACCGCCTGCGCGCCATCACGCATTGCTCGGCAGGGTGGGTCATGTGCGCAGAGTAAACTGCACGCTTCCGCACCAGTCATCTGAGCTTGCTCCCATGGACACTACCAAAGCAGCCTGCAAGCAACTGTTAGGTCACGTCTCCTTCCATTTCCTCAGGTAAAAATCCTTTCTCTAGTCATTAAAATGTTTCCATTACACCAGGGCCAAATAGTCAGAAATTTTAATTTGGTGCTAATACACATATTACTGCCTAGCAAGTAAACGTACAAATCGTATACTTTGAAAATTGTGACCGAATAGAATTGCATATTTAAAAAAAACTGCACTAACAAAAAACACCACAAATAAAAGGCGTTAATGTATATATTTCTACACAGCATATGAATATAGTGATCGCTTTTTGTTGCATTACTCAATTTGACACACTATGTATTTTAAAAAATATGCCAGAATATGGAGCTACACTTGTTAGTGCTTCATTCATAATGCATTACAGCAAACAAATGATGGACGGAATGCTGACAATGCAAACATTCTCCCCCAGTCAAAAGATATGGGTTAAATCCATCGTTCTTTTGCCCACTAAGCCACCCCAGTTTGGACCCAGCCATATGCAAATCAGTCTTGACCCTGTGCCCCATGGGAACAGTCCAGACCGAACTGCCAGGTCCTCCCTGGACCGGAAACAAGCATCCTGGGACCGGTTTCAGGGTATGTCACCCTTCTTCAGCCAGGCTTGCTTGAATCCAGTGGCGCAGTGAGCAAGGGACCCACGTCTGGGCATACCCATCCCACTTAGGGCGATAGGTGTTACAGCAAACAAATGATGGACCGAATGCTGACAATGCAAACATTCTCCCCCAGTCAAAAGATCTGGGTTAAATTCATCGTTCTTTTGCCCACTACGCCACCCCAGTTTGGACCCAGCCATATGCAAATCAGCCTTGACCCTGTGCCCCGTGGGAACAGTCCAGACCGAACTGACAGGCCAGGTCCTCCCTGGACCGGAAACAAGCATCCTGTGACCGGTTTCAGGGTATGTCACTCTGAAACCGGTCCCAGGATGGTTGTTTCCGGTCCTGTCAGCATTCCGTGGCCAGTGAGCAAGGGACCCACGTCTGGGCATACCCATCCCACTTAGGGTGAAAAGTTTTACAGCAAACAAATGATGGATGGAATACTGACACACTGAAAGCAACCCCCTATTTACATGTTGAATAAAAACAATTTGAACTTTTAACTAACCCTACACACAAAGATTGACCTTTAAGATCTATCAACTGCCCTTGGAAATGTTGGCTGGAAATCCAGGCTTGATCTAGGTGTCGCCAAAGGCAAAGATGGACAGTGCTATGGAAATTTCCAGATGTTTATTCCGCGCTGTTGTTTGCCTTAGTGTCTGGGTAATCGTCCATTCATCAGGGTCATTTCGGCTGCACTGTGAACAGCATGAAATGGTCAGGTAACCTTTGCTTGGCCATGCAGTGTTTAGTTTTTTTGTGGTCAGTTGTAGCTTTCAGTTGCATTTTACTTTATTGTTGTATGTTCTGACCCTTTATTTAAGTTAAATTACTTAATGTGCATTGAAAGTACATTTGGGAAAGTCATACCATTGATTTGTCTAATTTCTGAGTGCATTAATATTGATTTTACAAAACATCCAAAAAAGGAATGAGTAGGGTAATAGTGTCAGCCAAAAGACGACATTTGATGCACATCAGGTTTAAGGGTTAGAGTGCAGAAGGGTGCTGTGTTTAACTTGCAAAGATTTACATAGTGTTCAATTCTTTCCATTGGCAAGCTTGCAAAGTTTCCTATTGCACTCCCACAAAGTTTGTCTTTGCATGGTGTGATAATTTTTTTACTGCATAGCAATATAATTTTTCACTTTCAACAAAGATAGCCAGGATGAAAAATGTGTCTGCGGGTTTTCCTTTTGCAGAGTTTTTCTATGTGTAATGACATTGCAGATGGAAAGATACAGGCCACAATCTCCGAAGGTTTTTGCTATGACTTAATTTTGGAGCACTCCTGGCTTACGCTTGAATTCTGTGAGGAAGGCAGGAGTAAGTTAGGAACAGTCTACTTTATGTCTACAATTCATGTGTAAGATAGGAGTACTATATGTGTAAGTGTCACCTACTCCCAGCAAATATTTTGTGAATTGGCTCATGGAGTTCAATTCACATATGGCGTGATTCACAAAAGGTTTGCTATGGGTAGGTATGATGTATTCTTGCAGTACTCCAGGCTTACTTTCAAATGTCATTAATAAACCAGGAAAACTCCTGGCTTACCTCTGGAATTCCCTCCCAAGAATACACCCCATTCTCTGGCGCCCTCCTGCGCCATCAGAACCCATTGCCTCTAATACCCCTTGAAGCCCTACCCACCCTACAAAGGCTGACCTGGTCCTGCACCCATTTATCACCTCCTAATAGCTGATGGTGAATCAAAGTAGATTTGTCCACAGAAGGGAGGCTCCAGATGCCGTTTTGGACCAGGTAATTTCCAGTTCACATGTTAATTCACATTCTAGAGACCAGTACTCAGAACAGCAGGATTCAGGTCTGGATATACCGTCTGGAATCGCTCTTTCTGGCTGGATAGTATCCTGACATCTCAATCCAGACCACCAGTAATTGGGAGCTTAATGTTTCCTTTTATTTAAACCCATTCATTTTCTCTGCACTAGTTTTGGTGACACCGTGAATTGGCTTACCCTGAGTACCTACCCGACGACCCATGACTGCTGCATGTTCTGCTTTTATAACCATAATGAGAAATACCACTTTAGCTTACAAAAGAGATTGCTAAATATTTTAATCTTGAAGAGAACTATTAGTGCTCTCCTACTGTGGCTGTGGCTCTTTTTTTTTTTTTTAGCAGAAACTCAAAATAGACAATGAAGTAAAACGGGCTGAAGTGTTACCTCAATGTATGGTACCATGCCCCCCTTAAGGCTTGAAGAGAAGAGTACCAAGCTATTTGCCTATACTATTATGGTTTCAGAGGGAGGTTTTCGAAACCTACAATCATGATTTTGATCCTGGCTTGAAAGGCCTTCATAATTGCATACAAATGACTTTTCCCCCCGAAAGAATGAATCTATCTATCTATCTATCTATCTATCTATCTATCTATCTATCTATCTATCTATCTATCTATCTATCTATCTATCTATCTATCTATCTATCTATCTATCTATCTATCTATCTATCTATCTATCTATCTATCTATCTATCTATCTATCTATCTATCTATCTATCTATCTGAAACGTCCTCTGCATGTCTAAAGACGTGTACCCCTGCGCTGATGGCTTTACTCTACTGTACTGTTGTCTGGATCCCTAATGCTGATATTTTTCTCATAGGTGAGCACAGATCATGTGGGTGCGCCATGACACAGGTCTGTCTCACGGTATGCCGTCTTGTTGGACCAGGAGGGGCACCCAAAGTGCTATCCTCATAGTGGTGGAAGGCTACAGCCTTCACCAGGTATTAAGCAGCACAAGGGCGGTGGTGGCAGCATACTGTTTAGTGATCAGTAGTAGTGAACAGGTTCTTTTTACCCTGGGGCATTGGTTGACTAAACTGGTTAGAGTTTTGTATGCTGCTGCCTGCTGTACTTGTTATTGTTTAAAAAGTCATTGTGAAATATTTGCGTCTTCATTCACAAACCAAAGGGCCATAGTCTAATTAAACTGGTTAGATTTGATTTGTGTATGCTGTTGAGCTTGTTATTGTTTTATCAGTCACTTTGAAATATTTGCGCCTTCATACACAAACCAAAGGCGAAATTGTTTGACCAACCTGGCTTCATTTCTGCATACTGCTGGATTTGTTTTTATCACACACTTTGAAAGTGTTTTCACCTTGAAGAAAGGGGGATTGCTTTACAAAACGCGCTTGAGTTTTGTATATTGCTGGATTGCGGATTACTTTATTATGCACTTTGAAAATAATTGCACTTTTTCCTTTGCTTCACCAGCTACGGTTAATATAGATTCTGTCATTAGGTATTTGCTAGCATGGTTTGTATTTATCCTACATGATGCATTATTGATGTTGTTGTTTGCACTTGTCTATAATATGTGCACCTGAAATCGTGTAATTAGCTTTGTTTACAATACAGAAATTATAAATACAGACACACATCTGCATCAATGTTCTGAAGCATCCAAGCAGTTTCATCCTCAGCCATGTGTGCCTGCCTGTTGATGGCCTGCTTACTAATAAAGCCCTGATGGTAGATATTGAAATTGCATCCTCAGTTAATTTTATATACTATAGAGTGGTTAATATCATACAAAATCCCTGACAGGTGCAAGTGTGTGGTATGCAGATAATTCACACCAGTTTATTTCTCTTGGAGCTGGCAGGATATTGGGTTATATCTTGTGTACTGCTCATGCATATTGTCAGTCGAGTTTGTTAAATTGCAGATTTCGGTTTGTCTTTCAAAGTTTCAAGTTATTTTCCATCAATGTCAATTCTAATTCAGACCCTATGTAGTTGTTCTTTGTTCTTCAGCGATAGACAGCTCCTCAAACAATAGGACAGCTTCTTGGCATTGCTCTGATTCCTGTCTCAGTTAAATAATCTGCTTTTGACAATAATGTTACAAATGGCGTAGCTTATATGTTAATAGTGTTTCTTACTTTCTTATTAGAACTTTGAGTACGCAAATATAGAGGCATTTAATTAAATGTTGGAAGTTTCAATTCAAAATATACCAGATTTTTGGGCGGTGGGGCAAAGTGGTGGGTAGTAGGTCGGGGGGCCCCTCCATGTACCTTGTACTTTCGTTACACCAATGCTTAGCAGCCAATATATTTTATGAGGTCCTGTCACGTATGCAATATCATAGCTTGTTGTCCCTGCTTGGACTTGCAGACTCTTCTCTGTACAGCTCCAAAGCGAATTTGTATAATCTACACAGACCTACCAAAGGGATGCTCTTTTCGGGTCCTTTCTCCTTGCCAACCTCTTGTCTGCCGGAGATCCTACACATATGCACATATCTCTTCTAATGTATCTGTCCGGGCACAGTCAAGGCCTTCTGACTGCGGTCCGACTCCCGCCCTGAAGGTTAGGCGCTTTCAGGCCCGCAAAGGCAGACTTTCTTACTGCACAACTCTCTAGCTCGGTTTGGCTGCAGATACGGACATTTCTTAGGAGTGGCCAGACGGCACCACGCTTTGGGTTACGCAGGCTTCTTGCCAGTCCTGTACCATTTAAATTTTAAACCCGATTCCCACTGTTGCGAAGAAAGTCCCTTTGCTGGAGGTACCGAGCATACATTTCTATGCACCAGGCTCTTCCGTCTGTCTGCCAAGTGCTTCCATTAAACATACGCACAAAAGACATTTATTTAAAATTCAAGAAGACCTAGGCATCGCTCTTCTGTCAAACTCACATGGTAAACATTTGCTGCCATTACCGATACAGACGTCGCTCCGTTCCCCATTATCCGTACCGTCCTTGCTGGGAGCTCTCTGCAGCGTCGGCTATGCAGCACTGGTGCTACACATAGACAATACAACGGCAAAAGACTGTTCAACTGTCACTTCAGTGACAAGTGACAGTTGGTGACGCTCTCTCAGCGCATGCGTTCCATGCATTCCACACAAGGGGAAGCAAGAGCAACCGTAGGAATACTATGATAAGAACACACTTTTCCGGTTAAGTTCATTGGCTGTATTTCATTGAGACACTGTTGGCTCTAAAAATAAAGATTTCATTCAGATTTGAGGAATCCAAGAAGATTTTTATACAAAAGCATTTCTACAAGAGGACGAGTTACAGACTTTGACAAGAGACATGGGCAAATATTAAGTTCCGAAGAAAGTGTAATGAAAATATGAAATTATGGTTCACGTATTCAAATTTTTTTTTGTGTGCATATTTATATAGCGTGAACTCGACCCAGAGGTTTTGGAACGCTTTACATGAGCACCAGTTACGTTACACAAGGACACATTCATTTTTAGTAGGCATGGAGAGGTTAAGTGATTTGCCCAGAATCACAGGATGCTGAGCCGAGGCTCGGACCTGGTTCGCCAGCTCTAAAGTTGACAGCTATGGTCATAAGACCACACATCCTCTCCCCTTTTAGGTTGAGCCTGTGCAGCACATGCGCTACTCTGCGAGGCATGCTGTATTCAAGTAAGGACATGACGTTCCGACCAGTCTCCGCCCATATTTTTCATTGGCTTGTGTCATTGTACTTTGTAAATGCTGGCTTCTGATTCGTTAATGGGCTCGCTAGTCCCTCCTTAGGACCGCCTTGTCTTCATTTGTAACCCCATGAGGACTGGCCCTTTTACTTCTGTTGTTACACGGTATGTCTTATTTAATCTGTTAGCGCTATTTTCTTTAATGAGTTTCTCCTGCTGCGGGCACGCAATGCTTTCCTGTATCATTCAGCGTGCCATGCGCCCTTTCACTTTCCAACCAGTCCGGGACAATGGTTGCAGCTTCTTTGAAATGAAATAGGTCTCGTATTTATAAGAGTTTGAACCATTGGTATTGTAAATGACAATGTCTTTTATTTATGTGTTAATTATCAAAACAGATAAATCAAAGGCATTGTCATTTACAATGCCAATAGCTTAAACTCTCGTCATGTGAGGCCTATTGCATTGCAAATGCTTGTTTTATAAGGTGTTGGGAGGCGAGATTTCACACTCACGAATATTTTCATCAACACAAAAGAAAAACTCCACATAACATATTTCAGGGGCAAACAGGAAAAGTGAAAAGAAAACAAAGTTAAGTTATCTCACCCGCAGGTAAAGAAAATACAAATGTTTAATGCACGGCTATCCGAGGGAATTGCAAATCGACATTAGAGTTCAGCATGTAAAGACTTTACTTTCACCACTTTGTTCTGAAGTTGTTCGTGTATCAGTTTTGCTAATCTAATGAACAATGGAAAGCAAGGAGCGTTAAGGGACATATATTTACTTTTGTATAGCAACTAGATATTGGTTTTGTGCCACCTGCATTCACGCGTGGACTGTTGGGTTTGTGAATGGTTTGTCACATGTGTACCACCTCTTTGTGTGTTTGTCTTTATTTGTTTTTACATTCACTGAGGGCAACGATTTGCTAATGGCATGATCATGGACAATGCTATCAAATGCACATATACATCAATAATGGGTGCCACTACTCAGTCACCTATGCACTGCATACCTTTTGCTTATACAATTTATCCTAGGTCAGCAGAATGGGTCCCATTCTTGTGGTTGCATATGTTCAAACCTGAATAAGAAAAGCCTAAGAAGTTGTTGTTTGTTACAAAATTCTCCAAGGTCCGAAAAGTGGCATTGACAGGTTACAGAGGGCCTGTCAGAACAAAACACTGGACTAGAAAGTTCCTATTATAAAGAACCTGGGCATGGCAATCGTGGCTAAGCAGAAATGCCTACTAACTGACCCAGACATTTTAGCAGGATGGGTGCAGAGAGTGATGTACCTCCTTAGCAACATTATAAGCTCTATTTCAATTGAACGTCACATCCATTCTCCTAAGCTTGAGGACCTTACTTCTCCGTATGTAGGCCCTTTTAAACCTGGGTTTCTCCTCAGAGAACGTTTTGAGCAGGAACTTTGCAAGTTTGTGAGCACTTCTGCAACTGATGAGCCTCGTTCTTAAGAAAGGTTTAAATGAAAACCTGTTTGGCCGGGCAGTCCCTGGGAGGGGGTGCAAGGCCCCCATAGGTATCATGGCTCCTGCAAATGAGCAGGCTGGCCAGAACAGAAGTGCTTTGATGCCTCTTTTCTATCCCAAGCATGAGCGGAAACATCATGGGTGCCAACGCATAACACCTCTCAGGACTTAGAGATGAGCTTTACCCTGGGTAATGTTGGGGGAGATGATAAGGCAATTCCTGCACAACTGGCATCTTCTGACTCAGGATGCATGGGTCCCAAAGACAGTTAAGGTTTCCAAATAGAATTGTTCCAAACAATGTGTTAACCTGCTCCTCCCGTCGTGAAGAACATGATATAGTGCAAACAGAAGTGATGAGCTGTTGTGAATAGGTATAATCATTCCTTCCGGAAAGACAAAGGGATTCAAAATGATAAAACATCAAAGAAAATTCAAGTCAATACCTTACCTTTTGATCTCTGATCATCCCCTTGCTTCTTTGTCAAGTTGAGGAGACCAGAGGTCAAATTCCTAGGCTGAAGGGTGTACAACGGATAATTTACCTGGGTGACATATTACTTAAATTCCAGGTCCCTTCATTACTTCTTCTAGGTTAGGTATGAATGGTTATTTCTCTATTTTTATGGATTCAGATAGACTCCATGACCCTTCAATTTCCTAGGATGAAGATCAGGACAAAAAAGAAAGAACTGAATGGAGTTTTACTTAGAGTCGCCATTCCCCAGTTCTTGGCAATAGCAATAAATTGCCTGATGTCCATTCAGGCTATTTTCCCAGGCAATTTAAATTACAGGGCCATTTAGTTTTTAATGATCCACATAAGCACTGTATTGTTCTATTCAAATTCAGTTTCATGGTATAAGGCCAGATCGGAAATCAATTGGTGGAGGTACCACACAGAGACATGGAAAGGCAGAGGGAATGTTTGGCTTTGTAATAGTGTCAGATGCTAGCATGTTATGAATTGTGTTCTTGCCCAGCTAGATTCCCAACCCAACCGCTCACCCATCCCTAGCTTCTGGGATCTTCTCATCCAGGTGGTAATTGCAATTAAACCATATCCATTCTTGAACCTGTAAAAGGCTGAACCTATGTCTTACACTCTCTCTCTCTCTCTCTCTCTTTCTCTCTCTCTCTCTCTCTCTCTATATATATATATATATTACCTACTGGTGGTCGCCAGTAGGTAGTTACAGTTAGGACCTATTATCCATAGGAAATCCGCAACATTCTATTTGGAATAACTTTGGCGCCGGTTGACGAATCTTCACGAAACTTGCACAACTGGTGGGGCCCTCCGGTCCGCTCCTATCCTGAAAGTCTCGGGGTGATGCGTCAAGCAGGGGCCGAGAAAAAGGGGGGTCCCAAAACGTGTTTTCCCCATGCAATTTTCCATAGGAACCTTTAATCACAGCTACAGCCCGAACTGCTGAACGGAATTACACCAAATTTGGCAAGGAGGTAGCCCTTGGTTCACGCTCGTGCCTTTTCATTAAATGGTGTTAATCCGTTCAGTAGTTGCTGAGAAAATCAAAAGTAAAATCACATATATATCTATGGCCTCGGCGGATCTGCGCACCCAGTGTGCACCCTCCCGATCACGAGCTGCATGCTAATAGGCTGTCAACTGGCTGTCAACATTCCAAACCAGGAAGTGTTGGCAGCCATTTTGTGCCTCAGAAGCGAGGCTCAAGAAATCAGTGGATCAAGTGTGCAAAACGTATAAAGGGGGCAGGGTAGAAATACCCTGACCCTCTAGACCTGCTTAGGGGGTCCCACAAGGACCCCAAGGCCCCAAATGTTTTTGAAAAAAACGGCAAAATGCGCACAGGGTGCGCGGATCCTGCCGTAAAAAATAAAATAAAACGAAGAGCGGACTACCCGCCCTTCTTTAATAATTAGCCCCTGGGGGGGCCAAATCCCGGGGGCAAAAATATAACATTTGATGGGGGTCCCAGAGGGGCCCCCAGCCCCAGGGACCGCCACCCCCTGGGGCTACAAAATAAATGGGTGAGGGGGCTCAAAGGCCCCCCAGCACCGGAGACCATCACCCCGGGGTTTTTTTATATTGTGGGAGGGGGCCGCATGGCCCCCCTCCTGGAGCCGTCGATGGCCCTGGGGACCGCCTCCCCACAGGGCCGGCTCCTGCAGTGTCTCGGGGTGCCCACCCCGGGGCACTGCTGTTTGCTATGGCAGGGCGGGAGCCGAAGCTCCCGCCCTGTCATTGCAAACTTGGTTTGGATTTTGAAAAAGAGAGCAGGGAAATCTGCTCTCTTTTTCAAAATGCAAACCATATTGCTTTTCCACACGGGGAGCTGCATATTAGCAGCTCCCCGTGTGGAAAAGCAATGCCAGCTTCCGAAGGACGCGGGGAGCCAGCTGAGACCGTGGGTGCATTGGGGCTGCCCCACTGTCCCCAATGTTGTATATAGGCCCCGGGGGATGGGGTCCCCGGGGAGAATAGAAGTTAGTGATAGGTGCTAATTTTTTTATGGGCAAATTAGGAGTCACGCACCCAGTGCCGCGCTTAGCGCGGCCCCCTGGTGTGCACGCGCTGGGTGCGCGACTCCTAACGCGTTGAACAAGTATATGATGTCACGCACAAGCGCTAGAGCGTCGCGTAAAGTAATACATATGTGTCGCGTATGCGCCTGGAGTCGCGTACCGGTCGCATAGCGATCGCGCGCAAAAATACGCACCCATCGCGCATCCTACACGGATCCTACACAACAATCCTAAAATGGCGGCTAGTTTCTGCGCAGCAATCGAGAAAGGTACGCTTTGGGTGCACGATTCCCCCCAAAAAATTGAAAAAAAAACCAATAAAGAAAATAATATAAATATATTTTAAAAAAAATATGTAAAACAAAAAAAACCATTAGTTTCAATATTTTAAAAAAATACATTTATATTAAAAATATATAATGTACTTTAAAAAAGAAAATATGTAAAAATAAATAGTAAAAAAGATGTAGAAAATCAGTATCAAAAAAATAAATATAACTATTATTACATTTAAAAATTGTCATTTAAGAAATCTTTGAAATTCACTGAAAAAACCAAAGGTTTCAGACATGTTATAGTTAGCAATTAGCATTTAAAAAACCTTTGAAATTCACTGAAAAAGCCATAGGTTTTAGACATGTTATAGTTAGGAATTAGCATTTAAAAAACCTTTGAAATTCACTGAAAAAGCCATAGGTTTCAGGGGTGTTATAGTTAGGAATTAGCATTTAAAAAACCTTAGAAATTCACTGAAAAAAACATAGGTTTCAGGGGTGTTATAGTTAGCTGGACAATTCACTTGTACAAAACCATTGAAGTTCCTCCATTATAGTTAGTTCTACTAACTATAACTCGCGCGCCCGCAATCCACTGCTGATGATGTCACATATTACATCATTCATGACATGGTCAGTGACATCACTGATGACATCACTGATGACATCTCAAATGACATCACTGATGACATCACTGATGATATCATCCAGTAGATGTAATATGTGACGTCATCAGCAGTGGATTGCGGTGCGCGAGTTATAGCTAGTAGAACTAACTATAATGGAGGAATTTCAATGGTTTTGTACGAGTGAAATGTCCGGCTAAGTATAACACCCCTGAAACCTATGTTTTTTTCAGTGAATATATATATATATATATATATATCAGCGTTTCGGGGGAACAACGGGGGGGAACTTGCTAAATAAAGCATTCATGCTTTAAAGAACATTGTCCCTGGATTTTGCTGGAGTGCTCTTCGATTTACACGTTCTCACGTGTTGGTTGTTTCATATATATATATATATATATATATATATATATATCTATTCAACACCAAATTTCCAACAAAGGGCAGAAGAGCCCTCTTCGGGTTTCAGACACCGTTTATTGCATCCAACAGACGCTTTTCGGCGATAAATGCCTTTCTCAATGTTGATTAAATAAAGGTTTAGTCAGTCACATTCATTTCCTTTAAGCTCAGTGCTTCACTCTTACTGGATGATTCATCTGAGGCATTGATGAAGGACTGCAGTATTGCCATGAATCGGACGCTCTCACTGGCGCCATCTCAGTGTCTATTAACCACATTATTACAACATGCAATGTTGTACGCACCCCTGCGAATTCGTCATTAATTGTTATAGTAACAGTATTTATCCCTCAGTGGGAGCAAATCGCATGTTAATGTGGCTCTTTATTTGGATTTTGCAGTCATCAACAATTGTCTCCAGAGGGAGGAGCCTAGCGCGCAACCAAGATGGCCGCGTAGGTGCGAGGCTCCCGAGGACCTCCGCAACCTCCTACGATTATCCTGAAATTATCCTGCCCTGGATGAGGGGACTATGTTGGTGAACCTGAGCTGAGGTGGCACCCGTTTCCCGCTTCCGAATCGGTCCTCGGACACCGGAGTGAGCACCGATTGAGGTGTGCGGCCTTCCCCTCGCCGGACCCCGGATTTGCGCTGTGGGGTGATCCAGTGACAAAGTGAACAACAGCGGCAGGCAGGGCCTGGCGACTCGCGTACCCCGCACTTTCGCTTTCGCTTTCGCACCACCTTGTCGTCTCTGCGAGGTTGGGTCGCGGAGCCCTTGGTGTTGGTGTGGCCTTGCTGGGAGACCCTGCCTGCCTGCAGGCTGTGATTCACCCCGCTGCTCTGAGGGGGCCCCCCCGGAGCTCGTGGCCCTGCTTTCCTACCCTACACGGAGTGGCTGGTGCGACTGGGAGACTGGTGGCCATGGCCACGAAACAAGATGGAGACCGGGCAAAGACCAAATCGAACCGGCGTGGCGCCGTCCATCAGTCCAACAGTATGGACCGCTATACCCTCCAGAAGGGATCTCCCGATGGACCGCGCAAGTCCCCTGAGAGCCCTCCTGATGCCCCAGACCTGCCCGCAGATCTGACTCTGCGAGATGTTATGGGCGCCATTGCCGAGATGAAGGCCTCGGTGGGCCAGCGGTTTGATACACTGGCGCAGAAGATTGACTCGGTCCTCGTGGATGTTGGCCTGGTGAGGGCCGATCTTTCCAAAACCAACGACCGAGTAGAGTCTTTGGCCCACACCGCATCGGGCCTAACGACAGATGTGGCGGCCTTGCAAACAGAGGTGCGCCGGCTTAGTCAGGCGACTGCGCTTATGGATCGACGCCTGGAGGACTCCGAAAGTCGGGCACGGAGGAACAACATCCGCATTATCGGGGTGCCCGAGGGACGCGAGGAGGCGGCGGCGGATCTCTTTGTGGAGGACCTGATTGCTACCCATCTCCAGCCACGGGGGCTGAGCAAATTCTTCGCTGTGGAGAGGGCCCACAGGGTTCCCGGGGGAAGGCCGAAGGTCGGAGCCCCTCCGAGACCTCTCATCGCCCGGATTTTCAATTTTCGGGATAGAGACGCTATCCTGCAAACCTCCAGACTGCATGGACCGGTCAAGCTTGACAATATGGAGGTTAATTTTTATCCTGATTTCACCCCAGCGGTCCAGAAGCAGAGACTGAGCTTCCTAGGCGTCAAACGCCGTCTTCGGGACCTAAACGTCAAATACGCCATGCTTTTCCCGGCCAAGCTGCGTGTGGAGGTGGATGGTCGCACGCACTTCTTTGATCGTCCCGAAGCGGCCGGGGACTGGCTGGATACTCTGCCCGGGGATCGTGATCGGGGGGGGGGGGGGCGGCGGGGGGAGACGGCACGCTGGATCAGGACTGAGGGTCTAATATTGGGCCTCACTCTGGACGAAAATGATGCCACTTTTGATTCTGCGTCAGTTTTTGTAAGTTCCCCTCCTATGGAGGTTGTGTTGGGTCTATTGGGGGTTCTCCCTCCTCCTCTAGGGGGTTTAGTTAGTCTAACTATATATGGGGCGACAGGCACACTGCACGTTGGGGGGGCTGTTTGGGCTCATGCAGGGGTGCAGGGAGGGGGGAGTTCTGTTGGGGTGGGTGGGTAGGGATGGGGTGTTGTTCGTTTTTATCACAAGGCAAACGTATTATTGTGTTAGTTCTAAAGTGCTCTCCGGGGGACGAATGATGGCTTCTGTATATGATGGGGGGTAGGGAACTAACTTTGTTGTCTTGGAATGTGAATGGACTGGGGGACAGGATCAAACGGGGTGTGGTCCTGCAGTTTTTGAAGCGAATCTCGCCCGATGTAGTCTTTCTGCAGGAGACACACCTCATTGGCAACTCCTTCTGCGCCATGAATCGGCGTGGCTATCGCCTAGTGGCTCACTCGGGCTTCACGTCCGGCTCACGGGGTGTGGGCATCATGGTGAAGAACTCGCTCCCGTTGGAGATTGATGAGGTGCTCCACGATGACAGGGGACGTTATACGGTCTTGGTGGGAAGACTGGAGGGCAAAGTGGTTGTCTTTGTGTCAGTATACATCCCACCGGGGCTGCAGTCGACCACCTTTGCGGACCTTGGGCGCCTTCTCCTTGGCCTTCCGGGGGGGCTTTTAGTTGTGGGGGGGGATTTTAATGCGGTGGTATCTGGGTCTTTGGATCGTCACCCCCCTAGGGACCTCCCCCGGGCACAGGCGTGGCTACCCGGCCTCTTGGATGCATTTGGATTAGTGGACTGCTGGCGTTTAAAACACCCCACGCAGCTGCAGTACACTTTCCACTCGGGAGCCCATGGTAGTCTCTCACGACTAGACTATGTCCTTGTCCCGGCGGCCTATGCTGGGAGGGTGGGAGAGGTGCGCCATTTGCCACGGGGTATTTCGGACCACTCCCCGCTCCTATTGCACTTTGATGTCTTTCCGAGGGGTGAGGGTAGGGTGGTCCCAATCAATCCTTGGTATCTGCGCGACCCCACCATTCGCGCTGAATTGATTAAATCCCTTCAGCGATATTTTGATGAGAATGTGGGGTCTGTGCCTTCGGCCATACCACTATGGGAGGCCTTCAAGACAGTACTCCGAGGGGAGGCCCTATCCCTTATTTCCCACGCCCGGAGGCGCGAGCGGGAGGAGGTGACTCGGATGGAGGCTGAAATAGCCGAGTTGGAGGGGAATTTAGAAGGTGGGGTGACGGATGCTGCATTACATGTTCTCCAACTCAAGCAAGCGGCCTACAGGGCCCTCGTCACGGAGGCGGCCAGGGGCCTCAGTAGAGAGCAACAGGGGCGACTGTATGATGTGGGTGATAAGGCTGGTAAACTTATAGCGTGGTTGGACAAAAAAGAGAGAGCGAATCGTGTGGTCCCGCTGATTGAGAAACCGGATGGTGTGTGTGTGACTGAGCCAGAAGAAATTGTCTCCTGCTTCGCGGATTATTTCCATGGGGTTTATTCCGGGGTGTCTGCCTGCTCGGAAGAGGATTCCCGTGCCCTGCTCAGTGATATCGCGCTGCCGTCCCTTTCCGGGGAGGACAGGGTGTCGTTGGACGCTGCTCCCACCTCCGACGAGATCGCCCTCGCCATACGCTCGGTCGCTTCCGGCAAGGCCATGGGTCCGAATGGTCTCCCTATAGAGTTGTACAAGTTGCGACCGGATACGCTGGCACCCCACCTCCGGGCTATGTTCCTGGCGGCACACTCGGTGGGCTCCCTCCCGCCGGACCAGCGTCTGGCTACAATCGTGGTCATCCACAAGGAAGGGAGACCTCGGGACCGGGTTACATCCTATCGGCCCATTTCGCTACTGAATGCGGAGCCCAAGATTCTCGCCAAGGTACTGGCCAATCGGCTGGTCGGCGTGGTGGGCGATTTGGTTCATCAGGACCAATCCGGCTTTATTCCCCATCGCAGCACAGCCCTTAATCTGCGGCGTTTGCACGGTGTGCTCGCACGTGCCCCGTTCATACGGGAGCCGGCCATTTTGGCGTCCTTAGACGCCACCATGGCGTTTGACACGCTTGAATGGCCATATATCTGGGCGATGCTTGCGAAGTTTGGATTTGGCCCAGGGTTCATCAGTTGGGTCAAATTGCTGTATTCGGGCCCATTGGCGCAGGTGGTGGTGAACGGAAGAGTGTCGGCTCCGTTCGAGCTGGGCCGGGGCACACGGCAGGGCTGCCCCTTATCGCCGCTCCTCTTTGCACTTGCCTTGGAGCCCCTGGCGGCGTGGCTGCGGTGGGAGCCTTCCATCCGTGGTCTCCGCTGGACCCCTGAGTATGAAGACCGCGTATCCCTATACGCTGATGACATCCTCTTGTACCTAGCTTCCCCACGTAAATCACTCATAGTACTGGTTGATGTTTTGCATTCATTCGGTCGTAACTCCGGTCTGGTCATCAACTGGGCTAAATCGTGTGTGTATGTTCTCTCTGGGGAGGCTCCTATCCTCCCGCGGGGCTGCCCGATCCAGGTCGCCCCGCGGGGATTTAGGTACCTGGGGGTCTTCATTACTCTGGACCCGGAGGCTCGGTATGATCGGAACTTGCTTCCCCCCCTCCAGCGTCTGAAAGAGGATGTTGCGCGCTGGCGGCGTTTGCCGCTTTCGCCGCTCGGCCGGGCGGCATTGTTTAAAATGATGTCGCTGCCGCGTTTCCTATATGCGTTGCAGAACACTATGGACCTCGTCCCAGCGCGCTACTTCCGCGAAGTGGAGAGTTTGCAGCGCCGCCTGTTCTGGGACGGGAGGCCACGTATTGCCCTGGCTAAGCTGACGCTCCCCTGGTATGATGGGGGGATTGCCCTCCCGGATATTAAACGGTATTATTGGGCCTCCCAGCTAGCTGCGATTAATCAGGGCCTATATGGGCCCGCCTTAAACCCGGCGTTTGAAATGGATAGGATGCTACTTCCAGGTGGTGACCATAATCGAGCGCTCTACTCTAGCGCGCTCGACGCTCGCCTAACGGGCCCCACGCGTGTCATGGTGCGAGTGTGGCACGCGGCCAATGCTGCGATGGGGTGGAAGGACCGTTTGACCCGGGCGTCACCACTATACGCATCTGAGCGGTTGGGCTCCTTGTGGACCTCGAAGGGCTTTGAGAAGTGGGATTTAATAGGCATTAGCAAAGTGGGGGATCTCTGGACGAGGGGAGGATTTAAAACGTTCGAGATGCTGCAGACGGAATTTCAGTTGCAGGGCAGCGAGTACTTTCGGTATTTGCAGGTCCGGCATGCGCTGGGCTCCGTCTTTCCGGACGTTGCCTCCATCCCGGAGTGTTCCCCCCTGGAGGATAGAGTGCTGGATGGACACGTCCCTGACAGCACGATCTCACTGATCTACAAAAAACTGATCAACGACCGCTCAGACTTGTTGACTGCCCTTCGTGAGGCTTGGGTAGCCGATGGGCTGGAGCTGGACGACGAGGACTGGATCTCCGCGGTGGCCTCCCCGAAAGAGGTGGCCATACCGGCTCGCCTTCGTTTCGTCCAGCTCAAGATACTCCACAGGGTCTACATGACGGGGCCAAAGCTCCTGCGTATGGGCTATGCTGAGGATGGTTTGTGTAAGCGTGGGTGTGGTGGGCTGGGGACTTTTCTGCATATCTTGTGGGAGTGCCCGGAGGTGGAGGGGTTCTGGCGTGGTGTGCATGAGGTGCTGCGAGTGGTCACGCATGTGGCGCTGTTGCCCGAAGCGAGGAGATGCCTGTTGAATGTGTGGGAGCCTACCGATTACTCGGTGCCGCAGACATGGTGGATGACTCTGGGGTATATGGTTGCCAAGCGTGATATTGCCCAGCTGTGGGGATCCCAGAGGCCCCCGACTGTCTCGGCCTGGAAGGAACATATGGATTGGTGCATGTTTCGGGAAAAGGTGGTGTATGTGGCGAGAGGTAAGCCTGCGACATGGGTGAAAGTGTGGGGCCCCTGGAACGCCTACCGCGGGGGAATTTGTGCTCCACCTTTATTGCCCGATCCGTCGCCGGCCCCGTCCCCTTAGCCAACTCATCCCCCCGGTACCTGGGCATTAGGTGTACCCAGCCCTAGTTCTGATCTCTCCCCCCCCTCTTGAGATTCCAATGGATGGCTAGGATCCCCCCTCTAGGGGAGCACGTGTTGCTATTTCCGATTGAGGATTGCCTTGTGGGTTTGTTTGTATTTGTTGTTCTTTAAGTTTAAAATGGAACCGTATAGTGGGGTCTGATAGTGTGGCTCGCAACGATGTTACCTCCTGTGCATGCTCGGCCGCAGCACTATGTGTTTTATAAATGTATATCGTATGCTCCTTTTATTGCTAGCGGCCGGCCGGAAGGTTGTAGGCCCATATTTGTATATTTTTTGAGTCTTGTAATAAACGGTTTAAAAAAAAAAAAAAAAAAAAAAAAAAAAAAACAATTGTCTCCAATGTAATTGACACTTTAATTTCCAAGTCTGTGTCCCTCGCCCGGCCACAGATCCCTTTTAATTGTAGCACATACCTGCAACAAAAGATTTGAGTAATCAATAGTTGTCCATTTTGTAATGTTCCAAGTTCGCATCGGCAAGCATTTTGTTACACAAGGATTATGGCGGTTCGGACTATCTCTCCTAATCTGCCACCAAATAAATGGTGTCTGAAACCTGAGGAGTGCTCTTCTGTCCTTTGTTGGATATTTAATGGTCAATATTTTGCGTGAGATGCCACTCTCACGAAAAGAGCACCCGCCTTGAAAAGTGTTCGACAGGATATGTGGCATTTGGTGGTAGACTATATATATCATGTAATCAAGCTCACAGGAGGAGCGAAACGCATCATGGAGGACACTGGTCCGAGCTAATTCTTTTGCTGAATAAACTGCACTGCTTCACCCACTAATCCTGTGTGGGAGTCCGTGATTTCTTCTTCAGGAGTTAGCAAGGTCCCTGCCTGTGTTTTCCGCCTTCGACAATTTGGCGGACAGGACGCTTTCAGTATATAAATATATATATATATATGGAATAAATCCTTTTTGTGCACCCCAGCATATGTCGGCCTCATTCTTCGTGTGGAGTGAGGTTGGACTTTATGTTAAAACCAGGAAGCAGGCACTGGTCACCGGCATGCCCTCTCGGTCTGGAGCAACGCGCACGCCAGCACCTTTTGGATATTGTATTAAAGTACAGCACGTCGCCCCCCTACGCGGATACATCAGCACTGTGTTCCGCATTGGGAGAGAGGATGCAGCATTGGCTGCAGGGGACACAAAATCAGGTTCCTTTTTAACATCTTTATTTTGGTTCTGGGATGCTGAGGGGAAACGTGACCTGAAAGCCAACAATGTTGGGACACCACCTGGTGTTTGGAAGTCCCTCACTTTACGGACTCCCGCATTAGACTACGTCAACCAGCATGCACCTGGACTCAGGGAAGCACGAGATGCAACACCCTTTTTTAAAACAGAGGCGGAGTTGGAACATCCAGCCAATGAGAGGTGTCACAGGACATCAAATGACCCCCAGGTGAGATGCTCTGTTTGGAAACCGGCACTGATGAAAGCTTACCGGCTGAAACGCGTCTGCCAAGCGCTTCCTGAACATTTGCAGCTTTCTGTGCTTTTCTCTAATTTGGAATAAATCCTTTTTGTGCACCCCAGCATATGTCGGCCTCATTCTTCGTGTGGAGTGAGGATTGGACTTTATGTTAAAACCAGGAAGCAGGCACTGGTCACCGGCATGCCCTCTCGGTCTAGAGCAACGCGCACGCCAGCACCTTTTGGATATTGTATTAAAGTACAGCGCGTCGCCCCCCTACGCGGATACATCAGCACTGTGTTCCGCATTGGGAGAGAGGATGCAGCATTGGCTGCAGGGGGCACAAAATCAGGTTCCTTTTTAACATCTTTATTTTGGTTCTGGGATGCTGAGGGGAAACGTGACCTGAAAGCCAACAATGTTGGGACACCACCTGGTGTTTGGAAGTCCCTCACTTTACGGACTCCCGCATTAGACTACGTCAACCAGCATGCACCTGGACTCAGGGAAGCACGAGATGCAACACCCTTTTTTAAAACAGAGGCGGAGTTGGAACATCCAGCCAATGAGAGGTGTCACAGGACTTCAAATGACCCCCAGGTGAGATGCTCTGTTTGGAAACCGGCACTGATGAAAGCTTACCGGCTGAAACGCGTCTGCCAAGCGTTTCCTGAACATTTGCAGCTTTCTGTGCTTTACTCTAATTTGGAATAAATCCTTTTTGTGCACCCCAGCATATGTCGGCCTCATTCTTCGTGTGGAGTGAGGATTGGACTTTATGTTAAAACCAGGAAGCAGGCACTGGTCACCGGCATGCCCTCTCGGTCTGGAGCAACGCGCACGCCAGCACCTTTTGGATATTGTATTAAAGTACAGCGCGTCGCCCCCCTACGCGGATACATCAGCACTATGTTCCGCATTGGGAGAGAGGATGCAGCATTGGCTGCAGGGGACACAAAATCAGGTTCCTTTTTAACATCTTTATTTTGGTTCTGGGATGCTGAGGGGAAACGTGACCTGAAAGCCAACAATGTTGGGACACCACCTGGTGTTTGGAAGTCCCTCACTTTACGGGCTCCTGCATTAGACTACGTCAACCAGCATGGACCTGGACTCAGGGAAGAACGAGATGCAACACCCTTTTTTAAAACAGAGGCGGAGTTGGAACATCCAGCCAATGAGAGGTGTCACAGGACATCAAATGACCCCCAGGTGAGATGCTCTGTTTGGAAACCGGCACTGATGAAAGCTTACCGGCTGAAACGCGTCTGCCAAGCGTTTCTTGAACATTTGCAGCTTTCTGTGCTTTTCTCTAATTTGGAATAAATCCTTTTTGTGCACCCCAGCATATGTCGGCCTCATTCTTCGTGTGGAGTGAGGATTGGACTTTATATATATATATATTCACTGAAAAAACCATAGGTTTCAGGGGTGTTATAGTTAGCTGGACTTTTCACTTGTACAAAACTATTGAAATTCCCCCGTTATAGTTAGTTCAGCTAACTATAACTCGCGCGCCCGCAATGCACTGCTGATGACGTCACATATTACATCACTCATGACATGGTCAGTGACATCACTCATGACATCACTGATGACATCTCAAATGACATCACTGATGACATCACTGATGACATCATCCAGTGAATGTGTGTTATTCTGAAAATTAAATATGTTTTATATATGTATATCTCAAGGTCGATGGAAGAATAAATGGGTATATAAGTGTCTAAATGGATGATTTGTTTTTGAAAAATTGATTGTGTAACTGACTGATTAAGTGTATCATAGTGAATACATGGCTTAGTGAGTAATGTTTAAATATGTAAATATCTGTATCAGTCTCTCACTTTGTGTATAAGTGGCTGCATGGGTTGGTGAGTAGCTACATGGGTGTCTATATAGGTTATTAGTTGGTTTTTTGAGTATCAGTCTGAGTGTCTGCATGGTTCGGTGGGGGTATTACGTAGTGCATAGGTGCATGAATGAGTGACTCACTGTTTGTATGTGTTGAACACAGTATGTGTGCAGGACTGTATGGGTGGATGAGTGTGTGTATGGGTGTGTTAGTGAGTGAATGACTGTCTCAATAGTGTCTTTATGAGTAACTACATATGTTTTAAACTAGTATATGTGACTATTGGTGTATATATGTGAGTATATGTGAGAGTGAGAGATTGAAAGAGTTCCTGTATGAATAAGTATGTGTTTCTATAAGTGATTGTTTAAAAGACTAAGTATGTGTAAGTTTCCGTAGAAGTAAGTGTGGTGGTGTGTGTATAACTGTATATGCAAGTAAATGTATGTTTGATTCTTTATTAGCATGAGTGACTATGTGTGTGAGTAACTATGGATGAGTGGCATTGTGTAACAGGATGTATAGGTGTATGAGTACATATGATGAGTGAGTACATGTATGAGTGACTGTATTGGACTGTTGGTGAATGAGTGGATGTGTATGTGGATCTTAGAATTACTGAAGAGGTTGTTGTAACTGGTATTGGTATGTCCATTGTTTTGAAAATTTTAGTCTCTATTTTTGAATGTGTGTATCAAAGGTTATATTAGGGTGAGAGGAGGTCTGCCACTCTATCACAAGGATGATGTCATCAGTGATGTCATCAGTGATGTCATTTGAGATGTCATCAGTGATGTCATGAGTGATGTCACTGACCATGTCATGAGTGATGTAATATGTGACGTCATCAGCAGTGCATTGCGGGCGCGCGAGTTATAGTTAGCTGAACTAACTATAACGGGGGAATTTCAATGGTTTTGTACAAGTGAAAAGTCCAGCTAACTATAACACCCCTGAAACCTATGGTTTTTTCAGTGAATTTCTGAGGTTTTTTAAATGCTAATTCCTAACTATAACGTGCCTGAAACCTATGGTTTTTTCTGTTAATTTCAAAGGTTTTTTAAATGCTAATTTCTAACTATGCCTACAGAGATAGGACATGTGAAGAAAGAAGAAAAAATGCACAGAAAGAAACAAAAGAAGTGCAGAAAGAAGCAACAGAAGTCCTCAAATACGAAGATAAGTGCAGGAAGAAGGATAACGTGCAGAAAGAACAAAAAGAAGAGCAGAAAGAAGCCTTGTTGCAAAATCATCCTGTACCCTCAACTTTTTCAGACGGATACTGGTGGTAACTGAGTCTGACTAACCAGTCCTAGAGCCAGTGCTATGTTAAAAGACACTTAGAATACAGTGAAAACACCTACATACACTAGGGAACATTATGCGTTGGGGTCCCCCTGTGATTAGCCTTACCTCCTCTATAAGCCCCTAGTATATAATAGGGCATGGGGATTAAAACTACCTCTTAAAACAGGCCACAGGGCATTTTTGCACACGTTAACTCAGGCCCCGTCCCCTCCTTTCACCATTGTGTAAACACGCCCTGTGTCCGTTTTTAGTTGGGAGATTAAGTTCATTTGAGTCCTGAGGGTCCCTAGGGTCCAACTAGCCCACTAGGTACCTCCAGTAAGTGCCACAGAGCTGCGTTGCAGAGAGGTGTAAAAAGTGGCACGGCCTGGACCACCTCTCTGCAATGCAGCTCAGTGGCGCTTACTGGAAGCACTTGGTGGGCTAGTTAGCCCCCAGGGGCCCTCAGTATTGAAGGGAAATTATATCCCCAATTTAAAACGTGCCATGGTGCGTGTTTGCACACGTCACCTCAGGCCCCGTCCCCTCCCTTCACCACTGTGTAAACGCGCCCTGTGGCTGTTCTAAGTTGAGAGATTAAGTCCCCTTGAATCCTAAGGGTCCCTAGGGTCACACTAGACCACTAGGTACCTCCAGTAAGCGCCACAGAGCTGCGTTGCAGAGAGGTGTAAAAAGGGGCTTGGCCTCAGAACACCTGTCTGCAGCGCAGTTTCCTGGCGCATACTGGAGATGCCTGTTGGGGGCGCGTTTGCAGAGTGCTGCATGGAGGGGGCATGGCCTCCGGCACGATGCCAGTCTTTTATTTATTTTATTTTTTTAAGAAGGGGGGCTGTGTGGTTCCCCTTCTTATTCTAATTTATTGGCCCTGATGACCCCATCCCCCAGGGCCTGTCTCCTAATTATATTTTTTTGACCCCAATCCCCAGGGCCGGCCACTGTTTTTTATTATTTTTAAAAATATATATATTTATAGACACACCTAGGACATGCTGGACAAACCGTACGTACCTATCACCATGACGATTTGCGTGATATTCATTAAAAGGCGACTATGCATGCAATTAATCCACGTGGAATGTATTTACACCACTAGTGAAGCTCTGACATGTCTGATGCTCTACCGTGCCTAATCCCGGTAGACACCCTTGTCGTTTATTTATACAAACATGGGTAGCTATTGATGGGCACATTTAATACACATGCACACCAAGCCATTCAAAGGGGATTCGACAAAAATTCGACCAAAACTATGCAAGAAATCCCCCTCACAGTTAATAAAACACACATCCACTGCCGGATGTGTAATACTTTTTATTTTACTCTCTGGAAAGGGGACGAACATCACTTGCGAGTCACAGCGCGCTCCTGACAGAGCCCAATGCTGTGTTACACCCACCATTGCCTGCCGAGTGCCACACACCTCTGTATTGTATTCCACTAGCTAGTGCATATGCTATGACACTCTCTAGCCCATGTGCACTGTAACACCACCCCGTGAAAATGTCATGCCACACTTGTCTTCGCACGGGTTATATTGCCCCATCTAACGTGCCTTCCTCGATGCCTATGTTATAACGCACAGTGCTATGCCATACATATTACAATTTGGGATCCATATCTTTGTCACAGTGCATATGCAACGTTACACTCCCCAGCACATATTTTATATTACAACTTTAGAGACTAGTTAGGTTACACAACACTGCCCTGTGCATATTACACTCCAAGGCGCATATCGCATAGCACACGCTAGTGCCTGTGCTATCTCGCGCTCTCCAATGAATCTGTCATTGCGCACAATGTATTGCATATTATATTTCACGCCTGGTTCATCTTATATCACACTTTTTGGTGCATAGTTTATACCATACACTATATCTAGTTTTCATTTTCAATCGTGCTCTCAGGACTATGTTCTATATAACACTGTGTTCACCTACCCTTTTCACGGGCATTACATTTTGCGATAGGGGGTGGAGGGTCAGGGGGTGTTTTTGCCAAGTGAGCCCGGAGTCACAGTCACTAACGTCTTCTTCTTCCTGAATAAAAGTGAGATTATGCTGCATACTTGTTCATATTTTAAGTAGTTTGCACAGACAAAATGTTTTAAAAACAATAAAGTTTCTAATACCCGCCTTCTCTGAACAGTTAGCTTGCTGCCCCATCCCCCTCCTCCCTATCCTCTGTTGTGTGAATCCATGGACTAGCCTCCTCCCTCCTGCCATGCATGGTCTGATGTGCTGCCACTGCCCTCAATTTAGTATGATGTACCAGTCCACTCCTCCTGCCCTCCATTGCCCAATTATATGCCCCATCATTGACCTCCTGCTTAAACTCTGTGCTTAGCTTGCTGCCCCTATTCTCCTTCCCCCTGCCCTCCGATGTCTTTGTGCATGCCCCTGCTCCATCCTTTTTGCCCACCATGTCCCATGGACCTGCCACTCCTATCTACTCTGAGTGTTCTGTTGAGCTGCCACTCCCCTCCCACCTGCCTAGCATTGTCAGATGACTGTAACCTATCCCTGCCACCTCCACCCTGCCTGTCCACATGCCATGCCTCTATCCTCTTCCTCCTGTCCTACATGGTCCATTGTACTGCCACACCCTTCTGCCCTCCCTGGTCTGTTGTGCTGCAACTGCTCCTCCTGCCTGCCCCGTGTGGTCTGTTGTGAGGCCCCTTCCCCTGAACTTTCTTGTCTGTGCACAGGTCCTGACCCTCCCTTCTATCCTCCATCGTCCTTTGTGCATGCCCCTGCACCCTCCTTCTTGCCCATCATAGCCATTGTGCTGCCACTAACCCTCCCACTTGCCATGCATGGTCTTCTGTGCTGCCATGGCCCCTCCCACCTTCCCTGTGTGGTCAGTTAGCTGCCCCTGACCCCCTCCCACCTTCCCTCCATGGTCTGTGTGTATGCCATCACAGTCTCACTGTTGCTCTTCATGTTGTGTCTTGCTTCTAGTGCCCATCCTGCCTGACCTCCATGGCCATCTTGCTGCTCCTGCCCTGCCCCCTTGCCCCCAGCCCTCTGTTTACATGTGCAGACCCCTACTCCCTCCCTCCTGGCTTGTCTGTTCCATTGTAATGCCCCTGATCCGTCCCTCCTGCCCTTTATGGTCTGTTATGCTGCAGCCTTCTCTCCTGTCTGTCCATTATGGTCAGCTAGCTACCATTGCCTCTTGCCCCTCTGTTCTCTGTTGTCCATGTGCATGGTCCTGTCCCCTCCCTCTTGCTTTCTATGGATTGTTGTGCTGCACTCCCGTCCTGCATGCCCTGTGTGGTGTATTGTGCTGCTGCAAACCCTGATGCCTGCCCTGCAGGGTCAGTTTGGTGCACCTCTCCATGTCTCTCCTGTCCTCTGTTATCCAAGTCCATGTCCCTATCCCATTTCCTTCCATGATCCAATGTACCATACTTGCGAACATTTTGAACTTGGTAAGAGGGAGATTTTGAAAAAAAACTGGGGTATTGATTTTCCCCTTTGAGTTACATTGAAAAAGAGGATATTGTAGACAGGAGACAGATCAAATAAAGCCCATTTGAGCTTAAAAACATTGGACGTTTCCTGGCTGAATCGGGTCTGTTGGCATGGATGGTTGTACTACCATTGCCTCTTCCTTCTGCCCACAATGGTCTATTACATTGCCACAGCCTTGAAGGAGGGTAGATTTTGTATCACAGGGGGCCCCTGGCCCGTTCTGTCCACACCTGAAGTATGAGACCCTTGTCCTTGCCCTGCCAGCCGCATTTGTAGGCCGTATTAAATTGACCAGCGGGTCCTGTGTTGCTATATAATTATCCTGAGACATCCTTACCACTCAGCCAGCATAAAACCCCTGTGTAGGCCCTTCTGTTCAATATGTAGGCCTCTTTGTTAAATTGACCATAGCTCTGCAATTTTAGTGTATAGCAGTCTGAAGGCAGGTCTGCGAGGCCTTCTGCTCCAAACTAGTAGCCCCCACCCTACCCGAGTGCTCCGTGCTCGGTATCAAAGTTCAACATCCCCCTGAAGCTGTCGACATACAGTAGGCTGCATCCTGGACTGGTACTTGCTTCCTGGGCAGGTTTCCCGCTTTTAAGGAAGTGGCAACCGCAGAGCGTCAAGTTAGGAGAACTGAGGAGATTTTATACATGAATATATTGAATTCCTGTACAATACCCATTATTTTCTGCTTGCTCTATGGAACTTACGATAAGCGATTGGCCTGAGAGACTGACCTTTTCACCCAGTCCATTGTCAGCATTAAGTGGGTAAATGACGAAATGTCTGGTAAAATCTGCAGACGAAGCTTTTGGGTAGCATACGTAGGTAGATGTAGCGTGCAAAGGAGCCCACAAAATGATATAAAAAGGGAGCACCCACAGATATCGACGGACAACCTCGCCGTCTGTATGTAGGTTAACAGGCTGTGCAGGTTTTCCCCAAGAACTGGGAGCTCTTGTCTTCCTTTGCTTAAAATGTCTTGCTCGGCTTTGCTTGAAGTATCTTATTCTATTTTACCTATATGAAATGTCATGTTATGTTTAACCATTGTTCTCTTTACTTTTGCATTTAAAAGATGTTGTATTGTAATTGCAGGAATGCTTGCTCTAAGAGTAAATGTGAGTGTCCCTAGGTAACATTTTCCTTGGTGTAACTTGTTTCTCATGATGCATTTATAGATGTGTTTTCTCTCTCTCTCTGTCAGTCCATTAATTGAGATACAGAGAATATCATGTCAGCTGTATGATTATCTGGATTCTGTATTTTGTACTTTAGGTCTCTATTCTGCGGTTTCTTTGAAGTTGCATCTTCTCATTAAACTGCCATTGTATTCTGCCTCCAATTCCATGTCTCATATGTCTGTTTTCTTCATTTTTGGAGCAAGCGTTCCTAGGCACCCCGGCTCAAATTAAGGTGCCCCTTTTGTCCCTGACTCACTCTCCTGCTCAGTTCTGTGGTGGCTCCCGGGGCTCTGGGGACCGCCCCTAGCTTCCTTGACCCGTAATAGATCTTCCCTCCAACAGCCTCTCTTGCAAGTCCTGTATTGTTGGTTTGTTGCCCCTGCCCCCCTTTCCACTGCCCTCCATAGTCTGTTGCGCTTCCACGGCCCTTCCTGCCTGCTCAGTGTGGTTAAATTGTTGCCTTTGCACCCTCCTACCTGCCTTCAATTTTCAGAGTCCGTGCCCCTGGCCTCTGCCCCTCAACAGTATCCTAATGAACAACTAGATTGCTAACATTCTATATTTATTACAAAAGTGTGGAGCGCCTGACATCATCTTGATGTAATCAAAACTGTAATACCTAGAGCATTCCTTTAGAAATTACATATATGAGAGGGTCTTATTGGCATCAAAATTATGGTTAGTGCTCTAAAAGACTAAAATAAGGACATATTTTCTGAGTTTTCAAATAGCGACAAAGCACTTTTAAATTATTTGTTATCTTTATGTTTTTTTATCTAGTTGACAACTTGATTAAATGTTGCACTTAGGGGAGAGGATGTGGTGTTACTTCCAGAACTGCAGACTTTGCAACTGGGGAACCAGGTTGAAGTTTCTGCTTCAGCTCGACATTCTGTGATTCTGGTCAAATCACTTAGTCTCCCCATGTCTACAACCAAAATGAATTTGTTCTTGTGTGATGTAACCAATGCTCATGTAAAGCACTCCAATACCTGACAAGTCTGCACTATATAACACTGCAAAAACACAAAATAATAAGTGTTTTGCACACTTCTGTCATTGGGCTATATTTGGGCTATATCTGGGTGATTTTGGGCTACATTTGGGCTCTTTTGTCTCCGGTGGCCATCTTGGGAGATTTATTTGTTATGAAGTTTCCTAATTTCCTCATGTACTGCAGTCTCCTCAGTCGGAAATGCTTTCAGTTTTTTACTTTGATTCCATCATGAAGGTATTCAGATATGTCACACATTTGCCAAGAATTCTGAATGTTAGCACTCTAGTTGCTCATTAGATCACTGTAGTAAAACTACTGCTCACCATGGAAGTCTGCTCCTGGTATTAAAAGTGCATGTTTCAGTCTGCATGTCAGAATTTTTTAATGAAATAGAAGAGGATTTGAGAAGTCACTCAAAATGTGCCCTCAATTTCTTTCTTCAGCATTAATCATAATTTCTATGGCAAAATGAACCCCCTCATTGTGTTCCTTTTTAAATTAAATGTTTTAAGTGTTACCAGTTTATTCCAATCAAGATGGCTTCAGGTGTGCCATACTTTTGTCATAATGAAGACAGTAAGTGCTCTAGTTGTTTTTATGGACATTCTGTCATTGGGCTATACTTGGGCTACATCTGGGTGATATTTGGGCTACATTTGGGCTCTTTTGTCTCTGGTGGCCATCTTGGGATACTTATTTGTTATGAAGTTTCCTAATTTCCTCATTTACTGCAGTCTCCTCAGTAGGAAATACTTTCAGTTTTTTACTTTGATTCCATCAAGAAGGCATTCAAATGTGTCACACATTTGCCATAAAATCAGAATGTTAGCACTCTTTTTGCTCATTAGATCACTGTAGTAAAGCTACTGCTCACCAGGGAAAACTGCTGCTGGTATTGAAAGTGCATGTTTCAGTCTGCATGCCAGGATTTGAGAAGTCACTCAAAATGTGCCCTAATTTTTCTTTATGCAGCACTAATCATACTTTTTATGGAAAAATGAACCACCTCATTTTGTTCCTTTTTAAATTAAATGTTTTAAGAGTTACCACTTTAATCCAAGCAAGATGGCTTCAGGTGTGCCATACATTTATCATAAGTAGGACGGTTAGCGCTCTAGTAGTTCTTTGGAACACTCTGGAAAGCTGCAGTAGAACACAAAGGAATAAACTGACAGTCTCTGCCCTTGTTGGATGTACATGTTTTACTGAGAATGTCAGACTTCATTCTCACATGACTGAGAAAGATAATGTGAATTTACAGAAAATAAGCTCTCAGTTTAGCTTATAGATCACCTTCCAAACCTCTGTGGTAAAAGCATGAGAAAATATTTTTCTCTCAATCATGATATCCCAGCAGAAGGCTTTTTCACATGGTGAAATCACCTTAGAACATACCACAATTCCTAAAATGAGTATGGTACCATCAACAAATGATTTATAATGTAACTAAAGTCTTAAAATCTTCTATTAACTGCAATGCTTTTTAATGAGGTGCTATCATGTATATTGGTCCCAAGATGGCTGCCAACACTTCTTGGATGAAGTGCTGACAGCCAATCAGATCTCAGGATGAGATGTGTGGTTAGGCTCCGCCCACATATATATATTGATTTAAATGCTATTTTCTCAGGAACTACTGAACAGATTTACACCAGACCTACAAAAGGCACTTCCTTGACCTGAGGACTACCTCTCTGCCAAATTTCAAGTAACTCTGTTCAGCCTTTCGGGCTGTAGCTGTGTCTAAAGGTCCTATGGAAAAATGCATGGGAAAAACGTGTTTTGGGACCCCCCTTTTTTCTCAGCCCCCGCTTGACGAATCCCCCCGAGACTTTCAGGGTAGGAGCGGAGCGTAGCGCCCCACCTATTTTGAAAATTTCGCGAGGATTCATCGACCGGCGCCAAAGTTATTCCAAATAGAATGTTGCGGATTTCCTATGGAAACAGGGTCCTAACTATAACTATCTACTGGCGACCGCCAGTAGATAATACATATATATATATATTACCTACTGGCGGTCGCCAGTAGGTAGTTATAGTTAGGACCCTGTTTCCATAGGAAAACCGCAACATTCTATTTTGAATAACTTTGGCGCCGGTCAACGAATCCTCGCGAAATTTTCAAAACTAATGGGGCGCTACGCTCCGCTCCTACCCTGAAAGTCTCGGGGGGATTCGTCAAGCGGGGGCTGAGAAAAAAGGGGGGTCCCAAAACACGTTTTCCCCATGCATTTTTCCATAGGACCTTTAGACACAGCTACAGCCCGAACGGCTGAACAGAGTTACTTGAAATTTGGCAGAGAGGTAGTCTACAGGTCAAGGAAGTGCCTTTTGTAGGTCTGGTGTAAATCTGTTCAGTAGTTCCTGAGAAAATAGCATTTAAATCAATATATATATCTGTGGCAGCTTACGGTGCGCTTACCGTGCGCTTACGCAATCCTCTGCTGATGACATATGTGTCTTTATGACAAAAAAATATTTGCAATATATGTATAGCTAAAATTTAATGGAAGAAGACATGGGCAAATAAGTGTCTAAATACAGTATTAGCATCAGCAGAGGATTGCGGTCGCGTGAGTTATAGTTGCCTGCACTAACTATAACGGGGGAATTTCAATGGTTTTTTATGATTAAAATGTCCGCTAACTCTAACATGTGTGAAACCTATGGTTTTTTCAGTGAATTTGCAAGGTTTTTTAAATGCTAATTCCTAACTATAACATGTGTGAAACCTATGGTTTTTTCAGTGAATCTATATATATATATATATCACCAGTAGGTAGTTATAGTGAGAACCTAGTTTCAATCGAAAAAAGAGTTTTTTATGTTGCCAATAACTTTGGCGCCGTTTGACTAACCTGCACAAAATTTTCAAATCTAGTTTGCCACTTACATTGGCTGCTGTTTGGAAAGTTTCAGGGTGATTCGTCAAGCAGGATCTGAGAAAAAGGGGGTATCCCAAAACAAATTTTACCCATGCAATTTCCCATAGGGATTTTAGACATGACTACAGCCCAAACAGCTGAACGGAATAACACCAAATTTAGCAGAGAGCTAGATCTTGTTCCAAAAGGAGTGCTTTTTGTTACTTGGTGTAAATCTGTTCAGTAGTTTTGGAGTAATTTATCAAAAACAATTATGTATATCTGGAGGCAAGTAGGGTCTGCGGATCCGACAGAGTTCTGATTGGCTGGCACCACTGCAACCAGGAAGTGATGGAAGCCTTCTTGGGACTCAGCCAAGTCCCAAGATAGAAGACAAAAACACAAGGGGGAAGGGTAGGAATACCCTGACCCCTTGGCCTGGTGGAGGAGTCCCACAGGGACCCCGTCAGGGGCCAAAAGTGTTCTTTTTTTTTATTTGCCCCAAATTTGCAGAGCATCTGCGGCTAAAGTAAAAAAAAAAAAAAAAACACAAGCGCAGTCTCCTGTGCTTGTTTTTTTTTTTTACACCCCCAGATGGGTCAGGTCTGGGGAGGCGGGGAAATAGATATATTTGGGTGAGGAGGGCGCACGTGGGCACCCTCCCCAGGCCGCTTTCACCCCCTTAGGCCCATGCCTCAGGGCCTGGCCTTTTCAAAATAAGTGGGAGGGGGCAAGCAGCCCATCCCCTGGGATCCGGCCGCAACTACAAAGGGGAGGGGGGCTGTGTGCCCCCCTCCCCTAGCCATTAATGTCCCTGGGGTACCCATCCTCCAGGGCCAGCTCATATGCTATGTCCTGGGGTGACCACTCCAAGGACATAGCAGTCTCTCTGCCCGCAATGGCAGAGGCAGGGAAACCTGTGTTTGCTCCCGCTTGGCAGGAGCAATTTCAAAATCCCATCAAGTGGGAGCAAACAACAAGTCCGCACCCAGGGGGTGGGAGCATGAAAAAATCCTCCTGCCTGCTGGGAGTGGACTTTCCATCTGTTTCCTTGCCGCACTGAAGTGGGCAGAAAACAAATTAAAAGATTGCTCCCACCTGCAGGGAGCAGCATTTTTAGTTGCTCCCTGTGGGCAGGAGCAGTGCTGGATCCCACTGGAGCGGGGAACAGACTGGGGACACGGGGTCCCCTGTTACCCCCAACCATAGTGTGGTGGATGCCCTGGGTGCCCTAAGGTAACTATAACTCACGCCCTCGCCATTAACTGCTAATTAATTCACATATTACATCAGTCATGACATCATTGATAATATACCTGCAACATTCGTAATAAAATTATTGATGAGAAAACTATGAATAGCGGGTCACAAGTTATAGTTACTTTAGGGCACAAGTTATAGTTACTTGAGATAACTATAACTGCTGAATTTCTATGGTTTTATGTGTGTAAAATCTGAACCTAACTATATGGTCCCTGTAACCTTTGGCTTTTTAGTGAATATGTATATATATCTATAGATATACACACATACACACACACACACACACACACAGTTAGACTTAGATTTTTCAGCGGGTTTATCCCCCAGACTTTTTGCTCTCCTGTTTTTGACCTATTTCTTGTTGGTTTTAGGACCCTGAGCACTCTATCACTGCTAGTCAGTGCTAAAGTGCACATGCTCTCCATGTAAATTGTGTTATGAATGATTGGTTTACCATGTATGGGATATTAGATTTACTAGTAAGTCCCTAGTACAGTGCACTGTGTGTGCCCAGATTCACTAAATCAAATGGTACTAGTGGGCTTGCAGCACTGGTTGTGCCACCCACACAAGTAGCCTTTCAAAGGTGTCTCACACCTGCCACTGCAGTGTCTGTGCGCAGTTTTTACTGCCATCCCGACCTAGCAAGTACACCCACTTGCCAGGCTCTAACCTTCCCTATTCTTACATGTAAGGTGCCCCTTAGGTAGGCCCAAGGTACCACATGGGCAGGGTGCAGTGTATTTGAAAGGTAGGACATGTGCCGGTGTGTTTTGCATATACTGAGTGTGAAATACTGTGTATTTTGTTTTTTACTGTTGAAAAGCTGTCTGTCCCTTGGTTAACATGGGAGCGGCCTTGTAACATCTTACAAGCGTAACCTTCCATTGGGACAAGATAGAGGAATGGAGTTTAGGCTTCCCTAACTCAGAGTTTAAAAATACATCATTTAGTGAAGATGATTTTTTTATTGTGCGTTTGAAAATGCCACTTTTAGAAAGTTGTACAAAAGGGGGTGGTGATGGACGGAGCATCAGAACCAATCAAACACTCACACCCAGTCAACAGATCTGGGTTTGATCCATCACCGTTCTTTAGCCCACTCTGCCACCCCAGTTCAGACATGGCCATATGCAAATCAGTCTGACCCTGTGCCTCATGGGAACAGTCCAGCCCGAACTGCCAAGCCATGCCTTCCCTGGACCGGAAACAAGCTTCCTAGGACCGGTTTCTAGCATTTCAGCCGTCTTCAGCCAGGCTTGCTTGAATCCAGTGGCAAAGTGAGCAAGGGACTCACGTCTGAGCATACCCTGCCAACTTATGGCGAACAAAGCGGTACAAAAGGGGGTGGTGATGGACGGAGCATCAGAACCAATCAAACACTCACACCCAGTCAACAGATCTGGGTTTGATCCATCACCGTTCTTTAGCCCACTCTGCCACCCCAGTTCAGACATGGCCATATGCAAATCAGTTTGACCCTGTGCCTCATGGGAACAGTCCAGCCCGAACTGCCAAGCCATGCCTTACCTGGACCAGAAACAAGCTTCCTAGGAGCGGTTTCTAGCATTTCAGCCATCTTCAGCCAGGCTTGCTTGAATCCAGTGGCAAAGTGAGCAAGGGACTCACGTCTGAGCATACTCTGCCAACTTATGGCGAACAAAGCGGTACAAAAGGGGGTGGTGATGGACGGAGCATCAAAACCAATCAAACACTCACACCCAGTCAACAGATCTGGGTTTGATCCATCACCGTTCTTTAGCCCACTCTGCCACCCCAGTTCAAACATGGCCATATGCAAATCAGTCTGACCCTGTGCCTCATGGGAACAGTCCAGCCTGAACTGCCAAGCCATGCCTTCCCTGGACCGGAAACAAGCTTCCTAGGACCGGTTTCTAGCATTTCAGCCGTGTTCAGCCAGGCTTGCTTGAATCCAGTGGCAAAGTGAGCAAGGGACTCACGTCTGAGCATACCCTGCCAACTTATGGCGAACAAAGCGGTACAAAAGGGGGTGGTGATGGACGGAGCATCAGAACCAATCAAACACTCACACCCAGTCAACAGATCTGGGTTTGATCCATCACCGTTCTTTAGCCCACTCTGCCACCCCAGTTCAGACATGGCCATATGCAAATCAGTCTGACCCTGTGCCTCATGGGAACAGTCCAGCCCGAACTGCCAAGCCATGCCTTCCCTGGACCGGAAACAAGCTTCCTAGGACCGGTTTCTAGCATTTCAGCCGTCTTCAGCCAGGCTTGCTTGAATCCAGTGGCAAAGTGAGCAAGGGACTCACGTCTGAGCATACCCTGCCAACTTATGGCGAACAAAGCGGTACAAAATGGGGTGGTGATGGACGGAGCATCAGAACCAATCAAACACTCACACCCAGTCAACAGATCTGGGTTTGATCCATCACCGTTCTTTAGCCCACTCTGCCACCCCAGTTCAGACATGGCCATATGCAAATCAGTCTGACCCTGTGCCTCATGGGAACAGTCCAGCCTGAACTGCCAAGCCATGCCTTCCCTGGACCGGAAACAAGCTTCCTAGGACCGGTTTCTAGCATTTCAGCCGTCTTCAGCCAGGCTTGCTTGAATCCAGTGGCAAAGTGAGCAAGGGACTCACGTCTGAGCATACCCTGCCAACTTATGGCGAACTAAGCGGTACAAAAGGGGGTGGTGATGGACGGAGCATCAGAACCAATCAAACACTCACACCCAGACAACAGATCTGGGTTTGATCCATCACCGTTCTTTAGCCCACTCTGCCACCCCAGTTCAGACATGGCCATATGCAAATCAGTCTGACCCTGTGCCTCATGGGAACAGTCCAGCCCGAACTGCCAAGCCATGCCTTCCCTGGACCGGAAACAAGCTTCCTAGGACCGGTTTCTAGCATTTCAGCCTTCTTCAGCCAGGCTTGCTTGAATCCAGTGGCAAAGTGAGCAAGGGACTCACGTCTGAGCATACCCTGCCAACTTATGGCGAACAAAGCGGTACAAAAGGGGGTGGTGATGGACGGAGCATCAGAACCAATCAAACACTCACACCCAGTCAACAGATCTGGGTTTGATCCATCACCGTTCTTTAGCCTACTCTGCCACCCCAGTTCAGACATGGCCATATGCAAATCAGTCTGACCCTGTGCCTCATGGGAACAGTCCAGCCCGAACTGCCAAGCCATGCCTTCCCTGGACCGGAAACAAGCTTCCTAGGACCGGTTTCTAGCATTTCAGCCGTCTTCAGCCAGGCTTGCTTGAATCCAGTGGCAAAGTGAGCAAGGGACTCACGTCTGAGCATACCCTGCCAACTTATGGCGAACAAAGCGGTACAAAAGGGGGTGGTGATGGACGGAGCATCAGAACCAATCAAACACTCACACCCAGTCAACAGATCTGGGTTTGATCCATCACCGTTCTTTAGCCTACTCTGCCACCCCAGTTCAGACATGGCCATATGCAAATCAGTCTGACCCTGTGCCTCATGGGAACAGTCCAGCCCGAACTGCCAAGCCATGCCTTCCCTGGACCGGAAACAAGCTTCCTAGGACCGGTTTCTAGCATTTCAGCCGTCTTCAGCCAGGCTTGCTTGAATCCAGTGGCAAAGTGAGCAAGGGACTCACGTCTGAGCATACCCTGCCAACTTATGGCGAACAAAGCGGTACAAAAGGGGGTGGTGATGGACGGAGCATCAGAACTAATCAAACACTCAAACCCAGTCAACAGATCTGAGTTTGATCCATCACCGTTCTTTAGCCCACTCTGCCACCCAGTTCAGACATGGGCATATGCAAATCAGTCTGACCCTGTGCCTCATGGGAACAGTCCAGCCCGAACTGCCAAGCCATGCCTTACCTGGACCAGAAACAAGCTTCCTAGGACCGGTTTCTAGCATTTCAGCCATCTTCAGCCAGGCTTGCTTGAATCCAGTGGCAAAGTGAGCAAGGAACTCACGTCTGAGCATACCCTGCCAACTTAAGGCGAACAAAGCGGTACAAAAGGGGGTGTTGATGGACGGAGCATCAGAACCAATCAAACACTCACACCCAGTCAACAGATCTGGGTTTGATCCATCACCGTTTTTAGCCCACTCTGCCACCCCAGTTCAGACATGGCCATATGCAAATCAGTCTGACCCTGTGCCTCATGGGAACAGTCCAGCCCGAACTGCCAAGCCATGCCTTCCCTGGACCGGAAACATGCTTCCTAGGACCGGTTTCTAGCATTTCAGCCGTCTTCAGCCAGGCTTGCTTGAATCCAGTGGCAAAGTGAGCAAGGGACTCACGTCTGAGCATACCCTGCCAACTTATGGCGAACAAAGCGGTACAAAAGGGGGTGGTGATGGACGGAGCATCAGAACCAATCAAACACTCACACCCAGTCAACAGATCTGGGTTTGATCCATCACCGTTCTTTAGCCCACTCTGCCACCCCAGTTCAGACATGGCCATATGCAAATCAGTCTGACCCTGTGCCTCATGGGAACAGTCCAGCCCGAACTGCCAAGCCATGCCTTCCCTGGACCGGAAATAAGCTTCCTAGGACCGGTTTCTAGCATTTCAGCCGTCTTCAGCCAGGCTTGCTTGAATCCAGTGGCAAAGTGAGCAAGGGACACACGTCTGAGCATACCCTGCCAACTTATGGCGAACAAAGCGGTACAAAAGGGGGTGGTGATGGACGGAGCATCAGAACCAATCAAACACTCACACCCAGTCAACAGATCTGGGTTTGATCCATCACCGTTCTTTAGCCCACTCTGCCACCCCAGTTCAGACATGGCCATATGCAAATCAGTCTGACCCTGTGCCTCATGGAAACAGTCTAGCCCGAACTGCCAAGCCATGCCTTCCCTGGACCGGAAACAAGCTTCCTTGTACCGGTTTCTAGCATTTCAGCCGTCTTCAGCCAGGCTTGCTTGAATCCAGTGGCAAAGTGAGCAAGGGACTCACGTCTGAGCATACCCTGCCAACTTATGGCGAACAAAGCGGTACAAAAGGGGGTGGTGATGGACGGAGCATCAGAACCAATCAAACACTCACACCCAGTCAACAGATCTGGGTTTGATCCATCACCGTTCTTTAGCCCACTCTGCCACCCCAGTTCAGACATGGCCATATGCAAATCAGTGTGACCCTGTGCCTCATGGGAACAGTCCAGCCCGAACTGCCAAGCCATGCCTTCCCTGGACCGGAAACAAGCTTCCTAGGACCGGTTTCTAGCATTTCAGCCGTCTTCAGCCAGGCTTGCTTGAATCCAGTGGCAAAGTGAGCAAGGGACTCACGTCTGAGCATACCCTGCCTACTTATGGCGAACAAAGCGGTACAAAAGGGGGTGGTGATGGACGGAGCATCAGAACCAATCAAACACTCACACCCAGTCAACAGATCTGGGTTTGATCCATCACCGTTCTTTAGCCCACTCTGCCACCCGAGTTCAGACATGGCCATATGCAAATCAGTCTGACCCTGTGCCTCATGGAAACAGTCTAGCCCGAACTGCCAAGCCATGCCTTCCCTGGACCGGAAACAAGCTTCCTAGTACCAGCATTTCAGCCGTCTTCAGCCAGGCTTGCTTGAATCCAGTGGCAAAGTGAGCAAGGGACTCACGTCTGAGCATACCCTGCCAACTTATGGCGAACAAAGCGGTACAAAAGGGGGTGGTGATGGACGGAGCATCAGAACCAATCAAACACTCACACCCAGTCAACAGATCTGGGTTTGATCCATCACCGTTCTTTAGCCCACTCTGCCACCCCAGTTCAGACATGGCCATATGCAAATCAGTCTGACCCTGTGCCTCATGGGAACAGTCCAGCCCGAACTGCCAAGCCATGCCTTACCTGGACCGGAAGCAAGCTTCCTAGGACCGGTTTCTAGCATTTCAGCCGTCTTCAGCCGGGCTTGCTTGAATCCAATGGCAAAGTGAGCAAGGGACTCACGTCTGAGCATACCCTGCCAACTTATGGCAAACAAAGCGGTACAAAAGGGGGTGGTGATGGACGGAGCATCAGAACCAGTCAAACACTCACACCCAGTCAACAGATCTGGGTTTGATCCATCACCGTTCTTTAGCCCACTCTGCCACCCCAGTTCAGACATGGCCATATGCAAATCAGTCTGACCCTGTGCCTCATGGAAACAGTCTAGCCCGAACTGCCTAGCCATGCCTTCCCTGGACCGGAAACAAGCTTCCTAGTACCAGCATTTCAGCCGTCTTCAGCCAGGCTTGCTTGAATCCAGTGGCAAAGTGAGCAAGGGACTCACGTCTGAGCATACCCTGCCAACTTATGGCGAACAAAGCGGTACAAAAGGGGGTGGTGATGGACGGAGCATCAGAACCAATCAAACACTCACACCCAGTCAACAGATCTGGGTTTGATCCATCACCGTTCTTTAGCCCACTCTGCCACCCCAGTTCAGACATGGCCATATGCAAATCAGTCTGATCCTGTGCCTCATGGGAACAGTCCAGCCCGAACTGCCAAGCCATGCCTTACCTGGACCGGAAGCAAGCTTCCTAGGACCGGTTTCTAGCATTTCAGCCGTCTTCAGCCAGGCTTGCTTGAATCCAGTGGCAAAGTGAGCAAGGTACTCACGTCTGAGCATACCCTGCCAACTTATGGCGAACAAAGCGGTACAAAAGGGGGTGGTGATGGACGGAGCATCAGAACCAGTCAAACACTCACACCCAGTTAACAGATCTGGGTTTGATCCATCACCGTTCTTTAGCCCACTCTGCCACCCCAGTTCAGACATGGCCATATGCAAATCAGTCTCACCCTGTTCCTCATGGGAACAGTCGAGCCCGAACTGCCAAGCCATGCCTTCCCTGGACCGGAAACAGGCTTCTTAGAAATAACGATGGATTAAACCCAGATCTGTGACTGGGGGTGAATGTTTTGCCAATGTGCAACATTCCGTCCATCATCTTGTGTGTTTTACTTTTAGAAAGTTGGCATTTCCTTAACCATCCTGTGTGCCTTTGCCATTTTGTTGTAATCACCATCTGGGTTGGTAGTGACAGGAGCTGGGGATGTGCATGCACACTAGACAGACACAAAGGGGCGGGGGGGTTGAGGTGTGTCCTGCCTTTCCTGAGTGACTCATTGCCAGGTTGAATAGACCTGGCTGCATTTAGAGTAGTGGGAGGAGTTGTCGCTTGCACCTGAATGGACTGTGGCTGCATTCCACAAAGCTGTCTCCATCTCCTGTAGTAAACCTGGTCTGCGCCAGAACTGGTTTATGTGTGCCAGAGGAACTTTGTAACAAAAAGAAAATGTGGTATAAATATTGGGGCCATGACCCCAGAACTTTAGATTACTCGTGGACTAAGGAACCTGCCAGGAAGCAGAGCTGGAAGAGCTGCCAGGAGGAGAAATGCTGTTGTTGCTGTGTTTAGCTGGCCTGCAGTTTCTGCTTGTGTTCTGGGCAATCAAGAGAGTGAATCCATAGAATGGAAATGTAATTTATCTCTTTTCATGTGCCCAGTTATTTGTCAACAATGTTCTCTATCAAGGCAACAAAATCACAGAATATCTATAGAAAAGATTCTAAAAACAATTAAGAAAGTCCATCAGATTAACAATGATGTGAACACAGTTTGTAGAGGCATGCTACCCATTGCCTGATGTTGCTGCAGGAGTGCCCTCTTCATCTGTGTGAGAAGTAAGGCCTTCCAAGAGCGATGCTTAATCTGCATCAGATAAATCCACATCATAAGCTGCTAGTAAAAAGCTGTTTGGAGTGAGTCAGCCTAGGACAAGGTCAACATAGCTTGTGAAGGACTCAATAAAGAAGGGTGCATTATCTGAGTGCATGAATCTCCATCACCTCCCATCAGGGTCTGGACTGGACTGTACCTCTGACCCCATCATTTGGAAGGGCAGGTGAGAAAGCAAAATGGTTATACAGTAGCGCAAACTATTGCAAGAAGCTCAAGCTCCTCGAACCAGATCTCACCACAACCTTTCGCATTACTACCCCTAGATTATCAGGAGGTTGCTTGAAGGCTATTTCAGCATCACAGAAAACACAGGTAAAAATATTGGATAGACAACTAATGAGTCTTAATTCATGAACACCACCCAGTATAAACACCTGAAGGACCTGTGACAATGGCCTCGCCCAATCCATGAGTAAGGGCAACTCTGCATTCATGTAGTGATTGCTATGATGGTTGCACCTTGCTGTAGGTGGATCGGAAACGTTGCAAAGTGAGCAAAATCATAGACCTAGCTTCTGGTGGTGAAGCAGGCAGAGCTATTCTGCACACTTATAGGCATGGGAAGGCCAAGCAAAAGTGGTGTTATCATAAGCCTATTCTCCCAGCATTGTCTCAAAGTAAACAAGACACAAGCTTATCCATAGCTTAACAATCACATATAAAGCAGAATATAGTCATTGAATTAACATTCCCTTACAAGCCATAATAGCGGATTGCATTAAACCATTTGATTATTTTAGTAAATTATCACAGCAAATTATTACTGAAAATTTCACCTGATAATGTAGGAGTGAAGGGACAGGGTCAAAACGTGTGTAATGTATGTGGTGTACCAATAGGGCCTTTAGTCAGGGCCGGACTGGCTGTAGCAGGTATCGGGCGTTTACCCGGTGGGCTGCTAGGGAGGGGGCCGGTTTTGGGCCCCTGGGGGCCATTTTTGGTCGACTTTAGTAAGGGGCTTTTCAAAGTGCTACCCACAAGCTTTTCTTGGCCTGAAGCTTGCGTGCACGCGCGCAGCCGCCATCTACCTTTCTTATCACTTCCTCCGGGCCAATACTTTCACGGCCGCCAAACTCCTTCTGAAATTACTTCACCAGAGCCCATTGTGAAGAAACCTGTTCAGAAGATCATTTTTATCAATGCATTTTGTTGAAAGCTGTTGCCAAGTATTGTAACAGATGCTTTTTTTGTACAACTCTAGTGTACTTATTTTTAGCCTCTCAATACCTGTAGGGGTGTAGTTCTAATCTCTAACCCATTTGTTAGACTCGGATTTCAGTATCATGCAGTATAACCCATTGAGTATCTTTTCAGGCTAAAAAAAGGTTTCATCACAGCTGTAAACTGGAGACACTGAGCATTGATTTGTGTGTTTTAATTACTGTTAATGGGTCCATTAAGGCACACCACTGAAATCTGTGTCTTCTCTCTTCCTCCGGGCCATTACTTTCACGGCAGCCAAACTCCTTCTGAAAGGACTTTACCGGACGTTAAAAATGCTTTTCTTGAAAGCTCTGTGCTCAGTTTGGAAAGGTGGCCCAAGAATCCGCGGGTGTTAACTCATTTTTCGGCCGCCAAACTCCTTCTGAAATGACTTGACCAGACGTTAAAGATGCTTTTCTTGACAGGTCTGTCCTCAGTTTGGAAAGGTTCCCAAGAATCCGCGGGTGTTAACTAATTTTTAATACAAAAATAAGCACCGTACTTTCAACTAAGTGCATGCCAACTGGAGACACTGAGCATTGATTTGTGTGTTTTAATTACTGTTAATGGGTCCATTAAGGCACACCACTGAAATCTGTGTCTTCTCTCTTCCTCCGGGCCATTACTTTCACGGCCGCCAAACTCCTTCTGAAATGACTTTACCAGACGTTAAAGATGCTTTTCTTGACAGTTCTGTGCTCAGTTTGAAAAGGTTCCCAAGAATTCGCGGGTGTTAACTAATTTTTAATACAAAAATAAGGACTGTACTTTCAACTAAGTGCTTGCCAACTGTGGAGCCCGCTGGAACCGACTTCATTAGCAGCCCTCTGTGTGATTCTCACATCTGGCCTAACGTAGAGATGTCGCTTCACTGCTGTTGCATAAACTGCATGGACAGTGTGCGTTTTATACATCACGGGAATAATTCCATTAGAAGACAGACCACTGCTGGGATCGTGTGAAATCGCCAAGTGCATAAAATTGCAACTTGGTGAACTTTTTTTTAACCTAAAAAGCTTCGGTTTAAGCGGGTATTTCTCATGGCTGGAAACTGTGAGTGGCTTCTACGTGCAGGCAGTATGGAAGAGCCCACGCCAACAGGCTCTTTCCTGCTCACTTCACCTGATCCTCTCCTGCCCACTGCATCTGACCCTCTCCTGCCCACTCTACCTCACCATCTCCTGCCCACTCTACCTTACCTTCTCCTGCTCACTCTACTGTTAGAAGGCGACCTCAGAGGAGCCCGGAGGGGGCCCTGACTATCCTGAGACCAACCCTCGAGGTATCGTAGCCGGGCACTGGCGGGAGACTCCTCAGGGGAGGAATCTCGTATCTAGGATCGTACACTCGGCACCACACGACAAAGAGACGCCACACCGTGAGTTCTTAAGAACAAATCTTTATCAAATCGGAGTCGTAGGATCTTTATGATCAGCAAGGCAAATATATACAAGTAGAGCACGGGCTCATAGAGTCTCGGGGGGGGGGTAGGAGGTAGCGGGACAGTCTTTGGGGATATGGATCAAATGCAGAGGCGTACCCGGCGCACAGCTCACAATCCTCGAGCTGGGGGATACGCTTGTTGTCGTCGGGGTCCGGCGGGACCAGGAGAGTCTGTGGGAGCCGCGAGTCACTCAGCAGGGCTCAAGCACAAGTTCGGAGGTCTTGCGATCTTTCGGGGAGCCGCGAGTCACTCAGCAGGGCTCAAGCACAAGTTCGGAGGTCTTACGATCTTCAGGGAGCCGCGAGTCACTCAGCAGGGCTCAAGCACAAGTTCGGAGGTCTTACGGTCTTCAGGGAGCCGCGAGTCACTCAGAAGGGCTCAGGTGTTTCCAAAGGCGAATCTGCCGGATAGTCCCAGAGCACCCCTTGTTATAGGTCGACTCCTCTTTGATGTCCGGAGTCTGTGCAGGCAGGGGTCTTGTCACCTGGGGGTCGCTTGTCGGGGTTTCCTGCCATTGTCTTTTGATCCTTTCAGGGCCGGGTCGGGAGGAGTCCCAGACACCCAGCAGGCGTGGAGCCAGCCTTCGGGGAGGCCGGAGGGACGATCGAAACCCACCTTCCCAGGGGAGCTCAGAGGTGCGATGGAAACTGCTCCTCCCTCTCTCATCCCAATGGGAGCGCGATGTCCTCCCACCGGAGTGGCGCCTCTAGGCCAGGGTCGCGCTGGGGCCGGGCGGCCATCATGGTGCATGAAGTGGGCACGCGGGCCCGGTGTGGCCGAAAGGAGGAAGGCCACGGACGGGGAAGTCCGGGTCGTGTGTGTTTGTGTCCTGGTGGGAAGGATCGGCTAGGCCGTGTGCTCGGGGGCTGCATGAGGTGCATGGGTCAGGATATGTGGTGCGGGGACAGGGATGGCCATGCCACGAGGCCGGGTCTAACATCTACCTTACCCTCTCCTGCCCGCTCTACCTCACCCTCTCCTGCCCACTCTACCTCACCCTCTCCTGCTCACGATACCTTACCCTCTCCTGCTCACTCTACATTACCCTCTCCTGCCTACTCTACCTCACCCTCTCCTGCCCACTCCACCTGGCCCACTCCTGCCCACTGCACCTGGCCCTCTCCTGCCCACTCTACCTCACCCTCTCCTGCCCAATCTACCTCACCCTTTCCTGCCCACTCTACCTGTCCCTCTCCTGCCCACTGTAGCTGACCCTCTCCTGTCCATTCCACCTGACCCTCTCCTGCCCACTCTACCTCACCCTCTCCTGCCCACTCTACCTTACCCTCTCCTGCCCATGCTACATCACACACTCCTGCCCACTCCCCCTGGCCCTCTCCTACCCACGCTACCTCACCCTCTCCTGCCCATTCTACCTCACACTCTCCTGCCCACTCCCCCTGGCCCTCTCCTGCCCACTGCAGCTGACCCTCTCCTGTCCACTCTGCCTGACCCTCTCCTGTCCACTCTACCTCACCCTCTCCTGCTCACTCCACCTGACCCTCTCCTGCCCACTCTACCTGGCCCTCTCCTGCCCACTGCACATGGCCCTCTCCTGCCCACTGCACCTGGCCCTCTCCTGCCCACTCCACCCAACCCTCTCCTGGCCACTCTACCTAACACTCTCTGCCCACTCCACCTGGCCCTCTCCAGCCCACTCCACCTGACCCTCTCCTGCCCACTCCCCCTGACCCTCTCCTGGCCACTCTACCTCACACTCTCTGCCCACTCCACCTGGCCCTCTCCAGCCCATTCTACCTCACCCTCTACTGCCCAATCTACCTCACCCTTTCCTGCCCACTCTACCTGTCCCTCTCCTGTCCACTGCAGCTGACCCTCTCCTGTACACTCCACCTGACCCTCTCCTGTCCACTCTACCTCACCCTCTCCTGCCCACTCCACCTGGCCCTCTCCTATCCACTCCACCTGACCCTCTCCTGTCCACTCCACCTCACCCTCTCCTGCCCACTCTACCTCACCCTTTCTTGACCACTCTACCTGACCCTCTCCTGCTCACTCCACCTGGCCCTCTCCTGCCCTCTGCACGTGGCCCTCTCCTGTCCACTCCACCTGACCCTCTCCTGTCCACTCTACCTCACCCTCTCCTGCCCACTCCACCTGACCCTCTCATGTCCACTCTACCTGGCCCTCTCCTGCCCATTGCACCTGGCCCTCTCCTGCCCACTGCACCTGGCCCTCTCCTGCCCACTGCACCTGGCCCTCTCCTGCCCACTCTACCTCACACTCTCTGCCCACTCCACCTGGCCATCTCCTGCCCACGCTACCTCACTCTCTCCTGCCCATTCTACCTCACTCTCTCCTGCCCATTCTACCTCACACTCTCCTGCCCATTCTACCTCACACTCTCCTGCCCACTCTTCCTGACCCTCTCCTGCCAACTGCACCTAGTCCTCTCCTGCCCACTCCACCTGGCCCTCACCTGCCCACTCTATCTCACTCTCTCCTGCCCACTCCACCTGGCCCTCTCCTGCCCACTCCACCTGACCCTCTCCTGCCCACTCCACCTGACCCTCTCCTGCCCACTATACCTGGCCCTCTCCTGCCCACTCCACCTTGTCCTCTCCTGCCCACTCCACCTCGCCCTCTCCTGCCCCCTCCACCTGGCCCTCTCCTGCCCCCTCCACCTGGCCCTCTCCTGCCCACTCCACCTTGCCCTCTCCTGCCCACTCCACCTTGCCATCTCCTGCCCACTCCACCTGACCCTCTTCTGCCCACTCCACCTGACCCTCTTCTGCCCACTCCACCTGACTCTCTCCTGCCCACTCCACCTCACCCTCTCCTGCCCATTCTACCTCACACTCTCCTGCCCACTCCCCCTGGCCCTCTCCTGCCCACTCCCCTGGCCCTCTCCTAAACACTCCACCTGACCCTCTCCTGCCCACTCCACCAGACCCTCTCATGCCCACACTACCTCACCCTTTCCTGCCCACTCTACCTTACCCTCTCCTGCCCATTCTACCTCACACTCTCCTGCTCACACCCCCTCGCCCTCTCCTGCCCACACTACCCCACACTCTCCTGCCCATTCCACCTGGCCCTCTCCTGCCCACTCCACCTGACCCTCTCCTTCCCCCTCCACCTGGCCCTCTCCTGCCCACTCTACCACATCCTCCCCTGCCCACTATACCTCAACCTTTCCTGCTCACTCTACCTCACCCTCTCCTGCCCACTGCACCTGGCCCTCTCCTGCCCACTCCACCTGGCCCTCTCCTGCCCACTCCACCTGACCCTCTCCTGGCCATTCTACCTCACACTCTTGCCCACTCCACCTGGCCCTCTCCTGCCCACTCCACCTGACCCTCTCCTGCCCACTACCCCAGACCCTTTCCTGCCCACGCTACCTCACCCTCTCCTGACTATTCTGCCTCACACTCTCCTGCCCACTCTAACTGACCCTCCCCTGCCAACTGCACCTGGCCCTCTCCTACCTACTCCACCTGGCCCTCTCCTGCCCACTCCACCTGACCCTCTCCTTCCCACTCCACCTGACCCTCTCCTGGCCACTCTACCTCACACTCTCCTACCCACTCCACCTGGCCCTCTCCTGCCCACTCCACCTGACCCTCTCCTGCCCACTCCACCGGACCACTCGCCTCATCCTCTTTCACATTCTCCATGAAATTCATGGACCTCAGTGCATAATAATAAAAAATAAATAAGTGCAGGTACCCAAACGTTTTTTAGGAGGCCACCACCCACTTCAGCACTGGCGCTATATCACTCATGGCATGGATACTTCCCTAAGTTTGGTTGGAGCAAGCAAATTAAGAGAGCCTGCCTTCCACCAAGGGTCAAGGTGATACCTGCGCTACCCATCTTTCGAAGTCACATGTCTGATAGATAACTCACTCCAGAGGCCTTTCAGAGGCCTTACTTAGATCTTGAATTCACCAAACTGACTGAACTATGACTATCACTGTAGAGTCCTGCTAGTCAGACTAACTCCTGCCTGACATCTGACTGACTGCCTCTTGTCCAGCTCTACCAGTCTTTCACTCACTAGCGTGAACAGGGCACTTTTTTATCCCCCTTTCCCTTTAGGGTGTGACTATAAATGTTATCAGATTCATTACAGAATCAGGAGCATCATCTGCCTCTCATTCTATCCCCCAAACCACCATCACAACTAGCTCTGCACTTCAGCAAGGAGGCCAAGCAATGGATGCTCATGCATGGGCTCGGAGCTCGCCAGTCTGGGCAGCTCGGTAGTCCATCCGTCAGAATCCTGCAGGTCCTTCGCGCTCTTGTTCTACAAACCCGGCACCTTTTACAGCAACAGAATCCAGATTTGCACTGAGTTGAAATATAGTTCGCCAATCACATATTGTACGCTGTATGTGGAAATATACTCGCCCGTCCAAGCTCCGCACGAGTCTGGCGTAATTTATGTACAAAGCAATCTGTGGCATGATAGCATACAGATACAGTTACTATATCACAGCAACACGGATGGCGCCTAACTCCGCCTTAGGCATGCCTTCGCGGCATAGCCAATAGTTCTCGCTTTTAGGACCTTATAAGTATTTAGTTATGCAGCACAATATCCTTGGTGCAACAACATTCACTGTTGCATTGCTAAACACTTATAAGGTCCCAAAGGCGAGACCTATTGGCTATGCCAATGCTTGTTGTTACTAGGGGCCCGCAATATCGGCTCCCTGTAACAAAATCATCAGAAACCGGCCCTTGCACACAGCTCGGCCGCACCCCTTCAGCCCCCCCAAGGGTCCGGCCGAGCAGTTTGCCAAGGCTGGTTTCAGTACTCAGTCCGGCCCGCCTTTAGTGTACTAATTGTAGCAGATGAGCGGTCCTGCTCCTCAAGTGCCACCTGGATGTAAACCTACTGCACCCTTGGGCCAGGCGTGGCCAGAGGCTTTAAATAAACAGGAGTGAATCACTCGGGGCTCACTCCGACATTGCATGTAGCTTGTGCGCTTGGTATGTATTAATGGGTTGTGGGAGTGGGGTCTACTCACTTGTTAGGGCACTGACGCACGCGTGAGCCACAAGCATCACACTGGCGACGAGAGTGGGATGCGCCCTCGTGCAACCTGAAGTCAGCAGCATAGAGCAACCGTGAAGGGCCGACCCCGCGCTCCACCCGACTCCACCTTCGTGGCGCGAGGAGCCGCGGCTACCCAAAGGGCTCTGCAACCACCGAAGATCCTACCTGCACCCTTCCCTCCTAGCCAAACAGAGGTTGGGCGAGGCGGCCTTGCAGAGCCGTAAACCCAGACTCAGCAGAGTTTTACAGGGGACCGCAGTGAGTAAGAGCCCAGCCTTGGACTCACATATCGCGTGGCAAAGGCCTGGCTAACTGAAAGTGATCATGCAAGTTGACTCGCTACTTGAACGAAGACTAGAGCCTGTAAACAAGCACTGGCTCCAACTAGCAAGTGAAAATAGAAGAGAAAGGAAAATAACCTAAATAAAAAAGCCATGGTAATCATAAATAAAGGGTGACCAAGACCCTCCACAGAAGAGCAAGACTCTACCTGAAAGCCCCCCATCAACTACCAGAACCCAGTCAATATGGCAGATGAGGCAGGGGCGGCCCAGACCCAATAGCAGGCCCAGATTCAACACACTCTTACAGTATTGCTGCTGCTGTTGAGTGAACTATGCGCCCCGGCAACATCTTCCCCACAAATGTGGATTGGGCGACTAGACAATTATTTTGTTGCCACCAGAGAAAATGATACAAAAAAGAACAATTGATGGACAAAATGCTGAAAATGTTATAATTTCACCCCAGCACAGAGATCTGGGCCTAAATCCATCGTTTTTTTGCTCCCCATGCCATTCCACTTTAGACCTAGCCATAGGCAAATCAGTCTTGACCCTGTTCCCCATGGGAACAGTCCAGCCCGAACTGCCAAGCCAGGTCCTCCCTGGACTGGAAACAAGCCTCCTAGGACCGGTTTCGGGGTTTCACCCTTCATCATCCAGGCTAGCTTGACTCTAGTGTCATGGAGAGCACGGGACCCACGTCTAGGCATACCCGTCCCACTCAGGGTGACAAATAAAAAAGAACAATTGTTGGACAGAATGCTGAACAATGTCATACATTCAACCCAGTACAGAGAATTGGGCCTAAATCCATCGCTTTTTTCTCCCCATGCCATTCCAGTTTAGACCTAGTCATATGCAAATCAGTCTTGACCCTGTTCCCCATGGGAACAATCCAGCCTGAACTGCCAAGCCAGGTCCTCCCTGGACTAGAAACAAGCATCCTAGGACCGGTTTTGGGGTTTCGACCTTCATCATCCAAGTTGGCTTGACTCTAGTGGCATGGAGAGCACGGGACCCACGTCTGGGCATACCCGTCCCACTCGGGGTGACAAATACAAAACAAAATATTGATGGACAGAATGCTGAACAATGTCATACATTCACCCCAGTACAGAGATCTGGGCCTGAATCCATAATTTCTTTCTCCCATGCCATTCCAGTTTAGACCTAGCCATGTGCAAATCAGTCTTGACCGTGTTCCCCATGGCAAAAGTCCAGCCCGAACTGCAAAGCTAGGTCCTCCCTGGACTGGAGACAAGCATCCTAGGACCGGTTTCGGTGTTTCACCCCTCATCAGCCAGGCTAGCTTGACTCCAGTGGCATGGAGAGCTCGGGACCCATGTCTGGACAGACCCGTCCCACTCAGGGTGACAAACACAAAAAGAACAATTCATGGACAGAATGCTAAACAATGTCTTACATTCAATCCAGTACAGAGATCCGGCCCTAAACCCATTGTTTCTTTCTTCCCATGCCATTCCAGTTTAGACCCAGCCCTTTTCCAATCACTCTTGACCCTGTTCCCTATGGGAACAGTCCAGCCCGAACTGCCAAGCCAGGTCCTCCCTGGACTGAAACAAGCATCCTAGGACCAGTTTCGGGGTTTCACCCTTCATCAGCCAGGCCAGCTTGACTCCAGTGGCATGGAAAGCACAGGACCCATGTCTGGGCATACTTGTCCCACTCAGGGTGACAAATAAAAAAGAACAATTGTTGGACAGAATGCTGAACAATGTCATACATTCAACCCAGTACAGAGAAGTGGGCCTAAATCCATTCATTGTTTTTCCACACCGTATGCAAATTAGTCTTGACCCTGTTTCCTATGGGTATAGTCCAGCCCGAACTGCCACGCCAGGTCCTCCCTGGACTGGAAACCAGCATCCTAGGACCGGTTTCGGGGTTTCACCGTCATCAGCCAGGCTAGTTTGACTCCAGTGGCATGGAAAGCACAGAACCCATGTCTGGGCATACATGTCCCACTCGGGGTGACAAATAAAAAAGAACAATTGATGGACAGAATGCTGTACAATGTCATACATTCACCCCAGTAAAGAGATTTGGGCCTAAATTCGTTATTTTTTTGCTCCCCATGCCATTCCAGTTTAGACCCAGCAGCGGCCGGCACAGGTAAACGTGGTGAGGTGGCAGTGGCAGGGGCAGGGCGGGGTGGGAGTGTTGGGAAGTCATCAGACGATGGAATAGGTATAATTCAATAAATAAATAATACCTATTCTGTCACTTGTCGGCTTTCACCCCACCGTGCCCTGCCCCGCCACACCGCGCTTACCTGTGCTGGCCGCCGCTGCCCAGTATCTATGAACTAGGGGTTTGCCCAAATAACCCTGTACTTTCTGGGCTATAAATAATTTCAACAAAAGAAAATGAGGTGGAGGAATGAATATTGTAACATTATTGTGGAGGAGTACCTTTAATTACTCCAGTGTATGGGGTCTGTATCCCAGTGAATTAAGATTAGAATTAATCTATAATAAATCACATTCAAAGGTCATTCTATGTCACAACCAACCATATTTAATTTCTTAAATTTTTTTTGGTTGGGACTTTTCATTTTCTTTACACATATTCAACACAACAATTTACATAAACATACAACATATATAAACAACATATATACAAAATCTGTAACATTTCCTAGACCCCAATTCTTTATAACAACAAGTGTCCATACACACAATTCTGTTGCGGTCCACTGTGAGGTAACCCTACTGTACAAGAGAGAGAAAAACACAGTTCCACCTCTACATATTTCTTATATCTGAACAGAATAAGCTATCCACCACTTTAGTGATCAATGGGTTCCTCCTTATCTGGTGGTCTACGCGTTTCGACCCCTTTATTTGGTTCTCATCAGGGCAGGGTATAAGTAAAACCTATAATACATCAAACACAAATTACAATATCTACATATTCATCGGTTGTTATACATCCATTACCTACGGAACAATGGTACAACTAAAATAGAAACTACTGCCAAAAATGGTATCCATGCACCAACACCGCCGCTGCCCAGCCATATGCAAATCAATCTTGACCCTGTTCCCCATTGCATGGCAGTACCAGCCCGAACTGCCATGCAATGATGGCACAATCAAAAGACCACTACTCCTCCACTACGTGGGAGACAAAGTCTACAAATGATACAAACATTTACCCGATACAGGTCCAGCCACAGACTATGATGCCACTGTGAGAGCACTCAGTGCTCATTTCGACCCTCAGCTAAACCCAGACTATGAAAGGTTTAAGCTATACTAAGCCTGCCAATGAGATGGAGAGTCCATTGACACATTCTATGCCAGGCTGCGTGAGCTAGCAAGCACCTGCTGGCAGATGGCCATATTAAAGAAATCTGAGCGTCACTGATTCAAGGCTACAGAAACCAAACGCTGCGCAGCCTGATCTTACAACAACCAAACATCAGCATTGATAACATATTGATCTTGCTGCGGTCACACGACCTATCCACAGCCCAAGCCAATGAAATGGACCTAGCCATCACGCAAACCCCTGAAAAAAACAGCAAATGTCAAAATTGAACGGGTTGACACAATTTTGACCAAGAGATGAAGCGAAACCTTCAAAGGATGGAAGGTCCCGCCTGCCAGGCTGAAGCGCAAATTTGGGGCCGAGAGGAGCACCCAAATTGGCGAGTGCCTGACACAAGGCCGCACCTGATCCAACTGCAGGATCAACAACCACTTTATGTATGTCTGCTAAAATAAACTCAGAAACAAGGGTTTCAAAGATAACAGACCTCTGACGAAAACTATAAAACAGCTATCTCCCTTGGACCTGACACATCAGAATGATGTGAGGTCCCCTGCAAAGCAGAACCGCTGTCTAGAAGACTCTTCCCTGGAAGAAGAGGAAGTGTTCCTCATATCATTCACGAAGTAACTGAAGCACCACAGATGGCCGCATCCCACATGTATCATCCAAATAACTGGGTCGGAAGTGTAGGCCCTCATCAACACCGGCACATAAGTCAATGTGATGGGAATATAACAATACAATCGTCTCCAGCCCAAACCCCAAATGGTGCAGTCACACGCCAAGATCTTCGTATACGGAAGTCAGTCACCACTACTCCTCCGCGGGGCAGTCCAATGATCAAGAGATCACAACAACATTTCACATAATTGATCACGAAGCTGACACACTAATTGGGAGCCACACAGCGGAAGACCTTGGCCTGGTGTCCTTTGCCAAGAGCGTACGGTCGCATCAAACAGATGATCTGCTGGACCAGTTTCCTGAGTTGTTTAAGGGCCTCGGTTGCCTCAAATACTCCCTAGTGAAATTGCACATTGACCCAGCAGTCGTGCCAGTGGCACTCTGCCACCGCTGAATCCCGTTCCATCTCTGTCTGAGAAAGTCTCAGGGCCAACCCCCTGGGCCTCCCCAATGGTGATCGCAGAAAAACATAAACAACCAGGGAAAATCCGACTGTGTATCAACATGCAGCTCCCAATCCGCGCCATCAAGCGGGAGTGACACATCACGACCACGATGGATGACATCATAGCAGACGTCAATAGCTCACTTTGGTTTTCGAAGCTGGAACTCAATGCCAACTACCACCAGCTGCTGTGGCAGAGGAGAGTAGGTACACTACAACCTTCAGCAAACATCTGGGGCTGCGTCTGTACAAGCACCTGAACTTAGGCGTATCATCAGTCGCCGAAGTATTTCAAGACGCAGTATGTGAAATCTTGTCTGGGCATCCTGAACGTCAGTGATTACATCTTGATTTATTTGTCTAAAGCTGCTGAACACCACCGGCACCTCAGAGAAACTCTCAAATGCCTTGAAGAACATGGGGTCACACTACACAGGAGCAAATGCTTGTTCTTCCAGCCATCTATCGAAATCTTTGGATAAGTCTTTAATCAGGAGGGGATACATGTTGATCCCCACAAGTCACAAACAATCAAGCAGGCACCACCCCCACCGCTGTGCCGGAGGTGTGAAGCTTCCTAGGAATGGCCACATACTGTGGGAGATTCATTCATGGCCTCGCCACCCTCGCTGAACCTCTAAGGGTCCTCACAAAAACAGAGGCCAAGAAGACTTGGAGCCGCCACGAAGATTACGCTTTCCAGAAAATTAAGGATGCCCTTCTTGACAACGCCACCCTGGTATACTTTGACCCAGCCAAACCCACCGAACTGTTGGTTGATGCTAACCCCATTGGGCTAGGAGCCGTACTCACCCAAAAACAAGAACCTGTCCATTGGGATATGTTGGCATTAGCTAGCAAGGCATTGATACCGACAGAAACACACTACTCTCAAATCAAGCTGGAAGCCCTGGCAATTAAGTGGGCATGTGGCCACTTCCACCTATACTTGAGTGGCCAACTGTTCAAGGTCATCACTGATCACCAGCCCCTTGTCCTGTTGTTTCTGCTGATCGAGAGGTGGGCTATCCAGATACAGCACTATTTGATAGAGGCGCCTATCGCCCGGAGTCAAAGAACCCCTGCTAATTTCCTACCTTGCCTCCCGTGCCCTCAAGCGTCCAGGACAACCACAACGGAATAGAGGACTACGTCAATATAATCTCAATTGCCGCCTGCCCTCGGGCTCTGAATCTGAAAGACATCAAAGAAGCTGCTGAAACAGACCCTGTCATCATGCAAGTGCAAGCCAAAATCTTCAGAGAGCAACATGGCAGAACTTCCTTCCAGATGCGAATGACTAGTGGGGAGAAGAGAAAGAAACCTTAACAAAGATGTGGCGAGTGCATGATGAGTTTAGCACCACCCAAGACAGGATCCTACTGCGAGGGTCTTGTATCGTAAGTCCAAGAACCTTGAGACATCACGTAACCCATCAGGCATATGGGGGGGCACAAAGGCGCCACGAAAATGAAGTCCATAATGTGGGATAAAGTGTGGTTCCCCGGGCTTGAGAGATGGCAGAAGAAATTGTACACCTCTGCCCAGAGTGCCAGTTAACTGGTGCTCCTGAGAAGCCTGCCCCAGTGATTACTGAGGAACTGTGCACGACTCCATGGTCCAAGCTGAGTCTGGATTTTGGGAGCTTTCCCGATGGAAGGGCTACCCTAGTCTGGTGGACACTTATTCTAAGTATTCCGTGGTGGAGGTAGTCGACTCCCTGGCTTTCATTTATGTTGCCCCTGTCCTGGAAAAGGTATTCCCTATCTTCGGCCTACCCACCGAAGTCAAAAGCGACAACGGGCCACCGTTCCATGGAGCCGAGTTTAGAGACTTCATTAAACAGTACGGAATATGCCATCACCGCATCACTCCCCAGTGGCTGCAAGCTAACGACAAGATGGAAATATTCATGCGTACGCTGAACAAGTCGCTTCCCTTTGCCATAGCTGAACAGGTTAACCTCGAACGTCATCTCCAATCGTTTGTCAGCGAATACTGGAGCACACATCACTGTACAACCCAGCATGTCGAGTTGGCCCAGATGTTTAATGGACCCTGTCCGGACACCATTCGAAAGTGCCCCGGGTGGGTACCACCACCTCATGATGTTCAGGGAATCCAAGCATGCCGCGAGCGTGACCACATTGTCATCAAGGACCACAGGCTCAGGTGGAAGTTTAGGACACCGTTTGAACCTGGGGTCTGGGCTGTCATCAGTAGTGAAGGAACTATGGTGATGGCCAGGAAGAGACTGGAAGTGGTGGCGAGGAACATTTTCTGGTTCAAAGACTTGAAGCATTGCCCCCCACACTCGAGTCATTTGGACGACGAAGATATCACTAACTGGCCAGGAGGTGAAGGAGTCACCTACAGAGAAGAGGAGCCAGTAGGCCAACACCTGCCAAGTCCTGATCAGACTCCCAGTGCTGGCATGCAGAATGACTCTCCCGCAGGTGACACTTGCAATGGTAATCAACATCCTCGATACAACCTTCAACCCAATCCTCAACCCAACCAGTGGCTCAAGGACTTTGCATGTTGAGCCAAACAAACTTTGGTCTTCAAAACCCAGTTGGGAAGGGATGTAGCAGGTCAGCAGTTCTGCTCCTCATGTGCCACCTGGATGTAAACCCACTGCACCCTCGGGCCAGGCGTGGCCAAAGGCTTTAAATAAACAGGAGTGAACCGCTCTGGGCTCACTCCGACACTGTATGTAGTGTGTGCACTTGTTATGTGCTACAGGTGTGTGGGAGCGAGGCCTACACACTTGAAAAGGTAATGAGGCAGGCATGAGGCACAAGAACCACACTAATGTTGCTCCAACACATGAAGGTATCTATATAGCTTGTTAGAGTACTGCTAGGTCGCAAATCTGGCAAAGAGCAATGGGATGTTGCAAGCTAAGAGCAATGGGATGCTGAAAGCGTATGAGCCTGGATGTAGCGTAGTGAGCGGTTTTGTCCAGGGTAAATGACTCAAATGATACACCTTAGAGCACATGTTTCACATGAAAACAGCAGAGATATAAACCTGTCTATGTGGACTCCAAAAGTTAAAACGATAGCTGTATGTATACTAGCCCGGAGCGGACCAGTTCCTCCGTGACCTGGGTCCAGCAATCGGGGCTGGCGCGCGACAGCCCTGTTCTACCTTGGCGCCCACCCACACTGTTCTCCTGCACCTGAACACTTGCGCCTTCCTCGCAGCAGCGGAGGAGCTCCCCCCCCGAGCCCTGGATTTTGCGGCAGTGCCGATGTTCCGTCGGCACGTGCTCCCCGTCTGTTTGCGCAAACGGTTATAACACTGGCTGAGGGGTCTCGATTTGAGCAGTGCTGTCGGGGTAGGGCGAGGTAGGCCCTGCGAGTGAAAGGCCCCGATTGAGGAACCGGCCTGACCTGGAGTCCGGCCTGGGGTCTTGGGACATGTCCCTGCCTCGAGCACGCAAGTGTTGCCCAGAGGAGGTAAATATACTGCGTGAAACTGCCGGGGGAACTGCTGTCCAATTTAACTGTGAGCTGACTGTGCTGGGAGGTCTCTTCCCCGGCCATTGTGGATCATTCAGGTAGCGATGACCAGCGGGGTACCTGGTGAGTGTGCTGCCATGGAGTGGGGTGAGGGGGGAGGCGTCGGAGCGGAAATGATACATTTTGCCACTGTATCTGTCCCCGGGGCGACTGGAATGAGTGTTCTGGGCAGATTACCTGGACCATTACTTCTTGTTGCCGGGACTGCGTGGCTGCTCCCCTCTGGAGTAGGCACCTAATGCATGTGATGCTGTGAACGGCCAGCGTCATTAGGAAGTGCAGCCCCCTCCCGCCACCCCCCCCCCTCCCTTGCTGGTTTTTGAGAAATTTGTCTTGCTGATTTACACAATCCTTGACGTGCTACGCCAAACGGAGTGGTGCTTGGCCCCAGAACTGCCTCTGAAGGGTCATGTACTGATCCTTCCCCTGGTTGCCCACTGCTTTTGACCCACCTCTGGGCTTGGCCTCAATGTGGGGACTGCTCGCCCTACTGATGGTGTCCATGTTTCCCCATTTTAAGGCCTGCCGCCACACCTTCTGCTAAAACACAACGCCACTCCCTTAACTGTGGTGCAACCGGATTGGGATTCGCATACTGCCTTCTCTCTTGGCCTCACTTCTTCCCTGTATTGCGGGAGGCCCAACCGGGAGTAACTACCTCTGCCCCTGGCGCTCTGTGACAGGCGCATGACTTATCGTCTCCAGGTCTCTGGGAACAGACCATGAGGCAAATGGCCCCATGGCACTAAGTAAACAATGAGTTAAGGACTCACACCGATATTATGTACGGCACCCTTCCCCCACGTATGTTTTTATCACCTGTGCATGCATGCAGTGCATTTTATGTCACATGTGCCACCTTAGTTAATGTTTTTAAAGTTTTTTTTTAATGTGCAACAATTGTCATTGTGCTGTTCCCAAGATTGCATCACAATAGAATTTGAGACCACTGGGTGCACCAGTACCAGTTTTCCTACTACTGCTATGTGTTTATCCTTCTTCCCATGACTAGGTATTAGCCACTGGTTATTGACTGAATAGAGGTAGGTCCTCTCACCTTTTATTAATTGTACCCTTCACTATAATTAAATAAGTACAGGGATACATATCTCTAGCCCTGATAAATGCCTGTGACATCTCTTAGGCTCTAATTGAAGGACCGAAACATGTTGGCATGACAAAGCCCTCCACAAAGCCAGACCTGCATACCTCAACCACCACCTTTCCTTCTACACTCCCACTAGACATCTCCACTCCGCCCAACTGGCCCTGGCCCCCATCCCACAGATCCACAAGTCCATAGCTAGAAGAAGACCCTTCTCTTACCTCACTGCATAGACATGGAACTCCCTGCCTCTGCACCTCAGGCAATCACCATCGCTGCCACAATTCAGGAAGAATCTCAAGACCTGCCTCTTCGACTGAACCTCAGACCACCCCAGACCCCCCACTCAGCGCCTTGAGACCCTCACGGATGAGTAGTCGCACTTTATAAAATTACTGATCGATTGGTTGACTGATTGATCATAGCAACCACATACGTCCACTGATCTTTTTTTATCCAAGCCTAGGATACCACCTAGATAAAGGATACTTTGTGGTAAATCCTAACGTTTTTTTTTACAGAAAAACTGTATGCAAGTACTTTATCAAAAGAAAAACATTATTTTCTAAGAACTTCCTCAGATTTGGCCCGATGAGTTTGAGTCCACCCTGGTAGTATCATTTCACCAGGGTGGGCAGAGGTGGCAAATGTTAAAGCATGTTACTATACATGAGTGAGCTTACCTCGTTCAATTCTTGGCATTGCCCGTAGGGATACTAACAGTAGGTAAATAAGAACACACAAACTAGGGCAAGTTAGACAAGTCCATATGCACGTCAAGAGGGGGTCACGTCAATTATGTGCTTTCTAAGAGGCAGACATGAAACCCATTGTATTGCCTCTTTTTCTCTCTTTGGTGTTTAATGTCCTCCATCAGAGGGAATTGTCTGTTTTTGATGGTGGACAAATAGAAGAATGTCATCAGCATACATGGATGGCAGTACATGGCCCAATCGAAAAGCCAGTCCTCTCTGCGGATGAGAATCTTGGAATTTCCTGGCCAGTGAGTCCATGGCAAGTATGAACAACAAGAATGACAACGGACATCCCTGTCTCGTGTCCGGGTGACCAAGAACAGACCCAAGGTGGAGCCCTAGGTCCACACACTGATCATTGGAGTTGAGAAGAGAAGGTGTATCAGGGCTAGGCACCAACTCGGTATGCCAAATTGTCTCAACACCACCAGCAGAATGGTCCATGTATCTACCCTCCTGATCTGTAACACACTGTTTGAGTTTAAAATCAATATGTTTGCGAATAAGTGTGCAGACCCTCTTGAAATAGGAGAGATAGAAATTAAAATACTGGTGTGCCCCCATCTCATGGTCAGGGTAGCAGTGCGCGTTGGTGAATAATGTGTTTCCTGAAGCATCCCAACTTCTGTTTGGTGGTGTCCTAGATATATGAGGGCTCGTCTAACCTTGCCTCCATTGTTGAGGCCTCTAACATTCCAGGATAACAGTTTTAGAGGCTGGGTATTTCATGACATGAAAGTAATACATAAAATGGACTGAGCAGCAAGCTCTGGCCCAACATCAGTAGTAGTGCTCTTCTGTAATGTGCTGCAAGGAATCAAAAGTATTATTGTGAAACGTTCAAACTCTCCCCACCCCCCTCCTGCACCAGGATCCCCAACTATCGGTGCCATGGACCTGTTAACTCAATACCTAAACCATGTCGGGTGAACATATGGTGACACACACCTAGGGCGTGGCCTTGTGTCAACCACTTCCACCTGTACACAGATTGTGTGCGGAGTCCAGGAGAATACTGCATATTTTGGCCAGCCGGCACCATAAGCTGGTAAGTAACGTCCTGGAGATGCTCTACAAAACAATCAATGAGGTCCAGAGGTATAGCAGGCTAGGAGTCCATGCATCATCAGCCAATAGTACAAATGTCATTTTTGCCTCATTCTACAACACTTGGCATGGGTGGAGTAGGTGGGCTGCTATTTCGGGCGGCACAGGAGGAGCCTGGAGTGGATCCGTGGGAGCCCAGCAACTTCTTACACCTTTAAGTAGCCTCAGCTGCCGTTGAAAATCTTTCATCTTGCCCTCAAGTTCTACCCGTAAGCGAGATGGATATAGCATAGCATATTTTATAACGCTTGAACGCAGTAAAGGCTATCATTTTCTCCTTATCGCCTGCAAGCTGGGTTAATGTTGACCAGAAACCTGTGCTCATGTCATCCATAGTGAAAAAAGAAAAACAGGATACATCAAATCTGCCCAAGGAGGGCTCATTGTAAATTTCCCTGTTAGTTTGGGTGAACGTTTCTGAAAAATCTTCAGACGACTACAGCCCGTTTTTGAAAATGCACAACTGAGCGGCTACAGTGTAAACCTTTCTTAAGAAATTCAAATCATATTCAGCAAGACCCAAAAACGATTTTACCTCATGATTATCAGTATATCCCAGGGCTTTTATCACAGCCTCCACTAAATCAAATGCCGTCTTTACTTAGTTTTAGGACTACATATACCCAAAGTATTTTATAGAACCCCAATTAGTTCTTGTTTTTTTCAACCTTTAATCTAGCTTATCTCAGTCTCCTCAATACTTCTCTCTAAACCTCACTATGTTCAATTAGATTCCTGCCACAGATATCAGTGTGGAAGCAAAACACATTCTGGAGGCTCTCTAGGATTTTGGCACAATATTCTGGAAAATTGCAGCTGCAAAGCTGAACCACAACAGCCTCCTCCAAAACATAAAGGCTCCCATGAAAGGTTTTTTGAGTCATGGTGCAGTCCCACTTGTTAAGAGGTGAATAATACAACAAGTCGCTTCGCCAAACATACTCCGCATCTAAAAAAATTGGTGTCAATTTTCCCAGATATTTAAGTTACGATCATTTAAATCTACACAAATGTGGAAGTCTTATTCCTAACAAACCCTGGCTTGGTGGTCAAAACTAACAGAGCCATACCTTCCAAAGATTCAGTACTTCATATCACAATTTGCTCCCCAAGTTTTCTTAATTCAGTCCCGTCTTTGGTTATAAACCCCTTCCCAACCTTTTACCTACCATTAAACTAAATCCTCATCCTGATCATCACTTCCAATGATCCCAGTAATACCCTTCGAGCATAACATGTAATTCCTCTAGCAAATTACGACTACCTCTAAACTTTTCTGCTATTGAACAGGGAGTAAGACGAACATGATGAATCAACCAAAGTATTCACCCTTTGGACATCTAACATTGTTTCACAATTTGGCAAATCAATTTTTTCCTTATCATTGTTCTCATGGAACACTTCATTAATCATATTTTCTTCTGAACATTCAACAATATTCACACATTTGCTTCCACCTTCCTTATAACTCTTACACAATGCCCTTTCCTTCCACATTCCACTAAGAGGGGGTACTCTTGATGGTAGATGCAGTGGGATCTTGATGGTAGACGCAGTGGGCAGCAACTTCCGATCCAGGTATTGAATGGGTCAGAAACATGCACTGAATAACTAATGATTGCTGCAATGTGTTGGTCTGTTGCCTTGTTATATTTTTAAGTTGGTGGGTGTTTACGTTGCATATGTTTTATTTTATATGTGTAGTTTCTGTATGGTGCCTATGATTTGCAAAAACTGAAACAATACCTTATAGTTTTGCAGTATTGATTATACTGCTGTAGTAGGCATATAAAAGTGGTCTCCCCGGGGTGTTCTCAAATTGTAATTATGCATAACGGAATGTGCTTATTTATTGCACTGCTTGACAGTCACTTGTAGGGAAGTCCCCGCAAGTACTGGACTTGTTTTTTCACAGTGGGAACTATCTGTTACCTCTTAAATGCCTCTAGAAAGATTGTTTAAGCAACATTCCTCAGGAGCAGCATTTGAAACTGTTCCTTTCAATGGGCACATGTTCACAAATTGCATGCAAAAATTCTCAACCCATTGTATTTCTTAAAATCCTGCATGAAGGCGCCGTAACTTTCCATTTGTCATTGAGCACTCGGAGACTGACCCGCTGGGGCGCTATGCGGTGCTCTCGGGGAAGTGGGAAGGACGCATACTTAATTTGGTGACGGTTTATATCCCACTGGGACTTCAAACTCAGTCCTACCAGGATCTGGGTAAACTTCTCCTCTCCCTCCCTGAGGGGCAGCTTTTAATTGGTGAGGACTTCAACGCAGTAGTGTCGGGAGGACTGGATAGGCACCCACCCCGGAACATTGCGGCGAGGCACATGTGGCTCTCCAATCTCTTGGAGGCATTCGGATTAGTTGACCTCTGGGGTATGCGCCACCCAAATCTATAGCAGTACACATTTTTTCTAGGATAGACTATATCCTTACACCTTTGCAGCAAGACACTACGATTCGAGAGATCAGACATCTGGCACGGGATATATCTGACCACTCCCCTTTATGGGCACACCTTACTATTGGGGAACAAAAGGTAGGCTGTGTTGCGCCCATAAACCCCTGGTTCTTATGCAATCCTGGGATAAAGAGGGAGATCACCCGCTCGATAGACCAATACTTCCGAGAAAACGTGGGGACAGTGAAATCCCCTGCTGTCCTCTGGGAAGCATTTAAGACCATACTGAGGGGTGAAGCCCTCTCCAAAATTACTGGCCAGCGCAAAGAAAAGGAGGCACAAATGCTTACTATCGAACATGATCTTCTCGCCCTGGAGGGGGTAGCACAGGTTGACGGGACTCCGGGGGCTCTGTATCAGATGCAGCTGAAAGCAGCTGAATATAAGGAACTAGCTACCGATGCCGCTAAAAACCTAGCAAGAGATAGAGACGGCTGACTTTATGATCAAGGGGACAAAGCAGGCAAATTAATTGCCTGGCTGGACAAAAAGCAGAAAGCGCAGAGGGTGGTGTCTGAGCTTCAGACTGAGGGGGGCGCCCCCCCCTTACTTAACCTCAGGAGATAATCAGCGAGTTTGCAGCCACTTTAAAAGAGTATACAGCAGGGGGGGCGGAGCGATCGGAGGAGGATTCCTCCACGCTTTTGGCCGACATTAAGCTGCCCACACTTTCTGACGACGACCGAGAGACTCTGGACAGTGAACTCACCTCAGCAGAGCTGGCCAAGGCAATCAATGAACTCCGGCCCGGGAAAGCCTTAGGACCCAACGGCCACCTTAAGAATATGTTTGAGGACAGTAACATTTTGGGGAAGCTACCAAGAGACCAACGTATCGCCATCCCTAAAGAAGGGAAACCTAGAGACCTGTGCACTTCTTACAGGTCAATATCATTATTAAATGCTGAACCCAAAATCCTTGTGAAGCTCCTTGCAAATAGGATCAAGCCGATAATCACCAAACTGTTCCACCCTGACCAATCGGGATTCATGCCGCACCGCAACACAGCGCTCAACCTGCGACGACTCCACGGAGTGTTAGGTCGCTGTCACATGATCCAGGAAGATGCGGTTGTGGTATCGTTGGATGCTGCCATGGCATTCGACACGCTTGAATGGCCTTATATGAAGACGGTCCTTAAAAAGATGGGCTTCGGTCCTAATTTTGTTGGGTGGATGTGCCTCCTCTACACTGAGCCATTAGCCCAGGTTGTGGTGAACAACAAAATCTCAGAGATTTTCACACTGGAGAAGGGGATGCGACAGGGCTGCCCCCTCTCACCCTTGCTTTTTACCCACTGCCTGGAGCCTCCTACGGCCTGGATACGACAGGACCTCTCTTTACGAGGGCTCAGATGGACGGATGGGTGGGAGGACCGGATTTTGCTTTATGCGGATGACATCCTATTGTACCTTGCCTCCCCCTCCAAATCCCTCAGAGTTGCCCTAGACATTTTTACCAGTTTTGGGGAAAACTCCGGTTACAGCATCAACTTGGGGAAATCATTACTATACGTCTTACATGGCGCCCCCCCTTCAATACCGCGTGACTGCCCGATCAAGATAGCCACGGAAGGGTTCAAGTACGTTGGGTTCAAGTACCTCTCCAAGGATGTGGTGACTCGCTACGAGAGAAATCTCTTACCTCTGCAAAGGTTCCAAAGGGACACTGCCATTTGGAAGAGGCTCCCGCTGTCCCTACTGGGTCGGGCAGCTCTATTCAAGTCCCATATAAGTATTTTGCGGATATTGAGGCCACTCAAAGAGACCTGCTGTGGACCGGTATGCCACGTATATCACTCCAGAAACTTACAGTAGGGTGGTACGATGGGGTATAGCACTTCCGGACATCCCCAAATACTACTGGGCTGCACACCTCTCGGCTATAAACGAGGGCACATATAGGGATGATCCCGGGTATGAGATGGACAGGTGGCTCCGCCCGGGAGAATCTTTGAGGCCGCGCTCTACTCTAAACCTAACAAGTATCGCCTCACAGGACCTACAAGACACTCTGTCCAACTATGGCATATTGTGAGCCGGAAACTGGGGTGGGCTCACATTGGCATCCCCGCTCTGGGTCTCCGAAAGGCTAGGTACACTGGGTCGCACCAAAGGGTTTCGTTATTGGGATCTGATAGGGATCGCAAAGCTTGGACAGGTAATTGCAAAACATAATATAGCACACCTATGGGGAGCGGGAACACCTCCAACGATAAGTGCATGGAAGAAGGACATGGATTGGTGCATGCTGCAAGAGAAAACAGTCTATACAGCCTGGGGGTGCCCCCGGAAATGTGTGGCAGTTTGGTCAAAATGGAATGAGTACCGCGGAAACTTGTGTGAACCTCCTATGCTCCCTCCCCTTGATGAACCATTAACGCCGTAATGATCATGTACTGATACCATCTTGTGTACTGTGACATCTGAAGTAATATATTTGTATGAGAGTCTATGGATGCAACACTGTAATATCTATAAGTGCAAATGTAAAATGACCAGCAAGTTTATTTTTGCAAATAAAAAGAGTTTAAAAAATAAATAAATCCTGGATGAAAAATTGGCCTTCAATGAAAGTTTGGCTTCCATTCCCTATTTGTTTGATGCATCTCTGCGTCCCTTGTACCTTGTCCCTGCCTCTGCTGCACATAAATTACTCTAAATCTCTTAAGAAGTTTGGAAACCATAACTGTATTAATTCTAGGAAGCAATTTCTCACATAGCCCCCTCTAGTCACATCTTTGTCAACAATGTACCACAAAGCAACTGAAGTGAATGCATGGAATAAGCATGAAAAACGAACCCCAACAATTTATGGAGTGACTACTAACTTTGGGCTCCTAGGTAGCATGCTACTCGCCGTACATCATTTCAATGCCTCACATGGGATAGTAAGCTCTATAGAAATGCATTTTTTAACATTGCCTGCAAATTGAATTCCTGCCAAAGAATCCCATACAATTGGCCTGATGTCCTCTGTCACCCATTTCTGTAACCCTTCAGCCTCAAATTGTTCACTACTCTTTGTAAATAGGCCATAATATATTTAACTCTTGTACTACCCTTCACCCTTTAGCCATCATTTTTATAGTAAGGCACGGAGGCTAACAGAAAGCATTTCCTCTTTTTTCTCACTTCCTCACCGCAGCAGTGATCAAAATAATAAAGAACTTTATAATATTCTACAGCCCTATAAACATCCAGAACATGCAACCATCTTCCTTCTTTGTAGCTGCTGCTCACATACAGATACGTTCTGTGTGATTAGATGTTTGCTATGAATGTTAGTGGCATTTTGAGATTGTCTGAGCCTTTGATTCAGGGTGGGTGGGAAATCCCGCTCCACTCGCGGAATTTGTGAAATTTTGGCAATTCCAGGTTCTGAGGGGAACGCGGAATTGCCAAAAATTCCGCGATGTAGCGGAATTTGTGAGCATGGTGGAGGCCAAGCAGGAGGTAGCACTTACTGATTAGCCAGTAGAAAGTTCTCCAGTTGAGTAGAGGTATTGCACAAAACGGTGGTATCTTCTTGGATAAATATGCTGGGCATGATTCATTCTGGCACGATGCTCCTGTCACAAAAATTAAACCTGAACAGGGAGCACTTACAGATATAAATAAAAAGCAGGTGCCCGCGTTGAAGCTCAAATTCTGTAACGCATTAATCAGCCCAAAACAATCGTGACCATGGTCGAGGCTAAGCAGGAGTGCTTTCTGCCCATATCTGCCGTCAAACCTTAGTTGTAATCCCTGATGGAGGTCTTTGTATCCTTTATGTTATCGAGCGCAATCCCCGTGCAGTTCCAGTGACCAGGAGGTTCTTTCTCCTCATCGGCTGCTCAGATCGTGCTCTGACCCTATATAAACAAGAAACAAGTGAACTCGCATAGAAGCCCGCCCGTTTGGCCCAGCCCCACATACACTAACGGTATGCAACGTCTTCCCACCCTTTCCCCACTATGATGGACAGCTTACTCAAAGGACCCCTTCGCCTTTCCGGCACGGTGGCAAAGTTACAGACACACAAGGTCACAGGAGACAATTCTTCCGGTACTTTACGCAGCTGTAGTGTAAGAAAGGCACTATACATTTACCCAACGAGGTAGCACTTACTGATTAGCCAGTAGAAAGCACTCCAGTTGAGTAGAGGTATTGCACAAAACGGTGGCATCTTCTTGGATAAATATGCTGGGCAGGATTCATTCTGGCACGATGCTCCTGTCACAAAAATTAAACCTCAACAGGGAGCACTTACAGATATAAATAAAAAGCAGGTGCCCGAGTTGAAGCTCAAATTCTGTAACGCATTAATCAGCCCAAAACAATCATGAGCATGGTCGAGTCTAAGCAGGAGTGCTTTCTGCCCATATCTGCCGTCAAACCTTAGCTGTAATCCCTGATGGAGGTCTTTGTATCCTCTATGTTCTCGAGCGCAATCCCCGTGCAGTTCCAGTGACCAGGAGGTTCTTTCTCCTCATCTGCTGCTCAGATCATGCTCTGACCCTATATAAACAAGAGGCATGTGAACTCGCATAGAAGCTTCCCACCCGTTTGACCCAGCCCCACATACACTAGCGGTATGCAACGTCTTCCCACCCTTTCGCACTATGATGGACAGCTTACTCAAAGGACCACTGCGCCTTTCCGGTATGGTGGCAAAGTTACAGACACACAAGGTCACAGAAGACAATTCTTCTGGTGTTTTCCGCAGCTGTAGTGTAACGGGCGGAACAAGCAATTCCGCGTGCTTGCGGAATTCTGCGTGCTCGCGGAGATTTTTTACCGTTTCGCGGAACTTTGCATAACGCGACTACGCAAATTCCTCCCACCCCTACCCTTGGTGTAGGTGTAAAAGAGCTTTGTACTTTGGTTTTAGGTGAAGTTTCACTTTGATAGCCTTTCCATTGTTTCAAATGTTAGGAACTAAGTATTGTATATTTCATACTCTAGGACTCCTTCATTATTCTAAGGGAATAGGAAAGTAATATTGCAAACAGTTTACCTTCTTTACAAGAGACGCGCTAGAGTCGGTTACGGTTGGTGATGTTTGATTAAAGTAGTGTTCAGAACTAATCTAGTGCAGCAAGCTCAGCAGCTGGGCACATGTGCATAATGCATGGAGAGGCGCATGCCAACATCAGATAAAGGCAATTTAGGCAAGTCGTGCTTTCTGTATGAGCTTATCTGGTGAAGTCAGTAAGCCATCCATTTTTAAGATTTGGGCTACTCAGCAGTCGTTAAGTAAGGGTGCCATTTCAGCTTTTTGGGTGTATGATTGTTTAGAAGTGAGGTCAGTTAACGGTCAAACTAACTTTCTTCGGGTCACCAAGAGTCTGAGGATTTTGACTGAATAGATCCTTGTGTGTATTAAGATATTTATGAAATAGAAAAATTGAGTGAGTACAGAATACACATTTTGAAAATGTTTTGTGATGGAAGAAATGGGCGATTATGCAATAGAGGAAAGAATTGAAGACAACATTAACCAGGTCGTAGAGCAGAATACTGTTGATATTGGCACCGGAATGAAGAAAATATGAGAGCTGTTTATAAGCTTTAGCGATTGAGGCAATAGTCAGACGATGAGCGTTTCTATTCAGTAGGAGAAGTTAACATGCATAAGATTGTTTTCAGGAAAAAAGACTTCTCAAAAGAAAAACATACTCAGGAAGAGAAGATCTATATTATATGGAGATGAATGGTATGTTTTTGACAATGCTGAGGGCACACACGGTGGACAGTGTAAAAGCCAAAGAAAAGAGAGAATGAGCAGGAAGGTGATACAGAAGTATAAGGTAGTGTTTTGTGACAAGCCTTCAGGGAGCACAGAGGTGAAGCTGAGTTGCTTTTCAGATTTGGTGCTTGATTTTCAGGAAGACATGGAGCTGAAGGGACATTAAGCAGTATTGATGCTACACCCGTTATAAAGTGTGGTAAGTTATGATAGAACCACAACAGTGTCATGACAGCGCTGACCACATCATACTTGTTGGCCACAGTCTATTTGCCACATTCTGACACCTCTCTATCCATTTTCTTGTTCAAGGGTGATGTAAAAAGCTTTTTTGGAACTTCACCCTAACTTTCTGGAGAAAGTATTGCAGTGCATGGCTCATAAATTGAACTCCATTGTCAGATGGAATGAATTCAGGAACCTCTTCCATGGCAAACATTTCTTTGAGAAACTCAACTACATTTCAGACATTTGGGTTGGCTAAAGTCCTAACTTCTGGGCACTTTGAATAATAGGCAATTATGAACCACTGCATGCCTATGCTGTGGGTCAAGAGAATTTATCCGACCTAATAGGTCTGTGACACTTTTTTTCCATGGCAATCTAGGAAACTCAATAGATTTAATGGGAGGTACTCTCGTACCTACTCTTTTCTTATTGCTGGCACAATCTGAACAATTCCCTACAACCTCATCCACCTCTTTATCCATTACAGGCCACCAGAATACCAGAAACAACCTGTGTTTAGTTAAAGTAGCACCCAAATGTTTTTCATTCCACTATGCACAATTTCTGGTGAAACTAAGGGCCCGATTCACAGAACTAACTTAAGACAAAATCCTAAACTTACTACCATTTTGGTATTCACAGAAGGCACTTACTCATTTCGGTATTCACAGAAGTTAGGAGTCCTAACTTTAGGACTCCTAAATGCCTTCTGTGAATACCGAAAGTCTTAAAATTAGAATTTTTCTCAGTTTAGTAGTAGAATAGTTAGGACTCCTAACTTTGGGACTCCAAAATGCCTTCTGTGAATACCGAAAGTCTTAAAATTAGGATTTTTCTCAATTTAGTAGTAGTAAAGTTAGGACTCCTAACTTTGGGACTCCTAAATGCCTTCTGTGAATACCGAAAGCCTTAAAATTAGGATTTTTCTCAGTTTCGTAGTAGTATAGTTAGGACTCCTAGTGTTAAGTGATATTTGCTGCTCTGGAAGCTTTACGCAATTTGGTCCATATACCCTCCCAAAGAGTTAATGGCCAGCAAGTGGTGAAGTCACGCTCCCATGCCTCTTCAATTTTTGTCGTCTGTCTTACAGTGGCTGTGTCTTGCAAATATTTATAAATAATAGAAGCTTTGGGTATGGTTGCTAACATGGCATGGAGTTTAGAAGGGGAAGCAGAGGTATTGGTGGTTGAAGGCATAGTAGATAGTTGGGAAAAGGCCTCCATCACAGTATGTTTGAGTAAGGCATATTTATGGTTAAAAGAAGTCGGCAAATTAAATAGCTGTCTGAGTGTAGGAAAAGGTATAAATTGTGATTCTGAGAATAGTTGGTGTATCCAAACCAAACCCCTTGTTCTCCAAGCCCTCCAATAAAAAGGTTTACCATGTACCAACAATTTTTTATTATGCCAAATTGTTGAGTTAAGAAAAGAATCCCTGCAATCGTGAATAGATTGAGGGAATAAGGCAAGTAATTTTGAAGTGTGTTTTATAACAGGAGTTGAAATGGATTGTGGTTTGCGTGAGAAAGAGAGATATTCACGAAATGTGTAAGGAGATAAAAAAGAGCGCTCCGTTAGGGTCCAGAGAGGGCAGTCGTCTGTCAAATCAAGCAACCAGAGAGATGCCTGGCGTAATAGGAAGGCCTTCTGATAGGGCTGAAAATCTGGGAAATTAACTCCTCCTTCTGATTTAGGGCGAATTAATTTTAGCAAAGACATACAGGGTTTTTTATTACACCACAAAAAAGAGGATAAAGTGGAGTTAATTTTTTGAAATAACTTGGTTGTGATTGAGACTGGGATATTCGAAATGGTATATAAAACTATGGGTGATAACATCATCTTGATTGTATCCAAACGGCCCCACCATGACAGATACAGAGGATGCCATTTAGAAGTCAATTCCGAGATCTTTTGAAGACATTTATTCATGCATAATGTTACTGTCTATGAGATCGAGGATGTAAAATGTAGGCCTAGATATTTAATGCTTTTTGGACTCCACTTAAATCGGGATGGGAGAAAATCTGAACTAAAAGTATATTTTGTCAAGGGCAAAATTTCACATTTATCGTTATTTAATTTATAGCCAGAAATAAGAGAATAGGATTGCACCTCCTGTAAAAAAGCAGGGGTAGATTCTTCTGGTTTGGATATAAAGAGTAAAATATCATCAGCATATGCTGCAAGTTTGAGGTGCGCATTTGATGCGTGAAACCCATAAATATTAGGGTTTTGGCGCAATTTGGACAAGAATGGTTACAGTGCCAAATTAAACAGAAAAGGAGAGCGAGGACAACCTTGACGCACCCCTCTACCTAAATTAAAAAAAGGGGAGATTAAACCATTTGCACAAACTGCTGCACAAGGGTTAGAATAGAGAAGAGACACCAAGTTTATGAAATTAGGGCCAAATCCAAACCATGTAAGAGCATAAAATAAATATTTCCATTCCACCCTATCAAAAGCTTTTTCGACGTCCAACGCTATTGCCGCCAAGGAATGATTAAGATGTGATGATTTGGATAAAACATCGAAAAAGAGCCGTGTATTATCCGTGATAACTCTCCCTTTAATAAAACCAGATTGTTCTTTCCCCAATAGGTCTGGTAAATAGGAATCCAAGCGTATGGCTAAAGCTTTGGAAAAAATGTTGTAGTCGATATTTACCAATGAGATAGGTCTGTAATTTTTACAGTGCTTGGAGTCTTTACCTTCCTTAGGGATAAGACATATGTGGGCTTCCGAAAAGGAGCCAGAGGAGCTATTTGATGAAGAAAAAAAGCTTATAAGTGAGTGCAATTTGGGTATTAAAAACTTAGAGAAATGTGTATAAAATTCAACAGTAAAACCATCCAGGCCGGGCGCTTTATCTGTTTTAAGGTTTTGGAGAGCATGGAGGAGTTCTTGCTGGGAGAGATCAGATTCTAATTGAGATAAATCTGGAGGTGCCTGCGGAAGTTTTTGGATATTAGAGAAGAATTGCCATAATGAATGATCAGTGGGTTGGATTGCTGAAGAGTATAAGGATTTGTAAAAAAGGGAGAATTCATTCAAAATTTCGACATCTTTAAACTTTAAGACTGAGTGCTCATCATAAACAGAATCTATATTTAACTTATTTTGACGGACCTTCAGGTAATTGGCTAAAATGTTCCCTGCTTTGTATTTTCCACCATAAAATTTTGCACTAGATTTTAATAAATAAAGTGAGGCATCTTCCGTTGATTTTTTGTTAAATTCCAATTTAGCACTAATAAGGGCTTTCAAACAAGTCTCCGATTGTGATGCGTAATAAGAGTGTTCTAGGGGTTTAATATCTTGTAGTAGAGCCGTGGTAGTCGCACGTGCAGACTTTCGTTTCTTCGCAACAAAGTTTATAATAAAATCTCTCGCCGATGCCTTAAATGCATCTCAAATAATTGCGGGTGATAGGGACTCTGTATGGTTTCTTCCAAAGAAATCGGTAAAGAAAGAAATGAAAGATGCAGAAAATTTGGGGTCTAGGAGAAGAGCATTATTGAAACGCCATCTTCTGGGAGAGTTAGTTTTAGGCAATATAGCCAATGGAAACAGGTGGTGATCTGAAAGGAGAATAGGACCAATGTCTGCAAGCATGAGGGATTGTGAAATATTATGAGAAACAAAAAAATTGTCGATTCTGGATTGGGTGTGATGTGATGAGGAATAAAATGAGTATTCCCTGGTGGTAGGATTACAAAGGCGCCAGGCGTCAAGCAATTTATGTTGAGATATAGCGTGAGCAAAAGATTTATGTGTTTTATTGGGTATAAAAGCTACTTTAGAGTTCCTATCTAGAAAAGGGTCTAATACTTGATTGACAATGCTGAGGGCACACACGGTGGACAGTGTAAAAGCCAAAGAAAAGAGAGAATGAGCAGGAAGGTGATACAGAAGTATAAGGTAGTGTTTTGTGACAAGCCTTCAGGGAGCACAGAGGTGAAGCTGAGTTGCTTTTCAGATTTGGTGCTTGATTTTCAGGAAGACATGGAGCTGAAGGGACATTAAGCAGTATTGATGCTACACCCGTTATAAAGTGTGGTAAGTTATGATAGAACCACAACAGTGTCATGACAGCGCTGACCACATCATACTTGTTGGCCACAGTCTATTTGCCACATTCTGACACCTCTCTATCCATTTTCTTGTTCAAGGGTGATGTAAAAAGCTTTTTTGGAACTTCACCCTAACTTTCTGGAGAAAGTATTGCAGTGCATGGCTCATAAATTGAACTCCATTGTCAGATGGAATGAATTCAGGAACCTCTTCCATGGCAAACATTTCTTTGAGAAACTCAACTACATTTCAGACATTTGGGTTGGCTAAAGTCCTAACTTCTGGGCACTTTGAATAATAGGCAATTATGAACCACTGCATGCCTATGCTGTGGGTCAAGAGAATTTATCCGACCTAATAGGTCTGTGACACTTTTTTTCCATGGCAATCTAGGAAACTCAATAGATTTAATGGGAGGTACTCTCGTACCTACTCTTTTCTTATTGCTGGCACAATCTGAACAATTCCCTACAACCTCATCCACCTCTTTATCCATTACAGGCCACCAGAATACCAGAAACAACCTGTGTTTAGTTAAAGTAGCACCCAAATGTTTTTCATTCCACTATGCACAATTTCTGGTGAAACTAAGGGCCCGATTCACAGAACTAACTTAAGACAAAATCCTAAACTTACTACCATTTTGGTATTCACAGAAGGCACTTACTCATTTTGGTATTCACAGAAGGCACTTACTCATTTCGGTATTCACAGAAGTTAGGAGTCCTAACTTTAGGACTCCTAAATGCCTTCTGTGAATACCGAAAGTCTTAAAATTAGGATTTTTCTCAGTTTAGTAGTAGAATAGTTAGGACTCCTAACTTTGGGGTTCCAAAATGCCTTCTGTGAATACCGAAAGTCTTAAAATTAGGATTATTCTCAATTTAGTAGTAGTAAAGTTAGGACTCCTAACTTTGGGACTCCTAAATGCCTTCTGTGAATACCGAAAGCCTTAAAATTAGGATTTTTCTCAGTTTAGTAGTAGTATAGTTAGGACTCCTAGTGTTAAGTGATATTTGCTGCTCTGGAAGCTTTACGCAATTTGGTCCATATACCCTCCCAAAGAGTTAATGGCCAGCAAGTGGTGAAGTCACGCTCCCATGCCTCTTCAATTTTTGTCTTCTGTCTTACAGTGGCTGTGTCTTGCAAATATTTATAAATAATAGAAGCTTTGGGTATGGTTGCTAACATGGCATGGAGTTTAGAAGGGGAAGCAGAGGTATTGGTGGTTGAAGGCATAGTAGATAGTTGGGAAAAGGCCTCCATCACAGTATGTTTGAGTAAGGCATATTTATGGTTAAAAGAAGTCGGCAAATTAAATAGCTGTCTGAGTGTAGGAAAAGGTATAAATTGTGATTCTGAGAATAGTTGGTGTATCCAAACCAAACCCCTTGTTCTCCAAGCCCTCCAATAAAAAGGTTTACCATGTACCAACAATTTTTTATTATGCCAAATTGTTGAGTTAAGAAAAGAATCCCTGCAATCGTGAATAGATTGAGGGAATAAGGCAAGTAATTTTGAAGTGTGTTTTATAACAGGAGTTGAAATGGATTGTGGTTTGCGTGAGAAAGAGAGATATTCACGAAATGTGTAAGGAGATAAAAAAGAGCGCTCCGTTAGGGTCCAGAGAGGGCAGTCGTCTGTCGAATCAAGCAACCAGAGAGATGCCTGGCGTAATAGGAAGGCCTTCTGATAGGGCTGAAAATCTGGGAAATTAACTCCTCCTTCTGATTTAGGGCAAATTAATTTTAGCAAAGACATACAGGGTTTTTTATTACACCACAAAAAAGAGGATAAAGTGGAGTTAATTTTTTGAAATAACTTGGTTGTGATTGAGACTGGGATATTCGAAATGGTATATAAAACTATGGGTGATAACATCATCTTGATTGTATCCAAACGGCCCCACCATGACAGATACAGAGGATGCCATTTAGAAGTCAATTCCGAGATCTTTTGAAGACATTTATTCATGCATAATGTTACTGTCTATGAGATCGAGGATGTAAAATGTAGGCCTAGATATTTAATGCTTTTTGGACTCCACTTAAATCGGGATGGGAGAAAATCTGAACTAAAAGTATATTTTGTCAAGGGCAAAATTTCACATTTATCGTTATTTAATTTATAGCCAGAAATAAGAGAATAGGATTGCACCTCCTCTAAAAAAGCAGGGGTAGATTCTTCTGGTTTGGATATAAAGAGTAAAATATCATCAGCATATGCTGCAAGTTTGAGGTGCGCATTTGATGCGTGAAACCCATAAATATTAGGGTTTTGGCGCAATTTGGACAAGAATGGTTACAGTGCCAAATTAAACAGAAAAGGAGAGAGAGGACAACCTTGACGCACCCCTCTACCTAAATTAAAAAAGGGGAGATTAAACCATTTGCACAAACTGCTGCACAAGGGTTAGAATAGAGAAGAGACACCAAGTTTATGAAATTAGGGCCAAATCCAAACCATGTAAGAGCATAAAATAAATATTTCCATTCCACCCTATCAAAAGCTTTTTCGACGTCCAACGCTATTGCCGCCAAGGAATGATTAAGATGTGATGATTTGGATAAAACATCGAAAAAGAGCCGTGTATTATCCGTGATAACTCTCCCTTTAATAAAACCAGATTGTTCTTTCCCCAATAGGTCTGGTAAATAGGAATCCAAGCGTATGGCTAAAGCTTTGGAAAAAATGTTGTAGTCGATATTTACCAATGAGATAGGTCTGTAATTTTTACAGTGCTTGGAGTCTTTACCTTCCTTAGGGATAAGACATATGTGGGCTTCCGAAAAGGAGCCAGAGGAGCTATTTGATGAAGAAAAAAAGCTTATAAGTGAGTGCAATTTGGGTATTAAAAACTTAGAGAAATGTGTATAAAATTCAACAGTAAAACCATCCAGGCCGGGCGCTTTATCTGTTTTAAGGTTTTGGAGAGCATGGAGGAGTTCTTGCTGGGAGAGATCAGATTCTAATTGAGATAAATCTGGAGGTGCCTGCGGAAGTTTTTGGATATTAGAGAAGAATTGCCATAATGAATGATCAGTGGGTTGGATTGCTGAAGAGTATAAGGATTTGTAAAAAAAGGGAGAATTCATTCAAAATTTCGACATCTTTAAACTTTAAGACTGAGTGCTCATCATAAACAGAATCTATATTTAACTTATTTTGACGGACCTTCAGGTAATTGGCTAAAATGTTCCCTGCTTTGTATTTTCCACCATAAAATTTTGCACTAGATTTTAATAAATAAAGTGAGGCATCTTCCGTTGATTTTTTGTTAAATTCCAATTTAGCACTAATAAGGGCTTTCAAACAAGTCTCCGATTGTGATGCGTAATAAGAGTGTTCTAGGGGTTTAATATCTTGTAGTAGAGCCGTGGTAGTCGCACGTGCAGACTTTCGTTTCTTCGCAACAAAGTTTATAATAAAATCTCTCGCCGATGCCTTAAATGCATCTCAAATAATTGCGGGTGATAGGGACTCTGTATGGTTTCTTCCAAAGAAATCGGTAAAGAAAGAAATGAAAGATGCAGAAAATTTGGGGTCTAGGAGAAGAGCATTATTGAAACGCCATCTTCTGGGAGAGTTAGTTTTAGGCAATATAGCCAATGGAAACAGGTGGTGATCTGAAAGGAGAATAGGACCAATGTCTGCAAGCATGAGGGATTGTGAAATATTATGAGAAACAAAAAAATTGTCGATTCTGGATTGGGTGTGATGTGATGAGGAATAAAATGAGTATTCCCTGGTGGTAGGATTACAAAGGCGCCAGGCGTCAAGCAATTTATGTTGAGATATAGCGTGAGCAAAAGATTTATGTGTTTTATTGGGTATAAAAGCTACTTTAGAGTTCCTATCTAGAAAAGGGTCTAATACTTGATTGACAATGCTGAGGGCACACACGGTGGACAGTGTAAAAGCCAAAGAAAAGAGAGAATGAGCAGGAAGGTGATACAGAAGTATAAGGTAGTGTTTTGTGACAAGCCTTCAGGGAGCACAGAGGTGAAGCTGAGTTGCTTTTCAGATTTGGTGCTTGATTTTCAGGAAGACATGGAGCTGAAGGGACATTAAGCAGTATTGATGCTACACCCGTTATAAAGTGTGGTAAGTTATGATAGAACCACAACAGTGTCATGACAGCGCTGACCACATCATACTTGTTGGCCACAGTCTATTTGCCACATTCTGACACCTCTCTATCCATTTTCTTGTTCAAGGGTGATGTAAAAAGCTTTTTTGGAACTTCACCCTAACTTTCTGGAGAAAGTATTGCAGTGCATGGCTCATAAATTGAACTCCATTGTCAGATGGAATGAATTCAGGAACCTCTTCCATGGCAAACATTTCTTTGAGAAACTCAACTACATTTCAGACATTTGGGTTGGCTAAAGTCCTAACTTCTGGGCACTTTGAATAATAGGCAATTATGAACCACTGCATGCCTATGCTGTGGGTCAAGAGAATTTATCCGACCTAATAGGTCTGTGACACTTTTTTTCCATGGCAATCTAGGAAACTCAATAGATTTAATGGGAGGTACTCTCGTACCTACTCTTTTCTTATTGCTGGCACAATCTGAACAATTCCCTACAACCTCATCCACCTCTTTATCCATTACAGGCCACCAGAATACCAGAAACAACCTGTGTTTAGTTAAAGTAGCACCCAAATGTTTTTCATTCCACTATGCACAATTTCTGGTGAAACTAAGGGCCCGATTCACAGAACTAACTTAAGACAAAATCCTAAACTTACTACCATTTTGGTATTCACAGAAGGCACTTACTCATTTTGGTATTCACAGAAGGCACTTACTCATTTCGGTATTCACAGAAGTTAGGAGTCCTAACTTTAGGACTCCTAAATGCCTTCTGTGAATACCGAAAGTCTTAAAATTAGGATTTTTCTCAGTTTAGTAGTAGAATAGTTAGGTCTCCTAACTTTGGGGCTCCAAAATGCCTTCTGTGAATACCGAAAGTCTTAAAATTAGGATTTTTCTCAATTTAGTAGTAGTAAAGTTAGGACTCCTAACTTTGGGACTCCTAAATGCCTTCTGTGAATACCGAAAGCCTTAAAATTAGGATTTTTCTCAGTTTAGTAGTAGTATAGTTAGGACTCCTAGTGTTAAGTGATATTTGCTGCTCTGGAAGCTTTACGCAATTTGGTCCATATACCCTCCCAAAGAGTTAATGGCCAGCAAGTGGTGAAGTCACGCTCCCATGCCTCTTCAATTTTTGTCTTCTGTCTTACAGTGACTGTGTCTTGCAAATATTTATAAATAATAGAAGCTTTGGGTATGGTTGCTAACATGGCATGGAGTTTAGAAGGGGAAGCAGAGGTATTGGTGGTTGAAGGCATAGTAGATAGTTGGGAAAAGGCCTCCATCACAGTATGTTTGAGTAAGGCATATTTATGGTTAAAAGAAGTCGGCAAATTAAATAGCTGTCTGAGTGTAGGAAAAGGTATAAATTGTGATTCTGAGAATAGTTGGTGTATCCAAACCAAACCCCTTGTTCTCCAAGCCCTCCAATAAAAAGGTTTACCATGTACCAACAATTTTTTATTATGCCAAATTGTTGAGTTAAGAAAAGAATCCCTGCAATCGTGAATAGATTGAGGGAATAAGGCAAGTAATTTTGAAGTGTGTTTTATAACAGGAGTTGAAATGGATTGTGGTTTGCGTGAGAAAGAGAGATATTCACGAAATGTGTAAGGAGATAAAAAAGAGCGCTCCGTTAGGGTCCAGAGAGGGCAGTCGTCTGTCGAATCAAGCAACCAGAGAGATGCCTGGCGTAATAGGAAGGCCTTCTGATAGGGCTGAAAATCTGGGAAATTAACTCCTCCTTCTGATTTAGGGCGAATTAATTTTAGCAAAGACATACAGGGTTTTTTATTACACCACAAAAAAGAGGATAAAGTGGAGTTAATTTTTTGAAATAACTTGGTTGTGATTGAGACTGGGATATTCGAAATGGTATATAAAACTATGGGTGATAACATCATCTTGATTGTATCCAAACGGCCCCACCATGACAGATACAGAGGATGCCATTTAGAAGTCAATTCCGAGATCTTTTGAAGACATTTATTCATGCATAATGTTACTGTCTATGAGATCGAGGATGTAAAATGTAGGCCTAGATATTTAATGCTTTTTGGACTCCACTTAAATCGGGATGGGAGAAAATCTGAACTAAAAGTATATTTTGTCAAGGGCAAAATTTCACATTTATCGTTATTTAATTTATAGCCAGAAATAAGAGAATAGGATTGCACCTCCTCTAAAAAAGCAGGGGTAGATTCTTCTGGTTTGGATATAAAGAGTAAAATATCATCAGCATATGCTGCAAGTTTGAGGTGCGCATTTGATGCGTGAAACCCATAAATATTAGGGTTTTGGCGCAATTTGGACAAGAATGGTTACAGTGCCAAATTAAACAGAAAAGGAGAGAGAGGACAACCTTGACGCACCCCTCTACCTAAATTAAAAAAAGGGGAGATTAAACCATTTGCACAAACTGCTGCACAAGGGTTAGAATAGAGAAGAGACACCAAGTTTATGAAATTAGGGCCAAATCCAAACCATGTAAGAGCATAAAATAAATATTTCCATTCCACCCTATCAAAAGCTTTTTCGACGTCCAACGCTATTGCCGCCAAGGAATGATTAAGATATGATGATTTGGATAAAACATCGAAAAAGAGCCGTGTATTATCCGTGATAACTCTCCCTTTAATAAAACCAGATTGTTCTTTCCCCAATAGGTCTGGTAAATAGGAATCCAAGCGTATGGCTAAAGCTTTGGAAAAAATGTTGTAGTCGATATTTACCAATGAGATAGGTCTGTAATTTTTACAGTGCTTGGAGTCTTTACCTTCCTTAGGGATAAGACATATGTGGGCTTCCGAAAAGGAGCCAGAGGAGCTATTTGATGAAGAAAAAAAGCTTATAAGTGAGTGCAATTTGGGTATTAAAAACTTAGAGAAATGTGTATAAAATTCAACAGTAAAACCATCCAGGCCGGGCGCTTTATCTGTTTTAAGGTTTTGGAGAGCATGGAGGAGTTCTTGCTGGGAGAGATCAGATTCTAATTGAGATAAATCTGGAGGTGCCTGCGGAAGTTTTTGGATATTAGAGAAGAATTGCCATAATGAATGATCAGTGGGTTGGATTGCTGAAGAGTATAAGGATTTGTAAAAAAGGGAGAATTCATTCAAAATTTCGACATCTTTAAACTTTAAGACTGAGTGCTCATCATAAACAGAATCTATATTTAACTTATTTTGACGGACCTTCAGGTAATTGGCTAAAATGTTCCCTGCTTTGTATTTTCCACCATAAAATTTTGCACTAGATTTTAATAAATAAAGTGAGGCATCTTCCGTTGATTTTTTGTTAAATTCCAATTTAGCACTAATAAGGGCTTTCAAACAAGTCTCCGATTGTGATGCGTAATAAGAGTGTTCTAGGGGTTTAATATCTTGTAGTAGAGCCGTGGTAGTCGCACGTGCAGACTTTCGTTTCTTCGCAACAAAGTTTATAATAAAATCTCTCGCCGATGCCTTAAATGCATCTCAAATAATTGCGGGTGATAGGGACTCTGTATGGTTTCTTCCAAAGAAATCGGTAAAGAAAGAAATGAAAGATGCAGAAAATTTGGGGTCTAGGAGAAGAGCATTATTGAAACGCCATCTTCTGGGAGAGTTAGTTTTAGGCAATATAGCCAATGGAAACAGGTGGTGATCTGAAAGGAGAATAGGACCAATGTCTGCAAGCATGAGGGATTGTGAAATATTATGAGAAACAAAAAAATTGTCGATTCTGGATTGGGTGTGATGTGATGAGGAATAAAATGAGTATTCCCTGGTGGTAGGATTACAAAGGCGCCAGGCGTCAAGCAATTTATGTTGAGATATAGCGTGAGCAAAAGATTTATGTGTTTTATTGGGTATAAAAGCTACTTTAGAGTTCCTATCTAGAAAAGGGTCTAATACTTGATTGACAATGCTGAGGGCACACACGGTGGACAGTGTAAAAGCCAAAGAAAAGAGAGAATGAGCAGGAAGGTGATACAGAAGTATAAGGTAGTGTTTTGTGACAAGCCTTCAGGGAGCACAGAGGTGAAGCTGAGTTGCTTTTCAGATTTGGTGCTTGATTTTCAGGAAGACATGGAGCTGAAGGGACATTAAGCAGTATTGATGCTACACCCGTTATAAAGTGTGGTAAGTTATGATAGAACCACAACAGTGTCATGACAGCGCTGACCACATCATACTTGTTGGCCACAGTCTATTTGCCACATTCTGACACCTCTCTATCCATTTTCTTGTTCAAGGGTGATGTAAAAAGCTTTTTTGGAACTTCACCCTAACTTTCTGGAGAAAGTATTGCAGTGCATGGCTCATAAATTGAACTCCATTGTCAGATGGAATGAATTCAGGAACCTCTTCCATGGCAAACATTTCTTTGAGAAACTCAACTACATTTCAGACATTTGGGTTGGCTAAAGTCCTAACTTCTGGGCACTTTGAATAATAGGCAATTATGAACCACTGCATGCCTATGCTGTGGGTCAAGAGAATTTATCCGACCTAATAGGTCTGTGACACTTTTTTTCCATGGCAATCTAGGAAACTCAATAGATTTAATGGGAGGTACTCTCGTACCTACTCTTTTCTTATTGCTGGCACAATCTGAACAATTCCCTACAACCTCATCCACCTCTTTATCCATTACAGGCCACCAGAATACCAGAAACAACCTGTGTTTAGTTAAAGTAGCACCCAAATGTTTTTCATTCCACTATGCACAATTTCTGGTGAAACTAAGGGCCCGATTCACAGAACTAACTTAAGACAAAATCCTAAACTTACTACCATTTTGGTATTCACAGAAGGCACTTACTCATTTTGGTATTCACAGAAGGCACTTACTCATTTCGGTATTCACAGAAGTTAGGAGTCCTAACTTTAGGACTCCTAAATGCCTTCTGTGAATACCGAAAGTCTTAAAATTAGGATTTTTCTCAGTTTAGTAGTAGAATAGTTAGGACTCCTAACTTTGGGGCTCCAAAATGCCTTCTGTGAATACCGAAAGTCTTAAAATTAGGATTTTTCTCAATTTAGTAGTAGTAAAGTTAGGACTCCTAACTTTGGGACTCCTAAATGCCTTCTGTGAATACCGAAAGCCTTAAAATTAGGATTTTTCTCAGTTTAGTAGTAGTATAGTTAGGACTCCTAGTGTTAAGTGATATTTGCTGCTCTGGAAGCTTTACGCAATTTGGTCCATATACCCTCCCAAAGAGTTAATGGCCAGCAAGTGGTGAAGTCACGCTCCCATGCCTCTTCAATTTTTGTCTTCTGTCTTACAGTGGCTGTGTCTTGCAAATATTTATAAATAATAGAAGCTTTGGGTATGGTTGCTAACATGGCATGGAGTTTAGAAGGGGAAGCAGAGGTATTGGTGGTTGAAGGCATAGTAGATAGTTGGGAAAAGGCCTCCATCACAGTATGTTTGAGTAAGGCATATTTATGGTTAAAAGAAGTCGGCAAATTAAATAGCTGTCTGAGTGTAGGAAAAGGTATAAATTGTGATTCTGAGAATAGTTGGTGTATCCAAACCAAACCCCTTGTTCTCCAAGCCCTCCAATAAAAAGGTTTACCATGTACCAACAATTTTTTATTATGCCAAATTGTTGAGTTAAGAAAAGAATCCCTGCAATCGTGAATAGATTGAGGGAATAAGGCAAGTAATTTTGAAGTGTGTTTTATAACAGGAGTTGAAATGGATTGTGGTTTGCGTGAGAAAGGGAGATATTCACGAAATGTGTAAGGAGATAAAAAAGAGCGCTCCGTTAGGGTCCAGAGAGGGCAGTCGTCTGTCGAATCAAGCAACCAGAGAGATGCCTGGCGTAATAGGAAGGCCTTCTGATAGGGCTGAAAATCTGGGAAATTAACTCCTCCTTCTGATTTAGGGCGAATTAATTTTAGCAAAGACATACAGGGTTTTTTATTACACCACAAAAAAGAGGATAAAGTGGAGTTAATTTTTTGAAATAACTTGGTTGTGATTGAGACTGGGATATTCGAAATGGTATATAAAACTATGGGTGATAACATCATCTTGATTGTATCCAAACGGCCCCACCATGACAGATACAGAGGATGCCATTTAGAAGTCAATTCCGAGATCTTTTGAAGACATTTATTCATGCATAATGTTACTGTCTATGAGATCGAGGATGTAAAATGTAGGCCTAGATATTTAATGCTTTTTGGACTCCACTTAAATCGGGATGGGAGAAAATCTGAACTAAAAGTATATTTTGTCAAGGGCAAAATTTCACATTTATCGTTATTTAATTTATAGCCAGAAATAAGAGAATAGGATTGCACCTCCTCTAAAAAAGCAGGGGTAGATTCTTCTGGTTTGGATATAAAGAGTAAAATATCATCAGCATATGCTGCAAGTTTGAGGTGCGCATTTGATGCGTGAAACCCATAAATATTAGGGTTTTGGCGCAATTTGGACAAGAATGGTTACAGTGCCAAATTAAACAGAAAAGGAGAGAGAGGACAACCTTGACGCACCCCTCTACCTAAATTAAAAAAAGGGGAGATTAAACCATTTGCACAAACTGCTGCACAAGGGTTAGAATAGAGAAGAGACACCAAGTTTATGAAATTAGGGCCAAATCCAAACCATGTAAGAGCATAAAATAAATATTTCCATTCCGCCCTATCAAAAGCTTTTTCGACGTCCAACGCTATTGCCGCCAAGGAATGATTAAGATGTGATGATTTGGATAAAACATCGAAAAAGAGCCGTGTATTATCCGTGATAACTCTCCCTTTAATAAAACCAGATTGTTCTTTCCCCAATAGGTCTGGTAAATAGGAATCCAAGCGTATGGCTAAAGCTTTGGAAAAAATGTTGTAGTCGATATTTACCAATGAGATAGGTCTGTAATTTTTACAGTGCTTGGAGTCTTTACCTTCCTTAGGGATAAGACATATGTGGGCTTCCGAAAAGGAGCCAGAGGAGCTATTTGATGAAGAAAAAAAGCTTATAAGTGAGTGCAATTTGGGTATTAAAAACTTAGAGAAATGTGTATAAAATTCAACAGTAAAACCATCCAGGCCGGGCGCTTTATCTGTTTTAAGGTTTTGGAGAGCATGGAGGAGTTCTTGCTGGGAGAGATCAGATTCTAATTGAGATAAATCTGGAGGTGCCTGCGGAAGTTTTTGGATATTAGAGAAGAATTGCCATAATGAATGATCAGTGGGTTGGATTGCTGAAGAGTATAAGGATTTGTAAAAAAAGGGAGAATTCATTCAAAATTTCGACATCTTTAAACTTTAAGACTGAGTGCTCATCATAAACAGAATCTATATTTAACTTATTTTGACGGACCTTCAGGTAATTGGCTAAAATGTTCCCTGCTTTGTATTTTCCACCATAAAATTTTGCACTAGATTTTAATAAATAAAGTGAGGCATCTTCCGTTGATTATTTGTTAAATTCCAATTTAGCACTAATAAGGGCTTTCAAACAAGTCTCCGATTGTGATGCGTAATAAGAGTGTTCTAGGGGTTTAATATCTTGTAGTAGAGCCGTGGTAGTCGCACGTGCAGACTTTCGTTTCTTCGCAACAAAGTTTATAATAAAATCTCTCGCCGATGCCTTAAATGCATCTCAAATAATTGCGGGTGATAGGGACTCTGTATGGTTTCTTCCAAAGAAATCGGTAAAGAAAGAAATGAAAGATGCAGAAAATTTGGGGTCTAGGAGAAGAGCATTATTGAAACGCCATCTTCTGGGAGAGTTAGTTTTAGGCAATATAGCCAATGGAAACAGGTGGTGATCTGAAAGGAGAATAGGACCAATGTCTGCAAGCATGAGGGATTGTGAAATATTATGAGAAACAAAAAAATTGTCGATTCTGGATTGGGTGTGATGTGATGAGGAATAAAATGAGTATTCCCTGGTGGTAGGATTACAAAGGCGCCAGGCGTCAAGCAATTTATGTTGAGATATAGCGTGAGCAAAAGATTTATGTGTTTTATTGGGTATAAAAGCTACTTTAGAGTTCCTATCTAGAAAAGGGTCTAATACTTGATTGACAATGCTGAGGGCACACACGGTGGACAGTGTAAAAGCCAAAGAAAAGAGAGAATGAGCAGGAAGGTGATACAGAAGTATAAGGTAGTGTTTTGTGACAAGCCTTCAGGGAGCACAGAGGTGAAGCTGAGTTGCTTTTCAGATTTGGTGCTTGATTTTCAGGAAGACATGGAGCTGAAGGGACATTAAGCAGTATTGATGCTACACCCGTTATAAAGTGTGGTAAGTTATGATAGAACCACAACAGTGTCATGACAGCGCTGACCACATCATACTTGTTGGCCACAGTCTATTTGCCACATTCTGACACCTCTCTATCCATTTTCTTGTTCAAGGGTGATGTAAAAAGCTTTTTTGGAACTTCACCCTAACTTTCTGGAGAAAGTATTGCAGTGCATGGCTCATAAATTGAACTCCATTGTCAGATGGAATGAATTCAGGAACCTCTTCCATGGCAAACATTTCTTTGAGAAACTCAACTACATTTCAGACATTTGGGTTGGCTAAAGTCCTAACTTCTGGGCACTTTGAATAATAGGCAATTATGAACCACTGCATGCCTATGCTGTGGGTCAAGAGAATTTATCCGACCTAATAGGTCTGTGACACTTTTTTTCCATGGCAATCTAGGAAACTCAATAGATTTAATGGGAGGTACTCTCGTACCTACTCTTTTCTTATTGCTGGCACAATCTGAACAATTCCCTACAACCTCATCCACCTCTTTATCCATTACAGGCTACCAGAATACCAGAAACAACCTGTGTTTAGTTAAAGTAGCACCCAAATGTTTTTCATTCCACTATGCACAATTTCTGGTGAAACTAAGGGCCCGATTCACAGAACTAACTTAAGACAAAATCCTAAACTTACTACCATTTTGGTATTCACAGAAGGCACTTACTCATTTTGGTATTCACAGAAGGCACTTACTCATTTCGGTATTCACAGAAGTTAGGAGTCCTAACTTTAGGACTCCTAAATGCCTTCTGTGAATACCGAAAGTCTTAAAATTAGGATTTTTCTCAGTTTAGTAGTAGAATAGTTAGGACTCCTAACTTTGGGGCTCCAAAATGCCTTCTGTGAATACCGAAAGTCTTAAAATTAGGATTTTTCTCAATTTAGTAGTAGTAAAGTTAGGACTCCTAACTTTGGGACTCCTAAATGCCTTCTGTGAATACCGAAAGCCTTAAAATTAGGATTTTTCTCAGTTTAGTAGTAGTATAGTTAGGACTCCTAGTGTTAAGTGATATTTGCTGCTCTGGAAGCTTTACGCAATTTGGTCCATATACCCTCCCAAAGAGTTGATGGCCAGCAAGTGGTGAAGTCACGCTCCCATGCCTCTTCAATTTTTGTCTTCTGTCTTACAGTGGCTGTGTCTTGCAAATATTTATAAATAATAGAAGCTTTGGGTATGGTTGCTAACATGGCATGGAGTTTAGAAGGGGAAGCAGAGGTATTGGTGGTTGAAGGCATAGTAGATAGTTGGGAAAAGGCCTCCATCACAGTATGTTTGAGTAAGGCATATTTATGGTTAAAAGAAGTCGGCAAATTAAATAGCTGTCTGAGTGTAGGAAAAGGTATAAATTGTGATTCTGAGAATAGTTGGTGTATCCAAACCAAACCCCTTGTTCTCCAAGCCCTCCAATAAAAAGGTTTACCATGTACCAACAATTTTTTATTATGCCAAATTGTTGAGTTAAGAAAAGAATCCCTGCAATTGTGAATAGATTGAGGGAATAAGGCAAGTAATTTTGAAGTGTGTTTTATAACAGGAGTTGAAATGGATTGTGGTTTGCGTGAGAAAGAGAGATATTCACGAAATGTGTAAGGAGATAAAAAAGAGCGCTCCGTTAGGGTCCAGAGAGGGCAGTCGTCTGTCGAATCAAGCAACCAGAGAGATGCCTGGCGTAATAGGAAGGCCTTCTGATAGGGCTGAAAATCTGGGAAATTAACTCCTCCTTCTGATTTAGGGCGAATTAATTTTAGCAAAGACATACAGGGTTTTTTATTACACCACAAAAAAGAGGATAAAGTGGAGTTAATTTTTTGAAATAACTTGGTTGTGATTGAGACTGGGATATTCGAAATGGTATATAAAACTATGGGTGATAACATCATCTTGATTGTATCCAAACGGCCCCACCATGACAGATACAGAGGATGCCATTTAGAAGTCAATTCCGAGATCTTTTGAAGACATTTATTCATGCATAATGTTACTGTCTATGAGATCGAGGATGTAAAATGTAGGCCTAGATATTTAATGCTTTTTGGACTCCACTTAAATCGGGATGGGAGAAAATCTGAACTAAAAGTATATTTTGTCAAGGGCAAAATTTCACATTTATCGTTATTTAATTTATAGCCAGAAATAAGAGAATAGGATTGCACCTCCTCTAAAAAAGCAGGGGTAGATTCTTCTGGTTTGGATATAAAGAGTAAAATATCATCAGCATATGCTGCAAGTTTGAGGTGCGCATTTGATGCGTGAAACCCATAAATATTAGGGTTTTGGCGCAATTTGGACAAGAATGGTTACAGTGCCAAATTAAACAGAAAAGGAGAGAGAGGACAACCTTGACGCACCCCTCTACCTAAATTAAAAAAAGGGGAGATTAAACCATTTGCACAAACTGCTGCACAAGGGTTAGAATAGAGAAGAGACACCAAGTTTATGAAATTAGGGCCAAATCCAAACCATGTAAGAGCATAAAATAAATATTTCCATTCCGCCCTATCAAAAGCTTTTTCGACGTCCAACGCTATTGCCGCCAAGGAATGATTAAGATGTGATGATTTGGATAAAACATCGAAAAAGAGCCGTGTATTATCCGTGATAACTCTCCCTTTAATAAAACCAGATTGTTCTTTCCCCAATAGGTCTGGTAAATAGGAATCCAAGCGTATGGCTAAAGCTTTGGAAAAAATGTTGTAGTCGATATTTACCAATGAGATAGGTCTGTAATTTTTACAGTGCTTGGAGTCTTTACCTTCCTTAGGGATAAGACATATGTGGGCTTCCGAAAAGGAGCCAGAGGAGCTATTTGATGAAGAAAAAAAGCTTATAAGTGAGTGCAATTTGGGTATTAAAAACTTAGAGAAATGTGTATAAAATTCAACAGTAAAACCATCCAGGCCGGGCGCTTTATCTGTTTTAAGGTTTTGGAGAGCATGGAGGAGTTCTTGCTGGGAGAGATCAGATTCTAATTGAGATAAATCTGGAGGTGCCTGCGGAAGTTTTTGGATATTAGAGAAGAATTGCCATAATGAATGATCAGTGGGTTGGATTGCTGAAGAGTATAAGGATTTGTAAAAAAGGGAGAATTCATTCAAAATTTCGACATCTTTAAACTTTAAGACTGAGTGCTCATCATAAACAGAATCTATATTTAACTTATTTTGACGGACCTTCAGGTAATTGGCTAAAATGTTCCCTGCTTTGTATTTTCCACCATAAAATTTTGCACTAGATTTTAATAAATAAAGTGAGGCATCTTCCGTTGATTTTTTGTTAAATTCCAATTTAGCACTAATAAGGGCTTTCAAACAAGTCTCCGATTGTGATGCGTAATAAGAGTGTTCTAGGGGTTTAATATCTTGTAGTAGAGCCGTGGTAGTCGCACGTGCAGACTTTCGTTTCTTCGCAACAAAGTTTATAATAAAATCTCTCGCCGATGCCTTAAATGCATCTCAAATAATTGCGGGTGATAGGGACTCTGTATGGTTTCTTCCAAAGAAATCGGTAAAGAAAGAAATGAAAGATGCAGAAAATTTGGGGTCTAGGAGAAGAGCATTATTGAAACGCCATCTTCTGGGAGAGTTAGTTTTAGGCAATATAGCCAATGGAAACAGGTGGTGATCTGAAAGGAGAATAGGACCAATGTCTGCAAGCATGAGGGATTGTGAAATATTATGAGAAACAAAAAAATTGTCGATTCTGGATTGGGTGTGATGTGATGAGGAATAAAATGAGTATTCCCTGGTGGTAGGATTACAAAGGCGCCAGGCGTCAAGCAATTTATGTTGAGATATAGCGTGAGCAAAAGATTTATGTGTTTTATTGGGTATAAAAGCTACTTTAGAGTTCCTATCTAGAAAAGGGTCTAATACTTGATTGCAATCTCCAGCCAAAATAACATTATCTTCAATACAATTCAAAATCCTCTTTGTTAGGGCAGACCAAAAAGAAACATCTCCACCTGTAGGTGCATAAACATTAAGAAAGGAAACTGGTACATTTTTTAGTAATAATTGAACAATAAGCCATCGCCCATCAGTATCAGCTTCCTGCGATTGCAAAATAACTGGAAGAGACTTACGGCATAGGATTGCAACTCCGTTACGCTTACCATCCCCGGGAGAAAAATAAATCTCCCCAACCCAACCTCTTTTTAGTTTCAAGGACTCACTTTCCGTAAGGTGTGTTTCCTGTAGGAAAACAATATCAGCGTTTAACTTAGCTAGATGTGACAGAACCCTCTGTCTCTTGATAGGAGAATTTAAACCCCTAATATTCCATGAAACTAATTTAAGTGGCATGACATAATAAGTCAAAATACAAGTAACATTTCCTTACAACATTCCAAGTAAATAAAGTGAAAAGGTTAACAAAAAAAGAATCCAAACTTGTAGTATTAAAGTTCAATTCCTCGCAGAAAAGGTGAAAGATATTTAGAGAGAGACAAGAAAATAGGCTGAATGAAACAAGCTTAGGAAAAGGAGAGATGTAGAAAATAGAAAAGCAGAGACGAAAATGGAAAAGGAAGTAAGTCACCTGAGAAGAAATAAGTGTAAAACTGTAATGATAGAAGAGGAAAATAAATAAAGAATTTGCAAAACATAAAACAAAGGACAGAACATTTAATACACAAGCAAACAACATACTTACAGAAAGAAGAATCAGGGAGATACGTGAGGGGGGATGGAACCACATGGAGAAAACGACATGTCCTGGAAGAGACGAATGGAAGGTCCAGGAGGAACCACGATGTCGGGATAAGGAATCTGTAAGGACGATGGAGAACAAGAATTAGGATAAAAAATGAAACATGCAAAAGGGCAGATATTGGACCGAACAATAACAGGGACGATAGCAGTAAACTGGTAAACTAGACCAAACGAGCCAACAATGTGTAATCCAAAACTTAAAAGGCGACACTAAAGGGGGAGAACAATGAGAACAAAGAACAATGAGAACATAGCGAACCATCAAATAACAAGCAACACAGTCTAGAAAAAGAGGAGGTGAAACGACTAAACCACATGAGTTGGGCCTTATATTATTCCAACAAAATCATAAAGTCATCTGTTATTCGAAGAGGAAGGCCGTTGAGTATGCATAGCATTAGAGTTACAAGAATTGATGAAACTTTGCAACCTTGCTGGGTCATCATATGTAATTGTTCTGTTGTTGTATGTAACCTTAAACAGGCATGGATGGAAAAGACCGTAGGCACCCAAAGAGCGGAGAGCTGGTCTCATGTCGAGAAAAGCTTTACGTCTGTTAGCAGTGACCTTGGCATAGTCCTGTGCAAAAAAGAGAGTTGAACCAGACCAAGTAATACGTTGAGTAGACTTGACCGCCGATAACACCATTAATAAGTCTGTATACTCCAGGAAATAAATAATAACTCCTCGTGGCCGCTGTGAAGGCGATGTACTCGAAGAAGGGCGACCTAATCTGTGTGCTCTTTGAATGTTGAGAGTTACACCCTCAGCCAAGTGCAACACTTTAGGAAGAAAGGATTTGTAGAAAGCGATAGGGTCAACCCCCTCACTCCCCTCCACCAAGCCATAAATGCGTAGGTTGTTCCTCCTACTGCGATTTTCAAGGTCCTCGATCTGCTTCTGGAGCGTGGAGACCTGCGATTGAAGCTGAGAGACACTTGAGGTGGTATCCCTGAAGGAGGAAACGGATTGTTCCACTGCAGTGACCCTTGTATCAAGTTGAGACAACTTTTGTGGAGAGAGCACTTCTCGTTCTGCCCATCAGGACACAATGCAATCGCCAAGTAAAGATTAGGCGTGAAGACTAATATTCAGATGTGGATTCAAAGCAGAGGAAAAAAGCATGCCCAGCTCACAGTAGATGTGCCGATAATGAACGGTACGGTCAGCAATAGCGAAGCTTAATAAATGTGACTCCGCACCTGAACACGTACAGAAAAGAAAAATATATATATATATACATATATATATGTAGGCAGGAAAACAATGTAGCTCCAAAAGTGACAATTCGCTACAGTAAATGAGACCTGTGAGTATTAAGGATATCCAATAATATGTGGGAGGAATGCACTATGAGTGCACCAAGGGAGCATCAAGAGAAGCAGAAGATGGCCGCCAGGGACTGCTCCCAGTCAAAAAAAAAAAAAAAAAAACATTTTTTAAAAGTCACAGTTCCTTGCTCCCAACAGCCATGACAGAGGCAGGAGGACTCAGTTCAGTTGCATAAATCCAGGAAAAAGACAAGCAGGAGGGCGAAAGCAAAAAGTAGATTGAGAACGCACTACATTTGGAGAATATTGCCGAGCGCTCATAAATCCAAAATGGCGGCCGCGATATTGCAGCGCTGCCGAAGGAACTCAGTAAATAAAAGCATTTCTGAGCTGCTCCCGTGAGCGCCGAAATGCTGGAGAGGCTCAGTACGCATTCTGACGTCTTGTTGGTGGTGAAAATCCGCCGGGCTCCACCTCGAAGCGCAGGAACACCTGGTCTTGCCGAAGCGCCTCAGCCGCGGACAGCCACTTCCCGCAGGCGCCAAGCCACGCCCCCAACAGTTGCAATCTTGATTGGCTTCTAGAGACCAGGCAAATGATTGCCCCTTTTTTAGCAGATGTATTATGGGCGCCACTATCTCTGAAAAGTGCAGGATGAAACTGCGATAAATATCGGCGTTTGCCAGTTGGTAATGGCTTCTACCTTTTTGGGGTCCGTAGTGATGGCTGTCGGAGATAAGTGATACCCCAGAAACTCTACTGACTGTACATGGAAGGAACATTTGTCTAATTTAGGAAGGAGAGCGTTTCCCCAAGGTGCTGCAAGATGGTGTGTTCATGTTGTACATGTTCTTGTTCGGAGTTTGAGTAAATCAGAATGTCGTCTATGTAGACGATTGCACAAACATCCAAAACCTCCTTCAAGACCTTGTTAATGAAATATTGAATGCTGGCAGGGCATTACATAGGACAAAGGGCATAACAGTATACTCAAACAGCCCTAATTTAGTCCTAAAGGCGGTTTTCCATTCATCGCCTTCTCATACACGGATTAAGTGGTAAGCTCCCCGTAAATCTAGTTTTGTGTAAATAGTAGACTTTCTGACCTGATTAAGTAGTACCAGAATTAACAGGAGAAGATAGTGGTTCTTAATATTCACCCTATTGACCGCCCTCTAATCCACATAAGGTCTCCACTCCCCATTCTTTTTGGGTGCAAAGAAGAGTGGGGAAGACACAGGTGACCTATCTCCAGGAGTTCATTCAGATATTTGCATAGATATTGAGTTTCAGGTTCTGTCAACGTGTAAATTCTACAGCAGGGCAGCGTTGCTCCCTGGATGAGATCTATGCGTCAATCAAAGGCTCTGTGTGGGGGCAGCTGATGGCTTTCATGGGGTCGAAAACATCTTCAAAGTCCTGGTATTCTTTGGGTAGTTTAAGGTTTTCTGCTCCTTCGACCAAGTCACAATGCAGAGGGTATTTCCATCTCTGGAGTTTCTTGGTAGCAGGTAGTAGTGCAGAATGATGAGTCCAAGATTACGTTGCGGTGTACCCAATTAATGTTTGGATTATGGTGTTCTACCCAAGGTACTCCCAAAATTATCCCAAAGGTGGGAGTGTCTAATAGATCAAAGACAAGTATTTCAGTATGCCCATAATAGCACACTAAGGTTAGAGCCTCTGTCTAAAAACAAATTAGTCTAGAAGACAACTCTGAACCATCTACTGCTCGTACAGGCTCAGGTTTTTCTTTAGGAACCTTTGTGAGCCCGAGCTTGGCAGCTAGGGTCAGATTAAAGAAATTGCCTGTGGCCGCCAAGTCAATAAGCATGGGTATTATGTGCCACGGCTATGGGGATAGGATTACTGTGACTCGGATAGTCAGATGCCATGGAATTCGTGTTCCTACATTGGTCAGATATTGTGAGACATATGTGGCTTCTCTCAGCAAGACGATCTCCCTTCTGGTCGACAGCCTTAGTATTCCCTGTTCTTGATCGACCTCTACACTAGCAACAGCCTTAGTCTTTTTTGGTTTTGCAAACCATTCCCTAGCGAAAGGACCAGCGTTGCCACTGTAAAGACAAAGGCTTAATTTGCAGCACTGTTACTTTTCAACATTAGATAGTGGAGCTCCTTCTACCTCCTATTTCCAGAGGTTCAGTATCAAGAGTCTTACTGTCTGACTCCTTTTTCTCGGTTTTGAGAACAATTACTCTGGTGGCACTGCAAGTTCAGTCACCCTTGCGCTCACCCAATCGGTGATCTAGCTTAACCACAAGATCAATAAATTCTGCACAATCGTCGGGCAAATCAACAATGTTCGAGAGGGAATCTTTAAGGTCCTCTCTAAACCCTCGATAGAATAAGTATGCTCTTTTCTCTTCCAGCCAGCTTGTTTTTGCCACCAGTTGATTGAAAGTAGTGATATAAGTCAGCAGGTCCTTAGAACCTTGTTGAAGGTTTAATAACTCATTGTCAATTGCTTGGATAAAAACATGTTTTGCAAATAACTTAGTCATGGCAGCCTTAAAAGCAGAATAGTTGTACACCAGGGGATTGTTTGTTTCTATTAAAGAATTGCCCAGTTAGCGGATACAACTCCCAAATAAGAGAATACAAACGCTACTTTAGCAGCATCATTGGGGAACGCCTGAGCTTTGCATAGGAAATGTAATTGGCATTGACTCATAAAAGCTTCAAATTTAGTACTGTCGCCATGAAAGCATTCTGAAGGTGCTAACGGCACAGGACTGGGTGCAGAGACAGGTACATGCAGATTCTGGTAAGAAGTTGTAAAGGCCCCTTTCTGAAATGGCTCTCCAAACACAGGCTGGGTCAAAACTGGGCGACTATCCTTGGAGTTAGTGTCCCTCCATTGTGTGAAATGTGTCCTCTCTCGTTGCAACTCTTCCTTAAGTGTTGCATTTTCTGCTTTTAACCTATTCAGATCTAGTTGCAACTGCTGCATTATCTCAGACAGATTGTTAGCTTCATTAAGGTACATGCTAGATTGTTTGTGAATATTTGGTCCTGATTGGTCATGGCACTGTCCGAAAGGAATGTTAGTTGTGTGGCTTAGCCTTCTATCATAAGCCAACTACCTGGATCCCAGATAAAACCAATGGGCCGGTGACACTAGTTCCCAATCCTCCCGAGACTTGCCCTCGGTTTACAGGAGGAGACACCGCCCTAGAGGCAAATCCCAGGGGTCGGAGATCGGGATGGAGAACGTCTAGAGTCAAAGATGTGGTGGCTCTTCAACTTGACAGCAATACTGCAGCAGGCATTCACACCAGTCCGATGAATGGTACTTATAAACAAACAAATAATAAGTCTTTAGTCTAGAATTAACTCTATCTCTTAAGGTATTACCTCACAAAAGCTTTTCAAATCTGAACCAACCTTTAGTTTTGTTGTTATGTTTTAATTTAGATTGTCTGTAGAGGCTCCTTTATCAGAATTTTCAAAACTGTAGTGACTAAGATTTTAACATCAAACCCACAAGAAAATGTGAATAGGGTTAGCTTCCCCCAAGTCCTCTTTGGCACAGCCTTGCCAACAGTATGTACAAGTTGAACAAAAACGCTGGTTAGCTTTGTTTGCAGCAGGGTGTCGCGACTGAGCTCAGCCTGTAGTAAAAATCAAGTCTGTTAATGTGTCTCTCCTTACTTCTTGTTCTTTTTTTCCATCCAGGTGAGAGACTAATGCAGATGTTCTCTGGGGTTAGGTCGAAATCGAAGGATCAAGGGACCTGGCAATACAGAGTCCAGGAAGCCAGGAAACAGGTAGGTGGCAGGCGAAGAGGCTGAGCGAAAGGGAGGGGGTGGACGGTCTTCAAATAAGACTGCTTTAGAATGTTCTTAAAGGTCACATTCTAATTGTTTGTAAAAAGGAACAGGTGCAGATAATTAACTTGATGAGGCTGCCTTCTAGAAGGTGCTTTAGAATGTTCACAAAGGTTGCATTCTAATTGCTTATAGAATAGAACATGTGCTGATGAAATTGTTGAGGCTGTATTCTAGAAGGTGCTTTAGAATGTTCACAAAGGTTACATTTGAATTGTTTATAGCAGAGAATAGGTGCTGATAATCAATTTGATTAGGATGTCTTCTAGAAGGTGTTTTGGAATGTTCACAAAGGTCACATTCTAATGCCTCAATTTTGATAAATCAGTCCCGTCTTTGGTTATATACACCTTCCCAACCTTTTACCTTCCCTTAAACTAAATCCTCATCCTCACCATCACTTCCAATGATCCCAGTAATACCCTTTGGCCCTAAAATGTAATTCCTCTAGCAAATAACCACTACCTTTGAACATGATGAATCAATCAAAGTATTCACCCTTTGGACATCTAACATTGTTTCAAAATTTGGCAAATCAATTTTGTTCTTATCATTGTTCTCATGAAACACTATATTACCCATATTTTCTTCCGAACATTCAACAATACTTACACATTTGCTTCCACCTTCCTTATAACACTTACTCAATGCTCTTTCCATCCACATTCCACTAAGAGGCTAGGTAGATGCAGGAACGTGAAGGTGACCTCAGACACATCCATACTGCTGTATATGGTGTCTGTTCCGTGGGGGTACTCTTGATGGTAGACGCAGTGGGCAGCAACTTCCGACCCAGGTATTGAGTGGGTCACAGACATGCACTGAATAACCAATAATTGCTGCAATATGTTGGTCTGTTGCCTTGTTATATTTTTAAGTTGGTGGGTGTTTACATTGCATATGTTTTATATTATATGTGTAGTTTATGTATGGTGCTTATGATTTGCATAAACTGAAACAATACCTTATAGTATTGTAGTATTGATTATACTGCTGTAGTAGACATATAAAAGTGGTCTCCCCAGGGTGTTCTCAAATTGTAATTATGCATAATGGAATGTGCTTATTTATTGCACTGCTTGAAAGTCACTTGTTGGGGGGTCCCCGCAAGTACTGGACTTGTTTTTTCACAGTGGGAACTATCTGTTACCGCTTAAATGCCTCTAGAAAGATTGTTTAAGCTACATTCCTTAGGAGAAGCATTTGAAACTGTTCCTTTCAATGGGCATATGTCCACAAATTGCATGCAAAAATTCTCAACCTATTGTATTTCTTAAAATCCTGCTTGAAAAATTGGCCTTCAATGCAAGTTTGGCTTCCATCCCCTATTTGTTTAATGCATCTCTGCGTCCCTTGTACCTTGTCCCTGCCTCTGCTGCACATAAATTACTCTAACTCTCTTAAGTATTTTGGAAACCGTAACTATATTCATTCTAGGAAGCAATTTCTCACATAGCCCCCTCTAATCACATCTATGTCAACAATGTACCACAAAGCAACTGAAGTTGAATGCATGGAATAAGCATGCAAAACTAACCCCAACAACTTATGGACTGACTACTAACTTTGAGCTCCTAGGTAGCATGCTACTCGCCGTACATCATTTCAATGCCTCACATGGGATAGTAAGCCCTATAGAAATGCATTTTTAAACATCTCCTGCAAATTGAATTCCTGCCAAAGAATCCCATACAATTGGCCTGATGTCCTCTGTCACCCATTTCTGTAACCCTTCAGCCTCAAATTATTCACAACTCTTTGTTAATAGGCCATAGTATATTTAACTCTTGTACTACCCTTCACCCTTGAGCCATCATTTTTATAGTAAAGCATGGAGGCTAACAGAAAGCATTTCCTCTTTTTCTCACTTCCTCACCGCAGCATTAATCAAAGTAATGAAGAACATTATAATATTCTACAGCCCTATAAACATCCAGAACATGCAACCATCTTCCTTCTTTGTAGCTGCTGCTCACATACAGATACATTCTGTGTGATTAGATGTTTGCTATGAATGCTAGTGGCATGGTGAGATTGCCTGAGCCTTTGATTTAGGGTGGGCGGTAAATTCCGCTCCGCTCGCGGAATTTGCAAAATTATGGCAATTCTGCATTTCGCGGAGAACGCGGAATCGCCGAAAATTCCACGATCCGCGGAGTTGCGGAATTCATGAGCATGGTCAAGACTAAGCAGGAGGTAGCACTTACTGATTAGCCAGTAGAAAGCACTCCAGTTGAGTAGAGGTATTGCACAAAACGGTGGCATCTTCTTGGACAAATATGCTGGGCAGGATTCATTCTGGCACGATGCTCCTGTCACAAAAATTAAACCTCAACAGGGAGCCCTTACAGATATAAATTAAAAGCAGGTGCCCGAGTTGAAGCTCAAATTCTGTAACTAATGAATCAGCCCAAAAAAATCATGAGCATGGTCGAGTATAAGCAGGAGTGCTTTCTGCCCATATCTGTCGTCAAACCTTAGCTGTAATCCCTGATGGAGGTCTTTGTATCCTTTATGTTCTCGAGCGCAATCCCCGTGCAGTTCCAGTGACCAGGAGGTTCTTTCTCCTCATCTGCTGCTCAGATCGTGCTCTGACCCTTTATAAACAAGAGGCATGTGAACTCGCATAGAAGCTGCCCACCCGTTTGGTCCAGCCTCACATAAACGAACGGAATGCAACGTCTTCCCGCCCTTTCCCCACTATGATAGACAGCTTACTCAAAGGACCCCTGCGCCTTTCCGGCACGTTGGCAAGGTTACAGACACACAAGGTCACAGGAGACAATTCTTCTGGTGTTTTACGCAGCTGTAGTGTAACGGGCGGAACAAGCAATTCCCCGAGCTCGCGGAATTCTGTGTGCTCGCTGAGATTTTTAACGTTTTGCGGAACTTTGCGTGACGCGACTATGCAAATTTTGCCCACCCCTACCTTTGAAGTAGGTGTGAAAGACCTTTGTACTTTACAATTTGGTTTTAGGTGAGGTTTCACTTTGATAGCCTTTCCATTGTTTCAAATGTTAGGAACTAATTATTGTATATTTCATACTCTAGGACTCCTTCATTATTCGAAGGGAATAGGAAAGTAATATTGCAAACTGTTTACCTTCTTTACAACAGACGTGCTAGAGTCTATTACGGTTGGGGATGTTTGAGTTAAGTAGTGTTCAGAACCAATCTAGTGCAGGAAGCTCAGCAGCTGTGTACATCTGCACAATGCATGGAGATGCGCATGCTAACATCAGATAAAGGGAATTTCGGCAAGTCGTGCTTTCTGTATGAGCTTATCTGGTGAAGTCAGTAAGCCATCCATTTTTAAGATTTGGGCTTCTCAGCAGTCGTTAAGTAAGGGTGCCATTTCAGCTTTTTGGGTGTATGATTGTTTAGAAGTGAGGTCAGTTAACGGTCAAACTAACTTTCTTCTGGTCACCAAGAGTCTGAGGATTTTGACTGAATAGATCCTTGTGTGTATTAAGATATTTATGAAATAGACAAATTGAGTGAGTACAGAATACACATTTTGAGAATGTTTGCTGATGGAAGAAATGGGCGATTATGCAATAAAGGAAAGAATTGAAGACAACATTAACAAGATTCGTAGAGCAGAATACTGTTGATATTGGCAGCAGAATGAAGAAAATATGAGAGCTGATTATAAGCTCCCAGCGATTGAGGCAATATTCAGAGGATGAGTGTTTCTATTCAGTAGGAGAAGTTAACATGTATAAGATTGTTTTTAGGAAAATAGACTTCTCAAAAGAAAAACATACTCAGGAAGAGAAGATCTATATTATATGGCGATGAATGGGATGTTTTTGACAATGCTGAGGGCACACATGGTGGGCAGTGTAAAAGCCAAAGAAAAGACAGAATGAGCAGGGAGGTGATACACAAGTATAAGGTAGTGTTTTGTGACAAGCCTTAAGAGAGCACAGAGGTGAAGCTGAGTTGCTTTTCAGATTTGGTGCTTGATGTTCAGGAAAACATGGAGCTGAAGGGACATAAAGGAATGATGCTACACCCGTTATAGAGTGCAGTAAGTTATTATAGAACCACAGCAGTGTCATAACAGCGCTGACCACATCACACTTGTTGGCCACAGTCTATTTGGCACATTCTGACAACTCTCTATTCATTTTCTCAACAAACCCAGTTGTTCAAGGGTGATATAACAAGCTTTTTTGGTACTTCACCCTAACTTTCTGTAGAAAGTATTGCATTGCATGGCTCATAAATTGAACTCAGATGGAATGAATTCCGGAACTTCTTCCATGGCAAACATGTCTTTGAGAAACTCAACTACATTTCAGGCATTTGGGTTGGCTAAAATCCTAACTTCTGGGCACTTCAAATAATAGTCAATTATGAACCACTGCATGCCTATGCTGTGGGTCAAGAGAATTTATCAGACCTAATAGGTCTGTGCCAATTTTTTCCCATGGCAATCTAGGCTACTCAATAGATTTAATGGGAGGTACTCTTGTACCTACTCTTTTCTCATTGCTGGCACATATTGAACAATTCCCTACAACCTCATCCACCTCTTGATCCATTGCAGGCCACCAGAATACCAAAAACAACCTGTGTTTAGTTAAAGTAGCACCCAAATGTTTTTCATTCCACTATTCAAAATTTCTGGTGGAACTAACTTTTTAGCTCATTTTTAGTTTGCATATGTAAACCATCCTCTACAGACAAATCTTCTCCAAATTTCCAAAAAGGTTGAACCACCCACATTACCTGACCTTCTTGTTGCCACCCACCACGAACATACTTTACAAAACATTACAGCCTCCTTTAAAGTCACTTCTGAATTGAAAGCTTCCCTCCATTTTTTTCTGAAATGGAGCTAGCAGATTCAACATCAACACTGGCAATAAAACAGGACTCAGGATCTTCCATGCACTTCTCATTGGTCTCCACCCTCACACTCACTCTCAACTGGGTATCAGGACAGATAGTCTGCTCTTCCGTTCCTCCCCCTTATATATGTACAACATTAAACTGATAATGGAACAATTTGGAAGACAGTCTAGCAATATGTGGTGTATAGCTCTTCGCATTGCGCCCATTAGGTATATATATATATGAGTGGCTTATGAGCAATCAAAAGTGTGATCTTTCTACCCCACAAATATGTTCTGAATTATTCACTGGCCGTACACACCCAAAATGTTTTTTATTAATCACAGAATGTAACATCCCTGCTCTCCTAAGACCTCTACCACTACTACCACATTTATGAGTTAAAATAGTGCCTAAATGCACATTACTGGAATCCACCAGAATGGGACATGGTACAGATGGATCATAGGGGTTAAGTGTCCTCCGACTCATTAAGTGTTTTTCTCTACTAGCTGCATATACAAGGACATCATTCTGATTCTGAAATACAGCATCATTTAGCATCAAACCCATTATTCTTTGAAACACTGAAGTCCCTGATGCTGTATTGGTAAGTGCCAAAAGGATCAATAAAAGCATTAAAATGTTGTGACTGTGGCTCTAACTCAACCTAATGATAAGCTGAAGCAACATCCAACTTAAAGAAACAGCAACATGCCCTGCTCAATATATATTCAAGATCTCATTTATTTTAGGCAAAGGATGTGAGTCAACTGAAAGTTCATGACCTACACTCATGAGATCAACACAAACCAACTCTGAGTTCATCCAAATGCTTACAGGCCACTATCAAGGGAAAAAGAAAAAACAGAGACTCTGTATGCTCAGTAATTCTTTGCTTACAGAAAGTGTAATAAGCCACTTATTGGATCCCAGATGATTCCAATCGGGCAACGATGCTCATTTCTAATCTTCCAGTGACTTGCCTTCAGTTTATAAGAGGAGACACTGCTCCGGTGGCAAATCCCACAGGGCAGGGTGTTGGGATGGAGAGAGCGTGTAGAGTGAAAGATGCTGTGGCTCGTCTACTTGACCCCAACACTGCAACAGGCATTCACACCAGTTTGATGAATGGTACCGGCAGATATAGTACCTATAAACAAACAAATAATAAGGCTTTAGTCTCGCATGAACTCTATCTCTTAAGGTATCACCTCACAAAAGCTTTTCAAATCTCAACCAACCTTTGTTTTTGTTGTTGTTTTGTTTTCATTTACATTGTCCGTAGAGGCTCCTTTACCACAATTTTCAAAACTGTAGTGAGTATGATTTTAGCATCAAACCCACAAGCAAATTTGGATGGGGTTAGCTTCACCCAAGTCCTCTCTGGCACAGCCCTGCAAACAGTATGTACAAGTTGAACAAAAACGCTGGTTAGCTTTGTTTGCAGCACGGTGTTGCGACTGAGCTCAGCCTGTGTCTCTCCTTTTCTTCTTCTTCTTTTTTCCATCCAGGTGAGAGACTAATGCAGACGTTCTTTGGGGTGAGGGTGAAACCAGAGGATTAGGGGAGTTGGCAAGACAGAGTCCAGGAAGCCAGGAAACAGGTAAGTGGCAGGCGAAGAGGCTAAGCGAAGGGGAGGGGGTGGACGGTCTTCAAATAAGACTGCTTTAGAATGTTCTTAAAGGTCACATTCTAACAGGTGCAGATAATTAACTTGATGAGGCTGCCTTCTAGAAGGTGCTTTAGAATGTTCACAAAGTTTGTGTTCTAATTGCTTATAGCAAGGAACAGGTGCAGATGATTAATTTGATTAGGCTGTCTTCTAGAAGGTATTTTTGAATGTTCACAAAGGTCACATTCTAATGCTTATAGCAAGGAACAGGTACAGGGGATTAATGTGATGAGGGTTGTCTTCCGGAAGGTTTACATGGAGGTCATCAATGCCGGTTGCTTGATGCTTATTCTGATGGATTTTCTGAATGTTTCCGTGGCGCCTGAAACCTGACCTTGCATGTGCATAGTAAAACGTTTGTAAAAGCTAAGAAACTTTAACAAACCGGGAAACACCAGCTGCAACTAGCTATTACCAACAGCATGTTATATAGTCAAATGTCTGGGTAAAAGACGTTTGTTCATTTATTGAGTCACGCCGTTAAATTGTGATAGTCAAGCGAGGTGAGCTGTGGCAGGAATCTTGACACAAAGCATCTTCAGTTGTGCCTCTGGGTCGCCCCTTATACTAAACGGTACACCCCTCAGTTTGTGGTTAACAAGTAACTGCCATATTTTATTCTGATTCTGTGTTTAAATCCAGTGATATTCCTAACCTATTGGCAGACACACACAGAAACTTCTCAAGTAAGTTCTCAATAGCTCAAGCATCCTGAACAACAAGTACTTGAACCTTTGTTCCAGGCTTCAATAACATTTCAAAAAGCCCTTGATGATACCTACCTAGAATGTTTAGCCTCTTGACCGCTACACTTGCCAGCTACATATACCTTCCCTTGTATTCGCCTACATCTGAACGTTAAAACATCTGCAAAAAAAATCCATCAGTACGATGCTCCTTCCCTCATAAGAGACAGGAGCCCCCTTCAGGTGGCTGAAGTTTCCTTCTATTACCATGTCTCCTCAAAAAACTCTTTAGTAATCTCAAATATTCTCACAACTAAGTCTACCAAAAGGTTCAGAGTTTAATCTTCTACAGAAATGTCCACATACGGATCATCATCCGATTGTCCAACTAGAAGCACATCATGTAGTTCACTTTAAGTTGAATCAACACCCCAAGCTGATAAGGACTAGTCATCCACTACATTGACTCTTTCAGCAGACTTCTTGCTACTCTGACACCCCATTGCATATTGTCCCACTTTGTTACAATATCGGTAATGGATCAAGGACTCGTTGAAAAGAGACTTGCTCAGAAGCAATCCGCTCCTTTAACTTACTAACAAGTTACTAAAAGTAGCATGTGTAAAATTAATGCGCACCACACAAACATGCGGGTTAGTGAAGTGTGCTTATGTGTTTACTAACGTGAATAATATGAACGGACTAAAACTGCTTTAACAGGGAAATCTTTACTACGCATGCATCAATTGCATCTATGCAATATGACGGGTAATGCTTGGAGGGAATTTCTTGCGCATGTGCAGAAGGTACAAAAATGGCATCTTAAAAGACTCACGTGCATGGCATCTGCTTTGCTGAAAAGATAACAAGCTATTTCACTAATGCTAATGCGGGGAAAAGTATTATTAAATAAAGGGGAATAGAGTACAGATGGGTAGTATACAGTGAAATCATTTATTTTTTAAAGTAACATTTGTCTTTTTGACTTTATCATTAGTGCGCATTTGGGCCTCTCGTGTGTATCTGAAGTAAGCTGAGCCATGTGACAATTGTGCATGTCTTCTGAAAGTGAACCCAGAAGGATGACTCGGAGTTTGAACAAAAGCCAAGGTAGCAAAGTGTCCTAGCCTGAGAACGGATGGTGAAAAGTTCAACAGAGTGGACTTACATATTGAACTATTAACAAATGTTGCAAATGAAATGTGAATGTGGGTGGGAAATAAAGTTTATGAGTAAAAATTAAGGGGATGGATTTATGAACAATGGTTTAACTGAATTAGATGACATGTAAACATGGTGTGATGATCTTCCACCCTTGCCTGACCAATTAGATTTTGTATTTTTATGATATTGAAACTTTAGTGGGTGGTACATGAAGAACGAAAGGTATAATTGAGATAGCTTTAGTTAGTTAATCAGATGAAGATTGGCGGAATGCTGCAGAGCTCAGGATGCTGTCGGTGTAGCGAGTGATGCTGATGCTGGGAGAGATGCTATGAGATGCTGATGAAGAATCGAATGCAGAGGCTGAAGTACAACTTTCTATCCTAATTCAATTGGGTTAGATCAGAAGATCGCAGCAAAATCTATAGGAGGAAGAGAGTGTCAGAGAGGGGTGCGGCGCAATCGTCGGTTCTAGAGACGTCAACTTTCCTGTCCTGAATCCTGCCCTGAAGTCTTTGTCATCTGACCTATCCCGGGGGACCCTTACCAGCCCTTTGGCTAGGGGGTTGGTCTTCACACCATTCTTGGTAATTATAATTTTCGTGTATTTGCAGATGTTCTTTTCTCTCTATTCTCTCCTTTCTGAGCATAAGTCATTGCATGAGTTCGAAGTATGTGTTTGATTAATTGAATTTTCTCTGCTACGGATGATGGTGTCTGTACTGTGTTTTTGAAGTGGTTCACATGCATTTAATTTAGATAAAGACTTAAAACGTTCCTGAGTCTGTGGTTTTTTACTTTGAAATATATAAAAGATAGAATTTTGTTCATTATCACCAACAATTAGTTCAACTAATGGTCCATCGACCAGAGGAAAGAACTTTTTGATCAGTGAAAGGTTAGTTAGGAATAATGAATAACTAATCCTGATTTTGTGATCACACATATAAACTTTGACTCCAGCGGTTTACTCAATTGTGTGTGTTTATGGGCCCAGGTGAGTATATGGTAGAAGAGTATCTGTTGTTGGTACGCCGCTGGATCAGTTTTCTGGTAGCAGAGTTATGGTTATTATTGACTAGTTTGGTAATGAGTATTGATTATTGATTATTGATTTATGTTTAACAAAGTGTTTTATGTTGTCCAGAATCCCTGGGAAATGAATAGCAGGTGGTGACAGAAGCCACACTGCAGTGAGGTTACTCGTCTGTTGGAATAATACTGATAAACTACGTAGGGCTGGCAGTATTAAACTAGGGACTATTTCGTATATAAGTTGAGAGTGAGTGATAGCAGAGAGTTCACTGGTGAAACTTTGGTCTTATTTCCTTGCAAGGGTAACACTGAAGGAGTAACAGGTTCTTCCGAGCTTGAATGAAGGGTAAACAGGTTTTTACTCGCAGTAGAAGAGGAGCAAATCTGAGACTCCAGAATAAGTTGAAATGTATCCTTTGTTTAGTGGAACAGGCAGAGTAGCGAATGTTTTTATGTTGTTTTTAACGAAGAATTTAAAGAAAAGTATTAAGAAACAAGTTTTCGTATTACCTTGTGAAGGGAGGGTCAGTCGCCGGAGTTGTACTGATGTCACAGAGAGCCGCTCTGGGATTGGTTGAAACAGCGGGCGTGAGACAGAAACAGATTGTAAAGGAGGAGTCAGTAGTAAGGAGCAATACTGATGTCACAAAAGGCCACGCTAGCATTGGTCAGACCACGAGCGTGAGCCTGAGTCTGATTAATTGAATAAGATAGAAGCCGCGCTAGGATTGGTCGAAAGAGAAATTGTATGTTGGATTCTGATTTGACTGCTGGTGTGAGTCATACAGGTAGTAGAATTCAAGGGTTTGCAGAATTTTCTTTCATTTATCGCTCTTCCAGAATGTATGGAGAAAGGAGAAAAATGTTGTTAATAAAGAAAATTAAGAATTTCTTTAAGAAAGATGAGCCTGTGTTGACTAGAGAGGGAATTCCTATTCCGCCACCGAAAATGCTTTTTTTATGATGATGGAAAGAGGATATCATACTTGTGTGTGGTTGGAAATTTGGATAGAATATACGAAAGGTAATGAAGTGCTAGCTTTTCCTGAAAATGGTACGTTTAAGGGGATAATTCTTCACAATTAATTTGAGGATGAGAATGAATGATTTGGAACCAAGACCTAGGTTAACCCAGTATGAGGCTTTAGAAGAATGGGAGACTGGGTCATATGTATGAGAGCAATACAGAGGTGGGATATATAAAGGATTTTTTCCCCGATATTTGCGTGAGTCACGTGAAGGTCAGATCAAGCAATGGAGAAGAGTCATGGTATCGGAAGGTTTATACCCAGTATTAATGGTTGACGAACAGTCAGGAAGCAAGTGTAAGGAGAAAACAAAAAACATAAATGTGACAGGATAAGGTGAATCAGATGACGAATTGTTGGAGGATATGTTAACTAAAAATCCTCCACCCTACCAATAAGGACCCAGTAGAGTCACCCCAAGTGCACCGGTAATGGGAACACCCTTAATACCTCAAATCTTACATGATACATCAGTTAATAGGGTGCTTCAAGATAAAGAAAGAGAAGCATTAAATAGGAATAGAGAGGAACTAATACAGAAAATAAATCAATTGGATATGAACACTGAAGCATTGACAGTACCAGTGGCTATAGGTCCTGTTATCTCATTATATGGAGATAAAATGAGTTGCCCAAAACCCCAAGAAAGAAGGTCTATGGTACCTTCAGGAACTAGAAGCTCAATAGCAGTCACCCCAGAAGATTTGGAGAGGTGGGTACAGGGAATAGAAAAACAAAGCTCAACACCAAAAAGTTTAGATATTTACAAATTGAAAGTGGAATTGGAAGAAATTATGGGAATGTGGGAATAGATAGGTTGAATCTTTACAATGAGGAGTTGTTGTTTATATGTAGGAGCATAACCAGAAATGCAAAATTGTTTCATGAGAAATTGACAGAGCTTGCTTCAGAAACTGGAGTGGATATAGGGAGATCAAAATTGTTACAGAAACCATACAGAGTGGAGTTTACTGATAAGAATTTGGAGAATATGAATGTGTCTGGAAGAAAACTACAGATAAAAGAGTTAATGGACATTTTCCAACAGTGGGGAGGCATTGACAAGTGGAGAACTAGGGGGCAAGAAAGGAGGAAGCACAGGCAAAGGAAGCATCATCTGCATTCTTGTTGAAAGAAACAGAAAAGGCAGAAAGGTTGTGTCCCATGAGAGAGGTTCCTGGTGGTGGATGTGTTCATGTTCCATGGAGCAGACAGGATACTTTGTCATTTTCAAACAATTTCCCCAGGTTAAGAGAGAAGCCCATTGAATGGCATAAACAGGTTGAAAGATTTGTGAAAGTTTCGAAGGTTCTGTTGAAGGATTTGGATGGTTTGTTTGATATAGTGGTACCTAATGTAAGATCACAGTTGATTGGCCAAGTGAGGAGTATGCTAGAGACTCAAAAACAGGAGCACCTTCAGATGAGGTGATGAAGAAAGTGATTACTTTTCTTAAAGGGAAAATCGCTCCTAAAGAAACAGATTGGGTGAAGATAGATAGAACAACTCAAGAGCCAAATGAGTCTGTACATGCATATTAGGAGCGGTTGCTACAGGTGTTTAAGCAGTATATTGGCTTTGAGAACATTGGTGATAAGGATATGGGACATTTTGTGTATCGGTTTGTGTGTGGTTTGAAACCAGAGATTAGTCAGATGATTCAGCAGCACATGTTGTGCTGGCAGAGCAAGTCGATAAATGAGATTTTGAATTATGCAAAGTATTGCGGGGAGGATATTGAATCAAGGCACAAGTGAAATTGGCAGAACAGCAGGAAAATAAATTAAATACCCAGACTGATAGTCAGGTGAAAGAGCAGAATCAGAATGATCAAGTGGCAAATGATAGTAAAGTAAGAGGACGAATGAATAGAGAGGAAGCAAAGAAAAAGTTTCCATGTCATGCGTGCGGAAAACTTGGACACTGGAAGAACGAGTGTAAGAGCGTTCAAAATATTAATGGGCCAAAACCAAAATTTAAATCCGCAGATGCAGAATTAAGTGATTATGAATCAGCCGCAGAAGGTAGTTAATCCACAGTATCAGGTGCCACCAGCTCCTATGCCAAACTTTGTGAACCAGCAAAAATACAATGTGGAGACGGATTTCAAGGAGGAAGTGGTAAGAAAAATTATGTGGTTTCACAAGATCTTTTATACAGAATAATGATGACGAGATGAATTATTTGCAATGACGGTGCCTGAGGGAGGAGGAAGAGGAGTGCGTGCTTGGCGCATCCTTGCCGGTAGATCAGTCAGGTCCATTTATTCATGGGAAAGTGGAAGGTAGTGAGATCACTTTTCTATTGGATACTGGTGTTACCTGGTCTACTGTGAGAACAGCAGACATCCCAAACCTACCCCTCTCGGGAGAATACATCCAAGTAGTAGGAGTGTCAAATCAACAGATTAGAACCCCAATCACAAATGCAATGTAAGTACATATCGGAAACTTTAAAGACATGCACCGATTCATAGTTTGCGATTCCAGTCCAGCAAATCTATTGGGAAGGGATCTACTGTGCAAAATGAATTGCACAATCTATTTCACACCGGATGGTGTGGCTTTCCAAACCCCTGATGAAGACATTGTATACAAAGTAATGCTTGCTAAGCAAGGTACTGAAGTAGATGAAATGTATTCATTGATGACTGAAAATGAATTACCAGAAGAGTGAAGAACCACAGTGAACCCAGACATGTGGGATTTTACAGGACAAGATATTGGGTTGATGGCAAATGTAGATCCAGTGAAAGTGATGGTGAAGGAAGGTGCAGTTTATCCAAACACACGACAATACAAAATGAGTCCAGAAGTGAAAGCAGGAGTTGCTCCAGAAATTGACCAAATGATTAAACAAGGCATTTTAAAAGAAATAATGAGTAGTCCTTGTAATTCGCCAATAATAGGACTTAACAAGCCTAGAGGAAAATACAGGATAGTACAGGATTTAAGAAAGATTAATACAATTGTGGTGCCGTGTTGTCTAGTAGTGCCAAATCTAGCAGTGATTCTTTATCAGATACCTTGGAATGCAGGTTCGTTTGCAGTAATTGATGTATGCCAAGCCTTCTTTTCTATTCCTTTGCACCTATACAGCCAATATTTATTTGCATTTAACTTCGAAGATCGTGTCTTGGCATGGTGCCGAGTTCCTCAAGGGTATACAGAGAGTCCCTCGATTTTTAATCAGATCCTGAAAAAGTGTCTAGAGAAATTGGTTATGCCTAGAAATTCAGTTCTGGTTCAGTACATTGATGACCTACTGGTGGCATCAAGATCACAAGAGAATTGTGTCACTGATACAATTGCCTTGCTGAACCATTAAACCGAAGGAGGACACAAGGTGTCTCCAGAGAAATTGCAGTTTTGTCAGCAAGAAGTTAAATATTTAGGCCACAAAATAGAAAGAGGAGTTAGGAAAGTAATCCCAGAAAGAATAAAAATAATCAGGCAAATGCAACTACATCAGACACAAAGAGAGGTAAGAATGTTTCTCAGAGTAGTTGGGTACTGTAGGCAGTGGATTATTGGGTTTTCCCTGCTGGCAAAACCATTGATTCAGGTAACTCGAAAAAGAGCAAAGGACCCAATTGTCTGGAATGATGAGGGCGTGGAAGCATTTGTAAAATTGCGAAATTGTTTGTGTGAGGCCCCTGCCTTAAGCATGCCTGATTATACGAAAGAATTTGCACTGTTCTGTTGTGAGAGAGAAAGTTGTGCACTTTCAGTCTTGACTCAAAGACATGGATTAAGCCGACGTCCAGTAGCATATTTTTCTGCTACTTTGGATCCTGTGGCTTCAGCTTTACCTGGCTGCTTAAAAGCAGTAGCTGCAACTTGTGTGAGTCTGGAACAAAGTGAATCGATTGTGATGGGACATCCAGTCAAAGTTTATGTCCCACATTCAGTTGCGGTTCTTTTAACAAGAATTCAAACACAGCACCTTACCCCTAATCGGATGAATAAGTATGAAAGAGTGATTCTGGGAGCAAAAAATGTGACAATAATAAGATGTACAATGATGAATCCTGCCACATTATTGCCAGACCCATGTTGGGAAGAAGTGAAAGATGAAGTGGATCATGATTGTTTGGATGTGATTGAGATGTGTACCAAGCCCCGTCCTGACAGAAAGGAAGAACCCCTGAAAGAGCTAGATCATTAACTATTTGTAGATGGCTCATGCCTGAGAACAGAGGGAGGAGGACTCAGTGCAGAGTATGCTGTATGTAAAGTAAACGGGGTCATTGAAGCATCCTGTTTACCTTCAGTCAAGTCAAGTCTGCACAAGTAGCTGAATTGGTGGCCTTAACAAAGGCATGCAAAATTGGGAAAAATTGGAGAATAACCATATTTACTGATAGTCAATATGGTTTCGGGGTTGTGCACGACTTCGGCCAGCTCTGGATGCAGAGGGGATTTCTGACTTCTTCAGGATCTTCTATCAGAAATGGTAAAAATGTGAAAGAATTGTTGGAAGCAATACAATTACCAAAATAAATAGCAGTGGTCAAGTGTGCTGCTCACCAGTCAGGAAATGACTATGTGGCGGCAGGTAACAGATACGCTGACCAAATTGTGCAAGAAATAACATGGCCCTGTACAGAAAAGTTGAAACAAGTGAAATCAGCTTCCAACGTATGTTGTTCTCAGCTCTAGAAACATGGGATGAGGTTAGACAGTTGCAGGATGAAGTTGAGGTAAGTGAAAAGGAAATCTGGATAAAATCAGGCTGTGAGAGAAGGACAGAAGATGATGTATAGGTATATACTTTTGGCAGACCAGTTATGCCAGACTGCCTACTCTCTCAAATGGCAAGAATGTATCATGGAGACACACATGTTGGTAGGAATGCAATGATCAGACTATTCAGACAAAATTGGTACAATCCAAAGTTTAGGGTAGTCGCAGAGAGTCTTTGCCAGAGCTGTTTAATCTGTCAGCAGCAAAATCCAGGCAGGAAGACAGTGGTCAGTTGGGGAAAAATTGGAAAAGCAGAAGGACCATTCACGAGATTGCAGCTTGTCTTCATAAAGTGGCCTCCAAGCAACGGAATGAAGTATGTCCTTGTCATAGTGTGCTTGTTTTCACGATGGGTGGAAGCATACCCCACAAGAAGAAATTATAGCCTTACAGTTGCTAAGCTACTGTTGAGAGAGTTGATACCTCGTTTTGGTTTTCCAGTCACTTTGGAATCAGATAGAGGACCTCATTTTAATAATGAAATAATTAGTTTAATCTGTGGAGCATTCAAGAATGAACAAAAACTGAACTGAGCATACCGCCCAGAGGCTTCTGGAGTGATTGAGCAATTAAATGGCACAATCAAGTCAAGGTTAGGGAAAGTGTGTGCATCCACATAACTAAAATGGCCAGATGCATTGCTTCTTGTGTTGATGGGGCTCCAAAGTATTCCTGACAGAAAAACGGGATTGAGTCCACATGAAATTCTCATGGGAAGGGCAATGAGACAAGCATTTATTCCTGGACATAAGTTGATAATGATAACTGATGATCTGGTATTGGACTATTGCAAAGGATTGGCTGACCTAGTGTGTTCTGTCTCTCACCAGGTTGGAGAAGACGCAGTTGCCAGACAGCCAACGCAAGCGCATTATTTGAATCCTGGAGACTAGGTGGTAGTGACGAAACACGCCAGAAATTTGTGCTTAGCACCCAAGTGGGATAAACCACGTCAAGTATACTGCGCACTACTACATCAGTGAAGTGTGCAGGTTTACCCAATTGGATTCATGCAAGCCATACTAAAAGAGTTCCAGGCCCCACTGAAGAAGAACAGCAACTGTTTGAAACAGTTGAGACAGCTGAAGGTTGTGAACTCGAAGAATCTAGAGTGATAGATTCTGAAGTGATGGATGAAGAACTACCAAGCACATGTCAGAGGGAATGGGTACCAGTGATTGACATACCTGAAGTTGTTATTCAAACAGGAAGAAGAACCAGATTAGAGAGACAGGAAAGTAGTGAGGATCAGATCGGTGTAGAAGAACACGCTTAGGAAGAAGTGAACAGAGCTACTCAAAACCCTGAGCAGGACCAGACAGGGAAAAAAGAACAGACTCAGGCAAACAGAACTATTCAAAGACCTGAGCATGGCTACACAGGAAAAGAAGAACACATTCAGGCATCAGAGGAAGAAATTGTAGTGAGACCTGAACAGGACCAGTTAGGAGAAGAAGAACAAGTTTGGGCAGAAGAAGAAGATCAATTTGAAATAAGACCCGAACAGGATCAGATAGAAGAAGAAGAATAGGTTCAGGTGGATGAAATAAGACCTGAACAGGAACAGGTAGAGAGTAATTCAGAAGAAGAAGAACGGATTGTGTCTAGAAACTCTGAAAATAAAAGAACTTTAGAAAAAGACGAAGAGGGTGAAAGTGCAGTTCAGATTAAAAGGGTCAGAAAAGGTGACAACTTGCCAGGTGGAGTGAAAAGATTGATATACTATCTGAGAAAAACAAGAGAAAGACCAGAGCAAGTGAATGAGGTTACTAACCAGACACAGTCTAAAAAGTGGATTGTGAGAAACACTCAAAGAAGCCCAATACTGAAAATGTTGAATAACAAATACAAGGGCCCTGAGTGGACATATATAATATTAGAAGAGTTTGAAAATCTAGATTTGAGTAAGGAATCAGAAGAAGAAGAAGTAGATGCTACACAGATTGATAAAAGAAAAGTGGGACCACCTTAAAAATAATAGTCTGTATTTTAGGTGAAGAAAGAAAAAGAAGAGACATCTTCTTAGATTAACATGGCGCAAAATGAAGTCACTGAGCAACCAAAATGTAGTTATAAACGAAGATGCTGTAGAGTTTGCATATGTAGTATTTTGTTAGTAATCTCAGTATGGCTATTTCTAACAGTAGCGGTTCCCTATTTCATGATAACAAATAAGAAGAATGATACAGATACTAATCAGAAAACAGCTACCTTAAAAGGAGATAGAGTAGAAATAGAAGCAGCAGATGAGAAAGTTTTACATCACACAGTATTAGATAATGATACGTCTTTAAATGTTTTCACAAAATTATTATTTCAGTATATAGATACAATGGTGATTAGCGATTGTTTTTTTTATAACCAATTTTATTGATTTTAGGTTGCAACAAGGAATATAGCACCATTCAGGAGTACATTGTAGAATGCAAGGCAGAGACACAAACATATCACATTGGCATTTAAAGGCAGACATACATAGGGCCGATATCGGCATACCCATTCCCATTCTAGTCAGCGCATCAGTCCAGTTTAGTCCTCTATCACTCCAAACCATTTGCCCCACATTCGACGAAATTTCATAGGACAACCTCTGGCCACATAAAGAGGCCGTTCCTGCGCGGCACACCAGTCCACTCCCCTGCGCCAGTGCGCCAAAGTAGGTGCAGCAGTGTTCAGCCAGTGAGCTGCAATGTCCCTCTTGGCCACTGTTAGTGCTGTGTTAAAAAAGAGCTTCTCAGCCATGGGCCATCCAGCCCCTCGGTGATGCCCAGGATAACGTGTATGGGGTCAAGGGGGACCTTCCAGCCCAGGACCTCAGTGAGCTCCCCGGTTACGGATTCCTAGTACCTCAGAATTGCAGGACATAGCCATACCATGTGATAGAAATCTGCCTGGGGACAGGAAGCACCAGGTTGAAGCCCCGCATGGTGGAGACACAACGGTGTAAGATAGACAGTGTGTAAAAAAATATATTTGAACTAGTCGAAGCCTCGCTGAAACTGCAATTATTTTAGGAGCCATCAAGGCGTCTCTCTCCAGTCAGCGTCCTCCAGGGCCCCAAGCCAACGCTCCCACTTGTCCCGGAGTCGAGATAGGGAGTTGGGGGTGTTGTTTGTAAGGGAGCAGTAGATACTGGAGATTCCTCCTTTCCCCAGGTTGCCAGTCATGACCTGAGCTTCGGGTGGGCTATATTCGGCAAAGGAAGTGCCGTCTGATATATAGGAGCGGAGGGCATGACGCAGCTGCAGATATCTAACGAACTGAGAAGAGTGGAGGGAGTGCCGGGCCTGTAAGTCCTAGAAAGAGTGTAGGTGGGTTCCACTTCAGACAACTTCCAGTAGGGAGATCCCAATGAGATCCCAGGGCCGCAATCCCGAAAGAGAAGCAACCTCCCGGAGTCTGGTGCCGCACCACAAGGGGGTATACTGGGTCAACTTGTCCGACCAGCGGGTATGGTGCAGGGAGGCCCGCCAGGCCAGGAGTACTCCACGTGTGACCTCAGGGAGAGCTTGGGAAACAGCGTCCCTGTACAGCATCCCCTAGATAGCAGAAAAACCTAGGGTGTGCAGTTCCAGACGGTACGCCGGGTCGGACCAGCCTCCATTAAACCAATCATGCACAGTAAGGAGCCGAGTCGCTAAATTATAAAGATACAGGCTCGTCATCCCAAGACCTCTACGTCAAAGAGGGAGATCCGGCATTGGGCCAGGGCCAGCCTGGGCCTCCGCCCTCCCCATAAAAACTTAGTGGCTAAACTATCCATCTCACGAAACCAAAACCTGGAGAAAGAGAGGTGTGTATTCTGGAGCAAGAATATAAATCTAGGTAAAATCATAATTTTAAATAGGGCTATTTTGCCCAGAGGGTTCAGTGGTAGTGTTCGCCATTTAAGGAGGTCTGCGAGGAAATGAGTAACCAGCGGGGTGACGTTAAGCGACCAGGCGAGGTCGGGGAGAAGGGCCACCCAGACCCCCAAGTACTTGAAAGACTGCCGCCGAAGAGGGATCGTCGACTGCCAGTCAAAGTATTCTCATGACAGGTGAAGGGGAACCAGAACGGACGTGGTCGGGTTTAACTGGACACCTGAGGTGCGCTCAAAGAGGTCCAAGGCCTGGAGGCAACGGGGTCCCGATTGAGCAAGGTCCACCAGAAACAGCAGCACATCATCCGCATAGAGCGCGATCTTGTTCTCCTCAACGCCGGGCCACTTCCACCCGGTGAGAGAGCGGTCCGAACAAATAAGGCAAGCAAGGGGCTCCATTGCCAAAGCAAACATAAGCGGTGAGAGGGGGCACCCTTGCCTCGTGCCTCTTCTAATAGGGAAGGGACGGGACAGAGCCCCATTGACGAGGACCTGCGCCCGGGGCTGACAATACCATGTCTTCACCAGCTTGCGGAAAGGGATTCCAAAGCCCATCTCTTCCAACACCGCCTCCAGGTAACCCCAGTCAACTGAATCAAAAGCCTTCTCAAAATCTATGAGAAGGAGAGACAAATAGGGGGACAGCAAGTGTCGATTTGCGAGGGCAAGGTGATGCCGTCTAAGGCAGTGTCTGGTCCCTCTGAGAGGCATAAAGCCGCATTGGTCCGGATGGACCAGACTGGCCAGGTGCGGTCTTATGCGGTTGGCCAGGACAGAGGCGAAGATCTTAAGCTCATTGCTAATAAGGGAGATGGGCGGTACTCCGAGCAGCAGCTCGAGGGGGGCTGAGGCTTAGGGATCACTACAATGGTGGCTAGGTCTGTCTCTGGACAGAAGGAGCCGCAACCCGCCGCTTGACGGTACATCGCCACTAAAGGCGAGACCAGGGTGTCTCGGTAGGACGCATAAAACTCTTGGGGGAGCCCATCTGGTGACAGTGGCATAGTAAGCAGCGAAGCAATGGGCCACTGCCGTCAGGGCGCTGTGGATCTCGCCATCCGTATCGATCACCTCTGGTATTATACGGTTGGCCATAGGGTAGGTGGCGAGTCGATGGAGGAGCTTCCCGTTTTTATCTCCCCAACCATATACTCGGGCTACAGAAGATCGCCAAAGCAATTTGGCAGCCTCCAGGGAGGTCTGTCTGATTTAATCTCTCAAGAACGCAAGCCCCCTGTCCTAAGCCTCAGTCCTGTCCTTAGGGGACAGCGTCTCCAGCTGGGCGGCCTGCGCCTCTGGAAGTGTGAGCTGGGAATCACGCGCCGTATGGGTCAGTTTGAGTTGGCCTTTGGCAAAGCCCCGAATGGTGGCCTTCCCGGTCTCCCAAAGGGTACGAGACGAGGACACTGAATCTTGATTAGTGGTGAAGTAGAGGCGAAGCTCGGTACCTACTTGCTCTTTGAACTTTTCATCCTGGAGAAACCAGGCGTTGAGTCGCCAGATCAGGAGTGAGGATGGAGGGAGAGTGCCTATGTGCAGCATCATCGGAGAATGATCCGACAAGCCCCTGGGGAGGATAGTAATAGCTTGGATCGTTCGGCAGTCCTGGGCCGGCAGGAAAACATAGTCTATGTGCGCGTGGGTGTGGTGGGAGGCTGAGGTATGGGTGTATTGTCGGGCTTTCGGGTGCCAAAGTCTCCAAGCATCCCCGAGACCCAGGCTGGCAGCCCAGGCTGAGAGGAGGCCGGATTGGGCAATCCTAGAGGCGGAGGGGGCGAGGGGGTGCCAAGGCCGGGATCCATAACCGCGTTAAAATCCTCCCCAATAACAGTCATTCCCAAGGGCAAGACAGCAACCGTGGAGGTGAGTCTTAGGAGTGTAGTGGGCAACAGGGCGGGAGGAGAATAGACAGCCAACAGGTTAAGAGGGCGGTCCCCAAGGGTCCCCTCCAGGAGGAGGAAGCATCCCTGAGGGTCGTGCGTCACTCTACGTGCCACCTGAGGAAGAGTGTGACGCATCAAAACAGCCACTCCAGTCGCCCCCTACTGAAGAGATTAGAAATTGTTACATGTGTATGAAATTACCAGCGTCAGTATCAGAAGGAGTTACATACCATCATTTACCTTTAACATATGGAATTTCATGTAGTGTACTAGCAAGTCTGTTTTATGAAACAGGAAAACGTCAGTATTAGTATTCAAACTTAGACGTAGTATTCTCAGAACTTCCTATTTGAAAGAATATGAATCCAGTATTTAGTAGTCAAGATGCACAGTTTATGGGTGAATTTTTCCTAACAATTAAATCATTGGATATAGTAAAGGCACACAGGAATAACCTAACATGTATATTACGTGAAGAAGAAAAAGTGTTTATTGTATTTAGTTGAAGAAAGGAGACAGGATTTTAGAAAGAAATCTGCTGAACAGAAAACCCATGTACCTCCATGGGCTGAGAAAGAGGGAATTTATACAGCTGGCAAGGCTCATGCTGCGATGTCCCTAGACTGTGTGAAGAAAGGGAAAACCTGCCTCCATAGACTAAAGACTGATTATAATAACATATTTATTTGTTCCAGTGAATATGAACATAACTTCCTAATTTTGGGAGGTTGGGGACTAAAAGGGGGAACTGATCCAGTATTTCCTGGGGTTTACTACGTGTGTGGGAATAATGCTTATTATAAGTTGCCTGCACGGTGGTACAGAAGTTGTTACTTTGGGATAATATTTCCAAAAATGAACCATGTAAAAAAAAAATTACTGGAAACAATGAAAACACTAATGGACTAACACGAAGAAAGAGAGATAGTTTTTCAGAAATAGTAGGTGATATATTTGGTGCATTGATACCTCAGTGGGAGTCATTCTGAATTCACATAGAATTTGCAAACTGTCGACAGTAGTTAATAGTCTCTCGACTGATACTGCTGTGGATTCCTTGATGATAAATACAGAAATGGTTGCAATTAGGTCTATGGTTTTACAAAATCGACTTACGCTTGATATCTTATTAGCAAAAGAGGGCGGAGTCTGTAGAATGATGAAAGTGCAACATTGTTGTACTTACATTCCTGACAAAAGTAATGAAATTAGGGGGGTATATTAAGAATATTACAAAACTCCATGAAAACTTGAAGCCACTGGAAGTTGACAGTGTATGGGAAAGATTAACAAAGAGTATTACTTCAATAGGGACTTGGTTTACTGATTTAGGGAAAAGTATTTTAGGTCAAATAATCCTTCCAGTAGTTGGTATAGTAATAATAGTTTTAGGAATAATAATTTGGTGTAAATGTTGCAGAAACAAAGGAAAAGGAAGAAAATATGAAGTGAATGGGAAAGGAAAGAAAAGAAAGAGGGAATACGAGGAGCTCCAAATGGAGGAAATGAAAGGGAGAATTTATCAAAAAAGATGAGAGACTTAGAGAACAAAGGTGAAGATGAGAAGGCAAAAGAGGAGAATGAAAATGAGAAATACTGAAAGTTGGCATCTGGTTAGGGATGGGTAATTTTGTGATGGCTCAAATGCCATCAGAGAGCGGATTGATGGAGCAAGGACTAGTAGAATAAAGACTTGCTTAAAAGCAATCTGCTCCTTTAACTTACTAACAAGTTGCTAAAAGTAGTATGTGTAAAATTAATGCGCACCACACAAACATGCAGGTTAGTGAAGCTTGCTTATGTGTTTATATTCGCGAATAATATGAACGAAGGACTAAAACTGCTTTAACTGGGAAATCTTTACTGCACATGCGTCAACTGTATCTACCCAATATGACGGGTAATGCTTGGAGGGAATTTTATGCGCATGAGCAGAAGGCAATAAAATGGCGTCTTAAGAGACTCGTGTTCATGGCATTTGCTTTGCTGAAAAGAAAATGAGCTATTTTACTAATGCTAATGCGGGGAAAAGTATCAATAAATAAAGGGGAATTGATTAGAGATGGGTGGTATCAGTGTTCCCACGAACGCGCGCGCCTGCGCGCCCGCTCTCCTCAGTGACCTGGAGCGCGCACAGCTGTGTCTGTGGCGCGCACATCCCCGAGAGCATTCGTGCTGCCGCTGCATTTAGCAAGTGCTCCCTCTTGCTAAATGTCTTTTGTTTTCTAGAGTGCGGCTGTAAACAAAAGCACAAATCTGCCCGCAGCCAAACTCTAGAAAACAAAAGAAATGCAGAAACACAGCGTGTGCTTTTAGAATCACTTAGAAGCACACACTGCGTTTGTAAGCTTGCTGCATTTCTTCTCTAGATAGAGCTGGGCTGCGGGGTGATAGTGTGCCTTTTTTAAAGTTTTCATGTTAATTGCAGCCCATGAAGGGCGCTGCCATTAACATGAAAACATTAACAGAGGCACACAGTCACCCTGCAGCTGTGCTCTATTATGAGAAGAAATGCAGCATGCTTACAAACGCGGCATTTGCTTCCAGGTCACCAGTGCTTAGTTTGTCACTAAAGAGGTGCCGGGGCTCTTAATAGGCGGTAGATTTTTATAAAATGTTTGTTGTTTGCCTTCCTAATAAACAGCATAGTATGTGACTTACAACCAGACATGCCAACCCTCCCGATTCAGGTGGAAGACTACCGATTTCAAGGCTAGTCTCCCGCCTCCCGATTCAAGCATCCAGAAACCCAATTCCTCGGGGTTTCAGCTGATAGGGCTTGGTATTGTGTAACGTGCTAATTCTTCCAGCAATAATCAGAGTGGCGATGCAGGGGCTCTAGATGGGGTGAAAACCCAACAAAGCCTCATTAACAAGCGAATGGTCTTTTAAAGACCTGTGAAGTACTCGGGGGCTGCTGTGTGTGTGCCCGGGAAGCTGTTTCAGCCTGGGCTGCCACACACGATGGGAAGGGGGGCGTTGGGGGGGGTGTATGCACTGACAGCAACCTGCCAGGCCAGTCCACAACACTTGCATCACCCTCTCTCTGCCTGCCATTGCTCTCCATGCTTTTGGAAGGTAAGAAAAAAACGTGCATTTGCGTTTCAAATGTCCGATCCTGCAGCAGCACAATTCCAAAGCCCATACATGAGAGTAACCCGATTCAAGGCCCCATTTTGCTCTTCTGAAATGTTGGCATGTATGCTTACAACTCATATATACATCCGCTTCCAGACGTGCCTTTTACGCACATCCATGTGTACCCCTAATGGCCATATCTACTTTGTCAGCACACGCGTTTATTTTACTTTCAAAGGAAACTTACCCCGCAATGCACATGTACCCAGCCAGTTGCAGTTCCTTATTGTTTGTGGGTTACCTACAGCCACTTTGCTACTGCTTAATTTGTAAGAAACCCTCCTGCCTCGGTTTTTATCATATGGCAAGCTTTATACAAAATGTTTTTCAGGAATAACTTGCACAAAATCGTACAAATACTTTATTTATTTATTTACCACACCTGTCTTCTGCACAATACTGTAACATCAAACACAACCATTACGTTCGCATTTTAAAGCGTTACAACTTGGACTATAGCCTAAAGTCCCTGCAAATTGAAAGGCACCTTCCTGAATAGCTCGCTTTTTATTCGTTACTTGTCCGTAAGGCCACATTCTGCCTTTGTTCACTACTATATTTACGTTTTACACTTCACTCTCACATTATATGTGGCGTTTTATCTACCGCTAACTAGACCCGGAGGTATCAAACCGCTTTACATAAGCACCAGCTGCATTAAATACACACGCAATCATGTTTGTTAGGCACAGGGAGATTGACTGATTTGCCCAAAAACACACATTCTTGAGCGTCCCTGCGGAGACTCGAATACCGTTCCCCAGTTCCTACCTCTACCACCATAACCGTGAGGCCACATTCTGTCCACATTGTGCCTTTGTTCACTATGTCGGCTATTCACGTTTCCGGCGTGTTATTAACCTTTTTATGTATTTATAAATATGCTAAATAAATGCATCAAGTGATACACAACTTTAATGCGCATTTGCAATATTAAAGGCTGAATGGCAATTAAGAGCCCAGCCACAGTCTGCACAGGGGAAGTGGCTTGAGGCGGCCGACGATGAATTGCACACCACAATCTGTTTTCTTCAGCTCCGAGGGAGAAGTTATTTTTATGACCTCATTATTCAAAATAACTGAGAACGCGTTGATTCCAGGCAGTCAGTCACATGAAGCAATCCAGAGAAATGAAAATGCACTGCAGGCAGGCATCTTGTCCAAACCCACGTGTTCTTACAGGAGTTTGTTGAGGGTCTGTATTTTCTCTGAACAGCCTGATGGATTCCGAGGGTGGACTGTGGAGTCACGCACCCAAACAAAAATTTGCATTTGTTGGTTTGGCTTGGGCCACCACACCAGGGCACCATCACCCACGGGCGGCATATTCATGACCACGGTGGTGGTGGCATGGCGGCTGTGGTTATGCTAATAGAAGTCACTTCACTAATTTAACCTCTTCCGTACTGCTTAACTACTGTGTTACTGTGTTACAGTAACTGTCAAGTAAAGCTTAAGTTACCACTTCGGTCCGGTCGGCCGGCCCGGGACACACACTGACTGCATACTGCCATAGGCTGCTGCGCAGAGCAGCTTTTCAGTTAACTAATCTAGTGGGTTATTTTCCATCTTCTCTACAACTGGATCTTAGGACTTCGGTGTTTCTGCCTTCAGCTTTTTCCTTATGAGTTTTTTTTTCTGGACACACTCTCACGTTGCCCCAAGACTTTTCCTCAAGGAGGATCCTCAAGGGAATAGCCAGCAAGTGAAAAGATTCCCACTTTGCACCATACTCTGAAACTTTTCTGCTAGCATGTCACCCCACCCGAAGTCAGCGCCCGGTGCGATCGCACCACCCTAGAGCCACCCTGCTCAAGGGTCCTGTGACCTCAGTGACCGTCGCGCTAGGGTGTGCTGCTTCATAGGCCTGCCTGCAAGACTGGAGGTGAACTTCGGTATGGATTGTGGTTGACAGGCCTTTACGGTTAACCCACAGTTGCCACCGTTAGGGTACGCATGATGGTGCAAAGACACCAGGTCTTCTAAGGTATAGCAAGGGAATGTGCTCCCTTAGGAGAGTGGTCCGGTGGACTGGTCATGAAGGCTGAACCTGGTTCCCAAGTTCCAAACTCGGCAGCTCTGACCATAGTGCCACATCCTCTCCTCCACTGAACACCATACTGCCCCACTGAGAGAAACTTGCACTGCCTTCAGCTACAACCCAATTGTGGCCCGCTATGAACTCCTGGATGCGACACAATTCAAATTACGCATTAGACGAGAGTAATATGTGGCCTAAAAAAAGTTACAAAATCATGGAGAAAGCAAACACTCATAGGGAATGCAAGTTTAAGTAAAGCATGTGAAATGTAAGCAGGAACAACATGGTTACCTTATAAATTGTAAATTGATACTTGTATAGCGCACTACTCACCCGCAAGTGTCTCAAGGCGCTTGTACGAATACTGCTGTGGAACCCATCCTGGCTTTCCCTGTGAGGCGTCCACTCCTGGGCACCCCCAAGGTGGAGGCCAGGCATCCTTAGCGTTGTGGGGGCGTTGTGGAGATTAAGCTATTGCCCAGAGTTGCAGAGTGGGACTCCATGATTGGAATAGGCACCGAGGCGAGAATTATCAGGTCCGTGGAATTTCTGAGCCCAAGACCCGCCGAGGCGGGGAATTGAACCCTGGTCCCGGGCTAGACCTCTGCATCAGAGTCCTTTTCCTTCTCTACCCGCCCTGCCCCGAACTCCGAGCCTTATCTGTGGGCCTTGGCTATTTCTGCCATCCTGGGACACATGTTTAAAATAACAAAAAAAAGCAGGGCAATGGAATCTATCAAATTAAAGAAGTAGACTCACAGGAAGGCTGGTTGGGGCACAGCTAATTCATCTGGTAAATTCTGGCCCGCCTGCTCAGCGCTGTCGATGAATATTATATCTCTGACGCATAGCATTTTAAATTTGAAGGCGCAGTTGCATGCTCTCATATGTTAGACAATTTTAGCATGCTGGTGCTGCCTCATTGGCAGTGTGCCTCAATTGCAGTATTGTCAGAGGGGCGCTAGAATACGTGACTAATGCATTTTAATGCGGTGATACGGACACTAGCATTAAAATGTGTTAGTCAAAAGACTGATGCAGCCCTACCCTAACCCAGCCCTGAAACAGCGAAATCTAAAATTATAATAACGTTATTATAATTTTATTTTTCCTGCTCAAAGAGAGCATTTGTTAAAGTTTTCATGTTAATCGCAGCGCCCATCATGACCTGAAATCAACATGAAAACTTGAACAAATGCACACAATCACCCCGCAGCCCAGCTCTATTAAGAAAAGAAATGCAGCAACATAGCTGCTAAGGTTTCAAATTGCTATCTGGGACGGTTTCAAATCTGCCTTAACACGGCTCATGTGGATCTGTATGTGAGGAAATGCACCGTCTTTTCACTTTTTAAGCAAAAGTTTGGAGTGATATTTAGCGCTGCACCCACACGCACGCCTGGTTACTGGCGCACACAGCCTTGGTTGCAGCGCACATAGACCTTACACTGCCGCACAGAGAGGAAAAAAATTAGAGGGAACATTGGGTGGTATACAGTGAAACCATTTATTTTTTAAAGCAACATTTGTCTTTCTGACTTTATCATTAGTGCACATGTGGGCTTCTTGTGTATAACTGAAGTAAGCTGAGCCATGTGACAATTGCGCATGTATACTGAAAGTGAACCCGGAAGGATGACTCGGAGTTTGAACAAAAGCCAAGGTCGCAAAGTGTCCTAGCCTGAGAACGGATGGTGAAAAGTTCAACAGAGTGGACTTACATATTGAACTATTAACAAATGTTGCAAATGAAATGTGAATGCGGGTGGAAAATAAAATTTATGAACAAAAATTAAGGGGATGGATTTGTGAACAATGGTTTAACTGAATTAGATGACATGTAAGCATGGTGTGATGATCTTTCCCCCTTGCGTAACCAATTAGATTTCGCATTTTTACGATATTGAAACTTTAGTGGGTGGTACATGAAGAACGAAAGGTATAATTGAGATAGCTTTACTTAGTTAGTCAGATGAAGACTGGCAGAATGCTGCAGAGCTCGGGATGCTATCGGTGTAGCTAGTGATGCTGATGCTGGGAGAGATGCTGTGAGATGCTGATGAAGAATCGAATGCAGAGGCTTAAGCAGAACTTTCTATCCTAATTCAATTGGGTTAGATCAGAAGATCTCGGAAAATCTCGAGGAGGAAGAGAGTGTCAGAGAGGGGTGTGGCGCAATCGTTGGTTCTAGAGAGGTCAACTATCCTGGTCTGAATCCTGTCCTGAAGTCTTTGTCGCCTGAACTATCCCGGGGGATCCTTACCAGCACTTTAGCCAGGGGGTTGGTCTTCACACCATTCTTGGTAATTATAATTTTCGTGTATTTGCAGATGTTCTTTTCTCTCTATTCTCTCCTTTCTGAGCATGTCCTTGCATGAGTTTGAAGTATGTGTTTGATTAATTGAATTTTCTCTCCTACGGATGATGGTGTCTGTACTATGCTTTTGATGTGGTTCACATGCCTTTAATTTAGATAAAGACTTAAAACGTTCCCAAGTCTGTGGTTCTTTACTTTGAAATATAGAAAAGTTAGTATTTTGTTCATTATCACCATCAATTTTTTCAACTAATGGTCCATCGACCAGAGGAAAGAACTTTTTGATCAGTGAAAGGTTAGTTAGGAACAATGAATAACTAATCCTGATATTGTGATCACACATATAAACTTTGACTCCAGCGATTTACTCTATTTTGTGTGTTTATGGGCCCAGGTGAGTATATGGGTAGAGTATCTGTTGTTGGTACGCCGCTGGATCATCGGCATGAAGCATTTTGTAAAGCACATGGTTTTCCCCCAACAGGAAAACAAAATCTAAAGCATTCTTTTGACTGAAAAACGTGTTGCTATCATTAACTTCCTTCACATTCTTCTCACTCTTGACCTGAATTTCCCCAACCGCCTCAACATTCCATTTCTCATGACGTTCCTATGCTGAAACATATGACGTTTTTATTATTTTCACAGTATGAGTAGTTTTTTCCAATGATGGATTACCCACAGACACAAGTTTCTGTTGTATTCCCTTATCCTAGCAGTGACTCAGAAATTGTTCCCTCACCAGTTGGTCCGCATAGTCTCCAAACTGACACTCATAGTAGATAAGCCTTCTGAGTGTAGAAATGTACGACTGTGCTGCAGCGTGGAATACAAAATCCCTCCCTCTGTCACAGACCAAAGATCTCACACGCATTCAATACATTTGCTGGTGGGGCCCATAACACCAACATTCACTCACCATCAATCTGTGTTTTCCGGGAGGCGGTTATCTTCCAAACGCTGACATGAAAGGAAATACCTCTTTACCTTAATGAGCAATAAATCTACTTAATCTTTGACTCGTTAGGCCCTAAATTCCACCTTTGGCATTCCTCTCATAGATTGGCCATGGATCTGCTAGTTGCTGGTTTAAGTGAATTTCTAATTCTCAATTCATTTCAAATTAATACATTTTCTATAAATAAACAACCCAACTCCTTTGGTAATTAATCAAATCAATCTTTATCTAATTAATGCAAGTTAAATCATTTGTTATTCAAGCCGCCAATCATCATATTTACCTATTCTGGCTAATTGTCGTCCTCTAAGTCAAAATTTAGGCATCAGTTCAGTCTATCAGAGATTCAGGGAAACAGCTGTCCTGCAGTGTCACCGTCCTCTCCGTCAGCATAACGTCAGGATGCCAAGAACGATCGTGCGTTCTTGACCTCACTATTCTACCGTAATTTATAGTAATTTCAATATCACAAAGTAACGAATATTGGTTTTCGGCTTTGCTGATTGGATAGTCAGGGATCGTCCGACAGAGTTCACACGCAATAATGTCTCTTAGGTCATGACTCTTGCTGGTTCCGGTATAAAGAGTCGTCTTATTGTTCTTCAGAAAAGCTGGCTTGCTTCCCAGGGCGGCCTTGATGGGTACAGTCTGGTTAGGTCACAACGAGGCCATTGTTGCTAGCGTTAGCGCAGGCGCACTTCACCCATAACCTTGTGTAATGGCGTCGGTCACGTTAGGTACAGAAGGCAGCCATTTTGTGGTAGGCCCAAATGGTCAACTTAAGCAAAAGAAACACAAAATGCAATTAATACATAGAAATGGCTAATAAAATGTTATTACCTCGCTAATACCCGTATGTGTGTGTATTTATCTAGCAGAAAGCAACATTTAAGCAGTTTATACTTACTTAATAAAACACAAATCACAAATACATCACAAAAACAACATATATCATGTAATAGTCTAATTATCTATCATTAATATGCATACAGAATTTAGTTTATGTATCAATTAAGCCATGCAAATGCAAGTCCCACGTGTAATTCTCTTGTTAATATAATTGGTGAGTTATCACATCAAACAGATTAGTAATATTACAATTAATTGATTATTCGAATTAATATAGACATGCAGAATGGGGGGTATACAAAAATTTGCATTCCCCGCTCCAGCAATTGCACATTTTCATATTGATTTTGAAATCTTTTAAAGAAGCATGACCTAGTACAACCAAGCTGGCCATAATGTCAAACCTTGCTTTGCTTTATTTTACTCCAAGTTGACATTCATCTCACTCATCACAAATGCTGGTATCCAGTTCTGGGAGGTGCTTGAGAATCGCTCTTTCCTCAAATTCAACTAAACGTAATAAAACACATTTTTTTCTCTCCAGTCCAAATCTTAACACACCTGTTGCCCTCAAACGCATCAAAACAGCTTTTCCAGGTGATATTTGGGTCACAAGAAGATTCTATAAAAACTGGTGGCGGATATACTGACTGC